>NC_135648.1:11396711-12003378 GCF_053574225.1 Canis aureus
TCAGGGTCCTGGGATCAAACCCCACATTAGGCCCGTGCTCAGCAGGGAGTCTGCTTGTCCCTCTCCCTCGGCTCCTCTCACCATGCTCTCTCTCTCTGGAATAAATAAATAAAATCTTTAAAATAAATAAATAGGGGATCCCTGGGTGGCTCAATAGTTTAGTGCCTGCCTTTGGCCCAGGGCATGATCCTGGAGACTGGGGATCGAGTCCCGCATCGGACTCCCTGTATGGAGCCTGCTTCTCCCTCTGCCTGTGTCTCTGCCTCTCTTTCTCTCTGTATCTCTCATGAATAAATAAATAAAATCTTAATAAATAAATAAATAAATAAATAAATAAATAAATAATATCGAGACAGAGAGTCAAAGCTGAACATGGCCTCAAAAAGTAATTTCCTGTGTGTTTTTGTTTGCTTGTGTGTGTGTGTGTGTGTGTATTTGTACATCTCTCATATCATGTATATCAGGCTTTCACAAAATTAGTCCTATATAAAATACTGTCTCCTAAGATCTGTCAGCAGGAATTTTGCCTTTTCTTTAAATAATGTGCCTTTTAATAATAAATTCTTAATTCTAATATGTGAACCAAAAAAAAGCATAAATAAGAATGTATAGACTGCTATTATGTCACTGCTCAGAGTTCAGTATTTTCCATTATGCAAATACGCATATATATATACATGTACATATAGATTTTTAAGAAGGATTGATTACAACATGTGTATGTTTTATACTCTATTTTTTAACTTTGTATATCTTGAAAATGTCTATGTCATTAAATAGTCTTCTTCAAGATGCTAATGTGTATGTACTATAATTTAGTAAATCAACCCCCTATTGCTAGATTATTTATAGGTTTTTCTCTACCTTACAAGATGTTCTCATGAACAACTATGTTCATTAATCTTTGCATAATTTTCTAATTATTTCCTAGAGTTACAACCCTAAAAATAAGCATCACTAGGTATACCCATTTTTTTAGTTTTTTGAAGCATTTTGTCAAACTATGTCACAGGCAACTCTTAATGAGTGCATTCTCCTAGTTTTTGAATTGCTACTCACTGATAGTGGATATGCCAGCTTTGAAAAAATTTTTACAGTTATTCGAGTCATGCTAGGTCATGAGCACAGGATTCATTGAAATTATTCTGAAAAATAATTAAGTTAATGTAAATTCTTAAGTTGGTAATAGCTGAGATGCACAACTAACCCAGCAAATTCCACAGTGCATCCACAGTTTGGCTTTTTCTCAAACTTTCTAAACTTCTCAGAGAAATTGAGACTGCTCCTTTGGATAAAATGCCATATGGAGAGAAACTCCTTAAGCTCTGAAATACCTTTTTACCTAGATCCTGATAGACAGCAAAATCTGTGGTGTGACAAATGGCATCTGACATCCAGGAAGGAACATATCCTGAAAAATAAATCCGTATCTCTCTTCCATCTCTAATTTCAGGGGACAGGCTCTCATGCAAGATCCATATCTGCCTCTGCCTTCCACAAACACCAAGCCCTAGTTTTCTGGCCCTGTAATCAACTTGGCTGAAACATAGCTACAACCCAATCTTAGTTAAACTTTGTTCCCATAAAAAACCCTGACAATACTGTTTGTCTAAAATTGATTTCTAAGAAGAAAACTACAAGTAAGCCATCATTTAAAAACATGTATTTTAAACTGGTTTTTAGAAATAGGTTTAAAGAATCCATATGTGTGTGTATGCATGTGAATTTATATCCATATCTATCCATCAATCAATAGAATGATATCAATGTGTTTGTGCTATTTGGAAAGAATATTGATAATAGACATTATGTACTTAAGATCTTTCTTATGAGTAATTCAAAGCACAGTACCATTAAAAATTAAATATATATTCATTCCTTTTGTAAACATTATTGAGTTTCTACTATGTGCCAGTTCATATTTCGTACTAGAAATAGTAAAATAAATATTTTGATCCCATACTTAAGCATCTCCCTATAGGTGAAAAAATGCTCAACATCATTAGTCATGTTGAGGAACATGACTATCAGTAGTCAATGTAATCAAGTCGAAACCACAATGAGGCAGCATTTATATTCACTAGGATGATTATAATAAAAAAGACAAACAATAACAAGTGTTGCCAAGAATGTACAGAAATTAGAACCTTCATGAGTTGCTGTGGGATTGTAAAGTGGTGCAACCATTTTGGACAATAGAAATTTCAGATCCTCAAAATATTAAACATAGAGTTACCACATGACCCAGCAATTCCACTCCTGGGTTTATACCAGAGAGAACTGAATGCATATGTACCTACAAGATTTGTACTGAAGTGTTCACAGAAGCATTATTCATAATAGCCAGAAGGCAGAAACAACACCAAATTGCCACCAACTGATTATAAGCAAAGAAATGTGGTATATCCATACAATGGAATATTATTTGGCAGTTAAAAGGAATGCCATGCTATGACATGGATGACTCTTAAAAACATTGTATTCAGTGAAAGGAGCCAGGCAAAAAGGTCATATATTGTGACTCCATTATACGAAATGTACAGAATATGCAAATCCACAGAGATAGCAAGTAAATTTATGTTTTCCAAGAGCTAGGGGGAGGAGAGAGTGAGAAATTAGTAATAATGGTATGGGGTTTATTTTGGAGGTGATAAAAATGCCCTGGAATTAGATAGTGGGGATCAATGTACAACCCAGTGAATATATGAAATACTATTGAATTGTAGCCTTTAAAATAATGAACTTTGTGATACATAAATTACATCCCAATAAAGATGTTATTTAAAAGAAGTTCCAGGACAATAGGATTCATTCTACCAATAAAACAGGGTAAAAGAGGGGGGAGCACTAATATCTGCCTTAAATAATGGAGGATGAGTCAAAGCAAAGTTGATGAAAGGAACAGAAAAGGACAACTAGGTGAAAGAAATGATTCAAGAACCTAATAGATAATAAATATTTTTCAACGAATTAATGACTTGAAAATGTCATAACAGCCTTTTCGCCATGTGCCAAGATAGCTGTGGACATGCCAAACCATGTGACCAAATTGGATGAGGAACCACTGTCCTTCGGCAGACTGCACAAAATATGATCTTATTAGTTCTCTCTGTTATAAAACACCTATAAATATCTCTCTCTCTACCTCTCTCACTGGATTGGCCTCAGATGAGCTTTCGGAAGACACTATTGTTATTCCTTTCATCCTATTCTGTGTCTACAAATACAGACATAAATTTTGGTGAAATATCAAGGATATGCTAATCATCTCACATCATATAAATAAGCAAAATTGCATTGAATTTTTTCTTTTTAAACTTTTTAAAAGTTTAAAAAACATGTATTTTAAACTGGTTTTCCTTGGAATAGAGAACTGTAGACTTCTGTCTATAAATTCTACACATTTCCTAAATGATAAGTAATGTTTATGGAATCCACAACCACAACTAATCTCTTCTATTTCTGGATTTTAAGAATATTTAAACAAGCTAAATGTTCAAAGTATATTAAAATTATGTACAAAAACCCACAATTTGAATTCCAGTAAGGCTTCAGCTATGGAAAAATTTAGTTAAACCAGTACAGATAGGGGACGGCAATGAAATGGAGCTGGGCGCTACATAACTTAACTTTAGGAAAAACATAATTAACCTGCATATCATTCTGTACAATTGATTATTTCTCAGAAGAAGGTTTGAGGATGGAATGATAACAAGAACCAACCTGAGGAGAAAACATTTTGCTGGAGAAACTGTCTGTGGTTTGCAAACATGAAGAGAATAGGTGTCTGAGAGGTGGGTCAGAAGGTAATAGGATTTTGCCCTACTATGGAAACATAAGCCACAGATCGGAAAGCTTTTATGTGATATCGCCATTTGAGTGACAACTGTCGATAGGAGTTGAACAGTAGTGAGGTCAGTATGGATTTTTTCCCTGGGTCTCCCTGATGCCATTGCCTGTGATGAGAGTTGTCATTTTCAAATCACTTATGCACCTCCAGCTATTTCACTGCATCTATATGCGGCAAAAAAAAAAAAAAAAAAGTAACACCAGGGTAATAATAATGACTTGTTTTAAAATTTCTTCATCTTGGGGCAGACCAGGTTGGGAAATGCTCTGAATACTCTTTAAAGCTTCGTGCTTTAAAAATAGGTTAATAACCTGCAAGTAATTTTTTTCAAAGATTTGGATAATTCAATCTTACAGTGTATTTTATGTTTCCTTTAATGAACAGAAAATTACTTTTATTTAAAAGACTTTCATTTACTCTATTGTACATTTTTCATCTGATGTAGAGAAAATCAATTATTTTAAGAGTTAAGTTCTTTCTGGCAGTTCATTTAAGTAAATCCTACTAAGTTAAATGACCATCAGTATTTTTCCCTTATTTATCAACTCCAACAAAAGTGCTATAATGTACAGAAGTGGAATATAATTTGCTGTTGAGGAAATGGTATTGATTTTCCTGTCGGTTAAAGACTGCTAGTTGGAATGCAAGAATAATATGTTAACTTCTACTTGACAAAATTTACTTGATAATAATTATTCTAGAATTGGGAAAGGAGGTGGCTGTTCTCATACCTTAGGTAACAAGCCTGTGTCTGATGTATTCAATGCTCAGGTGGGAATAGAGAAAGGGTGCTAAGTTTGGAATAATTATGACCAAAATAATAGTTTACCATTCACATGTGCACAATATTTTGAAATATATAAAACGCTTTTACATGCATGACATAATTTAATTACTAACACATGCATTTTATACAGTCAGGCAACTGGATGGCTAAAAGGAAAAACTGCTCGCTTGCTGTAAATTAAATTATATAATACATCTTAGGGCTTGTCTGCGTTAAAGCAAAACACATAATGCACCTATATCTGTTCATTTCATGAGGTACTGACATTTGATTAGGCATCCACAAAACTGTCAAAATATGTAAACTGGCAAAAATATAAAAACTAGCAAACTATGTAAATTCATATACACAAAATATATAAAAAGCCTATCTTTGTATGTGTTGATTTGTCTGTACAGGTCCAGGATAGTGAGGTGACACGATCAGTAACTAGTTTGTGTGCTGTTTGTCCCTCAAAACATTAAGAGGGGAGGACATATTTGCTGGAAATTTAGGGGGATCCCAAACAGCTCCCCTTCATTGCTGTTTGATTCAGGACCAGTTGAGAGATAGACACTGGAGAGTCTCCAGAAGCTCTGGAGAATGTGGTCCAGTTGTACAGCCACAGTGGGCTTCCTGACATCCTTGCCCAGCCCCTGGCACAGCAGAGGACTGCAGGTCGCTTCACAGGGACAGAGCCTCCTGAGGTAACAACAGCAGCATGAGGAGCGGAGATGAAAGAAAACAGGTAGTAGGACCAAGTTAGGCTACTCAACCCCTTGTCCTCCCAAGCTCACCAATCTGCTATCTTGGAGGTATGAGTGAGGTGGCTGAGAGATGCCAGAGGGGCTCAAATGGATTTCCCACAATATTAAAGTCCCTCCACTTGGAAATGTGAGCCTTGGGGATAGGAGGGTACCCCTAACCACTATTAATAAATAAAAGAAAACTAATCCACAACTCGATTTCTTTAACATATAATGTTGCATTATGTGACAGGTCTTTAAAAATGATTTTGTTAGAGTGACTTTGGTGAATATTTCTAAACTATGTGATTAAGCATACCTGTAAAGAAAGAGAGGTTCTATTAAGAGTTTATCATCTTAGGGGCACCTGGGTGGCTCAGTGGTTGAGCATCTACCTTCAGCTCAGGGCGTGATCGAGGACTGTGATCGAATCCCACATCGGGCTCACTGCAGGGAGCCTGCTTCTCCCTCTGCCTGTGTCTCTGCCTCTCTCTGTGTGTCTCTCATGAATAAAATAAAAATCTAAAAAAAAAAAAAAAAAAGAACTTATCATCTTAAATACCAAAACTGTTTGAGAAAAACACCTTCCTGGTTATTCCCTGTACTGTCAGCTACCTCAAGTAGTTTGAAAATATGTATTCAAATATTCATAGGAGAGCCCAAATCTACAATACTGCTAAAAAGTTTGTAATTTCATTGTTAGCAAGATGAATCTCAGCGCTCAGACATTGCGAAGACAGGCAGGTTTTTGTTGTGTTTTCTTTTTGTTGTTGTTTTCTTTTTCTTTCTTTTTTCTTTTCTTTTCTTTTTTTTTTTTAATTGAACTTAATCTCTATTTCAAGCTTCCATTCCATCAAGGCATGGAGACCCAATCTCAGGCAACTCAGGAATACTTTAGGAGCCTTTTGAGACACCAAGACATCAGAGTGAGGATGAGCGTGCTATCCTGACTTGTTAATCTATCCCGCCGGCATTCTTCATTCCTGAGGTCTATAGGACCCCTCACCTCCACCCACAATGGTCCACTTCTCTGGTTTTGGTTAAGGCCACCAATGCATCCCATATTGCTAAATTCAAAAGATATTTTTCTTCTTTTTCTTTTTCTTTTTCTTTTTTTGTTTCTTAAGAGAGTATGAGTTCGTGGGGAGAGGCAGAGGGAAACAGTGAGAGAGAATCTGAAGCAGGCTCCATGCTCAGTGCAAGCCCAGTGCGAGGCTGGACCTTACCACCCTGAGATCATGACCAGAGCTGAAATCAAGGGTTGGATGCTTAACTGACTGAGCCACCCAGGAACCCCAAGATACTTTTCATTGTCATATTACTAAGACATCCATCAGCTTTTGACCTTTTTTGACCTTTTCTCCTTAAACCCCTTCTTTCCCTAGGCTTCCATATTTGATCCCCACCCATTTTTCCTCCTGCCTTTCCTGCCAGTTTCTTTTTAAGCCTATCTCCATATTTCTCTCTCTCCATTCTCTCCTGAGATAATGACTTTTATTCCTATTGTTCCATATACAACCTTATTCTAATGACGTAGAATTTCTATCTTTGGGCCAGAGAGAAAATTTCAACTTTACACTTGTACACTCAATGACCAATATTACATCTCTACTCCGATGCCTCAAAGATACTTCTGAGAACAAATCCAAAAGTAAACTCATGGTCATTGCCTCCACAAAACATGTTTCTTTTCTAGTTTTTCTTTTTTTTTAATAATAAATTTATTTTTTATTGGTGTTCAATTTACCAACATACAGAATAACACCCAGTGCTCATCCTGTCAAGTGCCCCCCTGAGTGCCCGTCACCCATTCACCCTCACCCCCCGCCCTCCTCCCCTTCCACCACCCCTAGTTCGTTTCCCAGAGTTAGGAGTCTTCATGTTCTGTCTCCCTTTCTGATATTTTCCACACATTTCTTCTCCCTTCCCTTATATTCCCTTTCACTATTATTTATATTCCCCAAATGAATGAGACCATATAATGTTTGTCCTTCTCCGATTGACTTACTTCACTCAGCATAATACCCTCCAGTTCCATCCATGTTGAAGCAAATGGTGGGTATTTGTCGTTTCTAATGGCTGAGGAATATTCCATTGTATACGTAAACCACATCTTCTTTATCCATTCATCTTTCGATGGACACCGAGGCTCCTTCCACAGTTTGGCTATTGTGGACATTGCTGCTAGAAACATCGGGGTGCAGGTGTCCCAGCATTTCACTGCATCTGTATCTTTGGGGTAAATCCCCAGCAGTGCAATTGCTGGGTCATAGGGCAGGTCTATTTTTAACTCTTTGAGGAACCTCCACAGTTTTCCAGAGTGGCTGTACCAGTTCACATTCCCACCAACAGTGCAAGAGGGTTCCCCTTTCTCCACATCCTCTCCAACATTTGTGGTTTCCTGCCTTGTTAATTTTCCCCATTCTCACTGGTGTGAGGTGGGATCTCATTGTGGTTTTGATTTGTATTTCCCTGATGGCCAGTGATGCAGAGCATTTTCTCATGTGCATGTTGGCCATGTCTATGTCTTCCTCTGTGAGATTTCTCTTCATGTCTTTTGCCCATTTCATGATTGGATTGTTTGTTTCTTTGGTGTTGAGTTTAATAAGTTCTTTATAGATCTTGGAAACTAGCCCTTTAACTGATACGTCATTTGCAAATATCTTCTCCCATTCTGTAGGTTGTCTTTTAGTTTTGTTGACTGTATCCTTTGCTGTGCAAAAGCTTCTTATCTTGATGAAGTCCCAATAGTTCATTTCCATCAAAATCCTAGAGGAGAACACAGGCAACACCCTTTTTGAACTCGGCCACAGTAACTTCTTGCAAGATACATCCACGAAGGCAAATGAAACAAAAGCAAAAATGAACTATTGGGACTTTTCTAGTTTTTCCACCTAACACATAGTATATTCTTGACATCCGTCCATTTCATTCCTTCTTCTATACATAAGGTCTTATGAACTCTTTCTCCCAAATATATCTTAAATCTGTCCCAATTTCCACTACTGTGACCTGAGTCCAGGCCATCATTGAGTCCTTCCGGGACCAATGGCTTCCTACCTGGTGACCCACATCCATTCCTGTCTTTCACCAATTCCTTCTCTACAAAGAAACCAGGATGATCTCTTAAAAGCAACCCTAATTACATTACACTCCTCCAAAAATTCTTCAGAAGACTGGTGATTGCCCTTAGAATAATGTCTCTAACACTTAACGTAACCTAAAGGACCTGAATGATGTCACCCCTGATCTCCCAATCATTATGATCCAGACACACTTTCCTGACAAGCTCCTACATTATCTCAGAGCGTTGGCACTTTCGTTAGAGTTTTTAGCTTTCCTCCAGTGCAATGGTCTCTATCATCTTCCCTGTTTACCTAAACAATCCTATTCGCCTTATTTGGGGCAAAAGTCTCCCCAATTTCTCAAACTACAACTGTTTTATGCTCTCATGGCAGTATATTTAATGCCTCTCTCAGTTATTACTGCATACCTGGTGCCTAGCACAGTGCCTGGAAAATAGTAGGTACTCCTACTAAACAATTGCCAGACACACAAACAAACAACCTGTATTAGTTTCTTGTGGGTGCCATAGTAAATTGCCAGAAACTTGGTGGCTTAAAACAATAGAAATTTATTGTCTCACAATTCTAGAGGCTGAAGCCCGAAATCTAGGTAGCAGCAGGAACTTGTTTCTCATGATGGAAGTTCTCTGAGGAAGAGAACTTCCTTGCCTCTTCCCCGTTCTGGAGACTCCAGGCATTCCTTGGCTTGTGGCTGCATAACTGCAATCTCTCTGCCTCTGTGGTCACATGGTTGTGTTCTTGTGTCTCCTCTTCTTATGAGGCATCAGTTATTGGGTTTAAGGCCCACATGAAACCCGGATCATTAATTAACTACATCTTTAAAAGACCCTATTTCCAAATAAGGTCATATTCTGAAGTTCCAGATGGACATGAATTTGAGAGATCACTATTTGCCCTGTGGTCCATCCCATGCCCTAGTACTGCTTGCTTTCCCCTTTCCTTTCTCCTGCCCCTCATCAGCTGGCATTCATTAGAAAAGCTGCTCCATCGTTAACATTTATAGCAGAATCTCTTTCAGCTGCTCAATTAGAGCTTAATTCCTGAAATCAAAATAACACCTTAGGGGGGAAAAGTCCCCTGTGATTATTCCTATTGGTGAAGCAGGGAATATCTTTAGAAAATAGACATACTCTGGAGAAGAAAGACAATTATTTAGCTTTCCAAAAGGCTGAGCATAAAAATGTCACATGGTATCCTTATTTTATGTGCCTTGTTTCCAAACAAGAAGTGAACCTAAACATAATATTGACTTCAGTTTATATGTGTGAATGTGAAAAAGGAAGTGTATGATTTTGGAAATCCACAGTCATGTAATCAGCTGTGAATAATGAAGGAGCAAAAAACTCTCATTTGGCCCAAAACAAGCATGAACACAGCTAATGTTTCACTTTGCAGATGTGTCTGGGGATGAACATTTTATGACATGGATTTTCCCATTCCTAATGATACCTAACAAGAAGCACTCAGGGTGCCAGATTCATTAAATAACCCCAACTCTCTGTCCCCAACTTACTACCTGAGAAATACAGTCATTTTTATGTTTCTAATGTGTTATATTTTTCAGTAGATTCCATGCCTCATATAGCCCCCAATCCCACCCCCACACTGGCCTCACCAGAATTCCACCACTGATGGTCACATGTGACTGTCTCAGGAAGCTACTGCCCAATGCTGGCAAGCAAATAGTGAAGATCTTCCACTCTGATGATCTGGTGGCAATAATAATGAATACGAATAATGTAAAAAGTGATTTCAGGATATATTTTTTAATATGAAATTAATTGCTTATGCCTTCCAAATGTAAGGGATTTACAAACATTTACTAAGCGTGTGCCAGGCAGAGGGTAGGCAGAGGCAAGTAAGAAATAGGTTCTTGATATTAAGGAGCCCAAGTTTTGCAGGGGAAACAGACATGTAAGTAACTAATTATGACACAGTAGGAAATGTAAATAGGAGAACTCTATTCTTGGTTCAGAAATAGCACCAAAAACAAAATAAAACAAAACAGCAGCAACAAAAAGGGAATATGTTGAATTTATTTGTATGCAAAAGCAGAGAAAGTTTCCCAGAGGAAGTATCTTAACAGACTTTACAGGGTGAATGGGAAATTTTCCAGACAGGCAGTCTCGGGAAGGGTGGAGAGAGGAAAAAAGCAGCGATGCTGGGAAAGTGAATTCAATGTGCAAAAAAGCAGGAGACAAGGATAACAGGGATTGTCTTGGGATATGAATTATTTGACACTACAGGGACATAAAGTGAGTTTGGTGACCAGAGGATTGTCTCTAGAGGTAGACAAGGTGAGATACCAAAGTCTTGTACATTATGCTAAGGACGGTGGACTTAGACCAGTGAGAATTTATTGAAGATATTTAAGGTGTGTGTGTGTGTGTGTGTGTGTGTTGTAATGGTGTTGGGGGGAAATATTGTCACATTTAACCCATTAATCTCATTCCTGAAATAACCCTAAAAGGTAAAAACACTTTTATTCATACTAACAAAATTATAGTTCAATAACAAAAAGAGAGCTTATTATATTCTTGCACATGAAATTAAGGCAATATTATGTCCTATTTAAAGCATAATAAAAGACTTTGTAGCCACATGGGAAAAATTATGTATTCTTAAGCATGCTTTAATATGAATAAAATGGGGTACAACACTCATAAACAATGAAGTTACTCTTATATCTAATTCCTTTGATTTCCTATTGAATTTCACATGAAATTATTCAGATGACAAATATCATAGTGAACATAAAATGTTTAATAAAAATTAAAATAACTAATGTTGACGAACGTCATTTTTTAGCAACATTTAAAAAAAACATAAAATTCACTTTTCAAAGAAAACTCTCAATTGTAATTACATTTCATCCAGTAAAATATATTCAAATATTGTTTCTTGTTGTTGATATCAATGAATGATCTTTGTCCTCTAAATAACTAACTAAAACGTATCTGTGGAGAAGAAATAAGTGAGTATAAATCACAATGTTCAATTCCTTTCATGTGTATACTGCTTTGGGATTTGTACAGGACTTTAGCATACATTATTAAAGCGTGTGTCTGATGCACAGGTATTGCCACATGAGTGAGTTTCTTTATTAAAGAAATTAAGTTCTTGCCTGGGAAATTAAGAGCATTTGGTTTTTCAAGAACAGAATTTCATTTGGGTTCAACTTTCAAACTCTCCATTCTTCATTCTCAGAATGAATATGCAGGCTCTGAATTCTCCATGCAAAAATACCTGTATGCTCCACCCTCTTATAGGGCCAGAGATGGGTGACCCTAATGCCCAGGCCACCAAGGAGAGTCTCATGCCTTGATGCACTTGATTTTTGAATAATAGGTCAAACGAATCAACCACAGTGAGAAGCCTAGTAAAAACCTAGGATTAGAGACACCTGGGTGGCTCAGTGATTAAGTGTCTGCCTTTGACGCAGGGTGTGATCCTGGAGTCCTGGAATCAAGTCTCACATCAGGCTTCCTGCATGGAGCCTGCTTCTCCCTCTGCCTGTGTCTCTGCCTCTTTCTCTGGGTCTCTCATGAATAAATAAATAAATTTTTAAAAACCCTAGGATTAATTTATTTGTTCTAAGGGTTTATTTGGCAGCCTACTAATGCCCAGCATTGTGTCTGAAACTAGAGGGGAGTCAAAAGAGTTATAAGAAACTTTGTAGATTTACCCAGTTACTGCATGGTACACTCATAATGGGTGGATTTCATGGTATGTAGATTATACTTTAAACAAGCTGCTAGAAAAGAGACAGGGAGAGCAGGAGGGGAAGGGCAGAGGAAGAGAGGAAGAGTGGTGAATCAACTTACCA
Organism: Canis aureus; assembly: GCF_053574225.1. Taxonomy (NCBI): domain Eukaryota; kingdom Metazoa; phylum Chordata; class Mammalia; order Carnivora; family Canidae; genus Canis; species Canis aureus. Next base: position 11,408,986 of record NC_135648.1, read on the forward strand.
AATGTTGTAGTGGGGAATCCAAAAGGAAGGGGATAGCATGGAATGAGTCACATTCCCCAAATTTTAATCACTCATTGGTAACATCAATGTTTGCCTTATCATGTAACATCTGTACTTATAAGTATTGAATAGTCTTCGATGTTTGGCTTTTATTTTTTAAAAATCTAACAGCTTTACTGCTAAGAGTTCCTTTAAAACCAACATGTCTTTTCTTTTTAATCTAAATAAATGCATTTAAATGAGAAAGAGATAAAGAGATATAAAAGACACCCTTGGGGATCCCTGGGTGGCTCAGCAGTTTGGTGCCTGCCTTTGGCCCAGGGCATGGTCCTGGAGTCCTGGGATCGAGTCCCAAGTCGGGCTCCCTGCGTCTCCCTCTGCCTGTGTCTCTGACTCTCTCTCTCTCTCTCTCTCTCTCTCTGTGTCTCTCATGAATAAATAAATTAAAAATCTTTAAAAAAATAAAAAAATAAAAGACACCCTTGCCCTCTAGGAGGTAACAATGTACTCACGGGAGATAATATATGTAAATATGAATCCAGGTAAAGCAAATTGTATAACAAATCAAATTTTATACAATTAAGTGTCAAATTAATGAGCAGGAAACAAACACTCTAGAAATTGAGAGAGGTGAGATTAATGTGTTCTCAAATTTTGAGGAGAGTAAATCATAGATACTGAGACTTGAGCCAGACATTGCAGAATGGGTACAATTTGGAAAGGTAGAGGAAATCTCATTCAATATGTATTGGATTAAATTTCATCTAATACGTATCCCTGTGTCCCTACTATATGCTAAATACATTATAAGCAATTTACATACAGTAGAATATATTACCTTATTTAAATGTCTTAGTAATCATGTAAAAGAGGAACTATTACCCACAGTTTACATAGGAAGAGATTAGGGCTCAGAGGAGTTAATGGACAAATTCAAGGTCACACAATTTGAAAGTGATTCTTGGCTTCCTGGACCAAATTCCAATGGGGTTCCTTCCCATCTACCCAACACCAGGTAATTCTCAGACACCAGTAATGTGTTTGAGAATTCAACCCAATTCTGACACAATCTACCTGAGATTGCATTGGATTCCACAGGTTAAGAGCTCAGTCCTACAAACCTACCCCTCCATCCCTCACTTCAGATACCAGTCGCAAGCCCTAGGCTATTAACCTGTGCTTCTGATCTATGGGCTACAGATTACACTTTCCAACAACCTCCTCCTTAGGTTCTTTTAATTTGCCAGAGTGGCTCACAGAATTCAGGAAAATGCTTACTTATGTTTACTAGTTTATTAAAGGACATAAAGAAATAACAGGATGAGGTATGGGGAAGGGATGTGGAGCTTCCATACCCTCTCCAGGCATGCCACTTTCCCCAGTCTCTGTGTTCACCAACCCGGAAGCTCTTTGAATCCAGTTCTCTTGGGATGTTATGGAGACTTCATTACATAGTAAAGGATTGACTAAGTCATCAGCTGTTGGTTGATTCAACATCCAGCCTCTCTCCCTTCACCAGTGGTGAGTGAGGGGTGGGGAAGTAGGGGTGAGGGGCTGAAAGTTTCAGCTCTCTAATTACATGGTTGATACTCCTGGCAACCAGCCCCTCACCCTTGGGTGGGGTCCAAAAATCACCCTCGCTAATAAAACATAAGATGTCTTCATTCACTCTCAACCCTTAGGTAAGTCCAAGGATTTAGGGAGCTGTAAGCCAGAAACTGTGTAAAAAGACCAAATCTCCATGAGAAATAGATTTTGGTACTCGGAATGACCAAAGAGATATTTCTTATAAATCACAGTATCACAGTGGTAAAACCAGATTTCAAATCGATGATTGACGACAAAGGCATTGTTTCTTTTGGAGGGAAGAACATTCTAGGTAGGAAGGCACAATAGGAATGGGGGCATGAAGTCATGTGTATGGAATGTGAACCTTCCCAATCCTGTGGGAATAGAAGGTTCTTAAAAAAGTAGCTTTTCACCGGTCTCCAGAGAATTATGATCTACTGTGATGATGCACCATTCTACAGGAAGAAAAGGGATGTTTACTATTAGGAGAGAAAGAAGACCTGGATCCCAGGGATTTCTATACCTAGCTAACTAGATGATTGAAAACTGTGTGATTCTCTTAAGCAGCACTTTATTCTTTAATACAATTGTACTTTTTTTTCTCTCCACAATGACACTCTTCTTCAATTTAATGACTAGTCTACTACAATCATTTTATTATTTCGTATGCCAGCTGTAGATCAACAGGAAGAAGTAGCTAGAAAAGAGGTTGAAAACTCCCCAAGAGGTTGAAACAAAGAGGTTTCAAGAGATTGAAAACACACACACACACATTCACATGTGTGCACACAACCATTTGAGGACATGTCAAAAAAAAAACCCTTTTGTTTCCTTGGAGTGAAAATTTGCACAAATTCTGGCATGAAGAAATAGAATTCCTTTTGGCTCTAAGAGTCAACAGTAACATTGTCAGCCTAATTCTCACCATCTAATCTCAGAGGTTAACTGTGGAAATGAAAATAGCTAGGTTTAATTTTTTAGGTTTTTTTTACAGGACTTTCAAAACTTATTTGCATTTATCTTTGAGTTTGAAATGATACCTGATTTATTATTCAGTTTAGAAAATATAGAAAGGCATACGGAAAATGAAAATTTTCTGAAATTCTATTACTCACAGACAACCACTATTAATTTTTGGCTACTACGACCATTTATCGAAGACCAGGACTTGGCAAACTACCACCAGTGGTCTGTTTTCGTATGACCCTTGACAGAAGGAAGGTCTTTACATTTTTGAAGAGTTGTTAGTAAACCGAACAGAATGTGCAACAGAAATCATATCTGTGATGGAAAGCTTAAAATATTTACTATTGGGCCTTGTGCAGAAAAAGTTTGCCAACATCTGATTTAAGATGATTGCATATCAAGTTTTTAAAATAAAATTAGGGCCATCCTGAAGATCACATTTTAGACGTACTCTTGAAGTCAAGAATATATTATTATAATTTTTTTCCTGTTTTTCTCAAACATCTTTTTTATTGGCTATCTAGAATTCCTTTGTAAGAGTCACTGTGATTTATTTAGCCAGTCTCTTATTGTTAAATATTTATTAGGCTGTTTGTAATTTTTGCTGTGAGAATCCTGAGATAAATATCTTTGTATTGAAATAATTTTGGACATCCTTAAATGCTTCCTTAGGAAAAATCTCTAGATATGCAATTGCTGGGTTAGAGAAAATGAACTATTTTTTAAAGCTCTTCATTCATATTTGAAAATTACATTCTAGAAAAATTATATCACTTTAAACTCCAACTGTCTTTGAGAATGCCACTTCTCCACACCAACTCCCAATCCATGCCTTCACATACTACGTGTCCTATCTTTAAATTTATAAGGGTCTCTATACACTTGTCAATTTCTTGTGCAAAAATGTCATTTCATTAATTTCATTGAAATCAGGCCGACATTGTATGTTTATTGACCATTTATATTTCTCCTTTTATAAATTGCCTTTAAAAAGAACTATTGAATATTTTTATTGAGATATTTTCTATTTTTCTCATTACTTTATAAGAATTCTTTTTTTATATCAATAATATAAATTCTGTTGAATACGTTGTAAAAGTTTCCCTCAATTTTCATGGATCCTTTAATATGTTCCAAGATTTGGCACGGTATAGTTTATCAGTTTTTGCCTTATTGTTTCTTTTTTTATTTTTATGTTAGAAATGCCCTCCAAAGCAGATTATTTCATTTTTTTATATTTAGTTATTCAGCCTATCGTTATTTTATTTTGCTTTGTAGTATGAGGTAAGGATATTCTTCTCTCTCTCTCTCTCTTTTTGTTCAAGAAATTAATCAATTGTCCCAGAATCTTTCAAAGAATAATCCAGATATATTCCCCATTGAAATGAAAAACCACCAATATTTGAGAATGTTTCTGGACTTTCTCTTCTGTATCATTTCTGTTTGTCTTTATGCAAGTCATGTCTCTATGTTAATTAATTAGCACCGCAATGCATTTTTTTACAATCTTTATATTTCTTCCATCTCATCATTTGAAAAATATATTCTTTCAAATGAACTGTAAAATCATTATATAGGTTTCCCTTTCCTCATAAATTAATGCAGCCCAACTATTATTTTACAGGAATCACTCAGAATTCCTCTCCACAGAAATCATTTTTTGTGTATCCCTCAAAGTAGTTTTGTCCCCTAAAGAGGTAGAAACATAATAATTTTGTACCAGTTCACACTATTGAGAAGGGAATGCTCCTTCCCACTCCATGACATACACCAGTATAACTGCTAGCTTCCCCATAACCTTTCTCATGTTGGGAGGTGGCGTAACTACTGCTATAATTGGAAAGAATAAACTGGGATACCCAGCTCAACTCCCTCCTCCACCATCTTGGGAGCAAGAGGCTCACAGGAAGCAGACATTCTCCTCAACCCCAGCAGTGCTGGAGGGTTTTCTCATCAGGGAAGGCAGGTAGGGAGGGGATGGGCCTGTCATTACCCAGCCCCTGCCCAAGATGGGGTGGATAAATCTGCCTGATTCTCTTGTTGAGTTAGTGGGTCTATTTGGGTCAAAATACTATATATGCTATATTGCCCAACTTACCCTTTTGTCACTAATAAAAGTGATACTTTGATTTTCTTTGCTGACTCTTGTCTTATCCCTCAACTGGCTCAGAATTCATAGGGACAAGAATACTATTGTCCTTTTCTTTCATCAGTATGAGTCTCTTTGCCATTCTTTTTGTTTAGTTTTGTTTGTTGTCCTTCTTTTATGACAACAGAAACCAAAAGGCCATTTGTAAAATACTTGAAGTCATGTGCTATATACGAAATGTCCTCAAGTTTTGCAACATCGGCAGAGCCCTATTCCCATAGATGACACTTTGCGCAGGATAGTAAACACATACTTCTTAATTTAGCTCATCTTCTATGTATTTCTCCAAATTATCCACATTGTTGCTTTAGTGTGTCATATTTGATGCATTATCTCGCTCCAGGACAGACTTTAAGTTTGTCTTCCAAATTCACTCTGCAGCAAGAGCTCTTCTTGTTGCATTTCCAGTTCTAGTGATTGCCAGAGAGAATGTTTAGAGAGAGGCTGCATTTATCATTTTTGTTATCATAATTTGAGATAGTTTGCAGAATTTATTTTTCTCTTAAGACAGGGTTTAGAGAAAAGAAGAGGAAAAAATTAGATTTTATAGTAATGAATGTAGGAAAAGATCTATACATAACCAGACCACAAGAACATTTAGTTCACTGCTCAGGATAGCTTGTCCCATTTCATGGCAGCAAAGAACTACTTGGCAATGATTGAAATATTTTTTTCTTTTGGCTAAAAATTGTGAATTTATTCTGAATGCCAGTGTTGATGCTCATCACGTCATTATTGTGAATCTATTTCTATACGAAAGTTGATACCACCTTCAGCTTTGTTTGCTCTCCACCTCTTTCCCTGGACTGCTCTAATGCAGTTACGGTATTTGAGTAGAGCAAAGCAACTTCCTTTGGTTTGTTAGTTGCTTAAATTGATTATTTATCATAAATTGATTATTTTTAAAAAATTTTAATGCAATTTGCCAACGCCATACATGGATTTTTTTTTTTTACACATGGATTCTAATGGATGGTTTATACAAGATACTGATTCAACTAGTTGATTTGTAAAAATCAAGTTCTGAATGAGATTATTGTACAATTGACCCCATTCTGCAGGGTCACATGACTGCAGCCACCATATTGCCAATGCCCAAACTGACTCACCTTGGCTATATGCAGTTAGTTCAACCATTCAGTTCAGTATTCATTGAAGGCTTCTTATGTGTCATATAGCCTGGTAGGCAAGAAACGAATATACATTCCCTTTGGCATCAACCCAGTAAACAGTTACTTCCAAATCAATTTGATTTTTTAGGATCATAAAAATCTTTTTATCTGTTTAGGGTTTTTCTCTTCTGTGCCATACAAATTCCAGTGAACTGTCATATTGCTTGATTGTTTGAAGAATTTCTAATTACATACTGGGCAGACAGCTGATGACAAGGAACATCATGGATCAGCCATTTGGGGATTAAAAGTTTTAGTAAGTGACAAAATTTTTTTTACAAATCCGTGCTTTTTAAATTCCGAGCAGGAGCTAGCATGACTTAGAATCTAGATTTCACTGATTGTGCTTCATTTCCCATCGGATTTGTATTCTGTGAAGTAGAGTTACATGAAAGCCCAGCAAGAAACGTGCACATACCTTCAGATCTCAGTTAAAGACCTAATGCAGCTGGACAATGAACCTTAGAAACCAGGCAGCAGGCAAATTCAAATCCTTCCACTTTTGGTTACACACACACACACACACACACACACTACAGAATAACTATGAAGAAAATAAATTATAATAAAAGTAAGAAACAAAGAACTATTAATACAAGGTAAAGGGTCTATCAATATCACTTTTAAAAAGGCCCTTTATGGGGACACCTGGGTGGCTCATTCAGTTAAGCATCCGACTCTTGGTTTGGGCTCAGGTCACAATCTTAAAGTTGTGAGACTGGGCCCCATATATAGGGCTCCATGCCGGGGTGTGGACCCTGCTGGAGATTCTATTTCTCCCTCCTCTGCTTTGCCCAATTCTCAAAAATAATTGCACAAAAAAAATTAAAAGGCCCTTTATGACTCTAAATACCATATAAGCTTTCACAAATGCTTGTGTTCAAACACAGTACAATTACCTGGTAAGAACAAACTATACTACTCATCATCTAACAAGCACTGTCACTTTTGAACTCTTTTCTAGAAAAGGAGGAAATAATCTCTCCATTCATTTTTTTTCCTCAACACTTATGTGATACTTACTATATGCCAGATTGCATGAAAAGTGCCGCAAATAGAAAGTAAAATTGGGTTTCTTGCCTTGGGGGCTAACAGTCTGTTTGGAAAGACAGACATCTAAATTCACAAAAACAGTTTTACATAATTTGTGTTATAAATATGGTTACTTGTGGCAGTGTAAATTTAATGCATTGTATGTTTTGCCTTAAAAATCACCAGAAATGTTGATGGTTGCCAGAGGTGGGAGGTGGGTGGGAGAATGGATGAAATCAATAAAGGGGGTTAAAAGTACCCTTATTGTGATGAGCACTGACTACTGTATAGAAATGATGAATTGCCATACCGTACACCTGAAACTAATATAACACTGTATGTTAATTATACCAGAATTTTTTAAAAAATAAATATATTTTTTAAAAGTCACCAAAACGACAAATCAAAAAACTAGTCAAGAAAACATAATTGTTGCAAACTGTTAATTCTCAAGTATTACAGGGTCTTCTCAATGGGAGGACTGTTTCTCTTTGGTTCTGTGCTCCCCAAAGATTCCTAAAATGGTTGACAATTTATAAATACCTTGTTTATGCCCCTGTATATGAGATCTTTGGGCTTTCTATTACCACAAGTAGCTTACCTGTACTTAGCAATGATTATGCGAAAGCCTCTACTATGTTGGTATTATCTTATTTAGGTCTCATAGCAACCCTAAAATGTGGGATTTTTCAGATGAGGTGCCCAAGGCTTGAAACAGCTGAGCAACTTGTGCAAGATTTCACAACTAGTCAATGGCAAAGCAAGTATTTGAACCAAGGCCTTCCTTAGTTCCCAACCTTACTTTTCATCTCAAGATTGATGGTCTCCTATTTTGCACAGATGTTTCCATCATCTTTTCTGCATTCCTGAGGGATGAGTGGAAAAAGTCCAATAAAGGGAGTGAAATAAATACAAGGTTCTGTTGGTAATCTGGCACACTGAAAGTGATTTAAATGGTAGAGAACTGTAAAAGACACACAAGTCAGGGGCCTCCATTAATGTGCATCTTCGTGGGAACCGTTTTGTTGTTCTATTGAAATATCCTTTATTCTCCAGCCCGATGAAGCAAGAGTCAGACCAGTGGGTCCTGTCTATTCTTTAACCATGTCTTCCCTCCCACTTGTTTTGAGGCAAACAGTGAGGGTGAGGTCTTCAAAACTTTGCTGCTTCAGAGGGAGAAATCTGATGGGAAACTTCAGTTCTCTGAAATAGATCGTTTCTTATAATACCCAAGACAGTGTACAGGATGAAAATGGGTCTGGCTAGTGAGCCTATTTATAAAGTAAAGCTTTTGATAAAAATGTATCTTGCAGCACATCTGGTTTGATTTAGCAAAGTCCACAGAAAGAGTGTATTTGCCTTAGAAGCCTCCTCCTTAGGGGTTTGGGCATACTGAATTATCCATGAATATTACCAAGACATGAATAATACAGTGTTCTTGCCTTTATTAGCTACCTAAATCACTAGTCATGAGCATTTATTTTTGATGTGTCATGTTACTTTGCTGATGAGTCATGTTACATTACGTATTCTTTGGCAGGGAAGAGGCATGTCATTTTGCTGAAATGAGTTACAGCCGGACACTGAAACAAAGCATAAAATAAAGTACCTAGTCAGAAAAATCACCTGATCAATAGGCCTAAAATATCAAAGAGCTATAATAAAAAGTACAGAATGCTCACACCGTAAGTGAGCAAACAGCCCTCATCCAGCATACTTTTCACTTTGCAGTCTCTTTCAGGAATGGAAAGGAGCACCAACTTTTTCGTTTCCAATACACTTTCCCAACACATCACTCTACACTAAAACAATAAGTCACTTCTTTTTTCCTGAATGCCAAACAATATGTTATAAAAGAACCCAACTCAGAGTCAAGAAAATTTGAGTTCAAAATCCAGGCCGGCCATTTACCACGCCTGACTTCAGCCAAGTTGGCTGTGTTCTCCCAGCTTCTGTATTCTAATGTAAAACTTTGCAGAGTGATTGTGTGTTTTAAAAGAGATAACAGATATGAGATGCCTTGCACATTATCTGTGGAGTCCGTGAATAAGTGGGAGCTACTTTTCCACTGGTGTCTTGTTAACCTGCCTTTCAGAGATATATAAGCAAGATGTCTCTCTCTATGCATCATATTTACTCAATTCAACCAACATTTCCTTTCTTTTTTAAGAGTATCAATCATGAAATGGTGTGAAAAAGTGGCACGGGATATAAAGTATGAGTCAGAACTACTAATCATGTATGTCCATGAATGAGTCATCTGATCTGTCTGGATTCCCATTTTTCCATAATATGCGAGAACTGGAAATCATCCCAAAGGTTCCTTCCAGTTCCAACTTGCATATAATCTTATGGCTCAAACTTTCAAGAGAGGTAAAACCAGATCAAGGAGATGTTGGGTCCCTGGTTACTCCATTAAATACTAAGATAAGCAGGTTGATATCCAGTTTGTGAAACAAGCCTATAGGATAAAAGTCTCTGTAATCAGAAAGAAGACTTATCAGATGGACACACAGGCTGGGCACACAGTAAGGGTATAAATGAGTGGTCAAAGAGAAGGAAAACTGTTCCGTATCTGATTGTGACTCCTGTCAGTATAGAGAATCTTATGGGCACGTTGAAAAGGAAGACAAATGGAATGTCTGGGTGGCTCAGTCAGTTGGGCTGAGGTCATGATGTTGGTTGAGGTAATGATCTATGGATCGTAAGATTGAGTCCCACGTTGGAGATTCTGCTTGGGATTCTCTCCTTCTGCCCCTCCCCGCACTTGCATGCTCCCTGTGTCTGTCTCTGTCTCTCTCTAAAATAAATAAATCTTCAAGAAAAAAAGTAAACAGAAGACAAGTTCTTCTATAGACAAACTAAACTTATCTATAACGATGGCTAATTGATATTTACCACAAAGGCTTTATATAAATGACATGAAATACTAAAAATCAAGACTCTTATTGATTGTCGGCTCTATTCTTTTAGCATTACTATCAACCATAATCATAATTATTTGGTAAGCATCAACACTATTCAATATTGAACGTGTGTTATGACTGGCATGTCCACCAAAGACAGTGTTTATTCTTTAAGGTAAAGCACTTATTCCAGAGAGAAAGTGGAATCCAAGGGATATGAAGACTCTGGAAGAAGACTCTGTCTTTGAGAGGGATCGTGTTTTCTGAAGCATTAGATCTGCATGGGATTAGGAACTGTGAGGGGAGATGGGTACTATTGAAAAGTTGTGTGGACGATAGAACCCTGAAGCTCCAGAGGACCTCCTTCAGTTTCACCATTGGAAATGTGGTGACTTGCTATTGGGTACTTACAGTCTTGGTGATAATACATTAGCAGCATTCTGGAAGCCTACTTTTATCTGCAAAATAAGGGATAATAAGCATATCAACATTATAAAGTTGCTACAAGGATTAAATACGATACAGCTTTGCACATAATGAGTAATCAGTGTAAGCTATTATTAGTAGTAATGATAATATGCTACAGAGGAGTACTTGAGAACTTTGTAGAAGTCAAATTTCCCCAATGATCTCACATCTAGGAATCTACATAAGATATATGTAAACATTCAACCTTAGTAGGGTTTTTTTTCCTTTGATATATATTAAACTAAGGATACAAAGCAATTATGTCTCTTGAGAAGATTCTTTGTATACTCTAGAATTAAGAATATTTTTAATGAATATAAGTTCCTACAGTTCTTTTTTTTTTTGAGAATTCATAGATTAGCAAGGGGTGGAATAAGGGCAGATTGTGGTACTCAGAACTGTTGGTGCAATAAATTACATGCAGAGATTCTTTAGGATGCACGGTATGAATTAAAATGCAGTAAAGGGCAGTCCTCTGCTCTTCTGATTTGACTTCTTAAATTTAGGACCCAGGGATGAGCTGAACCATAACAAAGGAATTACCTAAAGAAAGGGCTATCCTTTGCTTGCTTCTTTGATTCAACCAAGGAGCCAACACAAGTAAAGAAAAGGGATGTCCTCTCCTGTTAAAGCAGCATCACTGACTCTGGCAGAAAGCATTTTTTTCTTACATATACTTTCTGAACCATTAACTTACCACATAGGATTTGCTTCTGAAAGCTCAGGTAAAACTAATAATCCATTAGGAAATTTTCAAGCTTCAGAATAAAAAAGTTGTTTTTACATCTGTCTTGAGAGTTAGAAAAACATGTTTATGGAATGTTCGCTTCTTAAACAACTACTTTAGGAATTTCATGTCATTTTGTAATAATAGAGATAAAACTATTATTCACAATTTGAATCAGGGATCAAATAACAGAAAAGCATGAATAAAATCTCAGTAGAGTATACATATATGGTAATGAGTGAAGAAATAACTGAATTTGAATCAACTCGAACTGAATTTGAAGATAAGAGAGTTATTTCTTGAAGTGACTTTTTTTAAAAATACAAATTGCTTGGTTCCCTTAGGTGCTAATTTTGTTACTTGTAAAATTCTGTTTTTCTCATTTTTCTTCAAGATTGAAGTAGGCGTCTTGCAAGAGATTAATAAAGGCACCCACAAACATTTCATTGCTTTGTCTTATTTGGTTTTGACTGCTTCAATACCACTGCCCTCATTCTCCCTTTCTGGCTCCTCTGAACAAAATTAAGCTTCTTCTGGAGTCACAGAAGCACATATCCTCATCACTGCTCTTGAGGAAGTTCTCTCCTCTGTGTACTCAGCAGTATTTCCCTTCAGAGATGGCCCAGTCTCCACCAAGTGCCACGTTGAGTGATACACTTTTTAAATCCTTTTAAGTGTCAACAGATGGGGTGGATGGGTGGATGCTACTGATTTTGTGTTAGTTTGGGCATTATCTTTCACAAAATTCTAAATCTATCATAAGCATTATGTATTTGGGGTGTATAGGTGGTATTTACTAGAGGAGTTCCTTCACAGACACCAAATCACTGAGAATTTTAGGGATAGTTTTTCACTGTTTTGAAACAGTCCAGTGGTTTCCTAAGGAGTCAGATACCCTAGACCAGAGCCAACTGTTTTCCTGATAAGATTCTATAGGAGAAAACCTAATCCTAAAATACCACCTAATGTCTTTTTAATTTCTGATAGCTCCTGGAGTTTCTTAGTTGACCTACACACAACTTTCCACTTACTGAATTAATATCATTCATGGCTCCAAAGACGAGTCACAGCCAGGCTTTCACAAGGAAGCCAAGTTCTGAACTTCAGAATGAGTTTTTCAGTGCCCATCACAGAGATAGTGATCTGAAAACTCAAAGGACATCTGGTTTGTAAGAGTCACATTTATGAGAAAGACATGTTTTAGGGGAATCTAAAAACATGGTTTGCTGGGGTGTTATTTTAAAGTTGAGGCTAAGACTCTTTGGTCTATTAGTTCAATGTTCCTTCTGTACTCATTGTTGAAATTTGGTGAATGGGCTGAAGGAAGGGAGGGAGATGAATAGTCTGTGATTTCCTATAGCTCAAAGTAGTGACTGGAATATGGGTGAATGAAGGACTCTAGAAAAAGATGAGGCTAAGTAAGGAGGCAGGGAACAAATGATAAAGTCTCCTTCATGCCGTCCTAAGGAATTCAGACTTGAGTCCAAAGGATAATAGGGGTCCACTGAGAGATTTAATGCTGAGTAATATAGCAGGTTTTCTTTTAGCAGGATCTCTCTGGCAGGAGTGAGGATAATTTTTTGAAAGCTGGGCTGTTGAGTTCTGGTATTGGGAAGTCAGGAGGTGCAATAATCCTGAGAGGCAGAAAGAGGCTTAAATTAAGACAATGGAAGTGGGGAGGAAAAATTCAGGACAGATTATTTAGGAATAAAATTTATGGGACCCCTTGACTGAGGATGTAGGATAAAGAAGGAACAGGAGGTTTATGGGCTGACTCCCAATGGGCTGACTCCCATGTTTCTATCTCAAATAGCAGTTGTCCCATTAATGGAGCAGTGGAACTGAGGGAAGAGAATGATATTGGCATGGCGGGGTGGAGTTGAAGATGATATGAATTTGGAACATTTGAAGTTGAGGAGGTGGAAGGAGCTGAAGATTTCCGTTTGAGAATCTAAATTTGGTAACAGATAATGCTGAACACCTACGTGGGATTTTTACCTGTATATTCTCTCTCACTCTGATTCAATATTGTTTCTATCTCTTTTTCTAGAGAAGAAATTACCATCATGTTTCATCCAGCAGAGAAAGGCATACATTTAATAAAGGGCTTTGAATTTGTCCAGGACACAGGAATCAGGTAAATATGTCCATTATTTTCCAAAACAATTTCATTATATATCTGTGATTCACTGTAAACCCTTCTAAGTTAGGAAAAAAATGAATTTGTGTGCCTTCCAAGCATACACATTACCTTTGTGTGTCCAGCCTTTATTCTCTTGCTTGAGTTCTTAGGGAAGAGTTTTGAATTGGATTCAAAATCTGGTTTAGTTGACTTTATAAGTGAGGAATCTCAGTGCCCCTCCGGCAGATCATCCTCCAGCCTGGGGTTCATAATTTCCCCTTTCTTCACATACCTATAGCTTAGCTATTTTCCAGTTCTTAGAGAATTATCTATCTACTTCATTCTTTTCTTTTTTCTTCCCTCGATACTTCTTTTAAGCACTCCAGATAACAAGTTCTCACCCAGTGAAAAGTTAGATGATGACAATACATGTCAATAATATTTGACATCTATATATTGAAAAGATGTGTTCTCTTGGGGCTATCATGAGCAAATACCACACTTGATATCCTTTAAAATTACAAGAGGTGCATTTTTAACCTTTTATTTGTTATATGAATTCTTGCACATTGAAAGAGTCTGATGAGTGTTTTTATATCTACAACATGGTGTTGAAGTTGAGTCTGGATGATGTATAGTGGTACTGATATATTTTTTATGCTTCATGTACTAAATTTTTAAAAAGTTACACCTGCAGATTTTTATCTGTGTTCCATCAGCATAAACGCTCCAGGATCAGCACTTTTCAGTTCTCCCATGAAAAGTGATGAGGTCTTGCAAGGGCTGGGGTCATATGATCTGTCTCAGTGCTGTCTTAAACGGTGCCAGAAGCTAGGGCATAAAGTGAGTGCTATTTTGGCCACACTTTATTGAATTCCCTCTCCAGATGCTCTACATATTTCACAGCAGAATTAGCAACAGCAATCATTGTGGAAGATCATAAATGTCCCAACTCCTCTCTCAATCCCCAAACCAGCTCACAGCTACTCCTAGCTGAAGATGATGACAAACTTACTCCATCCACCTGACAGTGCAAAAAGGCCATGTGCTTGAGGGCTGTGGGGGGCTAAGGGGGATAGGAGGGTGGTTAAGGGGAGCATCCTGGGAGTGCAAGAAGTTTGGCTTTGAAGTCTGAGACTTTTCCTTGCTCAACATTCTGTAGGTTTTATAAGGCCTCAGAGGGCAGCCAATAACCCTCCACCATGTTTCCGACCCAGAGTCCCAAGCTGGACTTGTCATTTTCATTCCAAAGTCACATAATCTCCCCGCAAGCTTTTGCATCCAGATCCATTTTAGCAGGTAATTTGCATAGCCAAACATTTCTCGCAAACTCTCTCTGGGGTGAGTTTACCTGAGAATCTCTATGGTGTCATCTGAAATAAAGTGACCAGGATTTTAGTTTTCATTTAAAACTGCGATCTAGCTCAGCAGTTCTATCAAAGTGATGTTAATGCACAATAATATTCATAAGAGCCCCTGCCTTGTGGGAGGGTATATTTAGAAGTTTTCCTTTCCGTGTAGCTATTTAAAGCACATGGATCAGTCTCCTTAGCATGGCAGCCCCTCAAATATAGTAAGTGACTGTCAGCAAATATGTGGCAAAGTCAAACCAAATCTTCGTTTTTATGCAACGAGATGGGAATGGAGTCCACACCTCAACCTCAGGGCTCTCCCTTGGTTTTTATTCTTGGTTATCTGCGTGGTCAACATGACCTAGTGATAACTTTCAGATATATTTCTCAAATATTTAATTGCCTGATCAAGCTCTGTGAAAATACTAAGTGAAGCCATTTTCCATCTCCACATCCATCAATAATTTCATACCTCCAGTACATGACTTGTCTCTCTAACATCTGCCCTCTGGAGAATTAGAAATGCCAGGGGATTCATTTAGGAGAATGATGTGTGAATTTGAGGACATGTATTTTTTATAAATCCTCTGTTTCTTTATTTTCATTACTAGTGTCTTGGTGCTTAGGCTTTGGAATTAGATTATAATTTGAGTCCAAAATATGTCAGATTATCTAATTATTTTAAGTAGCACCCACTAATTTCCCCCAGTTTCTTTAAGGTTATTGACTATAGTGACCATCAAATCTTGGATACTAACCCTGATGAAAGCTGTCACATGAGGAAGCAGTTTTGAGAAATTTAAACAATTTCAGCTCCCGGCATGCTCTAGCAAGTGGATTAAGCTATTTTGGGTGTGGATGGAAATGAGTGGCTTGATGAGAGAATAGCCATGTTAGTGGCTTCAAGTTGATTTGAATCACATTGCTTTCCATCTTATTTTGGTTTATTTATTTAAAAGTCCAGCCCACAGGATTTGTTCAGGTATAGGGGAGAACACATTTCTTCCATTCTTTTTTTTTTTTTTTTTTTTAGTTTTTTAATTTTTTTTTTTTTTTTTTTTCGTTTCTTCCATTCTTAAATCTCTATAAGAAAATCATAGATTCTTTGGCCTGGTAGTTACCTTGAGAAACAGCCTTCAAGCAGAAACCTATCTATATCAATCTACGTGTTTTTATTTTAAGCCCCGAGAAAGGATAATTTCACAGCTGCACCCAATGCCTATTCCATGGTCCCTTTTCTACATCCAGAAAAGAATGCCTTCTCTACTCTAAGACTTCTGTTTCACATTCACTACCTAAAATGTGTGTGTGTGTGTGTGTGTGTGCACGGACTCACACACCTGCATGCACCACACTCTACAGTTGGTGGCCATTTCCTGTACCTACTTTACAGAAACCTTTATATATCACTGACTTTATGGCAGTTGAAAACACATCCTGGGTTTCTTATCCAGCTTTCTCCTTTGGCTGGGGTTGTGAGGATGTTAATGGTGAGGGTCGGTGGGGGTGGAGTGAGGGCCCTGTTATCATGCAAGCAATCGCTAACTGTGGACCTCTGACTTTGTAATTTGTTCTTTATGGACTCGCCTGCAGCCAATAAGCAAAATCAATAGTCTTTGCTGAAAAGTAAGCAAGTGCCAGTGTGTTATGTGACAGGTGAAGATACATGTGCTTACCAGGGGTCAGGGGGCCACAGCAAATTTCTCTCTGACTTCTTTTCAAAAAGCTCAATCCCATTTAGGGAGCATTCGTCATTGGAAAACGTTGCAGCTGGGAATCAGAAAGGCTGCTGCTCTCCTTTTCTCATTTAACGATGTTTGTTTTCAACAGCCTGTTCAATAATGTCACTGAGAAGAAATTATGTGAGAAGAATAAAGTGCTTAGAGTCTATTTATTTATTCATTCATTCATTTCTGTAGAATAACACTAGCTGTTGCTTTCTCATGTATATTAATACAGCTGCGGTTGTCCAAACATTTGTTTGTTCTATTCCTTCCCGAGAAATAGGTAAGTCTCTCTCTCTCTCTTGCCATGGGATTGATTACCTGTAGTTTAAGTCAGAGGGAAGGTTATATGAGCTTGATGGGAGACATACATATCTCTGAGCCAACATTACGGTAGGATGTAAATCCACTCAATAATTTGGCTTCTGATAAGACGCCAAGAACCTTTTCTGTTTTCTCCTCAGAACCATCAGACATCAGGCAATTTTGGAGAAGGATATAAAATAAAAGACTAATGAGTGCAAGTGGATTCAAAAGAACTAAAATAAAATGGGCTTTTAATCTGTGATATTTTATCAGCGCATTTCTGCGTGTGGCTTCTCATCTTCCCATTTGTTTGAAAGATCAGCTCAGAAAACAAGAGTTTCACTCTCCAGCAGGATTTCTTAACCTGGCATTAAATCGAAACAAGTAAATAAACAGGGGATTTTCTTTTCCTTTTCCTATTCAGGCCATTTTGTAGAACTCACAAAAGACTGTGAACCTACAAGTCTAGCAGTAACCAGGCTGGGTGGTCAAAGGGACAGAGAAGCTGAACAACAGCCCCGGGGCTACCCACTGGCTGGGTCTGAGAACATGGTTCCCTGAGGCCTGCTGTCTGCTCCTTTGACTTGGAAATTCTTCTAAAGGAAAAATTAAATTTAAGACATGTTTATGTAGACTACAGCTTGACCTTCGTGGTTTCTGTGGTTCATAGCAGTAAATTTGATTTTGTTTTTGTTTGGCAATCAATCAGTCCATATTTTTGTGGTCTGTCATTCTGAGGGCAAACATATATGCCTTAAGAATCAAGATAGTGCACTGCTGTGGAAAACAGCATGGAGGTTCCTCAAAAAAGTAAAATAAAAATAGAATTACTGTATAATCCAGTAATTCCACTAGTGGGTATTTACCCGAAGAATATGAAAATGCTAATTCAAAAAGATATGTGTACCCCTACATTTATTGCATCATTATTTACAATAGCCAAATTATGCATGCAACCTGAGTGTCCATCAATGGATGGATGGATAAAGAAGATACGGTGTATAAACACACACACACATTATTATTACTAAAGACTACTAGACTCATGGACTATTACTTAACCATAAAAAAGAATGAAATCTTAGCATTTGTGACAACATGGATGTATCTAGAGGGCGTAATGCTACGTGAAATAAGTCAGAGAAACACAAATATCATATGATTTCACTAATATGTGGGATTTAAGAAACAAATCAAAGGCATAGCGAAAAGAAGAGGCAAACAAAAAACAGACTCAAATATAG
Organism: Canis aureus; assembly: GCF_053574225.1. Classification (NCBI taxonomy): domain Eukaryota; kingdom Metazoa; phylum Chordata; class Mammalia; order Carnivora; family Canidae; genus Canis; species Canis aureus. The sequence continues at coordinate 11,426,723 of NC_135648.1, forward strand.
AGAACAAACTGGTTACTAAAAGGGAGGTGGGTAGGGGGTGGATAAAAAAAAACTTGAAGAGGATTAAGAGCACATTTATGGGGGTGCCTGGGTGGTTCAGTATGTTGGGCATCCAACTCTTAATTTCAGCTCTGGTCATGATTTCAGGGTTATGAGATCGAGCCCCGACTTGGGCTCCATGCTGGGTGGAGGATGCTGCTTAAGATTCCCTCTCTCTGTCTCCCTCTGCCCTTCCCTTACTCAAGAAAAAAAAAAGGGGGGGGGAAGCACACTTAAGATGAGCACTGAGCAATATATAGAATTGTTGAATCACTATATTGTACACCAGAAATGAATAAAACAGTGTCTGATTACAATGGAATTACATTTTTTAAAATTTTTTAAAGAATTAATATAAAATGAATATGATAACCAGCAAGAGCTGTTTTAGTTGTGCCATGAGTTGCTCTGAAATCCTCCAAGGAATCAAAACTCTCTGGCATCAGAATTGACACTCAGTAAGATTCGGGGTATCCCATTACATGAACTCATTACAATGAAAATTCCTACCTGCCAAAAGGATATATAAAACCCAGTTAATATCCTGCTTTTCTCATGTTATAGTTAACATTACAGAATTCCACTGTGCAAAAGTAACTTGAACAGTATCTTGGAGTTGATTGGGCCTCATAAATTTTTCCCTAAGTATAGTGTAAATCCCCAGAGAGTAGAGACTGTGTCTTATTCTTTTTTGTAGCCCCTTAAATTTCAGCTATCAGTTCAGTCTTCTACGAGCAAAAACCAAATCTGGGTAGCTAAATCAGGGTTAACCACCCAACTCTTGATTTTGGTTCAGGTCACATCTCAGGGTTGTAAGATCAAGCCTTGTAATGGGCTCCATGCTGGGGGTGGATCCTATGAGAGATTCTCTCTCTCCCTCTGCCTCTGCCCCTCCCTCCTTCTCTCCATCTGAAAAAAAAAAAATCTGAATCTGAATTTGAGACTAACATATACATACAAATTTACCCGCTATGTTTACAGGTAAATATGTATATGAATACATAAAGCTATGTTAAAGTAAGATGTTTTTGAATCAAAGGTTTATATACAAGCTTCATTTTCTTTAGCACATTATCACACTTATTTTCTACTTATGTTTATACTAACTATGATAATAAGAAATGGTATAGAAGTCTTTCCTCTAAGGGAATTCAATATCCATGCCAACGAAATTTCCCACTGCCCTGCCATGAAGTACTTATAAAGGGATGAATACTCTTTTCCCCTGGAGATATAGAAACTGCCAGAGAGAATGTAAAGTTACACTGTCCAATGTGGTAGCCACATGTGGCTGCAGAGAACTCAAAATATGGATAGTCAAAACTGAGACACGATTCAAGTGTAAAATACACACCCAAGTTTGAAGACACTATGGAAAATGTGAAATACCTCATTCATTATTATTGTATTGACTAGATGTTGAAATGACAATATTTTGGATTTGTTGAATTAAATAAAATATGTTATTAAAATCAATTTCACCTGCTTCTTTTAATTTCTTCAAACACGGCTGCTAGAACATTTAAAGTCTCACTTATGGCTCACATTATATTTCTATGGGACAGAGCTGATAAAGGAGCAACTGTCCAACTTAACATGGGTTGTCAGAACCAAGTCATTAGATCCACGTAACTATTTATATCAAAATCACTTCCTGTTTATATGGGCTATAAGACTGCCACCTTTTTGTACATTTTTTTGTACAAAAAAAGACATCTGAATAAATAACGACATACAGTTAGCTATTTTATTTTCATTATGTTTGTTACAAAATACATTTCTAAGTCAAATCAAGAGTGACAGGAGGGAACCTCACCTCCTACCCAGGAGAAGCTTTCTCTCCCTTCTGTTGCAGATGGTTGAGATTTGCCATTTGACTTGGTGTTATGAGTTTTGAAAAAAATAGATTCACACTAGCAATCTGCAACCTTATTTATTGATAGATAGGAACCATCTTCAAGCTTTTCTTCAGATTAATAGTATGCACGTGCTGTTTGCCATCCTTCTCCTTCTCTGGCCTTCATGTTGTTCCTTCATGATTAACTCCAGTGTCACTGCTCCCTCAGGTTCGCTTCAAATGCTCTAAGGTGGTGTTTTCACATTTGTACATGTTCACAGCTCAAAAGTCGGGATGCCACTTACAATCAATGACATCATAAGTAGTTTGGCACAGTTTAATTGATTTTTTTTCTTTCTTAAAGATAGGTAAAATAATGCTCCCACCATAACATGATATTTTTAGATTTGATGAAATGTGGCAATTCATGTAGAAAAACTTTATAAAATACAGCTTTCATAGCCCTACCCTAAATACACTGGAGCCATAATATTTGGGTGGTACAGCTTGGTAATCTGCTCTTATTAAACCCTCTCTACGAGCAGGGTGACTCTGATGTAATCCTAGGACCACATCTCAAAGAACCACTAGTCTCAAGTCTAATTTATCCCTGGACTAATGATGTCAATTCAATTTATCCACAAAACAGCCAGTTAACTGAGAACAATTTTTACTTAGTACCAACAGCTGCTAGGCACTGAGCAGGTCATAAGAAATGGGTAATACGATCCTTTTTTCCAAGGAATTGATAACTTGCCTCTCACAGTGCTTCAAGATATTTTAAGTTCCACCATTTTCCTGAAGCTCAAATATTGTAGCCCTCCTGTCCCATCAGACAATCAGAAGGGAAGCAGTGTCCGGTGAGGATTTGACTACTACTACTTTTGGCTGTCTGTTGACCTCTCTGGAAGGCAAAGTGCCTTTTGGTGACAAGTAGAGACTCTGCAGGGCCACGCCTATGGCAGTGATACAATTTGAAAGCTAGATCTCAAGCTACACAGGAGGTAATGAGTTCCCACTTTTGACTTAATTAAGACTTTAATGGTTATAAGGACCAAAGTCTCTGCTTAATTCCATACCAACCGAGGGCAGCAATTTCAGTCACTTTTATAATGTTGACCCAAATGTAAAAGGACAAAAAAAAGGTTGCAAGGGAGGCTGACAGTACTATGGCTCTCGTGCTATCCAGGTCACTCTGAGCCCTAGGCCAGGAGAACATTACCGTCCCATCGCTTCTGTTACATCCTAACTCAAACCCAGCTGCTTGATGTGAACCCACCAACCTGCTGAGGTCCTTGAGGGGACATTTGGAGGAAGACAGGCATTCACAGTCACAGAAATGGAGATGGAATTTGAAGCACTCTGGGAAAGCAAACAGTTATCCTCTGATACTTTGGATACCCAGAGTATCCTAGATACTCTGCGGGGACAACCAAGGAGCCCCAACCTCAGTGAAGAATGACAGGAGAGAATCTCATCTCCTACCCAGGAGAAGCTTTCTCTCCCTTCTGTTGCGGATGGTTGAAATTTGCCATTGGAGCTTCCTTTGGGTTAAGATGTTTTCTCCTCCGCAAATGCACTTCATACATACGACCTATCAAACTATCATTAATCAACCATAGCTTGAAGTTGAAGATTTATTAATTCCATAAACCATTATTTACTGAGCCACAGGTATAGGTCACACCCTGTGCTGGGCACTGGGAAGATAATGGGAAGCGAAAGAACAGATGGCTCCTAATCTCATGGAGAGTTTACGGTCTCAGAGAAATGGAGATAAACAGAAAAAAATAGCAACAATAAATGCGTGCGCATTAGCTGAGGTAAAGGCAAGACTGTCCCTTTATGTTCTAGTCACAAATAACAAAAGGACTTTAAGCTAGGAGGTCAAGGAAGGGAAGTTTCTTCCAGGAAGTGACCCTGGAACTCGATCTGAAATAGGAATTGATGAGGTAAAGAAGGAAGGCCGTGCTTGAGCCTAACTCGAGTAGATGGCAGCCGTCTCAAAGACCGCTCTTTTGTTTGATAGCATTTCTTACTGGTGCATCTGCTGGAACATAAAAATATCTTTGATAGATTATTTCTGGTGTGTTCATGAAATAAGACTTTGTAACTTTATAAAACTTAATAATTTAGTGGTAGGTAGTGAATAGAATTTATTTAAGGGCGTAGAGAATAGATAAATGTTAGACGATTGAAATCTGCAGGTAATACATATATTTATTTTAGAAAGCACTTTACTTTCTTTCCTAAAACCAGAATTTTTTGGAGCACATGCAAATAATTTGTGTGTGCGTGCTTGTGTGTGTGTGTTTGTGTTCCACTTGTAGTACAGAAGCTGCTAAAATAAGAAATGACTGGCCATCAGGAGGGAAGATAAAAACCCAGAGAAGAAAGGATGCAAGAGTTGAGATAATGCTTTCCTCATGGTGGTAGGTGAAAAAGTCAAGGTTGAGGGGAGAAGGAAAAATACGAGATTCTAAGTCACTAATGATTGGACGGTGTGAGACTTTCCAATGGCGGACACTTGAGACCATCAAGTCATTGGTGCTGCTGGACATCTCCTAAATAGGGTAGCACACAAAGACTTGTTTTTTGTCTTTTTTTTTTTTTCTCAATGAGTTGAATTGACCTAAATTACGTATGGCAAGTATGTTTTATTTTTACATGACAAGTCCTAGGGGTCAAAAACATGTGCTTCAGAGTTGAGTTTAGGATACAGAAACCACATATCTGGGCTTAGCAGGAGAGAGTACCCTAACGGATTAACAAAGCCTATTGCAGACAAGGGAATAGTGGTGTGATAGCTTCTGTGTCATGCATTTGCTGTCCCCCCTCTAAAATATCCTTGCTCACATTCACCTTTGGCCTCCTGGAGCTGTTGCAAGAGACAAGGAAAAGGAAACCATTTTTTTTTTTCAGTTCTTTAAAAATTACTATTACAGAAGCAATATTCGTGTATCAGTATTTTTTCCCTTTTAATGATTTTAGAGAAGAAATAAAATCAGCACACAACAAAGGCAATTTTCTTAACATAAAGTTGAAAGTTCCAAAGAAATTTGCATTTCCAGTGCTGGGAAGTGTCAGGTCTTTTTTGGACTCAAATCCCCTTATGTCACACCAGGGCAAGAAGGGTAATGTTTATAACATCTGAATCTCTGAACCAGTGAATAAAAGATATCAGTGTTACTTAGCTGAGACATGAATAAATATTCATAACAATGGCACATGCATAGCTAATTGAATGACTTTTGTTAATATTAAACTAGATATTCATGGACATGTGCCTTTTTCTATAATGAAAATACTGCCTTGGGCTAGTTTTGTTTTTCTTGTCTAGAACAATTTATGTGCTTTCACTGAAATGAATATAAACTCTTATTCTCATGACAAAAGAATTCACCATTAATTTGAGGAAAGAATTTCTTTATTCCCTTTGTGGTATACTTTATTGAAAAAGCAAACCCTAAACCTATCTTGAAATTTTTGTTCATGCATTATGTTTAATTTCAACAACACATTCAATGTCTATAAATAGAGATTTCTAGGATTATTAGGACCAGATGTATTGTTATCAGGTCCATAAGAGATTTTCTTTCAATTAATTTAAAAAGTAATAAAAACAAAGCAAAGCAAAAATAAAATTCCAATGTGGCTATTTGTGTGAGCTGGGACCTAATACTTTCCTCACTTCCTCAATCTTTTCTTTCCTGGTCCTTTTTCTTTCTCGCCTTCGTTTCTCCTTATGTGCACGGAGAGGGATATTCATTAGCTTTTTTTTTTTTTTCTCTCTTCTTAACAGCACTTGGGACTTCCTTGGGAAAGTGAGCTCTTCTTTAATGGGACCAGTCCTAGTCTGGGGACCTGTATCTACCCTCTGTCTAGCACTGGGAACATCCAGGGTGCTGGCAATGACCTACATCTGACCATTAGATAATCCTTCTGAGATCTTTGCATGTGAAACAAGGTAGATGAGGCCAAAATGAGCTCCTGGAGGTCTTCCATCCAGCAGTGGTGGTGGCACTGTCCTGCCCAGCCTGCTCCTGCTAATGAGATGATCACTCAGTTTCATGCTTTCTAGATTCCTTGGCTTCCCTGGTTTCTGCTCATTGATCAGCCCTTTTTTCCACCTCCAGCCACCTTAATGAGTTCCCCAATATCCTTCCAACAAATGCACTTTATCAGAATGCAGCCAATCTAAGAATCTAAGAAACTGTGATCCAACATTCATTTTGTTCCTATTCTGCTCTCGATTAAGTGACGGCCTTCATAGCTCAGCAACTGAGATTTTACAATAGCCCCTTGCTAGTTTGCCAATACATTGATTCATCCCCTAATGTTTGCCTGACATGACCTGATAAAAAATGCCTGTGACCTGACTAATAATCTGAACATAGGGGTATATAAAATACATGGTATGACCCAAGGGTTTCTCCAATTCACAATCACTCACTCTGGAGTGAAGATAATTGAATTGAACCTGAAGCTTTTGAAGAAGACTGATCATGTCAGAACCTCAATGCCACTCATTTGTTGTTTTAAGGGCTTAGAAAACTAACTGATGATATAGAAAGACCCAAAAAAACATAGAAGGATTGGTTGCTATATAACCAGCTCCTTGAGATTTGCCCACAGAACTTGTTCTAGGCTAGTAATTTTCAAAATGGTCTGGCAATCAAAATTACCTAAGATCTTTTCTACAATCTCAAATTAGGCATCATGACCCAATGTTTGGAGTCACTAGGTCTGGGATGGAATCATTATTAGTCAATGTTTAAAATCTTAAAGGGGGGAGCTATAGTAGAGGACCCAAAATGAGATGATTTCAGTAACTCAGAGGAGAAATTCTGAAGTTCCAAATTAAGACAATAATAATAGGAGATGAAAAAAATAATAATAAGAGATTAATAGGAAAGAATAGACTTGAAATACATGCAGGCAGTAAAATAAGCCAGCCATGCTTATGATTAACTTAATGGCGCTGAAATAAATATGGTCAAGCATGAACTCTAGGTTATTAGCTTATATAATTGAGTACATAGTGTCTCATTGTTGAGGCAGAAATAACGGGGGGAAAGCAAATTTAGAAAAAGGTATATTTGGGGGATCCCTGGGTGGCTTGGCGGTTTGGCACCTGCCTTTGGCCCAGGCCGCGATCCTGGAGTCCCGGGATCGAGTCCCACGTCGGGCTCCCAGCATGGAGCCTGCTTCTCCCTCCTCCTGTGTCTCTGCCTCTCTCTCTCTCTCTCTCTTATCATAAATAAATAAATAAATAAATAAATAAATAAATAAATAAATAAATCTTTAAAAAAAAAAAAGAAAAAGGTACATTTGGACTTAATGAATTAAAAGTCTTTATGTGATGTCCAGGAAAAGTGTACAGCATGGAAGCACAGTCTAAAGCTCAGGTTACAGATAATGTCTAGAGATACAAATTTGAGCACTAACTGCATGCAGGTGGTGGTTCTAACCACAGGAAGGATAAGATCATTCAAGGAAGGTTTAGAAAAGAAAGTGTTGAGTCAGGATTAACCTTTCAGGAACATTAAGAGTTAAGGAACATTAGAAGAGGAGAGATGGGAAGAGGTTTGAGGTGAATGTCCAGAAGAAGTAGGAGCAGAAGAGGCAAGTACAGACAAAAATGAGAATACGTGAAGGGGAAGCAGTCCCTAGTGTTACTACAGTAAAGTTCCATCACTGTAAAGACCAAAAATACTAGTTGAGTTTATGGAAGTGCTCAATATATTTTTGACTATTATTGTCAGGTGAAATTTTGAGAATAAACTTCAGGTAGGAAGTGGGTTGAAATCAATGAGAAGTAGACTACACATGGCAGCAGTTTTGTTTTTTTGTTTTGTTTTGTTTTTGTTTTTGTTTTTAAGAATCATCAGGTATTTTATTCAGTTCAGGTCTTTCATTCCATGTATATGCCACTCTTGGTTTCATGTGACGGCAAGCACTTATATTCAGGGTAATTAATTCAGTCAGAAACTGTCCTACAAGGGCCAAATCTATGGCAGAGATATTTAACTTCTCAAAATTCATGCTCCCCCTTTCATGACGTAGGCTTGTTTCTGATTGACAGATGTGGGGCTATAGACATTTCCAGAGGCCTTGTATTTAAGCATGGCCATAAGACTAGATCTCACCAATGAAATAGGAAGGGAAGTGATATTTGTCACTTCCTGTCTGAGGCTTTTAAGAGGCAAGACTCTCCACTGTATCTTTCCTTTCTTATCAGGTATATGTGGAGAATTCCAAAGCCCAAGGTCACTGTTGAGCACAGGATGAAGAGTCTGTGCATCTAGATCTTAAAGGGAAAGCCACCAGCCAACCAGAAACAACTGCATTGGGATATTATGTTACTGTAATTTTGGTATTTGTTTTAAGAGCTTTATTTTTTTTTTAATCTTATATATTTATTTGACAGAGACAGAAAGAGAGAGAGAGAGAGAAAGAGAGAGTGCACAAGCAGAGGGAGTAGGAGAGGGAGAAACAGGCTCCCCACTGAGCAGGGAGCCTGACTCAGGACTCCATCCTCAGCCCCTGGGACCATGACCTGAGCTGAAGACAGACACTTAACTGACTGAGCCACCGGTGTCCCTGTTTTAAGAGCTTTAATACTAGCCATATTTGAACATGATATGTACCAAACTTGTAGATAATTGACTTGACTTTTTTTTTTTTTTTTGACTTGACTTTTTTTAATGTTTTACATATATGGTTATATTAGCTTAACAGAAATATATGTTATGACATTTATTCAGTGCAAATCTGTGACATTGTGGTCTGTCTTCCAATTCATTGTTTACAAACTTTACTAATTTAAAGTTTTAGTGATGTTGTTCAAAGGTAACAAGTCGTGTTAAGCACTAAATTAACTAATCAATTAGTTCAATTCAGAAAACAAATTAAGATCGTCTGGTAAATAAAATGCTACTCCTTCCATGAGATGATTAAACCTTAATGATCCACTTGTTATTATTTTCCTTGTGGGTTACATAAGATATCTTCAATCCATTATTTCTCCTCAGATAATTGTTTGATATATGCCAGTGTACTAAAGGATATGAATAACAGCGTCATGCTCCTTTTTCTTAAATGCCATATCAAAAAGTAATGCAGGTTTTTGCTTTGGAGACAATATGGCCACATATGATTCTATCCTTCATAAGGGTATGTGGTTGAGGGGCAAGTGTAGCCAAAATCCTCTTCTCCACTTAAAGACCATTGGCCCATGCCAATGGCCAATGTAAGGCAGTGCGCTTACAGAAGAATGTGGCATATTTTTCTGATTTGCACAAAAGTAACATGTAGGCTAGCATAGACCTTGGAGGGGGGAACTTTCCTCACCCCTTACTCTTAGAACTCCTTTCATACACATACACAGAGGGCTACATTTTTATTTTTAATGGCTTCATAGATTTGGTTAATGGACATGTTGGATTACTTTCAAATATTTGCTCTTACAGATAATACCACATTGAAGATCTTTATACATATGCGTGATGATTGCTTTAGGATAAATTTGTCAAACTGGGATTGCTGTACCATTGAGCAAATACATTTGTAATTTCAATGGGTACTATTAAGTTACAACTCCATAAATGCTGGGTTGATTTACAGTTGCTCCAGCCACGTATGGGAGTGCCTGTTTGCTCTCACCTTCAACAACCAGTGTGTCATCTGACTTTTGATTTCTACTGATGTGATAGGTGAACAGCTCCCTCTAAAATTGTTTTATTTTGAATTGTTCTTATTTATGAGAGTAGGATTTTTTCATATGACTGAAAACTGATTTTTGTCCTTTCCAGTGAACTTTTTATTTGTATGCTAGATCTCTGTAAATTTTTTAGTTTCCTTTTTATTTTAAAAAATTATTTTTTTAAGAGACAGAGACAGAAGGAACATGAGCAGGGGGAGGAGCAGAAGGAGAGAGAGACTCTTCCAGCAGAATCCTTGCTGAGCATGGAGCCCAACACCGAGCTCTTTTCCAGGACCCTGAGATCATGACCCGAGCCTAAATCAAGAGTCAGTCACTTAGCTGACTGAGCCATCCAGGCACCCCTAAATTATTTAATTTTCAGTGTTTCTTTGTCAGTGTTTCTTTGTGCTTTAAGTGAGGGCTTAATACATAAGTCCTATGGTTGTATTTTGCATTTGATACAATTTGAGAGCCTTTATCTTTTGATAGGAAAGCATATACCATTTATATTTATTGATATGAAATATACTTTTTGGTTTTATGTTACCTGTTATTTTTATGCCTTTTCCAATCTTTCATTTTATTTCTATGTTTTCTTTGCCCCCTTTAAATACATTTCCTCCTGCATGTCTATATTCCATTTTTAATCTTCTAGTAATATAATTTACAACTAAAACATATAAAATACAATAAATCCTACATCTTTAGGTAGTATTTACTGTCTCCCTACCTCAAGCAATGGCAAAATTTATATATTTATACTTCTTCCTACCTCTCATCCTTCTTCACTTGATTTTACTAATCATATTGCTGTCTTTAGGTTTTCTAGAATTTTCCTGTTTCTGTAAATATATTTAAATATATACATATTTTTTAGATTGATATCTTTTGACACCCACCTTTTCTGTTCCCCCCACTATAAAAGATGAGGTAATTAAGCTGCATATTTGTCTTCCTACTTCTCCTCACTTTCCACCTACCTCACCATTATTTATTATATTATATTGTTCTTACTAGAGTGATTGCAGAGTCAAGAAGAGAGAAAAAACACCTTTACTCTACTATATTATAATTGGAAGGTCCTGGGGATCCCTGGGTGGCTCAGCGGTTTCTCACCTGCCTTTGGCCCAGGGCGTGATCCTGGAGTCCCGGGATCAAGTCCCACTCGGGCTCCTTGCATGGGGCCTGCTTCTCCCTCTGCCTGTGTCTCTGCCTCTCTCTTTCTCTCTATGTCTATCATAAATAAACAAAAATAAATCGTTAAAAATTTAAAAAAAATAATTGGAAGGCCCAATTTATCTTTGTCTACTCTTTAGTACCAGGAACATTATTCTGCATGTTGTAATTACATCAATATATCTAAAATACTGAGCTTGACCTGTCCATGGTAGAACTGGTCTGGAAGAGTGATTTCATCCCTCTGAGTATATATACTCTTAGTTATCCACAGCACTTGACAGAGACTTTCTTCTACAAAGGCAGAGCATTTACCCATGAGCTTATCATGTAACCAAGAGAAGAACAGTGCTCCTGCTCCCTGCAGTTGGGTAAATCTTAAATGTGACCCCCGAACAGGACTGTCTTCCCAAAGTCATTAGTCATAATGGGAAGGGATGAGGGACTGTGTAAGAGGGATTAGGAGTTTTATGTTAGCGAATCTCTCTACACATAGAAGGAAACATCAGGAAAAGTGGATGTGTCTCCACCCCCTTCCCCAATCACTATCCTATCATAGTATCTCAACTTTTTCAGGTATATATATACTTTAAAGATTTTATTTCTTTATTTGATACAGACAGAGAGAGAGAGAGAGCACAAGCAGGGAAGTGGCAGGCAGAGGGAGAGGGAGAGGGAGAGGGAGGCTCCCCACTGAGCAAGGAGCCTGATGTGGGACTTGATCCCAGGAAGGTGTTTAACTGAACCGAAGGCAGGTGTTTAACTGACTGAGCCTCTCAAGCGCCCTCACTGTCTTCATATAGTACCTGTAATACTTATTAGGTAAACCAGGCAGTAACTAATAACAAATCACAATAAATAACTTTAGAGGGAAGGTAATTACATGAGGACATTTTTACCTCACAATTACTCACTTTTTTGGTATTTGGGTTTATGATAGTCAGAATAATGGCCCCTGAAGATTTCCATGCCATGCCTTAATCCCCAGAATTTGTGAGAGTGTTATGGCAAAAGGGTCTTTGCAGTTGTGATTAAAGTTACAGATCATAGCATAGGTTATAATTTATTTGACATTTGCCATAGAAACGTTTTTCTCAGGATGTGTGCTCAGGCTGGGTAAACAAAAGCTGAAATAAACTATTGGGGCTACACCAAAATAAAAAGCTTTTGCACAGCAAAAGAAGCAATCACCAAAATTACATGGCAACCTACTGAATAAGAGAAGATATTTGCAAGTGATATATCCGATAAGGGGTTAATATCCAACATGTGTAAAGAACTTACACAACTCCACACCAAGAAGACAAATAATCCAGTGTAAAAGTGGGCAAAGAAACTGAATTGTTTTTTTTTTTCCAAAGAGGACACACAAATGGCCAACAGGCACATGAAAAGATGTTCATCATCATGAATCATCAGAGAAATGCAAATCAAAACCACAGTGGGATATCCTTACACCATCATCATGGCTAGAATCAAAAAGACAAGAAATAACAGGTGTTGGAGAGGATGTGGGAAAAAGCAACTCTCATGCACCATTGGTGAGAATGCAAATTGATGCAGCCACTGTGAAAAACAGCATGACAGTTCCTCAAAAAATTAAAAATAGAATTATCATATGATCCAGTAAATCCCCTAGTGGGTATTTGAAAAACTATGAAAACACTAATTTTAAAAGATGTACACATTCCAATGTTTTTGCAGCATTATTTACAATAGCCAGATATGGAAGCAACCCAAGTGTTCATTGATATATGAATGGAGAGAATGTGGTCGCCACATATAAAATGGAATATTACTCACCATAAAAAAGAATGAAATCTTACTCTTTTGCAACAACATAGATGGAACTAGAGTGTATTATGCTAAGTGAAATAAGCCAGTCAGGGAAAGACAACTACCATATGATTTCACTCAGATGTGGAATTTAAGAAACAAAGAAAAAAAGAACAATCAAAAAAAAAAAAAAAAAGGCTGAAACACAGAAAACATGCAGCAGCATGATAAGGGCTCCATGTGTGGTTGCTGGCTCTGGGATGCAAGGATTGAAGTGAGGCCCCCAAGAGCTAGGGGTGACCCCCCCAGCGGACAGAAAGAAGACAGGACCTCAGTTGTTCATGCAAACGGAATTGAAATCTGCCAAAAACCAGGAGCCTGGACATAGTCGCTTAGAGCCTCCAGAAAGAAACACAGTCCTGGCCTCACTTTCATTACTCTATTCCAAGCAGAGGGCCAAGCCCGTTGTCCCTGGACTTCTACTTAATTGAGATCATAAATTAGTGCTGTGTTAAGCCACTTATGTGTGTGGCCATTTGTTATAGCAACACTAGAAAACAATTACTGGGATAATTCAGGCAAAAACAAAATCCACTTTGGAACTGGGTGGTCTATAGTTGTTGTCCTCAAGATCTGTGTAGCCCAGGCTGGGGTCTACACCCTTGACAGACAGGTGACAACTGAAAACAGCAGGTAAGTATGAACAGGCTTGAAGATCAGGCATTTGGAAGTATCTCTGTGCTCTCAATAATCAATATCAATAAAAGCAACTGACACTTTCTTCCATTCACTTGACAAATTCAAACATCAGCTGTAGGCTTGGCCTTCTCGGTCTGTGTGCAAAATTTAAATTCACAGTGTAACTTTTAACAGTCCCTCATCCCCTATTTACCACCATACCCACTGAGTCATGAAGATGAGTTCTGTTAGTCCAAACAAGTAAAGTCTAGGAGCTGAATGCCTCGTGTACTTTTGCTTGATAAGCTGCATTTCCTCAACAACACATTAACAGTGAAACTGTACATTTCTGTCTATAGGGTGAGCTGACTTGGCCTTGGAGAATAAGCTAACCCAGGAGATACCTTGTTCAGATAGCTGAACAGTGACAGTCTAAAAGTAAATCAAAAGGGGAAAAAAAACACTTGCCTACCAGCCTAGTTAGTCCACATTAGCATTATTATTAAATAGATTATTGCATATCAAATTATCCAAATGCTTTACTTTAGGGATACTCATTTCATTTCATCCTCACAATACTCCTGGACAAAGGTTACAAATGATTATAGAAACATAGAGAACTTAAGTGAATTGACCAAAGTAACACAAGTTCCTGGCAAAACGAGCTAGCACATTGGTTTCCTTATTCTTATTCATCATTCTCTTCACTTCGACACTGCTTTTTTCCCAAATAAGTAAAAGCTTTGTTGTCCTTTAAAGGTTTCAGCCAGATTAGTGGCTCTAAAACCCATCCGTTGCCTTTTATTGTAATCCAGTGTTTTGCCAGCCCACATGCGATGATTTCTTTCTAATTCACTGTATAACAAATGAATAAAATTTTGGGACAAATACTTTTGCTAAAAAGTATTATAAAAAAACTTATAATTGTCCTGGGGTGCCTGGGTGGCACCGTGAGGTGGACAGCTGACTCTTGGTTTCAGCTCAGGTCATGATCTCATGGTCATGAAATCTAGTCCCACATCAGGCTCCACGCTCAGTCCAGAGTCTGCTTTGGGTTTCTCTCTCCTTCTCCCTCTCCGTCTGCTGTTTCTCTCTCTCTCTCTCTCTCTCATCTAAATAAATAAATATTTAACAAAATTTAAAAAATAAACCTATAATTGTCCTTATTGCCTCCTGGAACAGTGGCAATTTGCCATTTCACATATGGGGAATTAGGCCTCATTGTTAGTCCTCTTCTTCTGCATATTATTTGGCACTCAATAACTCTTAGTTTACTTCCCTTTTGCTTATGGAGATGTCATCCTTTTTCTAGGCTCCCTGCAGAAAAGAAATGATCCCTTTAAGTGAATTACATAAAACAAAACATGAAACAAAGTGATGAAACAAAAGAAGTTTCGAGATTTTTGTACCACACAAAATCTGTTCTCATAGGATATCCCTGAAAGGATTCAAAGTAAGGAGATTGACCCTGTATACCTTTTTGAAGTGTCAAAATTTGTGCTTATGCCAAATATTATCCATTCTACAAGTAAATTTCCTTGAGTCTCAAAAAGGAAAAAAAAGAAGTCATGCAAACAAAGAAACAAAAAGAAAGCAAACAAACAAAAAGACAAATATAGCTCTAAGCAGACATGGTTAGTGGCCTGTCCAGATCCTGAGGATCCCTGTTAATCCTTTATATGCCTTCCTCCCTCCACCACACCCATCTCTCCATGCTTGCTCTTCTCTGGACCAGCACTCACAACTCTGCCCTGGAGGACTGCCCTTGGGGTACATGTTGCCCACACTATGCAGAGAACTGGAAGTACCTAGGAGTTTACATTACCGTTGGGTGGCCCTTGTCCAAAGACTCATGAATAGAGAGGTCCCAAAGTCTATCCCCTTTGCTTCAGACTGGGACAGTTCTGGGTATCTTATGCACCAGAGTTCCCCTCAGAGATCTACATTCTGCGAGATTGTTTCCTGAGATCACACCAACGCTGGACTTCCTCCCTTTCTTGTCTTGTTTTGTGTGCTCTTTTACTAGGCTTCCTGGGAGAATTTTTTAAAATTATTTGCATATGAACCCCCATCTCAGGGACTGCTTCTGCAAAACTCCCCTAAGATGGCTAGTACCCACAGTAGTCCTAGGTGGTGGACTCTGGGGACCAGATTCTGGAATTAGCTATTCAATGATCACTTGAAAACAAAGGCCCTTTTATTAGTGTTAAGTGGAGTAATATCTTCCTGGAATTAGGGTGAAGTTACTATGATTTTCACTTGTGTTAGGTTGGGCTGGCATACAAATGGCAAGGAGGCCTTGACTCATACAACATGACTTGCATTTAAAAGATAACGAGAAAAATTATGATTATAAGGACTGTGAAATTGGTTGTCGAATGCTATCAATACATCAAAGAGACACAAATACAGGCTGAGGGCAGTCAATTACCACATAAGACACAGTAGGAAAGCCAGCTGGACTTTAAGAATGTTTAAAGAGACCCTCACATCCTTTAGGCAGAGTAAAGAGTATGCTAAAGACCAGGCACTGGGCTCCATTGTTGGAGTAAGGAAACTTCAGAAAAGACTGAACTTAAGGACCCTAGCAAATACTCTACACCAAAATCAGGGCCCTAATAAGGGAAGAGGGGAACAGTGAAAGTCAGGTACATCTGAGTGGAGAAACTAGGAAGTCTACCAAACCCTCTGGGCCTGCAAAATTGTCAACTCTTGTTGCCTAGAGGGTAATCTTCCCCTTCATGCCTGGAGATGATTCCAAAGGCTCAACTGAGGCAGATGCATTGAAAAGTAATACCGGCTGTCCTCATGATCTCCCCCTACCTTTCTTCCTGACCTTTCTTCCTGACCGGTAGATAGATAACTAGGGTCCAGCCTCAATATGACCAAACTAGGGAAATTTGGGCCTGATTAAAGGAAGAAGAAATTATTTGCTAAAAGATCTGTAAGGCATAAGTAATATGTATTCTTGGGTTTCTAGGAGGAGGATGCCTAGAAGTCAATATTGAGGATGCCAAACCAAGATGGTGGATAAGGGAGAGTTTATTAATACAGGGCCTCTTTCCTGTGACTCAGTATTTAGCACTCTGGCAAGGACACCTGGAGCAGGTCCTAATATGCCACTGGAATAGCTCCTAGAAGCTTGGAACAAATAATATCCTGGCACAGTATTGAGACAAGGATCAAAAGACCAGCTATAAGCATGACCATTCCACATAAAGCCAAGGGGGAAGTTCCTTCACTGATGTACTGGGCATCAGTGAGTCACATCATAGTTTATTTCAATAGTGGCTGAGAAAAATCTAGAAAGGGAGGTAGAAGAGGGAGATGACAAAATGTCACCACTTTGGAACTGACTGTAGCCATAGAGATTGTAGCTTGGTTGACTAACTCCCACACTTATGATCTTCCCTCAGAAATTTTGAGTCATTAGCAGCCTCAAGAATTTTTTACAAGATGGAGAAGTGGAACCCCCCCCCCAGCAGGAAGTCCAGACTTGGGGCTCGATCCCAAGCCCCCTGGATCATGACCTCAGGATTCCTGGGTCATGGCCCGAGCCAAAGGCAGATGCTTAATCAACTGAGTCACCCAGGCACCCCTTCCGTGTGCTTTTAATGTCTGGGACTTGGAGCTTTTACTTGGAAGACTGCCCTCAGGCTACTGGAACTTCTCTACTGCAAAACATACATGTTTGGGATTTAGGTCTCCCACAAGCTGGCCTTTGACAAAAAACCATCAGGCATTGGAATGTGAAAGCCCAGCTTCCTTGCCTCCATTTGGGACAATTCTGAGGTTTACTTTATTCTTGAGAGTTCTCCCAAGGGACCTCAGAAGCCTGAGCTCTGTAGCACTTTGCTTGACAACATACCTCTGCCTGGCTTCCTTTCTTTCCCTGTCCTGTTTATCATTTTCTGATGACCTCCCCTGGAAGTAGTTCCTGAATAAATAACTTGCATAAGGATCTTCACATCAGGTTTGCTTCCAGAGGAGCCAGTCTAAGACCTCAATCCTGATGGTCATAGGTTGTTGATGGAAGTAAATATTAGTAAGTCTTTTTGGACAGCAGCTTGGCAATATTGCCAAAGCCAGTCCACAGGCTTTAAAAATTGTATAACTTTTGAACTATCCACCCCATATAAATATTTATACACAGTTAGGTTTAATGCAGTGTGGTTTATTACAGCAGTGAAAAAGAATGAAAACAATCTAAATAGACAGTAACAGGAGATTTAGCAAGACATGATACATTCACATCATGGAATATTAGTGATTGAAGATCAAATGATTTAAGAAAACAGAAACAGATGAAACACAAAAACTTCTTCCCATTTGTTCAGGTTGGTCTTCCCCATTCAACTTGCCTACGTGATATCTTGTATTATGTGGAGACTAGTTCATTTGTAAATCTTACAGTGTTTTAGGAGGCACTTCTAAATCATCTGGTAGTTAAGTGGGAGCAAAACTGTACTTGGAATGCCAAAATCTTGATTCATATCCCAGTAATTCTATTTACTACCTATGTGAAGCCTTAAGCAAATCACTTTGCTTTTATGACTATGGAAAAAAATTGTGTTTCGTCCATTATAAGGGCAATAAACAACTGGGGTTAATCAACAAAAGGATGTGCTGGTTTCTTTGCAGTAAGAGTCAGTAACTAAGATGTATAGAAAATATTAACCCCAACTAAGTGGTAACACTCTCCAATGGTTTAATCAGAGGATCTAGGGTGAAGCATAGTAGCAGGGTTGTAAACATTAAATATTTTACTCAGGAATGTCTATTTGAAGGTGTGGGTATAGGAAAGATTGACTGGTGTCATTCAATATGCCTTCTTTTCTTCTTTGATAGTAGCAGAACTTCTGATTTGGAAAAAAAAATGAAGACTACATTTCTCAACTCCCCTTGTAGCTGTGGGTAGCCATGTGATTATGTTCTCCTAATAGGATGCAAACAAATATAATGTGCAATTTCTGGGTGGAGCCTTAAAGGAAGAGATTGTTCCTTTTACTTTCCTCATCTCATAGTTGCAACGTGGACGTGGTGGCAAGCTATCCTAAACTATGCAAAAGAAGGTAATGCCCTAAGAATATGTTTACTTGTTAGTATTCAATAAATACTGACTGTTATTATGATGCACAGATTCTGGTACATAACAGGTACTCAATAAATATTAGTTTATTTTGGTATGAGTATGCTTGGGCTACCATCATAGAATACAACAGGCTTGGTGATTTAAGCATCAGCCATTTGTTTTCTCACAGTTCTTAGGACAAAAAGTCTGAGATCAAGGTGTCAGCCAATACAGTTCCCAGTGAGAGCTTTCTTCATGGCTTGCAGATGGCCACCTTCTCACTGTGTCTTCACACAGCCTTTGCTTGGCACACACACAGAGCACTGGCCTGGCATCTCTTCCTCTTCCTAAAAGACCCCAGTCCTATGGATTAGGGCCTCTACCTTAGAGCCCATTTTAAGGTGAATTTCCTCCGTAAAGGTCCTACCTCCAAATATAGTCACAGTGAGTGTAAGAACTTCAACATATCAATTTTGGAAGAACACGGTCTTTAATAATGTTTCTCTTTCATCAGTCAGTGTCTTCATATGTAATTATCATAAGGAAGAGGCAGATTAGTTGATGGGGAGATGCCTCGTAGTAGAGCTCATGAATTTTCTAAACATTGATATATACTTGTTGAGTCATTTGTGTTGGATGTTCTGACCGTTATATTCTGGGTCTGCATCGATCTATAAATGTTTGACTTCAGGACATTGTGAGGAGTTTGATTTTAAATAAATTTAATCTATGTAGCAAGTTTGTCTATGGAATGACAAAGTCATGATACTACTCTTTTTGTTCCTTTGTTAACAAAAAAGGTTGAAGTTGGCTAGGAGTCATGTTTGGAAGCTTTTGTCTTTCTTTTTCTGAGTGTGTTGCTTTGGCCAGACTCTCCTCTCTGCAAATGCGGGGATGATATATTTCTAGTTCACTGCTGACACTTAATAGGTGCTCAAGAATATTTATGAATCAATGAGTCTTGATTTTTCTTCTCTGCCTAGACCGCATGCCCTCAAGTTCTGTCTTATGCTTTTTTTGACTTTTTTTATCTCACTCAGTGTCTCGCATGCTGGTGTCCATTCAGAAAATCCTTTATAAGGTTGAGTATATATGACAAACTACCTAATGGAATTTTTTTTAGAAGTTCAATTGGTAAGACCCCTTGCCTTCAATTTAAGAAGCCTTTTGTTAATGTATATATGCTTCACAGAACTAATTGCTTATTTTGGCCACAGGAATATTGAGCTATGGCCCTTTCTAAGCTGTTCTCACAAAGTAAAATACAAAAAATGGCCAACGTATTAATGTCATCTACTAACAATTTCTTTTTCCAAGGAGGTAATTTGTCTTCTGATGGAACATTTGTTCAATTTATAATAATATCTCTGTGATTATTACAGTTTAAATAGAAAATTTTTAAATAGAAATATTTAAATATAAATATTTAAATAGAAAAGTCCTAAGATATGTATAATTCAGATAATAAGGACTGAGACACAATCACAGACTCCACCACAGAATGGAAAATCAGTTTTCAGGGATCTGCACACCGAGCACTACAGAAAGGGGGTGGATGAGGAGTTTGGGAAAGAGCAGGAAGTAGGGAGGAGCAGAGGTGGACATAACACGAAGTCAGAGAGAAGATGGGATTAGAGGCCCTATAGGAAGAGGAAGAGACCTGATCCCTCTCTCTCTCTCCCTCATGTGAAGATGCAAGAAGGTGCCCGACTACAGGCAGAGAAGAGTCCTCATCAGGTCTTGCATCTACCTGTACCTTAATCTTGGACTTTATAGTCTCCAGAACTGTAAGAAATAAATGTCTGTTGTTTAAGCCACTCAGACTATGGTATTTTGTTAGCACAGCCTCAGTTGACTAAAATTAATATTATTACTACTACTATTATTTCTATCTCCCAGTCCTTGACACTTACATGGAGAAAAAAAAAAAAATGTCATTAGGAGCAAAGCACTGTGAATTTTGAGCTAGGCCCAGACCCTAAACGTCTCCTGTGTGTCACATGAAAGTTCTTCCAAATTTTTAGGCTTTTCAATGTGTTGACATTCTGTGGCACTTTTTGAGGTTGGCAACCAGCATGACTATAGATTTCTTTTATTACTTACCTGTGGTTCTTTGATTTGCCATGTTTTTGGGGCTGCTGTGAGCACTTCTGTCCATGCTGAGCTTTCCCTTAGACAGTCTATTTCTCATGATGACCAGAAAAATTGTGGCCCGGTGCAACCACACTCAAGCCTTATTGGCTTTCCTCCACATAAGCTGCTTCTAGATCTTCCCTGCATTTCCAGAAGGGAAGTTGTTGTCAGTCTCCTTAAGGCTGAACCTGGTCAGCCTTGTTTCTCTTGTGAATCCTTTCTCAGCTAAGGGCTTGCTTAGCTGAACCGATTATGTATTTCCGGGTCTCTTACGAGCAAATTGCCAACCAGGCCACACTGTCTGTTGGGGAATTTTAGAAAACTGTTAACTGAGGATGAAGATGAGTTTGCCAAGTTCACAGCTCACCCTGACATTTAGTGGAGACATTCGGCACACGTAGCATGGAATCCCAACCCCTTGTTGTTTGTATGATGACTAATTCCTTCCTTGCAGGGTAGAGTTCATTGAACCAAAGTGCATATTCATTGAACCTACATCTGGCCAGGGGACTGGAAACATTTCTAGAACCCAGTGGTTGGTCTCATGGAACCTGAGTCCTTGGAGTTTAGATGTCTCATCTGACTATTTGCCCCAACTTCTTTGGATATTATCAATCCTCCTTTCAGAAAAATGCAGGGGCATTTTGAGGTTTGCCATTAGGTGCCATGCAGCTCTGACCTCCACTCTGCCTCAGTGCATATATAACCTCTGGAGAGAACAATTTGAATGCACCATTAATCCCTTGATGGTCACGAGTAGTTGTATCCTCTGGGGTTTCAGGGGCAGTGCGATTGGCATTCACTTTCTCATGATTTAGCAATGAAGCCAACAAGCTTTGGCTCTGCCTCTTGCTCCTTCTCCCCAGTCTTATCCCTGATTCAGTTTGCTATTTTGTTTTCCATGAGAAGTTCCTTCAGCTTCACGTACTTGAGGTCCAATGCTTGGGCACAAGTATTATGTTTTGGCTTCCTTTAGAAGGTGAGTGTGTAAGAAGAAGGGCAGGGACTTATATTCATCTATAGTCCTAGTATAACACCTGGAAGATTGTGGGTGATCAGTACCTATGTAGAACTGAACAAAATCATTTTATTATTTATTTTAAGTCTTCTCAAATTAAGGCTTTGTATATTCTGGTAAGACTTCTGGACTCCAGATCCACGTGAGAATAAATTCCTATTGCTTTAATCCACCATGTGTATGGTCATTTTCTACAGTAGCTATTAAAGAAGTGACTTCTATTCCTTACTTATTATTATTTTGATTCCTTTAACGGGATGTTAGATACCAATTATTATTATCATGATATCATTTTCTCAGGTGTTGTGTTGGTCATTATAGGAAGAAAATTTCATAGATGTGGTTTTGCTGTTATAGAAATACAATATAGAATAAAAAATAGAAATACAATTCAAGATGGGTAGTGTTGCTCTGGGGGGGTCTATGTTGCCAGAAACATAAGAGAACAAAAGCATTAAATCAAAATGCCTATGGTCAGGTCATATTTAGGTGGGGGGGGGATGTTTAAAGTGGGGCCAGGTCATATTTAGGTGGGGGGGATGTTTGGAGTCAGGTCATATTTAGGTGCTGGGGGGATGTTTGAAGTGAGGTCAAGGTCATATTTAGGTGGGGGGGATGTTTGAAGTGGGGCCAGGTCATATTTAGGTGGGGGGGGGGATGTTTGAAGTGGGGTCAGGTCATATTTAGGTGGTGGGGGGATGTTTGAAGTGGGTCAGGTCGTATTTGGGTGGTGGGAGGTGATGTTTGATGTCCATGTGTACACATGGGACTTGGGGAGAGGAGTGGCTAGGAGGCTTTCTTGCTAACATTGACCACCAAGTCAGAAGCTTATCTCCAGGAGGCACCTTCCACATTGTAGACTTTTCAATAAAGCCTCCTCTGCACCCCCTTCTAGAAAGGGTCTACCCTCTTTCTGGAATCATTAAGTAAGGCCTGGAAGAAACAGAGAGTATCTAATCCAAGTTCTTCATTTTACAAATGAGGAAGCTACAGGACAGGTGAATGACTTATTCACAGCAACACAGCCGGCTGCCGGCAGAGTTATCATAGAGTTTGTTTTCTGAAATTCAAAGGTAATATATATAAAATCCTTAGAAGAGACCCTGACCTATGGGATCCATAGCAAGCTTAATGGGGAACCCAAAAGATAGGTCCATGTCCACATCCTCAAAACCTGGAAATGTTACCATTTGGACAAAGAGTCTTTGCAGATGTAATTAAGCTCAGGATCTGGAGATGAGATCACCCTGGACTACTTGGGTGGGCCCGAAACAGGTAACAAGTATCCTTACAAGAGACAGAAGCAGAGAAGACAGGGTAGCAGAGGAGGAGGCAGCATGGCCAGAGGGAGAGATCGGAGTGGTACAGCCACACAAAATGTCAGTAGGCACCAGAAACTGGAAGAAATCATCTCCTAGATTCCCCCAGAAGGAGGCTGACCCTGCTGACACCTTGATTTCAGACTTCTGGCCTCCAGATCCACGTGGGAATAAATTCCTATTGCTTTAATCCACCATCTGTATGGTAATTTTCTACAGTAGCTATTAAAGAAGTGACTTCTATTCCTTATTTCTGTTGTCCGCTTCTTCCCTTGGCATCAGGAGGCTCACAGATCACTTGTTATTTTAAGTAAATGGCAGTTAGAGCTACCAGGACCCCCACTCGGCACCAAAGCCTCCCTGGGATCCAGGGTAATGTAGTGAAGATGGAGACCCGTCTGGCTCATTGAATCTTAGGGAATTTTATTGATCTCATGACGCTTACTGGCATCTTGGGAGCAGGCAATAAAATATCACAAGTCCAGTTTCCAGGAAGAAATTTTCATAACAATTTATATCCTTTCTGCCCCTGTTTGTATTATATGAACAATCCACCCCACCCCCAATTACTGTAATAATCCACATCCCATACTATGCTACCGATGATTTCTCAGGAGATTTGGGAGATATAAACATGCAATTGTGATCTTAGCTTCCAATTCAAAGAAGGGTCTGAATCGAGATCTCATTTGTCACGATTGCTCGTGAGCATTTGGCATCATGTGAAAAATGTACTAGCTCCTAAATACTGACAAAGTTGCCAGATAGATCTGGGCACTCTCAACATCCTGGCACATAGAGACCTCTGTGTCCTCCCCAGTGTCCAGCCTCATCCACAGATAATACAAATATATAAACACAGAGATCGTAAGGGGGAAAGGAAGGGCGCTACTTTTATCACAGAAGTTCTAAGGCAAAAGGGAATGCCGGCCACCACTGGATAGTCCTGTAGAAAATGAGATACCAAGTCTTAGAGAAGAGTGAGGGGAGCATCCAAGGGGAGCAGGGTGCAGAAGAGTCCAAAGCAGTCTGACTACAAAATGTGTCTCCTTAGCCTGGACCGGGACAGCTTAACCTTTCTGGAAGAGTATGTTGTCTCCCTCATTAAAACCAACAGCAGGGATCCCTGGGTGGCCCAGCGGTTTGGCGCCTGCCTTTGGCCCAGGGCGCGATCCTGGAGACCCGGGATCGAATCCCACGTCGGGCTCCCGGTGCATGGAGCCTGCTTCTCCCTCTGCCTGTGTCTCTGCCTCTCTCTCCCTCTCTCTGTGTGACTATCATAAATAAATAAAAATTTAAAAAAAATAAAAAATAAATAAAACCAACAGCAACTGCCAGAGAAAGGGCTTCAGGAGGAGGAAAGTGGCCTGCTGGTGTCAGAGGTGGTGAGGACTGTCTGAATAATGATATGCGGCCTGCCATAGCTCCTGACTGAAGCCTGCTCAGTGAGCCCCGCAGCCACCATTACTGTGAAAATCAAGATATTTCAGGAAGTACCAGTTGTTTTAAATTCTCTTGGTCCTGCCATGTGGAATTCAATTCACTACAAAAGGGCCCTTTGAAAAGACTATCTGGTAAGCATTTCCAACACCCTAGGCATGAATGAATGAATGAATGAAGAATGAATGAATCTAATATTGTTCCCTTTTTGATTGTGCCTGGGAGTTTTGTTCCTTGTGTTTAGCAGTGATTTTAAGATACAAAGACACAAGTGACTCTTCTGGAAGCAAGTATCTAATATATAGATGACTATTTCCCCTTCCCTCAACATTGAGGGGATAATCTTGGATAATAGCCTCCACTTTGAGAGAACTCTCAAATCCTTCGGTCAAGTATTCCAGGCACTTACACTTCCCCCTAAATAAAAAGCTGCCTAATCAATTGGCGCAGTTCATTTTCAGGCTTTCCCAAAAGACTCTTTCATTCCCCGATGGGCTCAACAAACGGGGGATGTTCATTAAATTAGGATTACTATTTGGCTCTGGCAGACAAATGTGTTTCCTGGAGCAATGTTGCTTGTACATTTAGAGTGTTATATTGCTTTGTCTTAAAAGACATTGAACTGTTTCTTGGTGTATTACCAAGAGAGCAACATTAATCCTTATGGCCTCAAGTAGGAATACTTTTTCAGTGAGTATAGCAGTGGGATTACATCATTCAGGGATATAGATTTACACACCTTGCTGCTGTAAATCTAGGTTTGCACCGATTTTTATACTTTAAGCAATGAGTAAAAGTGTTTCTAAGGTTTACTGTTTCCTTCCTTCCTTTTCTTTCTTCCTTCCTTATGTTTTTTTTTTTAAATCAACACTCAGCACTTATCTATTCTTCTGAGTGTCTCTTTTTCTTTAGTTCTAAGTTCAAGTTTCTTGAAATATTTAATAGTAATGTCCTGATTGGCTTCTCTCTCATGAGAAACTTGAGTTTACCAGGATTTGGCTTCTTAGTCTTACTTGGTTGGCTCTTTATTGATCTTAGAATGACTCTTCCCATCATCAAATTTTGGGAGAACATTCACTGAATACCTTTATGGCATTTTCTTAACCCAAAAAGAGAAAACATTCCTCTCAGAATGTCTCACTTCTGAAGAATTTCCACAGCAGCCTTGATAAATTATTCCTAAGAGCTGAACTCTCCTTCCTTTTCTATGGGAGAAGAAACACAGGCCCCTTAACATCTGAATTGATGTTGCCCTACTGTCCTGCACATAGTTACTAATATATCAGAAGTTTAAGGGATAAGAAAAAATAGGGGTTTTTTTTTTAAGATTTATTTATTCATGATAGACATAGAGAGAGAGAGAGAGAGAGAGAAACAGAGACACAGGCAGAGGGAGAAGCAAGCTCCATGCAGGAAGCCCGACATGGGACTCGATCCCAGGATTCCAGGATCGCACCCTGGGACAAAGGCAGGCCCCAAACCGCTGAGCCATCCAGGGATCCCAAAAAAATAGTTTTTGAAATAAAGGACCTTTCTAGCTTCCATTCTAATGTCACTAAGAACAACAGTGTTCCTTCAGGAGCTTCTGATGAGGACTGAATCTGCAAGGAAGAGGATGCTCCTGGTCTTAGACGCATCAGTGAATGAGCTCAAGGGAAAAAAGGATTGCGTGTGGGAATCTCATCTATGAACCTCCATCTATAACTGCTTGAACCCTCAGGAGCTGGTAGCTGATGTTTTGGAGAGGAGAGTTAGATTTATTTTTTTGAATTATTATATTTCAAAACCAGGGTAAATAAATAATCTTAGAGTGCCTGAAATTTTGGGGATTCAAAAATTTAAAGTTAAAGCAAAGAAAATTTATACTAGCGTTCGGAAGAAAGACAGCACAAATAAGAGCCGAAACCAGGATAAAAGAGTACAATTGATGAGGGCAATTTAAATGGGTTTTTTGTCAAATAGTCACAGTGAAAAAATACTCAAATAAATCAACTGGCTTCATTTTTATCAGAGGCTGACACCAACTGAGGACATTGGACTGGACATCAGTCAGTCTCTGACAAATGGAATCCATCTTGTTTTTCCCTTCCTAAAGTGGTATACAGTTACTATTCAGCACTTGAATCGAGTGTTCCTTATTTCACTTAAACCAATCAATACTTATTCATCTCAATGCAACAGAGTTAAAAATTTAACAGAGAGCTGTGTAAGTATTAACTTAAATTTATATCATTTCCTAGATGATTTTTTTGTATGTGCATGTGTGATGTAGGCAAAGTAATCAGACAAATGGCTATTTGGGGTTTTTAATGGGTTGACTGCTTGAATACCAGTAAATTGAGCATTGGTAAGGTCATGAAAGGGGAAGCAAAACAATAGTCTTTCTATCCTTTACCCCTATATCAAACCAGTGCTCGTGGTTGTAATTAAACCCTACCTTTTCCAAAAATCTCTAGCTGTTCCAGTGCACTGTGTTCTCTCTCCCTTGACCTCTCATAACACTTGTCAAATATAAAGCTCATCATCAACTTGACATAAATCACCAAATTATAGTATGTTTGTTTAGGTGTTGTGTGTGCCCATGTCTTCTCACTTCAAAGAAACTGCAAGCTGCTCAAAAGTTGTAGTTAAGTCTTAAACATTAGTGTCCCTACCTGGCAGAGAACTAGACATGCACAGGGTTCTTGATTAATTAATTAATCATTTTTAATTTTTAAAATTTGATTATTTGGGGGCACCTGGGTGGCTCAGTTGGTTAAGTGTCCAAATTTTGATATCAGTTCAGGTCTTGATCTTGGGGTTGTGAGTTCAAGCCCCACTTTGGGCTCCACAGTGAATGTGGAGCCTACTTAAAAAAATGATTACTTAATGACAAACAATTTAATTTAATGAATCAATTATTCATTTATTCTACAAATATTCATTTATTCTACAAATATTCATTTATTCTACAAACATTCACAAAGGATCTACCATGTATTGGCACTAATAAAAGTCTGGAGATTAAAAACTAATACCATTTCTGCCCTCATAGGATGTATATTCCAGTCAGCAAGATAGGCAAAAAAAAACAAACAGCAAAAGAAGTAAATAAAATAGGGATCCCTGGGTGGCGCAGCGGTTTGGCGCCTGCCTTTGGCCCAGGGCGCGATCCTGGAGACCAGGGATCGAATCCCACATCGGGCTCCCGGTGCATGGAGCCTGCTTCTCCCTCTGCCTTTGTTTCTGGCTCTCTCTGTCTCTCAGTCTTTCATGAATAAATAAATAAATAAAATCTTTAAAAAAAAAAAAAAGAAGTAAATAAAATAATGTTAAATTGTGATAAGGGTCATAAAGAGGAATAAAGCTGGGTAAGGGAAGAGAGACAATTGGAATATTCTAGATAGGACAATTTCAGACCATCTTTCTGAGAAGATTATCATCTTTGAGCTGCAACTTGATATAATTGAGATAAAAAGCCCTATGAATGACTGGGCATAGAATCTATGAGGCTCTTGAGGCAGAATGAGATTGGCTTATCTAAGAAACAGCAAGAAGATCCAGTGGCTAGAGCGGAAGAGGTATAAAAGAAAATGGTGGGCTAATATGTATGGATTTGCATATCCATATGTTTTGATATGTTTTGGAGAAATACTCACCAAACTTTATTTTCCAATAAGTTACTTATCCCTTCCCTGTTTGTTAAATAAGCTTTTTGCTCTCCTGAGTAACTCTGGTGAGTTTTGGTTCTGATCTCCCAGTCCTTCCCCTTCTCCCGTATTTCACCCTGTAGGCATGGTGAAAAATCCAGACCAACCACTTCAACTACAGAAACACAACAGCCCAGAATCTCTCTCGTACGGGACCATCTCTCACTTATCCAAACTGGAGCAAGTCTCACCAACTGTCTTCACTCGCTCTCAGGTGGGCATGTAGCTGCTAGACAAAGTTCCCACAGTGTATCCATGGGTTCCACAGCTGCCTGTGTTGACAAAGATCTGAAACCCTTTCACTCGACTCCGTCTAATTCCTGCCTCAGTGTTTCCCAGTAAACAGAGCCTGAAACAGATTAAATGCCAATGATTTATTTGGTAGATGATACACGATGACAATGAGAGGAAAGTTGGAGAACACCAAGCAGCAAACAGGTGGGTAACAATGCTAGGTGACACCTTACAGTTATGCTCCTGGCTTCATGATGAGCC
This sequence comes from Canis aureus, assembly GCF_053574225.1. Classification (NCBI taxonomy): domain Eukaryota; kingdom Metazoa; phylum Chordata; class Mammalia; order Carnivora; family Canidae; genus Canis; species Canis aureus. The sequence continues at coordinate 11,455,099 of NC_135648.1, forward strand.
ACAAAGAGACCCACCAAGACATTCAGCAGGTATGTCCATTAGGCTCAGTGGCGGGTGGAGTAAATATTTAACAGCCAGCTCACCATGGAGGAAAGGCCCTGATTTCTACTGTTCTCTAGTTTCCGTGGCACAAATAGTCCTGTTTTCACTGATGTTAAGCTACCAGTATGACATCGTTGGAAAGAGATGCATACAAATGGCTCTCACAAGATGGTAGGAGCCAGCCCCATTATATCACTGACTAAGCTGAATAGGATATATTCCCACAGGCTGACTATTGAGAAACCATGCTTACAATAAATTCCTTTGAGAGAAAAGGAATTTATCTAGTTGTTTCCTTCTCATCTCCTGGCGTTGGTTAAATTTCACCCCATAGGGAGATAACTACCTTCCACTCTGGGCATATGATTGGGGCCCCTTGGCAACTACTTGGGAATCCAGATTCCTCACTCTGTGATGTGTTTTTTCGTCAAGTTTGGAAGTCAAAAAGAAGTCAGAAACTCCAGGTGTGCGGTTGATAGGCTTCAGGTGGCTGAACCACGGATTTAGGCCATCGTGATGATGCAGAACAAGTAGCTGAAGTTCTATGAAGCAGGTAAGACTGAGAGATCTGAGGAAGCAAATAAGATATGCTTAATAGAGTTAAGTTTTGTGCCACTCAGACATACTTTTACACTCCCAGTTTATATCCAGTTCCCAAACTACAATATGGAACCTCCTGTGTGTGTGTGTATGAGTGTGTGTGTGTATGTGTGTGTGTGAATGGGATGCCCTTATTTCTCTCTGAGAGGAGAGTCACATGCCCAGTTTCCTAGTCACCTTCCAGATGATAATGCACTCAAACTCCTGAAAGCCCTAAGGCCTGGTATAGTGGTCTGGACCTTTCTCCCCTAGGAGTCGGAGACATTAGTTGCCCTTCTTTATTGGGTTACAACTGCTATAATTGTCCATTAACAGTATTACTGGGCCTGGAAATTTTTTTAAAAATGATTCCCCTGGGATCCAGACATACTCCTCCCTGTCTAATTATGTTGTGTAGTAGCAAGCCAAACTTCTCATGGTAATCAGGGTCAATTGCTCTTCATGATAATCAGCTACAATTATTCTAGCAACTCCTGCTGTTGTGCTGGCATGAGAAGTCCAAAGTGGCCAAGTGCTAGTCAAAGCTTCTATTACAGCGAAATCCTTACTCTTTCCTCTGAAGGAAGCGTCCCACCTGTGACAACCAGGTATCTACTCTGGTAGAGCTTTAGGGAGACCCATATTCCACAACTGGGTCACTGAGTGGGTTAGTTGGGAGGGTCCATTCCAACATTCATTGTTAGGTTCCCAAATTTCTGTATTCAAATTATTAGAGGCCCAATCCATACACCACCCTTTGGTTCAGTGAATATACTTCATGCTAGAATAGAAGATAGCCCTCCACACCCATAATATATTTCCCAGCTGCACCTTAGCTAAGCCTTCAATAGCTGAATGCTTTTGGATAATGGGGTACATGGTAAACCCAGTCAATTCCATGATCATGAGTCCGTTATCACATCTTTGTAACAAAAGTGGTCCTTTGGTCTAAGGCTTAGTGTATGGGCTCTCATATTGATGGCTGAGCCATTCTGTAAGCCCTCAGGTTCTATATGTGTCTGAATGGCAGAGGCACTGAGGGCAGGGAAGGAAAACCCAGATTCAGATTATGCATCAGTGTGAGGAAAGACGAATGCCTGCCTTTTCAAGGCAGAAAGGCAGAGCTACTTTTGACCTACTACCAGCTGGCTAGTTTGTCAGTGGGGCAATATCCGGGGGCTCAGCATTGATGTCTGCTGCCAGCAAGGTGGGTGCTCAGCAGTGTCAGCAGCAAGAGCAATCTTAGTGAAAGGGAACTCATACTAAGCCCAGAATGATCTGCAAACTTGCCACCATGGCCACTCTGTTCATGGGCCCATTGCACTGAAGTGATCATTAAGAAATCCTGGCTGACATCCCTAGGAAAGATTATTCTATACACCTGGCAGGATGATGAGACTCTCTACTGCAGTAGAGATGTTCTTTGGTGGGCAAAAAACGAAGACACAAAGATATTCACAAAGATGCTTGGGACCCACCTCTATATGTCCAATTGCATAATGTTTCCCTAGAGTTCTTTGTCACTGATCTTCCAGTATTAGTCTTTTGGTGACCCTGACCAGTGACCCTTAAACCATTTGCTCCTGTCTCGGAATCAATACATATCTGTATTTTGGACTTCAGGCCATCTCCCTTCATATGACATATGCAACTAAGTGAACATTTCAAAGCTCCATCCACTGCATTTTCCTTCACTGCTGTCCTCCAGGGGTCCCGCAGGTGGGACTGTAATGCAGCTGTGGTCTATCTCCAATTAAAGCCAACACTGCACCAGTTCATCTATAAACTAGGACTATGTCCTTTTCGATTCTATTGGTTGGTCATGGAAAAACCACTCTCTAACCCCCAACACACACATACTCACCACCAATGAGGGAGGCCATGGTATGGATTGAAAGAAGCGTCATGTGGAACAGCACAGGTAGGTGATAAGGGCATCTGAGCAGATTACATCTCCATGTAATTTATTTGTTTTTTCTCCACCTGTTTAACTTGATCCTTGCATGCATCCCTGCCATCTCCTAATGAATAGTTGCCATGTCCATTCAAATGTATAAGTGAATCCATTAATATGGAGTTAGTGATGCGTAGTTCAGGTGGAAGAGTCATCTGGGTCTGTGGTCAGATGCTTAGTGTCTACCATGGCCAAGCAGTGAATCAGGAGCTGTTCTACACACATAGTCTAGAACTTTGCCCCATACAGCATAGTCTTATCCTAGCACCCTGAGGTTCTGAACTTTGGCTCTCCTGTAGGAGAGGCACGATGGATGCATGCAAGGACCAAGGGATACATCCAGGGACGTGGTGCAAGCAATCTTATCCATCACAGACAGTTCTAGCACCGTAGGATTTGCTGCTACAACCAAAGCATCAGAGAAGCTTTTTACCACAGTCTGGACTACCAGGACTCCTTCTTGCTCTGAACTTCATTCAAAACAGGAAACTTCACAAAAGCTTCATAGTATTCCCAAATGCAGCACGACATTGTTTCCAGAATTCAAAGGGATCTGATAGATATTGAGCTTCTTTCCTAATGGTAGAAAGCACAAGGTAAGATAATCTGCTCTTTATCTCAGATGGGCTATCCCAGCATGCTCAAGGCCACTAAACTCCTAAAATCTTCAGCAGTGTGGTAGGTCCATGAATCTTTATGATTTTCTCTCTGTGGTGTTCGGATGTCTTACCAAGACTACAGCATACCTGACATTTCTTGTTCTTCAAGGCTAGTTAACATGATACCATCAATAGAGTGGACTGGTGTGAAGTTGCATGCAGTATAAAGATGATTGAGGCCCCACGGATTATTACATTATGTCAAGAGGCAGGAGAGTTAACATAACTCACAACAAGGTAATGTAGGTACAGTGCTGCCCCTGCCGTGTAAATGAAAAGTGCTTTTGATCCTTCCCATTATACAGTTTTGAGAAGAAAGAATTTGTCAAATCAATACCTACATACCAAGCACAAGAGGCGGTGTATCTAGACAATACCTGCAACTGTGTCTAATAACTAGCAAAGTTTCCAGAAGCTCATTATCATCTGCTAAAATCTAGTTGGTTTTGCTGAGCCCAAACAGGTGAGCTAAATGGATAGATGAGAGACCACCATCCCTGTATCCTTCTGGTTTTTAATGATATTACTGAACTCTGACATTGCTTTGGGAAGGTAATACACTGCTGATTTACTGTCTTGACTTGGGTGGAGAGTTAGGAGGGATAATTTTAGGGAACTGGTCATTTTCCTATCATAATGACCATATTCATATATATTATTATGACATGAGGGAACAAATACAATTACCCATAGTACTTTGCTAGGGCCACCATTACAAAATAGTATGGACTGAGTGGCTTACACAACAGATATTGGTTTTCTCACATTTCTGAAGGCTAGGTGTCTAAGACCAAGGTATAAGCAGATTTGCTTTCCTGTGAGGCCTCTCTCCTTGGCTTGTAGATGGCTACCTTGTCACTCTATCTTTACATGGTGTTTCCTGTGTGTGCACATGTCTGGACACAGAACACATGTCTACGTCTAGATCTTCTCTTCTTCTAAGGACATGAGTCATATTGAATTAGGGTCCACCCTAACTATCTTATTTAGCTTAATTATCTCTTTAAAGACCTTATGTCCAAACATAATTGCATTCTGAAATTTGGAGCTTAGAGCTTCCACATATGAATTTGGCAGGGGGCACGTAGAAACAATTCAACCAAAACAGTTTGTTACACTGCATTCTAAACCTCATTACTATGAAATAATGTCAGTAAATACAATTTAAGAGGAAATTTTCAGCACGTTCATTTATTTGGTGGTTAGGCTTCTCCTGTTTCATTCAAAATAAACCCATTCATAAATAGCCTAAAAATAAATTCTTCACTGAGCTTGTGGTATATATTTTTTAAAACACAGATGGTCTATGCTGCCTAATTCTCACTCATAGTCCCTGGCATTCTCTGGGTATAGATTTGTTAAGATGCAGTGGGTTTGGGTCAGTGTGTTCAAATGGTTTTTCTAACATTTGGGTGTTTGAAAATCATTACTGAGGGATCCCACGGATGATGGTCCCCAGGTGTTCCTATAGAATTGATTCCCTGAGCAGTTCCCAAGAGAACTAAGTTGGTGTTCACACATGGAAAGCAAAGAGAAGAATTGAGTCAATTATATGAATAATTACAGCTTGAATGAACGCTTCTTTTCCTTATCTATTTCAGGAAAATTTGAGGGCAGGGACTTAATATGAGATGTCTGGAAAACTATCTCCATACTCTACTTTGCTCACAGCTCTTGATATCAAATGCTTCCCAACCAGGGGCAATTTTGCCCCCCACTCCAGGGGACATTTGGCAATCTCTGGAGACATTTTTGATTCTCATAACTTGAGACTGCTATTGGAATCTAGTAGGTAGAAGCAATAAATGCTGGTCAGTAGCCTACCACATGCACAAGACAGGCCACACCAACAAAAATGTTCCAAAATGTCAGTAACGTTCAAATGATTGAACCAAATCATGCTCTCTACAACCTTATCTATGATATGTTGTATCTGAATATTTGTGTGGAAATGGAAAATCAGGGAGCAATTAATAGCGTTAGTTTTTCCTCTTTGATCGTATTTATTGAAATTATAACATAAAATTTTCACTCAAAAAGGAATAGAAAGACACTACATCCCTCACCAATATGGACTAGGACCAGGATATGGGATATCCATTCCAAAACTGCAATTAAAATTTTATTTTTAACAGGTAAATCACACATTTGAAATCCCAGCACAGTACTGCAAGTATGAGCCACCTTTTTGGCTAAACTTAGGTCAGATTTAATTGTTTCTGCCCTACACCTAATTTCATGTTATGTATCTGAAATCTGTATCTTCAGGATCTTAATCTTACAAAGCAACTATCTTTTTAAGAAAATTACACATTATACAAAAGAGCTGTCAGGGTGACTGCATCCTTTAAACCAAGTGGAAAGTCCAGAAGTTTTTCTTGGGACGTTAATGTTTTCCTTAATGAAATAGGGAAGTGGTGATTTACTCATTGTTTGTCTTTACTACCATAAAACATTTAGCAGTGTAAGTATGAGACACATAATAGTCCTTAGATGAAGCGTGTGGCCTTGCAAAATCATAGGAATCCTAGTCATCAGAAATATGATTTTTGATTCCTGCCTCACTTCTCTCTCACACATCTCTCAGGGGAAAGTACCCCCTGGTAGGGGGGAAAAACAGTAAGGTTGAGTCTTTTCTTCAGTTCTTCTAAATTTATCAGATTACATACAGCACCAGAGGTGCTTATTTAAAACACATTTGCAGGTGCCTGTGTTTATTTTAAAACAGGCTTTCTGGAATGGCTGGGTGGCTCAGTGGTTGAGCATCTGTCTTCTGCTCAGGTTGTGATCCCTGGGTCCCTGGGTCGAGTCCTGGGCTGGTTCTCCCTCTGCCTGTGTCTGTGCCTCTTTTTGTGTGTTTTCTTCATGAATAAATAAACAAAATCTTTTAAAAATTTTTTTTAATAATTTTAAAAAGGCTTTTCAGGCGATTTTTATGACTATAGGCCAGGTGATTTTTATGATGATAGAATAATATTAAGAAATACCCTACGCCCTGGGTCCTATATTGGGTCTATAGCCCATAGGCCCAAGCTCTCCTGTCACCTGCTTTTATAAATAAAGTTTTATTGGAATGCACTTACATCCATTCATTTACTTATTGTCTATCACTGCCTTCACACTGCCTGCACACTATGCAACAGTTGACTAGTTGCATCTGGCCTGCAAAGCCAAAAATATTTACTCTTTGCCCCTTTACAGAAACAGCTTGCTGACTCCTACTCTAGACAAGGGCAAAGTGGGAAGTGGTGGATATGGGCAAAGCAGACTATTCTCTGCCTAAAACTGCAACACCGCACTTACTTCAAAACAAACAGAGCCACTTCTTTAATTTTCTTGGGAGTCAAGCAATTTGAAGGAAGTAATTTGCTACTTCAATTAATTAAGATTTATGGAGTCCAGAAATGCATTCAGAAATATTTTAAAATATAAAGACCTCTGCCTTTTGGGAAGTTAGCCAAATATAACATATATAAGTCAATTAAAGCGACGTTATGTGCTCAACTGCATGCCACTGACTAAAATACCACCAGACATGTAAAGAAGGTGAGATGAGATAAGGAAGGTGCTGAAGTTAAATATGAGATTATGCTGTCAGGGAAGGAGTGAGTAGTGAATATATACTCAATCGGTTGACTGCTTTACCGGCTAATTCATTGGCTGATACATGTCAGGAGAGTTTGCATCTCGATGAGCAATGGAAAATAAGATTGGGCACTGAATTACGTATCTACTGCTGCATAACCAATTACCCCCCAAACTAAAGGCTTAAACAGCAAATGTTTATTATCTCACACATTTGCTGTATGAATCTGGGAAGAGTTTAGCTGAGTGGTTCTGGTTCAGGGTGGCTCCGGGAGGGGAGGACAAGGTAGAGGCAGGAGTTACAGTCAAAAGAAAGCCTGGGGGGCACCTGAGTGGTTCAGTCAGTTAAGCATCAGATTGTTTCAGGTAAGATTGTGATCTCAGGGTCATGAGATCAAGCTCTGAGTCAGGCTCTGCACTCAGTAAGGAGTCTGCTTGAGATTCTCTCTCCCTCTTCCTCTGCCCCTCCCGTTTATGCTCTCTCTTTCTCTAAGATAAATAAATTGAAAGAAAGAAAGAAAGAAAGAAAGAAAGAAAGAAAGAAAGAAAGAAAGAAAAGAAAAGAAAAGAAAAGAAAGGAAAAAAAGAAAAAAAAGAAAAGAAGAAAAGAAAAGAAAAGAAAGAAAAGAAAAGAAAAGAAAAGAAAAGAAAAGAAAAGAAAAGAAAAGAAAAGAAAAGAAAAGAAAAGAAAAGAAAAGAAAGAAAACAAGCTTGACTGGGGCTAGAGCACCCACTTCCAACATGACTCACTCAAAGGCCTGGGGGCAGGAAGCCTCAGTTTCCTTTTTTTTCTTAAGATTTATTTATTTATTTATTTGAGAGAGAAAGAGTGAGTGCATGGGGGGAGGAGCAGAGTTAAAGAGAGAGGGAGGGTGAGAATCTCCAGCAGGCTGCCCATGGAGCTCAGAGCCCAAGACTGGGCTCAATGTCATGACCCTGAGATCATGACCTGAGCCCAAATCAAGAGTCAGATGCTTTACTGACTGAGCCACCCAGGTGCCCCTGGAAACCTAGGTTTCTTGCTGACAATAGGCAGGGGGCCTTTATTCTTTTACACAAGGACTCTTACAGGGTGCTGAAGTGTCCTTGCCATAAGGCCTTGGCTCCCTGAACCAAGAGTGGTCCAAAAGAGAAAGTGAGATGTAAAAAGAAGCTATAATTCCTTGAAAGACCTAAGACAGAAATGTCATAACTTTTTCACATGTTATATTTATTTGAAGTGAGTCGATAAGGCCAGCCTACAGTGCAAGAGGATGGCAATTGGGCTCCAACATTTAGAGGGAAGAGCAGTGAAGATTTTGCAGACATATTGTAAAACCACTACAGATACTAGCAGTAGATGTGAGTCAAAGCGAGAATATGGCATTAGAATACAAAATCATGCTCTTCTCACCAGGCTCAGGAAGACAGGTGGTTTGTTTCTACCCATAAACCCCGAACGATCAGCCATCATTAAACAACTGAATTCTCTCACTTGTGGATTCCTCAACAGGCTTTGTCATAAACCAGCAGAAAATGGTTTTTCTTGATTTACACAAGATAAAGAGACATCAGTCCTACAGGTCCCTCTCTCTGTGTGACCTTTGTCTTTGATCAGAGGAAAATATAGGAGGTGGAGAATATACAATGTAACATTTTTTTTCCCTTTTCAAGGCTCTACTGTGATATATTGTTTAACCATGTGGAAAAATCAGAACCTTAATGATAATATACTATCAAAAGAAAAGAAATTAAGTCTCTGAAGTGACTTCCATTAAAAAAGTACAAAATCTTATTTTTCACAGGTATTTAATAATAGACTTTATTGGTAAAGCAGTTAGTTCCATTTATGGTATTGTCTTGGTGCTTATACAGATACACCTTTATTCTTACATATTTTTAAAATGTCATTTTCCACTAACACGTGTGTTTAATCTTACAAGCTACTGGTGAGAAATTATGGGTACAACGCAACTTACTACTACACTTTTAAGGATGCTTTCCAATAGTGGCATTAGCAAAGTAATTTATTCAACCATTCCTCAGATCTGTTTTACTTGCCTCTCTCTGTGGTTTTGGCCATATAGGAGTCCCTAACCACTGTTTTGGTAAAACTTCAACTCAAATTTCTTCTGAGAAATCACCCCTGAGAAACACGTCAAGACTTACCTGGCATCAATACCATTCTCAATGTCAAAAGATGAACTCTGACGGCCTAGGTACACAGGTACATCCTATCCCTCGGGATGCAGACATAGGAATGAGCAGATGACCCTAGTCAAGTCAACCAGAGACAGGACCTCGGCTCCTTTTCAACTCTTGTGTGAACAAAAGCTTTCCTTGGAATCCATTTTGCTGTCACGTGGGAGTGCCTTGCTTCGAAGTGGAGAATATGGATGAGATGAACAACACAGGAGGAAAGACACTGGGAAACAAAAGATCAAGTCTTGGTAATACCGCATGAGTCCGTGGATAGAGACTTAACCAAAACCAAAGTTGAGTTTTCTCACTTGAAATATAAAACAATCCTAACTGATAAAGTATTTACATGTTTGATTTCTTTTTTATTTGTATATGTGTTTGCTTTCAAAACTCTTTGGGGATAGACAGCACAAATTGTATCACTGGGCAGTCACTGGGCCATTTCTCAAGACTGGTTCAAGTAAATATTATTACAGTTGAGTTGTCTCATTTTTATGTGAGCTTTGAATGGGTATGAGTATGATGCTTTTTTTTAAGCATTAAGTCTCCCTGTGGGGCTTGTCGTTTGCAGCCTGTGTTTGTCATGCTTATGGTGCATTCAAAAACACTCCCTAAATTCAATCTTTGAATTAAGCTGTAACCAAGCTTGTATATTCATTAGAGAAGAAAAATTCTCCTCGAAGAAGTTCAAATTGTTTATTGATTTTCATTTCTGTGTTCAAAGGAAGCCTGGGTAAGTCTGTCTCAGCACAGTCCCCATGGGACTAAACAGCCAACAAGTACATCACATTTAAACCCAACGGAGCAGCCACCAACCAAAATGGGAGGATTCTTCTAAAACTATATTAATAAATAGTAAGAGGATGAGATTTCCAGTTCGATAAAGTTGATTCTTAACAAGGAATAACAAATTTGCCACAGCTAGCAATAAATGACAATTTAGAGGAAAGCCTGAAAAAAATGAAAACAAAATAAGGGAGGTGGAAAGTGCATTTGGATAGCCTCCTTTTTGCCTATGGTTAGGGTTAGAGAGAGAGAAAATTTTAAACATCACTTCTTTAACTTTGATAACTTCACTATCTATGTGGGAACTCTTGCATAACCCACTGAGCGAGTGTCTGAAGTGGTTCATGAAGACATGAATGTGGGTGTTCAATCCGTTCGTGGTCACGTGTTACTCCCAGAGTCCCCCTCAGGCATATCTGAAAGAGGGAGATACCATTTTACAAAAAAAGAAAGAGAATAAATATGAATAGTTTATGTTTTTTGAAACAGAATCTAAAAATTAGCTCTGAAAAATAAGGTGAGGGTCACTGAATTTTCATGGCCTTTTTGATAAATGTCGACTATCGAAAAAAGTCACCACATTCTGATACAGAGGTAATATTTTTTATTGCATCCATTTCCTTTTAGAAATAAAATGAAACATGCTTCATTTTACAAAGCATAAAGACAAGCTTAGAAATATATGCCTTCTCTGCCAGATTCAAGATTGGAGGTAAAGAGTTTTTGACAAACACTTACATTTTAGGTTTCTTTGTGGGTCCTGAAAGACTCAACAATATAATGGACCAAAATCAGTCTAAAATCAACGAAATATGCATTAGATGATTATGTGAGTTGAATTTTTACCTTTGTTGTATCCAGTAGAAGACCAAGTACACTGCCCATTCAATTCTTCCAAGATTGTTCAGCCTCAGCTCTGCCCAAACGGTCTGTAGGCCTGAGAAAATTATTTAATCTCTCTGTATAACCATCTCCTCATTGGTAAACCAGAGAAATAAAGCACCAGTTCTGCCTCAGTTGGATGCTCTGAGGATGAACTATAATACTTTGCAAAAAAATACAAGCATGTGGAACCATAGTCCTCCAGCAGGAGTGACACTGGTGTCCTATAGAAATCACGAGAGGCACAGCCATGCTGTTGGAAGAGCAGCCACTCAGAGCTGATAGGAACATAATCTAAAAACACTGTTAGATGGATGCTGAAACCAATCAGTGCCTTCCAGAAAGACAATAGTGTGTCAAGGAAAGCCCCTCAGGAAAGAACTGAGTCCCTTTTGCCCACACCTGCGAGCAGAAGTTCTGGGAAAGGTACTCACAGACCCAAGTCAAGAAGGTATTCAGAAACTTTCCATACTATATGGGACTAGGCCCCATTTGGGACGACCCTTTTTACCTCCGCCTTCTAGGATATCAAAGTATTCAAGCTAAAATGAAAATCAATCTGGGGTGCCTGGATGGCTCAGGTCATGACCTCGGGGTCCTGGAATCGAGTCCCTCATTGGGCACCCTGCTCAGCAGGGAGTTTGCTTCTCTCTCTGTCTCTCCCCCTAGCTTGTGCTCTCTGTCTCATAAATAAATAAATAAATAAATAAATAAATAAATAAATAAATAAACTCTTAAAAAAATGAAAAATCAATCATTACCCATACAAAGATAAGCCATCAATATTTAGGAACGTGCAGCAGATCCAATATGTTGGCTGCTTTTGATTCAGATGTTCTGATCCAGACATTCAGCACTGAAGAATTTGTTCCAAATGTGGAGGTCATTCTACACCAAGCAAAAGTTCCAGCTGATAAAGATACTAAAATAACCTTTATCAAAAAAATAAAAAAGTAAATAAAATAACCTTTATCAAATTTAAAGGGACAACATCAGGCTGCATCCAAAAAGGAAATTTTGGATGAAGGGCCTAGATTAGCAGTAAGGCCGGAGGCTATGAACTATCCCAGCACTGTGACGTGAGTGTGAGAAGCCCTGGGAAGATGCCCGGGCCCAGAGAGTTCTTCCATTTATTGGCAAGGCTTCATTAGGTTGCATACTGATAATTCCAAGAAAATGATTCTCACCAGTACTTTTGTACTATAAGGAATAATTTGTTATTGGAAAACATTGTCTGAGCAAGAAATCTAATTTTTTAAAAAGGCAGCGAAGTCTGGTGTAAGACAATACAGGCAAAACCTCTTCGTTCCGGTCCTGGATCAAGCACTGGTTTACTGTGCAAGCTTCTAGTGTCCGTGGGGACAAGGCAAATATCCAGATAAGACTGAAAAGTATGAAGTCCTTAACTCGGGTATCTGTTAGAGCTTCAGGAGCCTATCTTTGTCTGGTGACTAGGAGGTACCCAGCTGCCTTCCAAAGGTCTTGGAAAAAGGTCTGCAAAAAACTCTCACACATAATTTTTTGCTTTTAAGGTTGGTATCATCTACCTAAAAGCCTCCCCCTCCCCATACGACTATAATCCACTGATCTCCATGTTATTACCTTGTATTTCCTTTTTACCTCCGCCTTCTGACATCATTCTTAGTCATCACACTGTGCGCACTATTGAAACAGCCAATGGGTGAGTCCTTGGATGGCCACAGCTCCCGGTCCCTTAGAGTTCCTTATACTCAAGGTCACATTCCGGACACTGTCTCCATCCAGAGCAACTCCCCATGTCAGACTCCTTCAACTCAGACATCTCACTCAATCTATTAGTTACTTTCCTTGCAGAACTCTCACTTCTCCTTCTCTTCTGTGCCAGACAGAGACCAGTCCTTTGATCATTGTTTTACAATCTATCAGAGCCCTCCTGGCTTCAAGCATTGTTGTCCAGCTTGCTCCCCATCATTGACCACCTGGTGTGTTGTCTACCACCATCACTCTCTGTGGTCCCCTGGTTCCTCCTCCAGCCTCCCCACCAGGTGCTGCCTGTCTCATCCTCTATGCAGGAGGGGCAGCAATTCCCTTACAAGTCTCTGAAAACATCATACAAGACTGTTCTACGTTTTTGGGTCTTGCCATGCTGTCTGAAGATTTGGCTCAGACATCCTCTAACTTAGAATCCATCTCTGACATTTCCCCAGGCCTTTCTCCCACTGAGCTAAGGACCACTGCCCCTGCACATGCTGCTCTCATGGCCATCACAGTAGTGACTACACGCTAGTGACGAGATCTGCTCACACTTCTGTCTTTCCCAGTAAACTTCTAAGCTCTTTGGTAAGAGAGACTTTGCCTTTTGATCCTTGACTCTCCAACACCTGCTAGAGTAGTTGAGATATTAGAGGTGTTCAATAAATGTATTCTGCAATGAAATAAACAATCCCTGCCCTTCTTCTATACTTGCTTCTCCAATTTCCAAGTCTGAAGCAATTGAGCAACCAGCCTTCCTTATTCTTATGTCACAGAAAATCACAAAACCATCATCCATCCAGAAGGCAAACTCCAAGAGAGCTTGACTGAATCACCATTGCCTAGAACAACCAAGCATATAATAGGTATTTAAAAATTTATGGAATTTCAGTGTTGCATCTAAATTTATGTTTTTGCAATATTAGGTGGGCTCAAAGCATACCAAACTTTTTCATTGCACTTGGGCAGCAGGCTTTTTCTTGCTTTTTATCAGTGGTTGCTCTCCAAATCTCTGTCTCCTCAGGCTTTCTAACAGCCTTCCAGCTGACACCCTGCCATTCATTTCCTTGGATAAAATGGAAATATGGAGCGTATACTTCTCCAACCTCTTTCACCATGATGTGCTAGCAGCTTTACATCTATATAAGAAATGGTGAATTAATTACATACTTATGAGAAAAAAATCACTGTGCTCAATGCCAGTATTTTTATCAATTTGATGATAGACCAGCATCAATACATTAACTCCAAGCTTAGCATAAATATACGTAATACAATTAGATCTGCTGAGAATTATTTTTATTATTGTTAATAATCTTTTGTCTCATTAAGTCATCTTGTAATAACCAACAAGCTGTGTATCACCATTGTTAACAACAAATGGTTTACATAGTCTGGACACATGGATGTCTGATCATGTGACCCACTGTGCTCCCCAAACTTGGGTGATCCCAAGGTGCAGAGATTAGTGTCTACTATAATAGAATCTACACAGAGATTTCTAATCATTCAACACTCTTCTCACCAGTGATAGGAAATTTTCACAGGGATGGAGCCTATGGTAGTTCAAGACAATTGTAGATCTCACAAACAGCAGTCAATCTAAAACATTTGCAGTATGCCTATTTATTTACCAAACAGAAACCAAATAAAAAAGAGAAGATGAAGTATGTATTTGAAGTTTTCTCTATAATTTATATGAATCACAAACCTAATCATTTTATACTTTCTGGAGAACTGGCTAGAATTTATTCCTCTCTGTATATGCACTATGCCTTTAGCACAAGAATTTTTCTTGCTATAGCTTTCAGAAAATCTGTAAATAAATGCAGGTAAACAACTTTTTCAAAACTCCTAAGGGATCAGTCAAACTTTCCTTGTATTAGAATTTTGTTGCAACAATTATTATTTGAAATAAGGGGAAATAAGAGTTAAAAATTCTCTGGCTCTAAAAGATTTCATTGCAAAGCTATTTGTTGCAATGTAATTTAACCTGGGTATAAGCTATAATCAAAAGGCAGAAAATGGCTCATTTGCAAATTAGGAGACATGACCTATGAAAGTACAGAAGCTTTATTTATTGCTTAAAACACAGAAGATTTATTTATGACTTAAAAATTATGAAGTTAATTTTTAAGTATTGAGTTCAGAAATAATGAGTTTAGAACCAATTAAATTAATATCATTGATTTGAAACTAAATAAAAGCTTTTTTATTATTGTCATTATTTTTGAACTTACTATGTCAACTCAATAAGTGTTTGTTAATTAAGTTAATTGTTTGGACTGAAGAAAAATAGACTTTTACATTAATGTCATCATTTATTTCAATCCCTGAATCAGATTTTTTTCTGGTACTTGAGAAGTTTGCTGCCAGTTTTCAAACTGTTTGTCCAATTTCCAAACAAAGTGATTTCATTACAAGGACCTTTATATATACCCAAGGTCTAGAAGACATGCAAAACAAATGGAAAGATCAAATGTGATTTATGCTGACAAATATGCACTTCCTAGACTAGAACATCCTTATGACCCCCAAATAACTGTTGAGTCGAATTTTTAAGATTAAGAATATGAGCTAGAATGTATTCCTGGAAGGAGAAATAAGATGTGTAAAGAAACAGGGGCAGACCCCGAAGAGGAGGAAAAGAGTAGAAAATGTGTTTGCCTGGAGGTAACATACCCTACTGTAGTATTTCCTAAAAGAAACGCACATTTTTACTTTACAACATAACCCTTCTAAAAATGTAATTTCCTATTAGGAAAATCAGCTCTAAAACACTATTCATATAAGCTGTTAGAAAAATGGTCTGAATATATTCATAAAGTGATTGTGACTAGCTTGGGTTTATAGTGACACCATATCAATCCAAGTCCTTGAGAATTTGCCAGGTTTGTCCATGTTTATAATACAATGACTGAAACTTGGTTTTCCTGTCTTGAGACCAAAGCACTAAGTTAAGGCATATTTATGCATGACTTAAGGGTACTGCCAAATACACAAAAATAGACACATAGATCAATGGAACAGAACAGAGAGCCCAGAAATAAACCCACAATTATATGGTCAATTAATCTTTGACAAAGGAGGCAAGAATATGCAGTGGGAAAAAGACAGTCTCTTCAACAAATGGTGTTGGGAAAACTGGACAGCTACACGCAAAAGAACGAAACTGGGCCCCTTTCTCACACCATAAACAAAAATAAACTCAAAATTAATTAAGAACCTAAATAAGACCTGAAACCATAAAAATACTAGAAGAGAACACAGGTAGTAATTTCTCTGACATCAGCCATGGCAACATCTTTCTAGATATGTCTCCCGAGGCAAGGGAAATAAAAAATAAACCATTGGGATTACCTCAAAATAAAAAGCTTCTGCACAGCAAAGCAAACAATAACAGAACTGAAAGACAACCTACTAAGTGGAAGAAGATATGTGTAAATGGCATATCCGATAAAGGGTTAGTATCCAAAATATATAAAGAACTTGTATAATTCAAGACCCTTTTTGGTTTTTTACCAAATAATCTAATTAAAAATGGGCAGAAGATATGAACAGATATTTCTACAAAGAAGACAAACAGATGGTCAACAGACACATGAAAAGATGCTCAATATCATTTGCCATCAGGGAAATGCAAATCAAAACCACAATTAGATATCACCTCACACTTGTCAGAATGGCTAAAATAAAAAAACTCAGGAAGCAACAAGTGTTGGCAAGGATGTGAAGCAAAAAGAATCCTCCTGTACTGGTGGTGGAAATGCAAACTGGTGTAGCCACTATGGAAGACAGTCTGACAGTTCCTCAGAAAATTAAAAATAGAAATACCATATGATCCAGTAATCACACTACTAGGTATTTACCCAAAGAATACAAAAATACCAATTCGAAGGGATATATGCACCCCCATGTTTATTGTTGCATTATTTACAATAGCCAAACTATGGAAGTAGCCCAAGTATCCATTGATAGATGAGTGAATAAAGATGTGACACACACGCACACACGCATGCACACACACATCTGAATATTATTCAGCCATAAAAAAAGAATGAAATCTTACCATTTGCAACAACATGGATGGATCTAGAGACTATAATGCTAAGTGAAGTAAACTAGTCAGAGAAAGACAAATACCATATGATTTCACTAAAAGGGACAAACCCAAAAACAGGCTGTTAACTATAGAGAAGAAACTGGTGGTTACCAGAAGGGAGATGAATGGGGCAGATGGGTGAAAGGTGAAGGAGACTAAGAGTACACTCATCATGATGAACACTGAGTAATGCATAGAATTGTTGAATCACTGTATTGTACACCTGAAACTAATACAACACTGTATGCTATCTATGCTGGAATTAAATTAAAAAAAAAAAAAAGAAGACTGCCAAGTTAACCACAGATAATTGAAATCTTGCTATGTGGCCAAAGAAAGGAAACCCAGCTTTGGAGGACAGTTATTGGTCTGTATCGCACCAACTGTGTGTGGGACACCATGAACCAAAAATACAAAGTTAGTTCCCACAGGAATGCATAATCTATTAGAGAGACAGAGACAAAAACAGAAAAATATAAAACAGTATAAAGGTGCAATGGCAGAGTCGTGCTTTGATAACCCATATTTTTTTTTATTTTTTATTGGTGTTCAATTTACTAACATACAGAATAACCCCCAGTGCCCGTCACCCATTCACTCCCACCCCCCGCCCTCCTCCCCTTCCAACACCCCTAGTTCGTTTCCCAGAGTTAGCAGTCTTTGATAACCCATATTGCACTGAGCCTTCTGTTGCAGTTCAGGGTAGAAAGCATTTATCTCTTCTCAACTGTGATTTAAAAAAAATAGTCTGTAAAACAAACAGGTTCAACAATTTTATGAACTTGGCCCACTCCTTTTGGCCCAGGTTTTTATAGCGATTTTAGCGTGTAATTTTGTATCTGTGGAGCATGTTGGATCATGGACAATCCAAGAGTTGATGCTTTAAAATTGGCCTGATTTTTAAGGGGCCAAAAAAAAAAAAATGACTTCATTTCAATTCAATAAACTGTGATGTTCAGAAACGATCCTCAACCTTCCTTGGTAGGCATGGTGGTAACAGAATCACTTGCTGAAAAGTAATCTGAATTTCATTTTGGTGCAATCTTAGAGCTTAGGAGAAAGAAGTTGTTGCCAAAGGCTCTGTTATAATAGTTTTTGCAAAATAAGCACCTGTTGGTCCTTTCCTGGGTGTATTATGAAGACTAGCATTTGACTACTACCTTTCAAATGTTTTTTGATGTGCCCAGTGTGAGTCTCTGGGTGTCCACTTGCTAACAAAGCTACAGCCTCCATCCCCACCTCTCGCTCTGTGGACCTAAGCTACTTAATGGAATTTCTATATTGGTTTTTGGGCTGTGTTCCAGTTTCTTAATACTCGTCGGCACATTTGTCTGGAGACCTGGTTCCCTGCCCAGTTCCTGCATCATTCTTCCATCTCAAAAAGTAGACCTTATTACTTCTTTGAAGTTTATTCCAATCTAATAAAACTTCCTAGAGCCATGGTAATAGAGCCATATTCTTCAGAGTCTTGATGCTAACCGTTCTTCCAGATTGGACTCTTTGGATAGACCTGACTTTGCTGGTACTCCTTTGGAGATGACAGCAGTGGTGCTAGCCACCTCCTCAAATTCAACTACCCAGCCCCAATTTCACTATTCCCATAAGAATGTACTCTTTCTGTTGACTTGCTTTAAGTTCTCGGATGCTCTCGAAAATAAGACCATGAATAGTATAATAAACATCTCTACTAAAACTGATGCACAATTTAATAAATACTGCTCCCTCACTTCTAAGATTGGCACAGAAAAGAAGGGTAGGGTAGACACTTGGTTATAGATGTCAGGCATGGCAGAGATGGTTGAGATATTTCTGAGCCCCTACCATGTTGTAAACATGATACTCAGCAAAAGGGATTTTATAGTAAGCCAGACACAGAAACAGACACCAAAAAAAAAAAAAAAAATCGTTTTGGTCTCATTGGAGAGCTGGGCAAGTAAAAAGGAAGTAACATTATAATGTGTACATGCTGTCTTAGGTGCAAGAATAGGTGATATGGGTCATATGAAGAATTCCTAACCCAGTCTTGGGAGTTTTAGGATGACTCCTTATTGGAAATCACAACTACACATTGACATTGAGTACTAAGGAAATTTCTAGATTAGGTGCAAGAAATAGAGAGACTAACACGTTAGGGGAAGGGGAGTTACGGAAAACAATACATACAAGAGAAGCAACAAGAGAGAATATGATGTGTTTGGGGTACCAAAAGTATCTCATTCTTACCATAGTATAATCATTAGAAATGGGTAGTTCTGTGAAATCTAGAAGTAGACTGTAAAATCAATTTAAAATACCCAACACCCATAGAATTTACCTCTAATTTCTCCATGTAAGACTGCTCAAAATACTTAAGTTATCTGACCAAGGTACCTAAATTCTGTGACCTATTATCATTGCCTTGATGCTTCCATCAAGACCACCTTAAAATGTGTCCCTCTGAGTCCTTTTGCCTTCTATGTCTTCAAGGGCTGAAATGAAAGCAAGAATGAAAATTTGCAATAAAATACTGCACTGGGCAGCCCGGGTGGCTCAGTGGTTTAGCGCTGCTTTCAGGTCAGGGCGTGATCCTGGAGTCCTGGGATCGAGTCCCACATCGGGCTCCCTGCATGGAGGCTGCTTCTCCCTCTGCCTGTGTCTCTGCCTTTCTCTCTCTCTTTCTCTCTCTCCCTCTCTCTCTCTCTCATTAATAAATAAATAAAATCTTTTTTTTAAAAAAAGAAATACTGCACCATAGCTTGGTTTGCTGCCACATAACAGTAGCTAACAGTTGTGGTAAGAGTGAGTGCAAGAAGCAAAAGCAAGGGTGCTGTGGGGTAGGGTAGATTGGGATAGGGAAATAACACTGGTGGATGATGGGCTGGAAAAGATCTTGAATACTGATTTTGGAACTGGCAGAGAATAAGGGATTTATTGTAGTGCCCTATGCATTGCATAAGACTTTGTATGTGGAATATAGAACTTAATTTTTTGCCTGGTTGCTCGGTTTTCTGGGGCCAGCTGCTGTAGTCAAATCAACTAAAACATGCAGAACCAGTCTTAAGCAAAAGAGTAGAATCATCTTCTGAATTTCTTTTTACTTCTCCCTAAAACTGACTTTAGGTAACCAGAATTATGTTTTTTCCTTTCCCTCTCTCCTCCATGAAAAATCCCTCTCTTGGATATCTCAAGCCCACCAAAGTACAAAGACCTGATAATAATTAATGCTGTCTTGGGAGTTGAATTTAACAGATAAGTGTTTGTTCTCTGAATTACTAGGCATCAATTGCCAAATTGATAAGAAGTATCTCAGGGAGGCACTGGCACCTTCCCACTACCCAGAATCTATATCAGGGCATGGACAGATTCCTTGCCTTAATTGTATGCTTCTGAGAAAACATTTCAAAGTGTCTTCTTGAGCAAGAAGGCCACTACGTCTGAAGGGTGCAGATACAGATGATAAGCCCTGGTCCACAAAAGCATCTGACCGAGGAAGGTCAAAGTGATAACATAGCAATGGAAAGACCACACAGAACTAAGGAAGGTAGAAAGGGAAGATTCTGGTAGCAAGTTCTCAAATACCAAACTGAAATTTAGAGCAGGACTGAAGTCAGAAGAACCAGATGTGCAATTATCTAATTAGCAGGGTCACAGGTAGAGCCAGACTTTTCAAAAAGACTGACAATGGTGAATCTCAGACATTGTCTTTCTTGATTTTTAAGTAGCCAAAGCATATCCATCCACCACGTACTCATAAAAGTGGTGAGGTCAAAGACCTCCTCAACTCTTTGACGTTCAAGCCCACCACTGCCCAACCTTTGTACCTGTACCTCATCAATGACCTTGCTCCTCTCTCTACATCTCAGTTCTCTATTCAAGGTTCAGACTCTTCCATTGGTTCTCCTTAGTACTTGACCAGCTTGGATATTCTCATCATGACCAGCCCATCACAAGCTAACCCTTGGCTCCAGTGCAAGATCCAGAACTCCATCTAACATTTCCCACTTTTAGGGATGGGAGTTGCAACATTAAGATTTTGCTGAGATCAGAACAAAACTTATAGGTGAAGGAATCAAGCAGTCCATGCATTAGGAAAAGGATGTAAACAGCCTGGCAATGACTAGACACATCGTCAAACGCAAATGGCTTCTCAGACAGAGTGTGCAGTGTCTCTGAAAATGAAAATAGAACATTTTGAACAGATTTCCAAACATGGATTTATTTTGTTTTTGTCACATCATAAAAAGTCATAACCTCAATATTGGCTTGGCAGTGACTGTGATTCTTTCCTTTCCAGCCCCGTATGGAGTTTCCTCTCTGGGCTACCACTGCACTTGATCTCAATTTTATGATTCTCAGCTCTCACTTTACCCATGCTATACTTACCTATGATCATTGAATTGACTAGAATGAATACACACACACACAATTCAGGTCTTTTTCAGGACAAATCCAATATGATCAATCATACTACTATCTAATTCGGACATTAAAAATTACTAAAAAACCTGATTTTTGAACTGTCATTTTTAACTATATGCTAAAAAAAATAAGTAATTTTGAACTCCAGTTGTTTTTCTGTAACATCCAGGAGCATGCTCCATTCTCCAAGTAAATGATGAAAAAAATCTTTAAAAAAGGCAAGAATGATCTAAGACTTCCACCTGAAGGCGACCTCACTCAGAGAGTCAGCTCACATTTGTATATTTCCATTAGTGAGAATATCTCCATTGCCATGAAGATTCTAATCTGAAAAGCTGTTTTTATAGTATGTCATTGGTAAGTCGACTTGCTGAAGAGCATTCTAATCAGTAATGTTGAAAGCCTTCCATAAATGAGATGACTGTCACCAGTGTTCTCTTTTTTCTGTCCCGGGTGGCAATAATGAAGTACAAATAAAAAGAGAAAACTATAATTGGTCTGGTAATTGAGCCGTGAAAATGCACTATAATGAATGGAAACTGAAAGGAAAGCCACAGAAATGGTGGCATTCCAAATAATTCACCTAGTGTTTCAAATAAGTCACCAATTCATCCTGGCTGGCATACCTGAAAACAGGTTTTTGGGGGTTGGTTTTTTTTTTTTTTTTTTAGATTTTTTAACATTAAGGAATATCAGCTACACTTTAATGTGCAACAGGATTCACTTCAAGATTTCTTCACTTCACTAGTGGAATGTGAAGGCATATCTGAAAATGCTGTCATTTTATTCAGAGCTTCATTAATTTGACCTTTTGTCCTCATATTGCAAGAACAAAGGAAAACTTTTTTATGATGGCTGGCTAAAATACGACAATCCAACATTTTTTCTACCTCCTCAGTCCCCCAAATCTTTGTTTTTTACCTTATTCCTTGTCAAAGGAAATTTATTAACATTTACACAGTGGTATCATTCTGCAATGATGATGAATCCTTATATAAAGAGAGTGTGTCTCTTCCATGCATCGCAAAAAAACCCATCAGGATGGATCATTGATAGAGTCCCTGTTGAGTGAGACCACTAGGCAGAAAAGAGGACCAAAATAACTAGCAAAAAGAAACAAAATGGTTTAATTTCAAGACCTAAGTTGTTTTGGGAGAGGGTAATTTCTGAGCATAGTACATCACTATAGCTAGTAAAATTTCTTAATCAGCAGAAAAAAACACCACAAATATACTTTTGAATTAAAAACTATGGGGGACCTGGGTGGCTCTCAGTTCGTTGTATCCAACTCTTCGTCTCAGCTCAGGTCTTGATTTCAGGGTTGTGAGTTCAAGGGCTCTGTGCTGGATATGAAGCCTACTTGAGAAAAAAATTTAAAAATAAAAATTATTAATATGAGTAACATTGGGAATTCTGGTACACAGGTGGGTAGTGGTAGTCATAGCTGAAGGTAACATTCAAGTGCATGACCTTGACTTGCCACTATTACTTTCTCTCCACTAGACATACACATACACTGAAATATTAGTTCTAGACAGCTAAAATATTGTTATAACAGTGGATGGGGATGACCTAGGACCATGAGAATCCATCTGTTTTCAATAATCATACCAGGTGGCAGTTAACTTTGCATTCTCCAATTCTTCCCTCCATTTCTTACAGATGTGTAGGAAAATCAGGATTGGCTTTTTGTGTGAAGATTTATTCATAATACACTCAGTGGTGATGATTATTCAAAACAAATCAGTCACAAAATCAGCCAAAATATTTATTGAACACTACTGGGTTCTAAACACTAGTAACTGGGATATGGCATCAAATAAGATGGAGCCTCTGCCTTTAAGAAGCAGAGAGATTTTAGGGGAGAGATAGGTCCTCCCCCAAAATACATAGGAATAAATATAAAAATACCTTTATGTGTTTGCCTATATCTTAAAGAAGATAAAATAGGGTAATATGAAGAGCTTTACGTGGGAGTGGAGGAGGTTGTTTTAGCAAGGTTTGTCAGGATAGTCTTCTTTGAGAAAGTAAGAATTAATCAGTGAGTCTGAGAACATTGAAAAGAAGACCGTCATGATGGGATCTGGTGGGAGGGGAACGTTCTAAGCAGGGGATCAGTTTCACGCAATGTCTCTGAGATTGGACTCGAACTGAAATGTCCAAGATACAGAAATGACGGCAGTGTGGTTGGAGCAGACTGAACAAGAGGAATGGTGACAGGCAGTGGGACATGAAGTCAGGAGGAAGGGAAAGGTCGGGCCTTATATCTTTTGATACTCACAATGTTGGGTTGGATTTTCTTCTAAACATGGTGATGAGTATTTTTAGAAGGCATTTTAGCAAAAATAGTGGTGACCAGCAAGTATCTCTGGATTCCTCTTTGGTGGATATTCAGTCTATTACTGCAATTTAATAACCTACTGCAAAGCAGCTAGCTTCTGGTGATGGGATGGCTTTTCTCCAAGCTCAAAGTGGATATTGAATTCTGACTCCAAAGGTGAACTCTTCGGACCGAATTATATGAAATACTCTGCAGCATGGGATAATCCCAGCCTGAGCTACCAAGAAGAATAAGAAAGTCTTTGGTGACAAGATTGTAGTGAAGGTCATATCAATTTATGAACATTTTATTGGTAAAGTTTAAATACGGTAAAGTGGGTAAGGCACACTAATCTTAAGTGTACCATTTACTTATTTTTACTTCAGTATATAGCATGTAATTACCACTCAAATCAAGATATAAAACATTTCCAATATCCCAGAAGGGTATTTCATGCCCTTCCCTATCAATCTCTCTCTCTCTCTCTCTCTCTCAATATGATGTCCATTTAACTGTTTAACTTATCTTTAATTTAACTATTGAAAGAAACAGAACCTTATTTTAACCACAAGATTTGGGCAAATGTACATTCATAACTTTTAAATAAAACTTATCTCAATTCTTTCATCCACTATATCACGAATATTTCCCAGATATATAGGCATATATTACAGTTGAATGCTGCAGAATATTCCATTGTATTAATACACCATATTTTATATAACCAATTTTTAATAGCTCTGCATTTAGATTAAATCGATTTTGAGATTTTATATAACCAATTTTAATAGCTCTGTATTAAGATTAAATCAATTTTGAGTTATCTTTAAACAAAATAGCCATAAAATCCTTCTGTTACAATGATAAGAAAAGGATCTGAACAAACACTTCTCCAAACAAGATATTTGGATGGCCAACAGATGCATAAAAAGATGCCTGATACTATTAAGAAAGGTCAACATCATTAACCATCAAGGAAATGCATATCAAAACCACAGTGACATATCCCTCATACCTATTCGAATGGCTATTATCAAAAAGATAAAAAATAACAAGTTTTGGTGAGCATATGGGGAAAAGGGAATTTTATATGCTGTTGGTGAGAATGGAAATTAGTGCAAACCACTGTGGAAAACAGTATGAAAGTTCCTAAAAAAATTAAAAATAGAACTGCCATATAATCCAGCAATTCCACTTCTGGGTATTTATCCAAAGAAAATGAAAACACTAAGTCAAAGAAATACCTGCACCTCCATATCTATTGCATCATTCTTTGCAATAACCAAGTTATGGAAATAATCTCAGTGTCTGGTGATGGATGAATAGATAAGGAAATTGTAATACATATATATATATTATATACAACAGAATATTATTTGGCTATAGAAAAGAATGAAGTCTTGCCATTGGTCACAATATAAATGAACCTCAAGGGCATAATGATAAATGAAGTAAGTCCAACAACAACAAAAAAAGTTAAAACTAGGGGCACTTGGATGGTTCAGGTGGTTGATTGTCCAACTCTTGATTTTCACTCAAGTCACCATTTCAGGTTGGTGGGATTAAGCCCTGAATCAGGCTCTGTAATAGGTGTGGAGCCTGCTTGAGAGTCTCTCTCTCTTCTCCCTCTGCCCCTCCTCTTCTCTCTCTCTCTCTCTCTCTCTCTCCTTCTTTAAGAAAAAAAAAAAAACTTCACAGTTACAGAGAACAGACCTATGTTGGGGAGAGATAAGTGTGAAGGTGGGGAAAATGGGTGAACTCTGTTTTTTCAGCTTTTGTTTTCTAGTTTAAATAAATTGAACAAAAAAATTTAAAAAAGAGAAGAAATGGCTGGAATTCAAATCCTGATTTAATCACTTACAGACTTTGTAATCTGTGTTTAAATTGTGTGCTTCATGTTCTTCTTTTGCCAAGTGAGGACTTTCCACATTAGGGTGTGAGGACAAAACTGTATTATGCATGTGAAGGACTTAGAACAACCAGACCTGGAAAACAGTGAATGTTCAAAAAATGTCAGCTAAAAAATAAAGAACAAATTTAGAAGGCTTATTCTATCTGATTTCAAAATTTACTATAAAGCAATAGTAACCAAGATAGTATGGTATTAATGTAAGGAAGACAAATCATAGGAAATACAGTCTGAAAATATACCTACACACAAATTTTCAACTGATTTTTTAAATTTATTTTACGATTTTATTTATTTATTCATGAGAGACACACAGAGAGAGGCAGAGACATAGGCAGAGGAAGAAAACAGACTCCCTATGGGGAGCCTGATGAGGGACTCGATCCTAGGACCTCAGATCATGACCTGAGCCAAAGGTAGACGCTCAACCACTGAGCCATCCAGGTGTCCCTCAAGTGTTTTTCAATAAGTGTTTAAAGTTATTCAACATGGAAAAGACTATTTTATGAACACATGGCACTGAAACAATTAGCAACAATATGAAGAAATAAAGTAACCTAAATCCATCTTCACAGTATTCAGACAAGTTAGTTTGAAGTAAGTTGTACACCTAAAATTAAAAGCTATAATTATAAGTTTCTAGAGAAAAACAGAATATGATTATAACCTTGAAATAGGCAAATGTTTCTTAGTAAGAACACAAAAAGTACTAACTACAAAAAAAAAGTCATAATGTTCTTCATCAACATTAAAACTTCTGTTTTCAAAAGGCACATTGGGAACATGAAAAAGCAAACCACCGAGTGGAAGAAAATATTTGCATTATACATTTATAGCAAAAGACCTATCTAGAAGATAGAAATTCTACAAATCAATTACAAATGGACAAGCACCGATGAAAATATATGAAAAATCTTGAACTCTTTACCAAAAATAGTATATGAAGGGCCAAGAAGCACATGACAGTTTGATCAACATCAAACAATGAAGTAGAGCAATTCAAAATAAAATCATAATGGCTAGTCACTTCACCCTGAGGATAATAGCTAAAATTAAAAAGGCTGAGAATGCCAAATGTTGGCAAAGGTCGTGCGGCAACCAGAATGCATGGTACAACTACTTCAGAAAACTGTTCAGTAGTTTCTTAGGAACTAAACAATTTACCTACTCCTAATCACCTAGAATTTCTATTCCTAGATATGTACTAAAGATAAATGAAAATATATGTCCACAAAAAGACTTTTGTGAGAATATATTTAGTAGCTTTTTAAATAATAGGTAAACCAAATGTCCATCAATAAAAGAATGAAAAAGCAGATTGTATTTATATAATGCAATACAAATTACTCATAAGAAAGTATGAACTGCTGATACACCCAACAACATAAATCTCTAGAACTCTCTGTTGAGCAAAAGAAGTCAGACACAAGGGTATATACTACGTGATTACATTTATGTGAAGTTCAAGAACAGGCAAAAGTAATCTATAGTGACAGAAATTAAAGAAATGGTTGCTGATGGCGGGGAAAGATTGGAAAGGGGCCACAAGGGAATTTTCTGGGTTGAAGGAAATATTTTATACCTTGACTTGGCTGTTGGTTATACAAGTGCAAACATTTGTCATGAATTATCAAACTGTACACTTAAGATCTATGCATTTCACATGTAAACATTTTCCCTCAATTATTAAAAAGTTAAAGTTTTAAAAGATATATAAAATACATTCATAAACAAATTTTCCACCCAAAAACCTCTTGTGGTGTCTGTTAGTCTTAGAAAATAGAGAGCGCTCTAGGATATGTGCCCATGTTCAACCTGTTTTAAAATATATTTTTAATAGAAAGGCTCTCTTTAGAACCCAGGATCTGATCTCATGTCTTCAAATGCAACGGTGTAGTTATACATTAAAGGTGAGAGGATTAAAAATAGAACCTTCTAAATTTCCCTAGAAATAGACCTGCCCATGAGGCAGTAGCAGCAAGAGCAGCAGCAGCTCGAGCCCGGGATTGATCTCTGTTCCCATCTTCCCTCAGCCTTGCTTTGAAGACAGAAGTGGGTCATTTGGTCTCCATGGCTTTCACAGAGGCTGCCAATACGAGGGTTAGTCAGGTCACTGGCTTTCTGAGAAACATCCCCCAAGAAACGCACTCAGATTGTCTGCTCCCTAACTGAATCTGATGGAATGTGATTGTAAACACGAGTATTTGAGGGGGAAGTGTGCCCCAAATTTTCCAATGCTTAACTTGGAAAATCATCCAACTTGCCCAACAACCCAACAGACTAATTAGGATATTGCATGAAATCTTGATACAGAACTTAATATAGTAATGCCTATCCTCTGCTTTACTCCCCTGGCTACCAGTGAGTAGTAAAAAAGCTGTAAAAGAGGAATAGATTCCAGGCTTGCCAAAAATGGGGGCAGAGATTGGTTGGAATGCCTATAAACTGTAGCTTTCTCCATTCCCACCATAAGGTACCATAGAAAACACTATTCTTATATTATCCAGCTGTCACCTTAGATCCCACAGAATCCTAAATGTTAGCCATTTGTAGAAATAGGATTCAAATATACCCTGAATTTTATTTTACTTATGATCCAAGAAGTTGTGGCAACAGACATATCAAGCCATCTTGGCAATATTGTCCAGTACCAGTGAGATCACTGCTCATGATGCCTGTAAGAAAATTTGATTACTTTTCTCTCAGCTGTGTCTCTAATCATAAAAGTTTTGAAAAATTAACTAATATCCGAGCAGTTTTTTATCTGAATTCCACAATGTAAACTGATCCTGTATAGCTGTTTGGCCAGAGGGTTATCAGTTAAAACGTGAGAACAAGAAACCATTTGGAAATGCTGGTATATAGAACTCTCATTTTTTTTATTTACACCTATTTTGTTACATAGCTCATTGCTCATCCCAAAACAAACTACCTAAATGTAGCATCTGGCTTTTTAAAGAAGACTTCATGGAGATAATTCAGTGAAAGGGAGTTCCCCTTCAAAAGCACACAGACAGACACACACACACACACACACACACACACACCAATCCAGCAAGACTCTCCATCATTTCTTCATGATCCTATAAAAGGGACAAAGGGGAAGACAAACATTTATGGAGAGGGAGATTTTTCTCATAATGGCCCCAATAAATATGTTTGTTGTAGAGAAATAAATGTGGAGGAAAGACATGCAAGCCTGGTGTTGAAGAAAGGCTTGTTCATGCTTAATACATTGGAGAAATTTTCAAGAGCTGTTCAACCATGTTAAAAAATATTACCCCTGTAATGCTGCCAAGGACAGGGAGACCTATGGTGGTCAGCTGAGTAAGTGCTGGCCATTCAAGTTAAAGTGCCTGGGGGCAGAAATAATTTACGTACCCAATTTTTCCAGCATGTCAACAACTGAAATTTCAAGGAGGAATACATGTATCATGGGCATATGGGCTACTTGTTTATATACACACGCGTGCACACACACATATACACATACACCAGAGAGTCCCTGAAATTTGCCCTTTTTTCCAGAGAGAAAAAAAAAAAAAAGGCAGAAGAAAATGTGTTGTCCACCTCCAATGATAAGACCTCTACCATGGCTACCATATCCCAGGATTATCCATGGGCTATGAAAACAATGTTTAAAAATAACAATCTAAGGATACAGGATAATGCCAGATAATGGGGTTAAAGGTAGTGTGGTGTGCTTTAGTCACTAATAATTTTAAAAAGCCATATTTCTGTAAGCTGCTTGAAACTTCAATCTCCAAAGCAAATTACTGCAATCACTAATGCCGGAAGACTGCTGTCGTTCTTTCTTCCCAACGATCCTGTTCACCAGTAATAAGGTAGTTAAAAATTCAGATTTCACAATGGAATGGGGTTGGTACAAAATCCCTCTCTGCCTGTGGCAAAATTTATTGCAACTCTGAAAGCTCTCTGCCAATCACAATTATAATCACGAAACTGAACTAGTATTGCAGGTCATATAACCAAGTCTTCAAGGAGAGGATGACAAGATGGATAGGAATTTAATGGATTTATGGTATTAGACAATGAAGAAAAATACCTGTCTGGACTAATCATAAACTTTTCTTTAGCTGCAATTAACCTCATGTTGAAATACTATGTGGAGGCTATGTAACTGATAGCACTTAAGGAGAGCAATGAATGTGTAACTGTCTGGAGCTTTTTGGAAAAAAGAGCTCTTAAAAATGAACATTTTCACCAAATAACATAGCATTCTGCTTGTATTTAGAATGTGCTTGAAAGAATATTTTAGAGCTTAGCTTATAGTAATTGCATGCAAGCATCGCCCGAGCACCAAAGATAGTGGCCCAAATATATCTGCTGCACAAAGTTTTTTGCTAAATACTTAACTGGACATGTAAATGATAATAAGAAGGGCATCATGTCCATTCAATTAACACAGTAACATTTGAAGTGGATAGAACAACAGAATGAAACCAAAAGTCATGGGAAGCCTGGATGGCTCAGCAGTTAAGCATCTGCCTTCAGCTCAGGGTGTGATCCTATAATCCTGGGATCGAGTCCCACATCGGGCTCTCTGCATAAAGCCTCCTCCCTCTGCCTATGCCTCTGCCTCTCTCTCTGTGTCTCTCATGAATTAATAATAAAATCTTAAAAAAGAAAGAAACCGGAAACCAAAGGACAGGAATCAGTTCCTTAAGAGTAATGATCTTACATTTTCTTGTCACTATTGTTTTTTTATTGTTCCTCCACATTTTGCATCCAACATTTGACACAATGCC
Organism: Canis aureus; assembly: GCF_053574225.1. Classification (NCBI taxonomy): domain Eukaryota; kingdom Metazoa; phylum Chordata; class Mammalia; order Carnivora; family Canidae; genus Canis; species Canis aureus. The sequence continues at coordinate 11,484,996 of NC_135648.1, forward strand.
TGAAACATGCCAGGCACTCAAATATTTGTTGAAAGTGTTTTCAACAAATAAAATAACTCCCAGATACTGTGTCTGGTAAAAGCAGTGTCTAGTCCCTGATCCAACATTTTGAACCATGTCATCTACCTTCACTTAGCTCCCCTAGCAGGTAGTCAGTCCTATCACAATCAGGAATTATCTTTTACCAGAATGGGGAGAAAATAATAGTTAAACTTGGTCAAGAGCATATTTTAGCAATTAGATTTACTTTATTTCCTTTGTTACCATGCTATTTCTACATTCTTGGCTATTGATTCTTTAACTGATGTTTGGCTTCAGCTACTTGAGTGACCTTTCCACAGAGATGATTTTAAAGGTATCACCTCTTACTCATCTTTGTGTCAGCCCTGGACTCACAGTTTTCTTTGACCTAGACATGCACATATCTTTTGACCTAGCTAGGCATGCGGGCTTACTTCGTCCGTACATTGTCTGAATTTTATTTTGATCCCTAATTATCTTTAGAATCCAAGACCAAGTGTAGCATTTCCTGTCTTGTACAACATAATAAAATTGGAAAATGGGTAATATATACATAAAATATATATGTAGATCCATTCATTGGTTTCAGAATAGATTACCTGATGATCTTAATTTGGATACGTAGAAATACTTATTGGTAGACTTGTGATTTTTTCCAATTAAAAAAATTTTAGTGTTGACTATGAGAAGAAAACCCACAGAATACACAGTGGAAGACAGCAAGAATGATTATTTAATAACTGTCAAATAATTTGAATTTTTGCAACACAGACTGGGTTTAAATTTATTAATAAATACCCAAACAGGTGTGTGTGTGTGTGTGTGTGTGTGTGTGTGTGTGTGTGTAAGTTCTGTTTTAATTTGGAAAGTATTCTGCAATACATCAAGGAGTCATCACATCATTCATTGTCCAAACTGAGACACTTCTGAGAGTGGAAGAGCACACAATGAATATCTATCGCAGGACATGTGTAAACTGAGAGTGTTTTGAGAAAACTGGTATGTACGGTCACCCCTGATGAAGTGACAGGGGCTCATTTTAACAAAACTGGCAGACACCTGCAGGGAAGCTGCATGGGAACCTTCACCTGAGAACCTCTGGTCGGCAGGTGCCCACCTTCAGCCAGATTGTGAGTCATCATTCTGGAAAAAATTGGGTTTTCAGTTTAGACTTCAGCAGCGTTTTATGATCTGTTTCCTAAAGATCTGCCAAGTTCTGGGTTGAACACATGGACTCTCAGAAATTATCCATCTTGAATGATTTGGGACAAAAATAGATTCCAGAAGTACCAGGGAAAATATTATAAGATTTCTATGAAACAGAAATGAAGAATAGATATGTATACAACAGAAATGATAGGGCAGAGACATTAGAAATATTGGGAAAGGAAGCAAACATTAAAGGTAGTTGATGGCTATATATAGATATGTAGTGTATATGTACAATATAATTTACATATATCAGTGGTAAATATGACATATTAATTATGTCAGAAAAATAAGTTCTTTTTTTTTTAGAAAAATAAGTTCTAAAATAAATCTTATGTTACTGTTTTGATATGTAGGGGTTTTTTTTATTATTTCCAAAATTTTCAGTTGAAGTAGGGTTTGATTTACCTTGGGGTCCTTAAAAGAACTCACCATCTGCTCTTATATACCTAACCCCCCCCCCCTTAACAGATCCTTTCCATGTGCCTTCTGGTCCTGGATGCAGACAGTTTCATATCCTCATGGTATAAGGTACTGAGGCAGCCAGAATTCCAAATGGCCCCAACATTCCCTTCCCTGGTCTATTTGCCCTACACAATCTCCTTCCCTGAGTGTAGCGGAGACCTGGGAATATGATAGTCCCTCCCTTGATTGGGTAATGTTGTATGACACAGATAATGAGATACGAGATAGTCTCACACTTACCTTACTAAAAAAGCTGATTTTTGATAATGCTTAGTATGAGGACCAATTAGGCTTTCTAGGACCTTCTGAATAAAATGAAGCCTCCCAATCACAGACAGTGGCTCGAAAACCACAGGCTATAACACTATTATTATCGTAGAGAAGAGCACAAAAGACACATTCTCTGGACACAACAAGCCCTAGAATATCAAGGAACTTAATTGGGTATGTTCAGAACTTCACTCAAACTCACCAATCAGATAACTCTCTCATCTTACTCCCTGAGGGGAGTCAAGCAGACAGGTAACTCTAAGGAATCTGCCTCCATATGGTATAACGATGGCAGAGGAAAATAAGTTTTCCATCAACAGAAAACTAGAGATATGTATAGTCAGTCACTTTCTGTTACTTTATCTTGAATCTAAATGGCTTAAATATGCCACTTCCCCATGAATTGAAAGAATGATGTGGGAATACATAAAGAATTCTCTCAATTCAATAATAGGAAGGCAAACAACATGATTTAAAAAGAAAAAAAAAAAAAGATTGGAACAGACACTTCACCAAAGATGTATAGTCAAAAAGCAACTAAAATATGCTCACACCATTAGACCTGAGAAATAATTTCCTTAGGACTAAGGAAATGAAAAATTAAAACAATGCAATATCAATACACTTCTGCTAGAGTGGCTAAAATTAAAAAGTGTGATAATACAAAGTGTTGACAAAGATGTGGAGCAAGAGGAACCCTCATATCTTAGTAGTGAGAATGTAACCTGATACAGCTATTTTGCAGAAAAGTTTGGCAGTTTCTTATATAGTTAAATCTATATCCAACTTAACAGTTCAACAATTGTATTCCTAAATAATTACCTGAGAGGAATACAAATATGTCTTGTGAAAGGCATTCTACATGAACATTTGTAGCACTTTCTTCATAATATCCGAAGGCTGAAAATAATCCAAGTGACTCTCAACAGGTGAATACATAAATAAATTGTGATATATCCATACAGTGCAATACTACTCAGCAGCAAGAAGGAACAAGCTACAATCAACAATATGTTTGAATCTCAAAAGTACGCCAAGTGAAAGAAGCCATTATTAAAGATGATATTTTTTTCACTTACAGAAAATTCTCAAGTAGATAAAAATTATGGTTATAGGAAGCAGGTCAGAAGAGGCTGAAAACCAGAGTTGGGGAGAGTTTCACTGACTGGGAGAGTGAGGGAACATTTTGGAATGATGGAAATATTCTTTATCTTGATTTGGATGGCTGTTACATGATTCTATACATTTATAAAACCACATGAGACTGGCACTTAAAATGAGTGGATTTTATTTTACTTGAAGATTGCAGTTTCAGTCCTAAGATTATTTAACCTCTCAGGATCCTGGAGAGTGGTATTCGGAACAACTGTACATGGTTATATAAGTTGTGTGGTGAAAGCTGCACAGCTGAATGCAGAATGCCCATTTGAGAACCCCAGTATCCCAGCTATCCACTAGCTTGTATTGTTTCCCTTCCTGTGTTTCACCCAAATAAGGGCAAAGACCATCCTACACCTGAACTGATAATTAAATTGCCTTCCAAAGCTTTAGTTAGGAAATCTTACTCAACAAAAGTATAAGAACTCTCAACTAAGAATAAGGCTTTGCCTCATTTAGTAGAATAGGAACTGAATTACTAACACATATGGTGGGAATATCATGTTTGTCTACTGAGCACCCTATTATTTGGACATTATGCCTCCCCCCATGCTCTAATGACCCAGGGGACTCAATATAAATTATATGGGGTTGATGTTGCCTCTCCCTGACCCCAGGTCCCAAGGCTGGGCTCATAATGCATATCCAGGAAGAGTATTTTATCCCCCTAGCAACAATATTTGATTCATGGAAGGTCATGTGACCCAAACAGGACGTCAGGAGATACATTCCTTGGGATCGTAAAGTAAAAAGACCATGTAAAACTAAAGCTCTTAGTAGCTTTCTTTGTACTTCATAGAAAGAGCCTGCCTGGGAATGCAGCCAAAAGCTAATTGCAAAACCGAGAGATGAAAACAAACAGAGCCCTGACAATACATTTTGGGCATTTGAATCCTGCCATGCATGGACTTTTCAGGTACCAGAGCCAATAAATGTCTCTTGTGCTTAAGCTAGTCTGAGTTGAGTTTCTGTCACATGCAACCAAAAGAGTGCCAACTATTACAAAACATAGACTCTAGCAGAACTTACATGACAGGACAAAAACTAAAATGTAGAAAACTTTATGCAAAAGTATAGGCAGTTGATATATTGAATATTGAATTAGACTCAAGACCCTCACCCTAAGTCTAAAATTACCACTGACTTACTTGATAACACTAAATCAATATCTCAAAATTTCTAGGAGCGGTTTACTCACATCTAAAATGAGAGCATTGAACTAATCCACGCTGAACTCTAAATGCTGCAGCGACTTCGTGACTGGCAGGATTAGAGCCCAAAATCTATTAGTGCAAACAACTCTCCTCCAAGACTTTCTTGTACTGTGTTTGTTATCAGCCACTGATAGCATGGAGACTTCATTTTATAACTGGCTAGAGAAGGCTTGGGTCTGTATAGGATGAAAAAGTCCTTGTGGGGGTGACAGTGAGACTTCTCTGTGGGAGTCCACTGGCTTGCTGGGAACCGTCTTCTGGGGACTCCCAGAAATAATTGAGGTATACTTGATCAGGAATGGGATGGGGAGGTATCTGTAGCAATCAGGCCAGTGATGGCTCAAGCTTTTGATATGAGGTCATTAAAAATAACTAGAATATGAAAATATGTTCAACTCTATTCATAATAAAAATGAGAATTGAGATTATGCCAAGCTAATATTTTAACATGCTAATCATTGCATTTAAAGAGCACTCTAAAAACTCAGTGGCTTAAAATCACAACCATTTATTACCTCTCATGATATGGTGGGTTGACTGGGCTCAGTAGGGTGGTTTATCTGGAGGGTTGATGAGGCTCCAAGATGAACATCCAAGAAGGCTGAGTGACATGGCTGGTTCTGGCTGCCTGGTGCTCATCTGGAGCTATTGACTGGAGTGCTTCAGTTCTCCTCCATATGGCTTGCACTTCTTATTGTCAGGGTTCCACACCAGTGAGCATTTCAAGCTTGAAAAATCAAAAGCTGCAAATCTCTTAAGATCAGCCTCGGAAAGTACACCATATTATTTCTAAGGCATTCTAGTGGTCAAAACAACTCACAGGGCCAGCCCAAACTCCAAGGCAGGGAATATAGACTCCATCTCTCGATGGTGGAAATGAAAGAGATTTTGCAGCCATCTTTAATCCACTACAACTTGTATAGAAGAAAATTTGGCAGTTTCTATAAGAATATAAATATGGATGTACTTTGACTTGGCAATTTATTCACGATAGTATTTTCTGTCACTTAAATGACCATTATCAAAGAAGGGGCTCATTAAACAACTTATGGTACAGCCATACAATGAAGTAACATATATCTATTAAAAACACTGAGAATATGCTTCATAATATTATATGAAAATATAAGATAAATTACATGTAAAATATACATATTACTTTGTGGAATATGAAAATATTCCTAGATATAGTGATAAGCAACAAAGAGCATATTGTTAAATTTATTACAATTTCTGGAATCCAAGGGGTCAAAGAATTAAAAAGAATAGATCCAGGTCTGTAATTTCTTATCTGCAATCCTTGACACCAGGTAGTCTTAGAATTCAGAATATTTTCGGGTTTTTTTAAGATTTTATTTATTTATTTATTTATGAGAGTCACAGAGAGAGAGAGGCAGAGACATAGGCAGAGGGAGAAGCAGGGTCCCTTCAGGGAGCCCAATATGGGACTTGATCCCAGGACCCCGGGATCACCCAAATTTATTTTTTATACAAAATTTATGTTTATACTAAATTTATTTTTTTATTACTTATAAAATGAAAAGTAAATGTCTACATTTGTCTTAAGATGGTGGACTAGGTATGTCCAAAGAGTGGCTCCCTTTGTGCTCTCTCAAGGTCACTTTCATCTTCTTCTAACAGACCTTATCCCATTTGCCTGAAACAAGACAGACACAAGAACAGCTGGAGCAAACTGATGTTAGAAGAAGAATGTAGTTTATAAGTAACAGGAAGGAAACTTCAAGAAGACGACTAAATGAAAAACAAAGTCACACCATCACTTCTACTACCAAGATGCCAGGTAATTTGCTAAAATGTGCCAGAAAAATAATCTTTTTTTTTTATCAGAAAAATAATCTTTTTACAGAATGCAGAGTATGTGATTCGTATCAGCGAAACATGGGCTTGTTAGCTGTCCTTCACATATTCTCGGAAAAAAATTAAAGCCCATTGTCAAATAAAAATGAGATTAATAATATGCTATAAACTATCATATAGAATCCTTCCTGAGTTGAAATGGGTGTGAAAAAAATATATACCTTATTCTACATTTATAGGAGCAACGGAGGGAAGGTTTCTTTTTGTCATTAATTCATTTGAAGACAGGTCTCGAACCTTCTTCCATGTGAGATACCACAGATCCTGCAGAGCGTGGTAGGAGAGATAGACATTCAAACAATTCCAGCAAGCAAATGTCTAGGAACATGGCTGGGTACTCACTGGGACTTGAGGGAGGCAGGGAAGGGTGATTAGAATTACTGCTAATAATATTTTAACATATAATATTTTGAGTCTTTACCAATACCAGGCACTGGGCCATAAGCTTTACATACAATTACTCTTTAATCTTTTCAACATCTCTGTGTTGTAGATATCATTGTTACCCTATTTTTTCCAGTAAGGATTCTGATAGTTAAGATTTAAGTAATTCCTTCATGCTCATGCAGCCAATCCAGGGGAGTCTGGATTTCAGTCCACATCTTTCTAGTCCCCATGCTCTGACTTTTTTCCCCAGAGCCACACAACATCATTGGCTTCAGCAGATAAACCTTTAGCTTTTTTTTTTTTTTTTAAGATTTTATTTATTTATTCATCAGAGACACAGAGAGAGAGGCAGAGACACAGGCAGAGGGAGAAGCAGGCTCCATGCAGGGAGCCCGACATAGGACTCCATCCCGGGTCTCCAGGATCACGCCCTGGGCCGAAGGCAGGCACTAAACTGTTGAGCCACCCAGGGATCCCCCTTTAGCTTATTTTTGATGGATTGTTAGGCTCACACTATGCCAGTTGGAGTTAGGCATAAGAGAAGGTAGTATTTTTGAAGACCGACAAGGGGGTTTAACTTGGCTAGAACTCAGGGATTGGGAAGGAAAGTATCAGGACATGAGGACATAGTCATAGGATGAACCATAGATAAATTATATGTCAATAAAGGAATTTGTATTTTACCATATGTACTATAGAAGGAAACTGAATTGTAGGGCAAGTCAGGATCACAATTCTTATGTGGAGGGCAAGATATTCCAGAGGTAATCTGAAGTAAAGAGATTAGTTAGGAAGATGTTTAAAGAATCTACTCAAGGGGCACTTGGGTGGCTCAGTGATGGAGCATCTGCCTTTGGCTCAGGGCGTGATCCTGGGGTCCTGGGATCGAGTCCCGCATCAGGCTCCCTGTGAGGAACCTACTTCTTCCTCCGCCTGTGTCTCTGCCTCTCTTTTTCTCTGTCTCTAATGAGTAAATAAATAAAATATTTAAAAAAAAAAGAATCCATACAAGACCTAATAGTGGCTTGAACCAGTGAAAGTGGAGAGGGGGTCAGTGTGAGAACCGCTTGGCCTCTCAAATTCATTTGTTGCCAGCCTTCTGAGAGAACAGTAATAGAATTGTGCTAAATAAAACTCACATATCAGGTACCAAATGTACTATTTTATTAACATTCACATTCCAACGCTGTGGCTACAGACATATGTTGCTGTTTCCTACCTGATTTTAATTCTTGGGCTGTTGACTCCAGTCCCTGAGCAACTCTCATTAACATAGGGCTGAGGTAATGTTGATTTGAATTGTTAGGATCTCATAGCTCAGAAGATTGAAAGATATGGAGCAGAGTTAACGGATTTGGCAGTGGCTTACTAAACGCAGTGTATGGTCATTGCCACATACCGTCTTGTTTGCTAATATGCAAGGTTTTTGTATTTCATTTTCCCACTGTCCCAGGGTAAAATCCTCAACAGGTCTTGAAGTGGGAAAAAGATAAAACTCAAGCAGGTTAACTTTGCTACTTGATTGCAGCATGGTAAAAGGGTTGGTACACGAGAAGATTGAAAATATTAGTTAGAGTGAGACTTGGGATTATTTTTTCCAATTATCCAATCACCATGGAAAATCAAGAGCCTGTCACACTGTCAAGAACACTCCTGTGGACTGAGCACATCTCATGTAAATGAGTGCTGTGGTGGATTATTTTGGGCTCCTTTTTCAAATTGAACAGTGTTGATATTTTAAATGTGTCCATTTTTAAATAGTTATTGTAGCTATTACTTGTCACTGTGCAGGCAAATATGTAAGAACTTAAACAGATTTTCAATATGAGGACAATTTTCCTCCCCGGAAAAAACTATTGGTTATAAATTGTTATGGTATCAGAGGAAAGAATTTAAATATTTTAAAAATTCTGAATGTTAATAATAATCAATACTAATAGAAAACAATGGTTGTAAGTGCCTCTGCACAGAGCAAACAAGCTGTGCAAGGAATGATGGTGTAGGACCAGGAGCCAGGGCACTGGCTCCCTCCTCTGCACCACCATCTTGGTGGCATATTACCCCATATCCCAGGGCTTCTCTGTCTCCAGTTTTCAAGTGGAGGCACAAATGTTAAGACAAGTGAGAGTAAGGCCCATGCCAACCAGTTGGTGAAAAACGAAGATTTCAGTGAATCAACTGTTTTTTTGGTTTTTTGAGACCACAGTAACAAAGAAAGTGTGTAATTGAATTTTTCCACTAAATTAACAGATTTTGAGTTTCACTGAGTTGATGGAGTTGGCCAACACGTTAGCCCAGCCTGTCATCTTTTCTTAGACTGACCCCACATCCAGGCAAGCCCAGGCCCCCATCCTCAGTAACTGCCTTCTCCTTTTAGCACCTGTGCCAACTCCCTGGCTTAGGGACATAACATCTTTCAACAAGTGTTGCTGTAGCTTCTTAATTGGCCTCCCTGCCTCCATGTTTGCCCTGTTTAGATCTCTCCTCTAATTGTAGATGGGATCATTTTCCTACAACTCGATCTGACCTGATTGTGGCTCCTCATTTCCTGTGGGATAAAGTCCCTGTTCCTCAGTTCAACTTGCAAGAATTTTCATGAACTGGCTCTCCTTCTGTCTTCAAATTTTGATCCTCCTCCTACCCACCTTGCATTTCATGCCCCAGTAATAGCAAACCTCTTCCAGTTCCATGCTTACGCCAAGCTATTGCAGACTCTCCTGGGCAACAGGATGTCATTCCCATCTGTCTTTACCCAGGCCACATTCTTAACTGCTTAAGGATTCACCAGTCATCATCTCCCCCTGGAATCCCTCACTAAACATTTTGTTTAAATTGAGCCTCCACCTCTGTTTTCATAGCCCTCTGTGCTGTCATTCCCAGTGAACTTACTTCTATACGAACATGGCATTCTCCCACAAAACTACACGTTCTTTGATAGCATAGACTATATTTTGATCATCTGTGTCTCCAAAACCCAAGACAATGGATGGTCCAAAGCCATCTTCAACCATACCCCCTGCTCTGATTCTCCTTCATTCTTCTACCCTCATCACTTTATTTCCTCTTTAGAAATGTAAAGCTGGAATTAGAGAACATTTGGTCCTATTCTCTTCTCTCCCACACCATTTACAAAAGAGAATACGGCGATCAAAGTTACACGCCTAAGATCATACCACCAAATAGTGGCAGAGTCAGAAATAGAATCTGGTTCTCCAGGGAACAACAACTACACTAAATGAAATAAAAGTTATGATTAAAGTTCTTGGCGGATTGCCTAGCACATAGTAGTCACCTTGGAAATGATGATCCCTTTCTCACTCGGTCCAGTTGTCTTTCCAAAATACTCTACTGCCTTTCTTGTGGGGAAACTCTTCCAATTGTTTTCTTTTTATTCCTCAGTCTCTTGGGTAGATAAAGCTACAGGGATCGTAGCTCTGAAAATACTTGAGAGGAACAGCATTTTATAAATCTAACGTTGCTGACTGCTTAAGGTATGTCATTAAAAATGTTAACTCACCAGGACCAGAAACATCCCAATGAGGGTGCAGAGTTTTCCTGTTACATTTAATTAAAAGATCATTTTTATGACAACATCGTATTAGGGGTGATAAAAGGATTGTAAATTGCTTCATGAGGTCACCAAGAAAGTTCCAATGCCCCATTAGTTTTCATTGTCCAGTCCCCAGATATCAGCACTCACTTTTATCACAAAGTACATAAAACATATGACCTTTCTGGTTGCAGTACACAAATGTTCCCCAAAATCGTATTGAGCCTCTTTCACATCTTAAACTTATTACTGCCAAGGGCAGATGTAATATGTGACCATTATTTTACATGCTATAAAATGATGAAGTTCTAGAAAATTACAGATGTATGTGATTCGATCTATGAAGCTTAACATGTCATTCTGCAGATACCCCGATCTATTTTGGATTGTAGAATCACAAACTAAGACATACCGTGGAAAACAGTAAATAAGCAACAATACTGAGAAACGAGGATGATAACCATATAACTGAAGCATGTGCGTTTGTTGTTTAGAATGGAAATCATTTTAATTTAGTTATTTTCTTTTACTCTTGTCACTTATGGAAATACATATGTTATTCTGCAAAGATGCATTTTAGCATTATCATTAAGAAATGGTTTTTATACAATGTCAAAGGCTAAACTATTAACCACGATGTGGTGAAGAACCCATCCATTTCCACAGAAGTGATTGAATCTTCTGTGTCTTTGTTACTTTGGTTTGGACGTGCCTGCTTAATATTCAAAAAACCATAGTGCAAAGGAATTTCCAGAAGTCAGGTTCTCCGAAGTGGCTTTACAAAGGACTAATTTCTAAAAGCCTTTATAAAATGATTTTATTAAGACCTTCACTGAAAACCTTGATATCTTTTTTTTTTTATCACCTGGTTTGCTCCTCTTTCCAAAGGAAGTGACCAGCCAAAACTGTCTGTATGCAACAAAAAGATAAAAATTTCAATTAGGCTCAGTGCTGTCATAAGCAGACCACATGAGAAGGCTTGAGATAATCCACATTACATATTGATGTCTATCAGCGCCGAGACCACAGCCGTGTTTCATTCCAGGCCCCTTTTGTAGGTTTGGCAGCCACTGCACCCAATAAAGGCCTAATCATATTAATTTATGCCCCTATCAATTATACATTCAGATTCCCCAGATAGCTTGTCAGTTTTTATTCACTATTTTCCGAAAAACGCGCCTATCACAGTTACTGTGCAAATAGTTGGACTGTCAGAAAGAAAGATTTAAAGAATATTACTTAAAAGAGGTGGGCTTCCTTAATTTATAAATGTTGTATTATATGTCATACATGTGCTAGTTTTAAAATCAGGTGCAGTGTGAAGATGGATGTCACATGAAGGACTTTCAGGAAAGGGAGGAACACCTTCCCAATCCCTTCATCATGTGTTAGTAGTCCTTTAAACCAAATAATCTTTAATCTACCTCTGTAAAATATCGCAGATATTTTTATTTGAAGTAATCATGTATTTTTTTGTCCCTCAAACAAGAAACATCAATTACATAAGACTTTGAAGGCACAATCCTCACATTCTCTTTCACTGTGTGATCGAAGGTCTTATGAAGGTGGTTCTAAGAGCATCTGGGTTCGGTCTTCGGAGATGGTATTGGAAGCCTGTGGCTGGGCAGGTACAGGGTGCTTCAGCAAGGGAGGAGAATCCCTCTCTACAGCCGATGGATAAGATATTATCCGGATCCCAGGAACAGGAACACGGGGGCCAGAGGCACAACTTTGCATTAATGAGCAATTCAAATCACACAGTTCTGGGAGTCGGGCAGTGAGTTAACCAGAGCAGATGGTGGGGAAGCAAATCAAGTCTAGCTCTGTGGCCCTCTGTTTCTCCTTTGTTTGGTTTCCATTCCCTAAATCAGCTGCCCACTCATGTCCATGCTTGTAGGCTTTGCTAGCTGACAACTGAGTTGGCTCAAAGCTGAGCCTTTCCAGGAAGAGGTGCAAAAAAGGATCCCTACACAAGTGACTTGAGTGGTGACCTAACCACTATACAGGAGGGTAGGGAGATTGGATCTGTTTAGAACGTGTTGGGCAGGGCAAAGCCCTTCATTCATTGACCAGAACATACAGACATCTATAAAAGAGATGCAGGCTGATCCGTGGAGCTTAGATCCTACTGGGGAGTGGTAAGCCAACAAATAAAGATATAGTGCGCAAATTGTGTTAAATGCTATGAAGTGCTATGTGGGGTATTATGAGAAAACAAAACGAAGAACCTCATTTGGATGGGAAGACTCAGGAAGGCTTTCCTGAGGAAGTGACATCAAAGCTAAGGGTGGAGTAAAGAGTCAGCAAAGGGAGAAAGAACAATTTGAAAACACGTACTATCTCTGCTTCCTTCCTAACTCCATAAATACAACAATAAGAAATTTAAAACTATGAACCAGAAGGACAAAAAAAAAAATGCAGGAGAAACCACAGCAACCATATTAACAAGATATTAGAAGTTAGAAAATCTAGTCTGACTTTGGGTTCCACAGAGGATGAGAAAGGCCTCATATGGGAAGTGAACTGAGAGCAGAAATGGCAGGGTGGGGAATGTGAGATGGGTAAGGGGGGGACCTCATGAGCTGGTTACTGCCATGTGTAACCAGGGTCTTAGGTCCTTTGGAAGCTTTCTGAGGAACCATGTGGAACTGGCTCGTAGCAGGCTACAGTGTTTATCCATGACTCCTTCCCCCAACTGTGAAGGGCTGCCTCCAACAGTCAAAACATTCCAGACCAGAGGTTCGGACAGCCCCTGGGCAGCAAAGCCCAGAGAGGCTGAGCCCATGAGTCATGTAGGACACAATGTCCAGGGGACTGTCCACTGCTGCCCTGAAATCAGCTGGACAGAAGGTTCATGGCCCACAGTGACCCACAAGTGGCTGCTAAAGGCAGAGAACAAACAGGAAACTGGACTCTAACTGCCTGCAGGAAAAACACCAACCAGAATGAAACTGGCTTTCATCCCAAAACCCCAAGACCCATTGAAGACTGGGGTGCAAGATGGGGTTGGCAACTGGAGAATTGCTGAATTGTTTGAACATCTGCCTAAGGAGTGTTTACCCCTGTACCCCTTCCCCAGCCCCGGTGACCCAGCAGCTCCTCCTCCCCTTCCACAAGAATGGAGGCTGTTTCCTAGGGACCCCCGTGGGGGCCGACTCCCAAAACAACCACTAGTGGCAGTATTGCTCCTACTCCCTGGTTACCTCTCTCTTCTATCTTTGTTTTTCCATGTCTCTGAGTAGCTGTAGTCTTTGTCTCAACTTCTTTTGTTTCTGTGGTTCTGCTAAATTTGCTGTGTGGTTTTGTTTTTTTGTTTTTTGTTTTTTTTATCAGAGATTTTATTTTACTTTCTGCAAATCACTGTAAACTAACAACTATTGGGTAGCCCAGGTGGCTCAGTGGTTTAGTGCCAATTTGACCCAGGTTGTGATCCTGGAGTCCCAGGATCGAGTCCCACATTGGGCTCCCTCCACGGAGCCTGCTTCTCCCTGCCTATGTCTCTACCTCTCTCTCTCTCTCTCTCTCTCATGAATAAATAAATAAAATATTTTTTAAAAACCTAACAACTGTAGATGATGAAGCTGGCTGGATAAAATACAAGCCAAGTACATCAAAATTAAATATGGACAGAATAATGGATAGGTATAAGAAATTAAAATTTTAAATCAAAACCATCTCAAAAAATGTTAACCTTATCTCTTGATCATCACAGGGCCCTCACCTGTTGCTCCCAGGTACCCCTAGCACAGGCAGGGCAGCACAGCACATGGTCCTCTCGTGTGGTTTGTTTTTAAAAGTTTTTTATTTAAATTCAATTTAAGGGGCACTTGGATGGCTCAGTGGTTGAGCATTTGCCTTTGGCTCAGGTCATGATCTCAGGGTCCTGGGATCAAGTCCCACATGGGGCTCCCCAAAGGGAGCCTGCTTCTCCCTCTGCCTATATGTCTGCTTCTCTCTGTGTGTCTCTTCATGAATGAATGAATGAATGAATGAATGAATGAATGAATGAATAAAATCTTTAAAATAAGTAAGTAAATTCCACTTAGCTAACATATCTGTATTGTTAGTCTCAGAGGTAGAATTTAGTGATTCATCAGTTGCATGTAACACCCAGTGCTCATCACATCATGTGCCTTCTGTAATGCCCATCACCCAGTTACACCATCCTCCCATCTGCCTCCCTTCCGGCACCCCTCAGTTTGTTTCCTAGAGTCAAGAGTCTCTTATGGTTTGCTTCCCTCTCTGTTTTCGTCTTATTTTTCCTTCCCTTCCCCTATGTTCATCTGTTTTATTTCTTAAATTCCACATGAGTGAAATCATATGGTATTTGTCTTTCTCTAACTTACTTCACTTAGAATAATACCCTCTAGTTCCATCCACATCATTGCAAATGGCAAGATTTCATTCTTTTTGATGTCTGAGTAATATATACATATTCATGTGACTATATATATATAATATCTTCTTTATTCATTCATGTGTCAATGGACATCTGGGCTCTTTCCATATTTTGGCTATTGTGGATATTGCTGTTATAAACATTAGGGTGTTGGGGTGCATGTGTTCCTTTGAATCACAGTGTTTATATGCTTTGGATACATACCTAGTAGTGCAATTGATGGGTCATAGGGTAGCTTTGTTTTTGACTTTTTGAGGAACCTCCATACTGTTTTCCAGAGTGGCTATACCAGTTTGCATTCCCACCAAGAGTGGAATCCATCAAAATCCTGGAGGAGAATGCAGGCAGTAACCCCTTTGACCTAGGCCGCAGCTACTTCTTTGCTAGACACGTCTCCAAAGATGAGAGAAAGAAAAGCAAAAATGAACTACTTGGACTTCATTAAGATAAAAAAAGTCTTTGCACAGCAAAGGAAACATTCAACAAAACTGAGAGGCAACCTACAGAATGAGAGAAGATATTTTCAAGTGTCTTGTCAGATAAACGGCTAGTATCCAAAATCTATAAAGAACTTATCAAACTCAACACCCAAAAAGCCAAAAATCTGGTCCTCTAGTTTCTAACAGATCATACTCTACGTGCTGTGAATCCCAAAGGAACACTGGTGTGTGTATGTTACCAGGAGCTATGGAGAAATATGAATGTTTCCTAGGTTCTACTCTTATTCCAGGAGAAGGAAAGTCTGTGTCCTTGCTCTTCAACCAGACAGTTACTTCCACTGCTCTCTTCTTGATAGATAAGCTTCAGAGGATGCTGTGTCAAGCTTCTCCCCACCCTCCTCTATCTCTCCCACCCCCCCTGGCTCCAGGCCTGAAAGTGCTTGGATTACTTTCACAAACATATCCTTAAGCAGAGCTAGTCCTACGGCCCATTGAGGTGCAAAGGAAGCTGGGAAATGAAGGCTTCCTGTGCCCAGAAGGAAAACAAAAATAGCAAGTAAACATATTGCCTGTCTCTACACTGTGACCCAGATGGCCAATTTCAGTACTCTCAAATCCCAGGAATATTATTTTCCTGCCACTTCACTGCCAGCCCATATGATGGGCACTCATCTCTATTTACACACTGACTTTTGGGGACCAGATTTAAGATATCCAGTGCAATACCTGGGATGTCCTCTGCCTACTGCCAAAGAAATGGATTCTCCCTGGGGCATATGAAAGGACGTTGATGAATGCTGGTGGACAATAGAGACAAGACTTGTTTCCTTTAAGGAATGTGAATGGCCCTGGAACAGACAAATGAATCTCATGTAAGGATGAATCTCTACAAATATCCCCTGGAAAGCAGAGCCAATAAAATTGGTTGATCCAGAAAAGATGAGGAGAAAGGAATGGATAAAAGAAGGAAAGGGAGATGTCTTAGTTAGCTTGGGCTGGTATAACAAATACTATAAACAATAGTATAACAAATACTATAGACTAAGTACATAACAGAAATTTATTTATTTCAGGAGGCTGGAAATTCAAGATCAAGGTATCACCACGGTTGGATCCTGGTGGGAGTCCACCTCCTGGATTGCAGGTGGCTACCTTTTTGCTATGACCTCACATGACAGTGAGAGGAAGCCCCAGTGTCTCTTCCTCTTCTTATAAGGACAGTAATCCCATCACTCTCATGACTCCATCTCAACCTAACTACTTTCCCAACCCCCCACGTCCTCATACATTACATGTAGACCTAGAGCTTCCACATATGAATTTTAGGCTGCAGGCGAAAGTGAGGTGGGGTCCATAACAGGAAGTCAGTAAAATTTATTAGTGAGTGGCTTTTGGCAAACGTGTCAGAAAGTACAGGAAGTAGGTGTTAAGGATTTTCCTATTTATTACAGGATATTTGATTACTTGTTATTAATCAGAACAGAGAAGTTCAAAATGAGGCTGGCAGGATAGTAGCCCATGGATCTGGGTACCATCTGTTACATCTTACACACATCACTGAGAAGGAAATCCTTTAAAAATAAAATCAACATCATAAATTCCTTTAAAAGACAGTAAATTTTGCCTATGTCTAAAAGACAAATTGGTCTCCTATTTTTAAAAGTTTTCTATTGTTTTATCAACTTAATTTATACAGATTTCATATAAAACTTGGATGAACTGGGGTCATTGTATTGTAAGCAGCTCTCAATTTTCCATGATAACACTCTTCACTTGGCATCTGAGAATTTAATTTACCAATCATTCTTAAAATACCCACTATATGCAAGATACTGTTGTTGGAGTGAACAAAATAAAGCCCCTGCTGTCATGGAGCTTATGTTCTTTTTGGGGAGACGTGTGCATGAACAAGCAAATGAACTAGAAAAAGATCAGATGGCCATAAGTGATGTGAAGAGAATTCAACCATAGAGTAGAATAGGGACCAGTAAAGTGGAAGAAAGCCTGTCTCCAAAGAACACATTTAAGCAGAGGAGGAGTCTACCATGCCAACATCAGGGGGAAGAATATTCTAGACAGAAAAAGCAGCAGACTCTCTGAACCAAGAACAAGCTTGTTAAACCACATTATGGAAGAAGAGCATTTTGGCTCAAAAGTTGGGGTAAAAAAAGAGAGCAGATGGCAGGGGATGTTGATAATGGGGGAGCATTGGGGATGCTTGCATGCTTGGGACAGAAGTTAAGAGGAAATCTGAACCTTCTGCTCAATTATGCTGTGAATCTAAAACTGCTCTAAAGAATAATGTTTAGTAAAAAGAATAGAGGGGGAGAGTAGAAGATGATCTTGAAGATGTAAACAGGGGTCAGATCATGCAGAACTTAGAAAGCCGTGGTAAGGATTCAGGACTTTTGTCTATGTGTTATGGTGATTCCTCCTGTCTTCTTTTTTGGCACATCCCTCTTGGCAGTGCACCTTTGCAGTGGTTTCATAAAGAGGTGGAGTCTTCACGTCCCTGGGATCATGGCTTGCCTTGGCCAACGGGTCATTAGGCAACATGACATAAACACAGGCTAGAAAAGTGCAGGCTCACTGTGGCTTGCTCCCTCCTGCTGCTCTTTGGAACTTTGAGTCCACCACGGGAAGAAGTCTGGGCTAGCCCGCAGGAGTGGGAGAGACCACATCTGAGAAGAAAGGAGCCATCGCAGCTAAATCCTCTACTCCTTGACCAACTAGCCAACGATGACACCCATCAATAAGGCCTCTCCCTCAACCATTCAGCCTCAGCTGAGCTCTTTAGACCAGAATAACCAGTCGGCCAACCCGCAGAAGCAACAATAAAAATAAGTTTGTGCTGCTTTAAACCACTAAACTTGGGGGTGGTTTGAAATACAACAGAAGTTAACTAATGCAGCATGATAGGAGTCCTCTGAAGGGTATTAAACAAAGTGGCCTGATCTGATTTGCATGTATGTTTTTAAAAAACATCACTGTAGCAGCAGTATGGAGGGTGGGTACAGGGAGAGCAGTTAGGAAGTTAATGAAGACGGGCCCCTGGGTGGCTCAGCTGGTTACACGTCTGCCTTCTGCTCATATCATGATTTGGGGGGTCCTGGGATCAAGCCCTGCATCAGGCTCTCTGCTCAGCGAGGAGTCTGCTTGCTCTCCCCCTCCCTCTATACTCTCTCTCATAAATAAATAATTAAATGAATGAATGAATTAATTAATTAATTAAATCTTTGGAGGAGAAAAAAGAAACTTAATGAAGAAATTCCAAGTGAGAGATGCAGGGTGCTTGGGCATGCCTCAAAATATTAGTAATAACAATTTCTGTGATCTCATCCACTTTTATGGTTTTATATCATTTATCTGCTGTTGAGTCCAAATTTTACATGCACAGCCTGGACCTCATCCATGATTCCTGACTCATACACCCAAGTGTGCCCTCTGGATACCTACATTCTGGCATCTACTTGGCATTCCAAGTGAACGAAATCCATGATTCCACGATTCCACCTGCCAAAGAGCCATCAAGCGTGCTCCTCCCGTGGTCTACTCATTCTCGATAATCGACTACCCCAAACTTCAATTGCTCAGGTGAAACACCTTAGAATCATCCTTAACACCTTTCTCTCGCATTCCACACCCATTCCAGCATCAAGTCCTGTCGGCTTGACCATCACAATAGGTACCAATGACCCAACATACACACTGATCGAAGCCATCATCCCCTCCCAGTAGGATCGTTGCTGTTTCCTCCTAACACGTCTCTCTGCTTTCTCCCCCCCACCACCAGCTGGATTCATTTTCTATTGCTGCATAACAAATTACTACACAGGTAGTAGCTGAAAACTATACCAATTTATTATTTATGATGTTTGTCTATTACTTATGAAAACAACAAAGTATTCTCTCCCAGCCTGTGGGTTGGGAGTCCAGGTACAGGTGAATGGGGTCTCCTGCTCAGGCTTTCATGAGGTTGAAATCAGGGGGTCAGCAATCTCTTCTGAGGCCCTTTCAGGCTCACAGGTTCTTGGCACCATTTCATTCCTTGCAGTTGTATGACTGAGGTCCTTACCTCTTGTTAGCTGTGAGCCATTGATCACGCTCAGCTCCTGGATGCTGCCCACCACTCCTCACCATGGGGCCCTCGTAGACACTTCACAGCATGGTTTTGCTTTCCTCCATGCTAGCAGGCTTGTACCTGCTTCTTTTCCTTTTAAGGGCCTGCCTTATTAGTTCAGGCCTGAGCATCATAATCTCCCTTGTTTTAGCTCAGAGTCAACTGATCAGTAGCAAAATCTCAGAAGTGATATCCTATCAAATTCACAGAGTCTACCGATACTTAGCAAGTGAGAACTATACAGTGTGTGTACCAAAGTGGACAGGGCTCTTGGGGCCCTTCTGGAATCCAGTCTACCACACCAACTGTGGTCCACAAGTAGCAGATAGAGTAGTCCTGCTTTAAAAAAAAAAAAAAGAAAAAGAAAAAGGCAAATCATGTCAGTCCTCTGCTAATGACACTCCAATGTCAACCCATCTCAGTGAAAGGAAAAGTCCAGTCTTCATCTGTGTCTGCAAGGCCCTATGTGGTCTGGTTCTCCGCTCCTTATCTGACCTTATCTCTTCTCACTCACCCCCTTGCTCATGTCATTCTGGAATGTTTAGCTCCTTGCTGGTCCTTAAACACACCAAGCATGCTCTCATCTCCAGATCTCTACACTTGCTATGGCTTCTCCCCGGAACACACTCTCCAGATATTTGCACATCTCGTTTACTCCTGAGCTAACAGATTCTACACATCTCATTACAAAGCATTCAGTAATTCTACGTGTTCTATGATGATTTTATGTTTCTCTGAGTCACTCTCTTCCTGACCCTGTTTTATTTTTTTTATTTTTTTTTCCTGACCCTGTTTTATTTTTCTTTTTCCTGCTCAGTCAGTTTGCATCTTCCAGGAAGCAGGTGCCAAGGTAGGTTTTGATGTAGGAGAGCCTTCCTGGGGGAAATGCCTTAGAAGGATAAAGCAAAAGGGAGGAGGAGGAGACAGATGGGCAGAGTCTTTAGACAGCAGGTCTGACACCTGTGAAAGGACAGTGGAAAAAGGGGAGGGTTGATTAGGAAGAGCAGGTTGGGAGGGCCTCAGATGGCAGTGCAGCCCTGAGAAAGTCTTGGCTAGCCTCATGGGGCGCCCTCAGGTAAAGATAGCCTGTTAGTCGAGTTCCATGTTGAGCAGAAATGACCTGTCTCTGGCACCTCTGCCCACTCAGTGTTTAGGATCAGCCTGGGGTAAGAGGTCACAGTGTGAACACAGTAGGTAGTCCAAAGGAGTGACAAGCAGAGGCCACCAGCTACCTCTGCACCTCATAGCTGGTTCTCTAAAGGGAAGACCAGTGACTCACTTCTGTAGTAACCACAGCTATTATGTGTATTTACTCATTTCTATCACCACCTCCCAGACTCCATTAGAATGTGGCTTCCCTAAGCCCAGGATCTCTGCCCTGTTCACTATTATATCCCCAGAAGCTACAGTAGTGCCCATCATATAATAGCCATTCTGTAGCAGTTGTGAACAAATGACTAACAGTAGCTGATGTTTTATGAGTGCTTACTATCTACCGGGGATTGTTAAAAGTGTGCATACTTTGGGGCATGTGGCTAGCTCAGCTGGAAGAGCATAAAACTCTTGATTTCATGGTCATGAGTTTGCACCCCATTTTGGGTATAGAGATTACTTAAACAAACAAACAAAAAACTTTTTAAAAAGTGCTCATACTTGATTAATTTCACAGCAACTCCATGAGATATGCCCCATTTTTGTTCCTGTGTTACAAATGATGGAATGGAGGTTTAGAAACCCGTAAGTCACTGAACTGAGGTCTCATATTGACCGAGAAGCAGATACAGAGTTCAGACCCAGTGAACAAGCCCCTAACCTCTGCTCCATACTCTCTCCCAGAGAGGATACATACATTTAAACTGACAAGGATGTGGTTGTAGGTGAAATCAAAAAAATTACAAATGAATTTTAATGAGAAAAGTAAAAGAAACAGAAATCAGAGAGATCCTCAATATTTGACTCGAGTGATTTGGCAAATAGTGGGTATTGAAATGCAAAGGCTTGAAGTTTCTCTAATCTTCTGTAGGTTTGGGGTGGGGATTGTTTTAAGTAGGTTAGTTTTGAAAAATGTATTAGCCACCCATGAAATCATAAATTAGATGTCTGAATTCCTATTAAGACTGGTTTTCTAGGGACCTGGAAATAGAGATTTGGAAATCACCACCATATTTAAAGCTATGAGGCTAGAGGAAGTCACCCAGAGGAGAGAAAATGGTAAGGAGACTCAAGGCAGAGGCCTGGATGGATCTTAAGGGCATTGTAATTGCATGGGGTGGGGGAGCCACTCATGAAACATAAAATATTGTATAATCCCATTTATGACATACTCTCCAAGTGACAAAATTGTAGAGAACAAATCAAAAGTTACCAGAGGTTAATCTTGTGTGGGGTGGGTGGAGTGGGGCAGGTAAGGTGTGACTATAAAGTAATAGCATGAGGAAGTTTCTCTTTTTTTCCCCCTTTATTTATGAGGAAGTTTCTTTGTGGTGATGGAGCATTTCTGTATTCTGATTGCAATGACGGCTGCACAAAATTGTACGTAGGATAACCTTTCTTAGAACTATCAACAAACAAACAAAAAAAGTGCTTATAAAAACTGAAGAATCCCAAATAAGAATAACCATGTAGTTATTAGTATTATAGCAAAGTTAATTTCCAATTTTGGACAAATGCACTCTTTTATGTGAGTTGTTATCAGTGAGGAGAGCTTGGGTGAAGGGTGCATAGGAACTTCTGTACCATTTTGATAACTTCTTGTGAGTCTTAAACTCTTCCAAATTAAGAGTATGAAATAGCATAAAGAGAGTCTTTCCATAAAAGTGATATTTGTTCATTTATTTAGATTTCCTGAAATGTTTTTCAATAAAATTCAATAATTTTGTATAGCTCCTCCCCCCAAAGAAATAGATCCTAACTAAATTCCTTTTGCTCCTGGACAGAAATATTTTATTTTATTTTTTTAAGATTTTGTTTTGTTTTGTTTTAAGAGAGAGAGGAGAGAGAGCACATAAGTGAAGGGGAAGGGCAGAGGGCAAGGGAGAAGTAGACTCCCTGCTAAGCAGGGAACCCAATGTGGGACTCAATCCCAGGACCCTGGGATCATGACCTGAGATAAAGATAGATGCTCAACTGACTGAGCCACCCAGATGCCCCTGGACAGAAATATTTTAATGAAAGAAACAGATTGCATTGAAGAGTAATTTATGATACTGGACACCATTCAATTCATTCAATTATTCAATTAAGCCTGAGGACCCATGATGTGCTGGGCAATCAGCTAGACAGAGGGAGAAGCACGCGTCAATAAATGGTGCATAATCCTCGCCTTGCCGAGATCTCATCCGAGCGTGGGACAAGCAACTCATCTAATAGCTACAATGCAATATTTTACAGGGGATTTAAAGTTCTCATTGTGATTACCTCATTGTGGTAGATATGGAGAGGAAAGCAAGTACCCTAAAAAAAAAAAAAAAAAACTACTTTTTTGAAAAAGGTGGAGACATTAACCTTGTATTAGTCTTCAAGGTCTAAGGACAAGATTATTTTGGTTTCCAATTTTACCAGACTTCAGCTCCTAATACTATTAAATCATTTCCTAAGCAAGAAAAATGACTTGGGTCAATAATAATTAGGCTATGCTTCTACCGCTCAGACCTTAGAAGTAAATAAGCCCGTGGAAAGCCTGGCCAGTTTTGATGTACATTTAGTTAAGTTGCAATAGGCAGGAAGGGATCCCTGCTTCTGATGATAGGAGGAGACACAGAAAGAATAAAAGGACGGAGTCCTGATTCCATGGAGCTGACGCTGGGGTTGGTTTGTTCTTTTTTGTTGAGACTCAGATCAACCCCTTCAGTTTTCTCTTAATAGAAGCCTTAACAGGGATCCAGCAGAGACAAGCTGTGATTCAAAAGAGAAAACCCTAGACAGTGAGAATGACCTGCCTTGGCACCAGGGGCAGGAGATTAGAAGTGACTGAAGCTTTAGTATCACTTCCTTTAAAAAAAAGAAAAAAAAAGAAAAAGAAAAAAATATATATATAGTTTATTTATTTGAGAGAGAGAGAGCATGAGTGGGGGGAGGAGCAGAGGGAGAAGCAAACTCCCCACTGAGCAGGGGAGGGGGCCCAACCCTGGGATCATGACTTGAGCTGGAGGCACAAGCTTAGCTTAATGACTGAGCCACCCAGGCACCCCTAGTATCACTTGCTTTTTGTCCACAATACTCAGTGAATTGTCTCCTCTTCCTTGAAAAAAAAAAAAAAAAAAGAGATTATAATTTGACAGGGAGCAAGTTATTTACGTAGTCCTAAGGAATCTTCCCAAATTATTTATAAATCTAAAATACTGTCTTTTAATAATAGAGGCACCTGGCAGACATACCTGAGTCAATCATAAGAGCTAACATCCCCGATATCAGGACAGGCTGACATCACTCAATGAGGCATTGAGAAGGACACGACATCACTTCTGTGGCGTTCCTGCCAAAAATGAAGAAGCTAAATCTAATCATATGGAAACATCAGATAGAGCCATATTGCAGGACATTCTACAAAATTAGTGTTCCATACTCTTCAAAAATGTCAAGGTCAAGACACAGAAAGGCAAAAGAAGTGTTCAGATTAAAGTAGACTAAAGACATACGATGACTAATTGCAATGCACCATCCTGTACTGGATTCTGGACTGGGGGAGGGGAGAAGGGATAGCGATGTAGGACATCACTGACCCAACTGATAAAATTTGAGAATGCACTATGGACTAGATAATGGCATTCTATCAATGTCAAATTTCCTGGTTTTGAAGTTTGTACTTTAAGTGTATAAGAGAATGTCCTTGTTTTTAGGAAAACACAAACTGGCATATTTAAGGACAAAAGAATACAATCATTCCAAAATTGAAATAAATAAAAGAAAATTCATGAGTGTGTGCGTGTGTGTGTATACAAGGAGAATAATAATGCAAATGGGGCAAAAGGGTAATTGGAGAATCTGGGCAAAGGGGGAACATGCAAGTTCCTTTTATTATTCTGGCAACTTCTCTCTGGGTTTAAAATTCAATCAAAATTTACAATTTGGGAAATACGTGCTTGTCGTTGATTGCCCACTTTCATCAGTTCCCTTGTGTGCATTTAGTTGCGTTAGGGTAGCAATTGTCCTTAGCTGCCAATGCCTCTGGGTTGCTTGGAGTCCATTCAGCAAACACAAAGGGGCAATAATAAAGGTATGCACAGAGACTGTGCAACCACAGAGGAGAGGCTCCCAACTCCAGCAGAGGGTAATAAATTGCTTCCCAGGACTGGTGATTCTTGAACAAAGCCTTAGACTCGCCAGTCAAGGGAGACTTGTCTGGGCAGCAGCAATGTTCACAAAGGCAGGAAGATTTTGTATCTCTTTTTGCCCCTAAGATATATTCTCTGTCCTCCCCCCTCTGTGTCTGGGAAGTTGACATGTATGGGCTACTTCAGCTGGACTCCCTTGCTCTCTGTCTTCCACATGCTCACCCAATGGAAGACACTAGCAGGAGATGCCAGGGCAGATGGAGAGGGAGGGAAGTTAGGGTATTATTCCCACTATGGTTTCAGCAGTGCCTACAGAAGGCAACATGCTCCAATTACCTGACTGCCTTCTTAGTTCTAGCATTCTCCAAGCTTTACTATGTCCACTTATCTTCTTGCCTCTTTAGTAGTAATGGCTTCCTGCTATTGCTAGTTTCTGGGTGCCTCACTGGCTTCATTAGTTCCCGTAATCGCCCACTTTTCTGAAAATAATTCCTCATTAAATTACTTCTAGTTAAATTCTTTTAACTGTGTCATGTGTTTCCTGCGGACCCTTCCTAAAGCACAAGGTGTAGCTGAAGCAGAAAGCGTGTGGAGGAATGATGGGTGAGGAGACTTACCTGGGGCAGGGGCTGGACCAGAAGAGGCCAGCTTCGGCTTCTATCCTGTTGCTGCAACAATGCGGACAGTACAGAAAAGACAGTGGTGTGTGGAGGAGAGACCTCTGCCGTTAGACCTCCGTTGTGTGACCTTGGTAAGTGACTTAATCTGCTTGAGTGTTTCCTCATTTGTGAAAAGAGATTAACCTCACAGGGTTAATGTGAGGAGTAGATGGGAATAAGCAAGTTCATCTGAAAGCCCAAGTCTAGTACCATCTCCTTCAGGAGTCTTCTCTGACTACATCACTCTCTAGTGACCTCTTTCTTCTCTGAATGTCTATTGTGGGTAGAGTCGTAACCCATAATTCATGCCTCATCATTTGTGATGATTTCATGTTTATATATGTATATTTGTTTGCTGTGATTCTCCAACTAGCTTTTGAACTCTTTCAAGTAAGCGGCCATATTTTCCTCGTCTCTGACTTTCCCCATATTGGGCACAGTGAAACTAGTCTACCAGTTGATTGATGAGTGGAGAGAAATGACTTTGAGTGTCATAGTATTTAAGGGCACATTCCTAGCTCTCTTCCATTTTTTCCTGACCTCTCTACCCTGATATAATATTATAAAAGTAAAATAAGTGAAAATTCTCTCCTTCCTTCCTTTCTTCCAGCCTACTTTTTAGCACCTACTACATGTAAATAGCTAGGGACATTTTACATCTATTTCATCAACTATAATCATTTAGGAAAGGGGAAATTGGAATGGATATTCATTTCCAAAATTAAGCTACATTCGTGATCTAAAAACAGCATGGCTGAAATGATCAAGAAACTTCAGAAGTGGGCATAACAGGGTCGCCTCTGTAGCTGTGTGAAATTGCTATTTCCTTTGCTAAAGTTGCTTTGGTAATTGTTTTTTTTTTTTTTTCCTCCATCCTCTGTAGTACTAGGGCTTTCCATTTAACAAATGTTTCCTTAAAGATAAATGAGAAGCATAAAATAAGTAGACCTAGGACTAACATTACCATAGCACTTACTTGATAATTTTCTCACATTGTCTCATTAATGCTCAGGGCACCCGCGAGGTCACTAAATATGATGATTATCACTTTTGGCCAAATTAAAATACCAAGGAACAGAGAGGTTAACTGAGTTCCCCACTCCCTACACACAAAGTTATTGTTGAAGCTTGTAAATGTAACTCATTCTAAGATTCAGCTTGATTTTTTGTGGGTTTTTTTCTCAATGCCCCTCTAAATGCCTTCTCTAATAAAGAGGAGAAATAAGAGATCCTAAAACACAGAAAACTAGAGTTGCTGTTTCTTTAGATCTGAAGGGTGTCTACTTCTTTGTTATGCTTGGGCAACAGCCCCAGACAGGCCTGGACATGGTCAGCTGGGGAACAGGTCAGTCGCATGGACCTCATGTCAGGCCAGTGTAATTCCCACAGGCCTTCAAATCCTTGTGCTCCTTTCCAGGCACTCCCAAAAAACAGGGCTTTCAACCGATCATGTAAACTTGGCTCCAGGAATGAGGTAGCAAAGAAGCTTCTGAGCTTTCCTCACTGCTGTGCTGAGGATGGGGCAGCTGTTCACCAGGACAAACAACACCAAGGAAGGCAGGACTCCTAAATGGTCACAGTGCATTTATTACACCATATTTATCAGTGACAAAGCCATTAGCCCAAAGCCCATCAGTGGCTCTGCCTACAGGAGCCTGGCAGGTTGTGCACCTGAGGAAGAAGAGCAGAATCAGTAGATACGCATTTGCATTCCTTGGGTGAATGGTCAGGCCTGGGCAAGCTGCAGAGTGCAGGCCTAGTCTGGAAAGAAAGCAGGCTACTGTGGGCCCAGTGGGGGTAAATACAACAGTGTTCTTAAAAAAGCGAGAAATCTAGAGTTATGTGGTAGTATGATTTATAAAATCATGTAAATTTTGTTAAAAATAGTAAACCAAGCAAATATTTCATTAGTGATCAGTTTATGGCCCCTTTGATAAGCAGAGATGCTGTCTGACTGATGGGCACGGTACTTGACTTAGTTTGGGACACCCAAAGCAGACCTTGAGACAAGGTCATGGGTGAGGGTGGTTTATCTGGAAGGTGTGGGAAACACATGTGACTAAGAGAAGGCAGAAATGTCAATGGAGGGTCTATTAAAGGACAAGTTACCTCCATGGACAACCGGGGTTCAAGGTCAGTGAGACCCACTGTGAAGACTTGAGGAACCCACGTGAGCATCCGGAGAAGTGGAGTGGTTGGGGCATGTACCCATGAACTCCCATTCATCAGTGGCTGAGAGTTGCTCCTAGGAGCAACAACCTCACAGGGACACTTTTAGATTGTCCACGCATAGGAGGTAGCAAGCTCTGCGAGACCAGAGAAAGCCTCGGGCAGAGGAGAGAAAGGTCAGGTAGAAAAACTCTACATGCTGGGTGCAGTCTCGCACCTGCGGGTAAACTCAGGTAAGGCAAAGCCATGGGGGTGCCCAGGCTTTGACAGCGTGTGTTACGCCTTCCCTGTCAGAAAGATAAAGGCCTGAAAGGCAAACATCCAAGAGGAAAAAATTGGGTAACGGGATCCCTAGATGCTCTTAAGACTATTCCTTCTCTATGTGCAGAGAGAAGGGAGACGATATGAATATTCTGGTACAATAGAATGTACCAGAACAGGGAAGAAGAATGTAGGAGGATAAGCAAAGGGGCCGATGAAGCAGCATTGTCTTTATGTTTTTAAGACTAGTCATTCCTACAGTAATGGAGTGAAACTGGTATGCTGGCTAGCTCGGGTCCTGGTGTTGGGGATATTATTTTGCGGAGTAGAGAAAAAAGTTGACTTACTTCTCGGAGATGATCAGTTTTGGAGAGAGACACAAAGGGACCCGAGAGGTCATGAATTCAGTTCAGTAAGCATTTACCGAATGTAGTTCACTAAGCATTAACCCACTTCTCTGCTTCCTGTTGCGGCAGAGGGAATGTCTGTCCACATTTTAAATAGTGCTTTTGAGCTTCGTTGTGCACAGCATTCAACTGGAGAGCTTGTCAAATGAGGACTCGGGGAATTTGGAGTCTGCATCTTAACAAAGGTCCACACAATCCTGGCGTGGGTGGGGTAGACGACATTTCGAGAAACTCAGACCACTGCCTCCTACTGCATTTGCCCCTGGTCCACAGCGATGGGGCCCACTTGATGTCTTACACCGTTTTGCTAGCACTGAATTCCCACTTCCTCGGAGTCAAAAGAGTGAGTATTGGTTATAGTTGTGGAAAAATGTGCATGTTTACTGTGACATTTTCAAGATGAGGATGGCTCTTTAAATATTCCAAACTTTGAGAAGTAAACTCTGTAAGAGTGTGTGTGTTTGTGTTCGCGGGCATGCATGCAATGATGGGAGGGTGAGTGGGAACCAGTGACATTACGAGCTATTTTCATAGGAAGCCAGCATCAAATAAAATCAAGCATTTAGTTTTTGCTTACGCTGACATAATGGTGTCCGGGATTTTTTTTTCAAGTGTTCATTTATTTATTCATGAGAAACACAGAGAGAGAGGCAGAGACATAGGCAGAGGGAAAAGCAGACTTCCTGCAGGGAGTCTGATGTGGGACCCCCGGGATCACAACCTGAGCCAAAGGCAGATGCTCACCCACTGAGCCACCCAGGTGCCCTGGGATTTTTTTTTTTTTTTAAAGAAGGTTACCATTAGTATAAGGTCAAGTTTGGTTGGACTTTCCAGGTATGTCCATTTTTGTCTTTGTCCAGTAGGGTATACTCAGTATTTATAGTTTTTGTAGCCACTAGTGGCTTGTAGCTGATTTCCCACCCCTCCTATCCTTACCTATACTCTGAAACTCCACCCAATAAATTTAAGGGCCATTCAGTTTTGTGATGATTACATTCTAGCAATAGGGTGCCAGAATTGATTCTGTCCCTTGGATGTCCTTCATGACATATTATTGAGACTATTGAAGGTTGGGATGAAAATATTCAATGACAAGAGAGGATAGATTGTGTTCAATAAAAGGGGGCCTGGGTAGTTTCACCTCACATGATAGGCTCACGGTGACATGTGAAGGGAGCCTGCCCTGTCCTCATTAGCCAGTCATGTCTTTGTCCAGGGAGAAAAGGAATAGAGTTAGTCATGGACTGGAACAAGTCTGTTGGTTTTTGCTTTCACCTTGAATTTCAGAAGCAAATATATATCAAGGTTGTCTATAGAATATCCCCAAATGTGTCATATTTCCCTCAAAGAAACTTAGTTGAAGGATATTGAGAGGCCGTACTATAGTTTACGTATGTACCTTAAGAAAAGTTCCATCTAGGGGTACTTGGGTGGTTCAGTCAGTTAAGTGTTTGCCTTTGGCTCGGGTCATGATCCTGGGGTTCCAGGATCGAGCTCCAAACTGGGCTCCTTGCTCAGTGAGGGGACTCTGCTTCTCCCTTCCCTCTGCTCCTCCCTCTGCTCATGCTTTGTCTCTCTCTTGTTCACTCTCTCAAATAAACAAATAAAATCTTTAAAAAAAAAAAAAAGTTCCATCTAGCCTGTAGTGTCCTTCAGCTGAGTGCTCATGTTCAATAATTTTCTGTAGTAAAAGAATCATTTCAAGTGCTCCAAAAAGATATGTTCTCCTTGACCCCCGAGGATGCTAAATGCTCCTATTGTTCAGATGGCTGCTCGGCTCTTGCCATGGCGTCACTAATGCCAATATGTGGTCTCTTAAGTGGAAAGCATTAATGAAGCTCTGCTACTCTTAGTGGAGACCCCAGTTGCTAATCTTTCTTCTTCCTGTATTAAAAATTCACGTGAGAGGGGTCAGGTAAAATAAGGAATGATACAGAAAGGGGGGAAAAGGAATAATATAGTAATGGCTTTTGTATTAGTCTGTGCGACTGCCATAGGAGAATATCACAAACAGGGTAGCTTAACAGAAATGTATTTCCTTACGGTTCTGGAGGCTAGATGCTCAAGATTAAGGTACTTCCAGTGATAGTTTCTGAGAAGTCCTCCTTTCCTGGCTGGTAGATGGCCACCTTCTTACCACTGTGTCCTTACACGGCCTCCTATCTTTGTGGATATGGAGAAAGAGAGACAGATGAACAGAGAGAGAGAGAGAGAGGAGAGAAGGAGAAAGAGAGAGATCTGATATTTCTTCCTCTTTTTGTAAGGTCACTAATCCTACAGAATTAGGCCCCACCCTTATGACTTCATTTACCCTTGATTACTTCCACAAATACTTATGTGCAAGATTATCTTAATATATTTATATATAACATGTCTTTCTACCTACAGAGAAATACTGCTACATATATATACTGAAACTTCAAGTT
Source organism: Canis aureus (assembly GCF_053574225.1). Lineage (NCBI taxonomy): Eukaryota > Metazoa > Chordata > Mammalia > Carnivora > Canidae > Canis > Canis aureus. Next base: position 11,515,302 of record NC_135648.1, read on the forward strand.
ACTTCTCCCATCATCCACCAAATGGAATACAAAAGCGTCAATACGTATTTTAAGGCTTCTCATCAAACTATAGCCATTTTCTGGGACTTACTCTAGCCAGACTCCTGGTTTGTTAGTTCCATTCATCTGTTTTTCACTTAGCAGGCTTTCTTCTTTTCCAAATGACAGAAGCATGCCTCCCCCGTCTTTCCCTTAAGCCTTGTCCTCACTTTCCTCCTAAAATCTATTTAAAAGGTATTTTTTTTTTGTGAGAGGAAGAAAGAGGGAGGGGGGTAGAAATGGAGGTGGTGACCTCCCTGCCCTTCCTCCTTCCTTTCAATTCAGCACCTTGTGAGCGCTCTTCATTTGCATTAGTCAGATTTGTCCTTTTGGGGTGTTCTTAGATATCTATTTGCACTTCGTCAAAGCACAGAGACTAAGGCTGAAGCTAGAAGATATCAAACAGCTCATCAATTGAGTACAAATGGAACTAGTCAAGCCTTTTACTTAACAGAATCAACTGTCTGCTGACAGAATGACTTCTGCTTGCATCGCTTCCTTTGGATCCTCCTACAAGACAGAGTATCACTACAGTTCATATTCATTAGGTACCCTCGAAGAATGTTGACACAGGCTATGTCTGTTCCATAGAAAACTATACGGTTGACAGGCACCTGGGTGGTTCAGTTGATTAAGTGACTCTTGATTTTGGCTCAGGTCATGATCTCAGAGTTGTGAGATGGAGCCCCACGTTGGGGTCCTCCCTTGGTGCAGAGTCTACTGGAGATTCTCTTCTCTCCCTCTCCCTCTGCCCCTTCCCCTGCTCATGCACTCACCCTCTTTTTTTTCTAAAACCAATAAATAAGGTATTTTTTTAAAGAGCTAAATGGTTGAAAAGTAAAATTTTAGATCTATAAAATGCCAAACAACTGAATTTTTTTATAACGAAAAAGACATGTTTTGAATTTGCAGGCTTGATTGAATTCCTGATATGAAATGACCACTTGAACTGTTTTGTAGGGAGGAAGTAGAGAAAGAATTGTTTTTAATTTCAGAATATTTGCAGTATGTAAATATGTATGTATACTTATTTCCATGTGAAGAAATATAGATATTCACTGTTCACATGCATTCTATACACAATGAGATATTTTTATTGGTCTTGTGAAATAAAAGAATTTCTAAATTTCAGTTTAGAGTATCTTCTATAATCAATATCTCTCTGACAAAATTATTACCAAGAGTTTGCTCATACCGACATACATATAGAGTAAATCATTTTATATGAATCCACTCACAGTAAGCAACAACAGCAACAAAAATAGTATAGGATAGAACAAATTTTCAGGACTTTCTCACATCAGAACTTTATAGAAGGACCAATTACCATCGCAATTTCTTCTTTGCAATCAACCAAGGAATAGCTGATTGCTTCTTTTGAGTGCCCAAAATTGTGCATCCTGATGGGATATGTAGGTTTGGTCAGGGTGATTTACCACCCTCTGTAAAGTCAAACCAAACAGAGCAGCTGATACACAAGCTCCTTTCACTGTGTAGCAAACAAAATGAACAAGGCTACATTCAGTGTGGTCCCTACCACCAATTGCCTGGGGCTGGTTAGCAAGAAGGAGCAACAAGATCTCCTGGCTTTAATGATGTTTCTGCTGATACCATTTGAAACAGCGTTTTATTCAAGTGTGCTCTGGGAAATACTTGTCAAGTGAGATGCTCCACCAGAGAAAGATTCTGTGGTCAAGCAACTTTGAGAAATACTGACTACTTGTCTCCCTCTAGAACATTCTTAATGTACCTCAGCCTATTACAGACACTGCAAAGCCTCAGAGTAAAGCAACCTATTGAACTTTACTTAAAACAATATTTTCTCAACATAGGTTAAGTATTAAACATTTTTCCCATAACATTCCTTTGGGAAGTGTTGGTTTACAGAATTTTAGTTTGGTCTTGAACTAAGCAAATTGATCTAACTGTTCAATGATAGAACAATTTCCAGGGGAATTTTCCTTTTTGTGGTTAATTAATATAATGGAAACCACAAAGCTGTTCAAAAATTCTAAGAGAAAGCAATTATGACAAAGAGCCCATATGATTCCTCAAAAGAATAAAGGCAATAAATGACACTATACTGGATTTCTAGTACTGCTTTATTTCTTTTTACGGCTATCAAGCTGGGTTTTCAGCTGATTCAAACCCTGTGCTGCACCCGCTGACCCAGTGGGATCACCACAGACTATTTCATATGAATTTACTAGTGTAAAGTAGTGGAGAGTCTCCACTGTATATATTTACACACCATGCTACTACACTGAAAAGAAATGCAAGCTGTAGTATATCTAAGTAATGACCCTTTGGACTCTCTTATTTTGTGTCTTTTGGGTTGTGCTTACTGCCAATACATCTTAGAGATGATATTTCCCTGTAAAAATGTGTGTGTGTGTGTGTGTGTGTGAATCTCTGATAGCAATGCCATTTGAGAAATACAAGAAAAGCCAATGCATCACACCAGTAGTCCTTTCCCAACCTGTATTTTACCAGTGCTTTGTTGTACCAAGAAATTATGGGATGAGTAAGTATTTGTCCTGTCCTTTGCTTTCTTCTAAGTAGTATGTTTTCTTGGCTTTACTGTCATCTTGAGCCTTCTTTTGGAGGGCAGAAGAATGCTTAGGTCATGTTTAGTTTTTATAGCCTCATTTAGTGGAAATGGATCCTTTGGGCCCAGTCTATGCCCATTGCCTAAATTTAAAGTTCCTTTTCTTGCAGGTGGCTTAATTTATATTTGTTGATGGCACAATGAATGCAAATAACCACACGGGTGACCTTTAGGAGGCTGTAAGAGCCAAACCAGTTATGTGAGTGACTTGAATTCAGAAAGGGGTTTTGATATATTTTCGGCATTTCTATAAATACTTTTTTCTTGAGGAAGGAAACTGTTTAATCACTCAGCAGGTATTTGGGAAAGATACAGAGAGCTAATCTGTGGCAATGGTTAGGAGCTTCAACGCTGTACCACTAGATGAGTGATAGAGTAGGAGATCTGAGCAGAATTATGGAACTACCAGACTGGATCATCTATTCAGCCCATCTTATCACATTCCTTTATTTGCTGCCAGGTCTGTAACTATATGTAAAATGAGGATATAATTAAGACTGAGTCATGACCTAATACGATGTGATATAGGAGAGAAAGAAATTGTTTTTTCGTGATCTGAAAGCTCTTCTGTCCAAGAATCTGTGCAAAATGGTGCTTTGGCTGCAGCTAATGATGGAATCAGGTAGATGAAATACCAAATCTTTAACCACAGGATAGCACTCTGTATGTTTACAAAACATCTACTGGGTGATTAAAAAGTTCTATCTCTCTCTAAAAAAAAAAAAAAAAGGTATTTGTAGAAATGCTAATAATGAAAGAAACCCCTTGTCTGGAGGCAACCATACAGAAGCTACTTAATCCTAAAAGTTTTGCTCTATTTGATGACACTAATTACCTAAATTGACGTGTTTGAAACTAATGAAACTTACTTCCAATATAAACACCTCCAATTTATTTTTAAAAATATTTTATTTATTTATTCATGAGAGACCCAGAGGGAGAGAGAGAGACAGGCAGAGGGAGAAGCAAGCTCCATGCAGGGAGCCTGATGTGGGATTCGATCCTGAGACTCCAGGATCACGCCCTGAGCCAAAGGCAGGTGCTAAACCGCTGAGCCACCCAGGGATCCCCAACACCTCCAATCTAAAAATTGATTTTGAAATAGGAGGAAAATGACTTCTTTGCACAATCAGAAGAAAAAGGGAAAAGGGAAGATGACAAACTTTTCACTCGTGGTTTGTGGTATCAAAATCTGTGAGATTCATAGCCTATTCATCCCTCCTCTTCCCATAAGAGAGGTCACCCCTCAACCCACGGCTAAGTCCTAATTTACTATTTGAGGATCAGTCTTGACTTTTAAGCTAGAGCTTGGCCCAACACCTTGGAACCCAGTATTGCCACTGGAGTCACTCTGATCACTGGACTCCTGAAGACTGATGTTCTAATGTATCCTGCCGTAACCAGTTTTCTGTCTCAGTAACCCACCTTTACTTCGTCTTATAGAATGAATGCTTTTGACTTTTTGACAGTTTGGAAGCTAGAATCTGATTTCCGGAGTCTGTCCTACTTGTCTAACTTTTGGACCGGCACATCAACTTTCTCTGTACTCCCCAACACCAGCCACCTAGGGGATTGGATCATCTCCTGATGGTGGTCTTCCCATAAGCTGCTTTGCTTGCAAGGTGACTCAATTAATTTAACCTATCTAGGGTGCCTGTGTGGCTCAGTCGATTAAATGCCTTCAGCTCAGGTCATGATCCCAGGGTCCTGGGATCGAACGCACATCAGACTCTAATCAGCAGGGAGCCTGCTTCTTCCTCTCCCACTCCCTCTGCTTGTTCTCTCTCTCTCTCTCTCTGTCAAATAAGTTTTAAAAATCTTAAAAATAATTTAACCTATCTAGCTGTATTCTGTGACATAGCAGGTGTCTGATCTGCGAAGAAATTTTAAAAAAAGGAATCTATAATATCCTAGTCTTCTTAGAAGATAAACTCTTCATTAGAAAATTGCCAAATTAATAAGAATTTTAGAATTTTGTTGACTTCTTAGGAGCATTTGTGTTTTTTTGAAAGGACTTTAGCATGGCTTCAGTATTTATGGGAAGTAGGGGCATTTAAATTGTTCAAAGATAATAAAGAATGAAAAATTTTAGCTGGCTTCCTCTGGTGACTCACTGGTTGGAAACCGAAAAAGAAAACTATTATTGAAGGAGGTAAAATCTCATATGATGAAATCTATAAGAAACAACTTTGAAACAAACGACAGCAGAAAGTATACATTATATTGGACACAAAAAAAATGAACATTGAAACTTGATTGGGTTGTCTGACTTATAATAAAACAGCAAAAAAAGAAAAGACACACAAATTGCAAAGGAAGGAGTACAATTCTTTGCAGACAATATGATTTTATTTTTTTAAGATTTTATTTATTTACTCATGAGACAGAGAGAGAGAGAGAGAGAGAGAGGCAGAGACACAGGCAGAGGGAGAAGCAGGCTCCATGCAGGGAGCCCATGTGGTACTGGATCCCTGGTCTCCAGGATCACACCCTGGGCTGAAGGGGGCGCTAAACCGCTGAGCCACCTGGGCTGCCCACAATATGATTTTCTATGCAGAAAATGCCAAATTATCTATAAAAAGAATCTAGAACCAATAAGTTACTCCAGCAAAGTTGCAGGATACAAAGTTAATGTGCAAAATCAATTATATTTCTGTATACAAACAAACTAAAATTGAGACAAGAATATTTAAAATAGCTTCAAAAAAAGGAATGCTCAGGTGCAAACCTAATAAAGTATAGAGAGGGTTGCTAAGCTAAGAATATGAAAAACTAATAAAAGAAATTAAAGAAAACCTAAATAAATGTAAAGACATTTCATGTTCATGGGTTTGAAGACTCAGTATGGGAAAGAAATTAATTCTCCCCAAATTGATCTGTAGGTTTAATGTCATTCTTATCAAAATACCAGTAGAGTTCTTTGTGAATAGAAACAACTTGCTTCTAAAATTATATGGAAAGAAAGAGGTATAGGAAAGAATGTAGACTAGCAAAAGGTATTCTGAAAAATAAGAGTAAAGTTGGAAGAATCACACCTCCTGATGATTAGAATTACCATATAGCTACAGAAATCAAGACAGCGGGGGTATTGACAGAGTGATAGACACAGAGATCAATGGAAGAGATCAAGAATCCAGAAACAGATCCACACAAATAAGACCAGTTTTCGACAAAGATGCAAAGCCAATGTAGGGGAGAAAACATACTCCTTTCAACAAATGGCATTAGAATAATCAGACATGTATCAACAAACCAATAAGCCACAACCAAACCCTCACACCTTGTATGGAAATGAACTCAAAATACATCACAGATTTAACTGTAAAATTATAAAACTTCTTGGAGAAAATCTCGGTGCCCTGGGGTTAGGCAAAAGCTGCTACTCGTGATAGCGAAGGCATGAGCACACCCCCAAAATTGAGTTTCATCAAAATAAAAAAACTTGTTATGCTGAAGACATTATTAAGAGAATTAAAAGACAGACTGGAAGGAAATAGCTGATTTCTACATTAAACCAGGGTAAAGGAGAATACTAGAGGGGGAAAGAAGAGAATCAAAAGTGTTACCAGAAAGGGGAAGAGCTGCAGAGAAAGACTCCAGAAAGTTTCATACAAGAAAGTCACAATATGGTAGATAAGGAAACATGTTCATTAAGTAACATTCACAGGATGTGGCTTTTTCAGGATATTGTTACTATTTAAAGTGATTATTTTTCCCAAGCGAATTAAACAACTTCTGTGGTTCTTGTTGCATAAATAGATTAAAATAGAAAGTCCGCACTGGTTATTCTAATATATAGAGTGAAGTAAGAAGACCATCTGACTAGGAATTGGAAAATATGGGTTCGAGTCTCAGCTTCTCCTAAGAAAGTACACTATCTTCTCTCTGACATGCAATCATATTTAAATGGGAATAGTAATCTCTCTTTGTCTGTGTCACAGAATTTTTTATGAATACCAAAGAGATAAAAATGTGAATTTTGAAAAGTGTAAATCACTATATACATAAGGTATTATTATCATATTTAACTGATGCAAATGTAGAACTCCAAAGGAGTATTAATTCTATTTGAATACATTTCATTGTGAAAAGACAGGACTTTATGTGAACATTCAAGGTGTTTGTGCTTTTGATTATCTCCTTTCAATCTAGCGCAAGGATAATAATTTTCTTATTCTTTTGCTTAAAGTCTGTTTGTCCTCCCGTCCTCTCATACTCTACCACCATGCCCCCAAATCTCCTCTCTGAAAGTAGTTAAAACTCCAAAATGGGAGATAACGTCTGTAATAAAAAAAAAAAAAAAGATAATCTTTCTCCCCTACACCCCTCCCCATCAAAAATGTAATTGTGACTTATAGGATTATGCCCAGAGAGTGCAGAAATATTTGTATTAACATGCAAATACAAGCTGTAGGTGAGATTGCCTTTAAGCACATGGAGACCTGATTTATTTTTTAAAAATCTTTTGCATTTGGAAATAGTTACAGGCTCAAAAGCAGTTGCAAAACAGTAAAGAGAGATCCCAGGTACCAATCACTTTGCTTCCTCCCAATGGAAACATCATAAATAACCTTAGCACATTAAGGAAACCAAGAAAGAACACTGGCACAATCAACCAGACTTCAAAAGGAAAGCTGAAGATACAAGTTTGAGGAGAGTCAGGGAATTAAAGGGAATTTTTAGAAAGGGCAAGAATAATTGGAAGGAGTGGGAATGTGGTTACAAGAGAGAAGACACTTCACAGGCCAGACGTGCGTGCCCGGGGAGGGTTGGGGGTGGTGGTGGTATTTGAGGTGGGGTCCAGAGAAACATGTCTCCTTTGGTTTCTCGGTGACTTCAGATGATGGAAGAGCCATTGTTAAATTTATGCTAGAGGTTTTAATGAAGAGCAAGAAGAAAGAAGAATGGTTAAAATATATGCAGTCACATGAGAGTATCTAAAATGGAACTGAATCACGTTGAGATTTTTCTACCCATAGCTTGTCTAATTCTCCCAGCGTCCAGGCAACCCACACCAGGAATAAATTCCATAGATGGGAAGGATGGTATTGCAGAGCAAGGAGGTGTCCAGGGAGAGGGAGAGGGAGAATCATAATATGAAGAGCCCAGCCTTGGAAGGAGAAAATCCTAATCCTTTTGGCAAGTGGTGAAGTAAACATTTTCTGCTTGGCAGGGGCCTTATTTCCTTATAACTTCAATGAGAATTCTTAAAGCAGCCCAGATCAAATTCTGTTGCGACAGATTAGATTCAACCAGAATGTTGGAAAAACAAAAACACTTTCCGTATTCCAGGATGATGAAGATAATTTGAGTTTCACTTTTTTTAAAAATTTATTTTATTTAGTCTGGACAGAACCATTTATTCAATTCGGAAATAATTTCAAAACTCCTCCACTCTCCTTAGAATCATTCCACATGAGAGTCACACAAAGAGAGAAAAGTCTAATTTTTATGTCTTTGAAGCACTTTACTTGATCTTTGCATTTTGACCTTGTTGATATTTTCAGAAGCCATGTGTAGAATTGCGGAGTTAGTCAATAATATAATCCAATCATCGATAAGATACAAACTTCTTGTTTATTAATACATGATTAAAAATGTATATGATAAAAAGATATCGACTATAGCCCAGTGTGTGGATGACAAGAACAATTATGGTTCAGACTCCTAATCACCGTGTGAGCTGTGCACCCCAGCAAAAGTCAATAGTCTGTTTAAAAGTCACAACGCATCCTTTTTGCTTCTTCTTCTTTTTTTTTTTTATTTAAAGTCCAGTGGTGAGATTTATTATCTTTTATATCTGCATTTACTCTTTTAACTTTAATTCACTAAAGAAACATTTTATGGCACCACCACCACCCTGGGTGTGGCCCCACATTAAGCGCTGGTGTAAGGGCAAAACAATCCTTCCTATATGGGGTCAGACTTATTGGGTCCTATCTAAATGTCTGAACTGGAACAAAGCATGGGAGACCTGGGGTGTCAATGTTGTACCATCCTCATTTGAAGATCACTCATCCCTGAGCATGAGCTCTGGATACTGATACTGTGTGCTTCCCTCTGCTTTCTTCTCAGAGAAACACATTTTCCAGAGGCTGTGCAGATTGGAGGGTTGCTCTACGACCAGGGAACACCAGCTCCACAGCTGCTTCTTTGGCCGAATTAACCCACTGATTTGCCCAGACAATTATAGTTTTATAGGAAATACAACTAGGCTTTTATAAATATATATATATATATAATTTATATTCCAGCAAATCTGAAATAGTTAAGCAGAGAGCTTTCAGAAAGACAGTTGTAGCCAAACAGGATGATTACTGTTTATATCGGACATAGGGAAGAATCTGTATTTCCTCAACCTCAAGATGAAAGAACAGTGGAGAAGGCCTTTTTTTTTTTTTTTTTTTTTTTTTTTTGTTTGTCCCAATCTGGAAACCATTCTTCCCAGGAGATTATAAACTGGCTTCCCAATGTCCAGCCTCTGCCCCTACAAAACAGAACACAGGTAGGAGAGACGGGAGGCAGAGTTACAATGCCTCACAGGCCAGAATCACTTGCCAGTGCTAATGCTGGTGGGCAGACCCCCTGCAGGGCCCACTGAAGGAAAGCCATCCTCTTAAATGCTGACTTTGAACAGATCTGCAAAGTGGCTGTAGTTTAGCAACACAGGTGATAAAGGCCCTCCGGAGTAAAGTCTGAACTTTGGAGAACTAACACTAAAACTAGAGAGCCTGGGCATTCTTCACAATTATTATTAAAACCCCTTTTAAAAGGAAATGATTTTGATCCATGACAGTTGCCCCTACAAGAAGAGAAAGACGAAGGAAAAAAAAGAATATAAAGGCATTTCCTAAAGCCAACCAATGGATGAGAGTTTCAAACTTCATGTAATAACTAGAAAACAAATGTGGAAGTTAATATTCTCCCCTTGTGCCATTTGTAATTCCTTACAGTATCTGTTTTTGCTGTTACACCCATAATATAGATTCAGGCATTCTCGAATAATTCTTTTATAGCCTCTACAAAGTTCTTGCTTCAGTTCAAATGAAAGCACACAAAAAGATAAAGGCGTCACTGGAAAAGGTCAGCCAGCTGCCTGCCAAGGGACCTCCTGAGGTAGTGTTTGTAGCTCCTGGGGAACGCACGGAGTTCGGCATAGGGCTCTGAAATTCAGAAACTTGATGTTGATGCTATGTCAAGACTGTCCACTTCCAAGGGTTAGACTCATACCATTACAACTAACGGATGACTGATGTATAAAACCAGACAGTGCTTTGAAGTGTGGATTTAGAACCAAACAAGCTAGTATTTGAATGCTGTCTCTGCCATATACTTAGCTGTCTGACTTACACAAGGCTTTTTTATTTTCCGCCAGCAAAGTGGATATAACAACTTGCTTTAAAGATTTTTCTTTAAGATTATTTGGGAAATGTGTGTAAACTGCCTGACATACAGTAAGCACTTAATAAATGGTGGGTATAGAAATACGAATTTACAAGGAATAGTGATATAACTGTTCTGGGATCCAAGTCTGGGGCACAGCTGTCCAATTTCTGGACCATTAATCCTCTCTTACTTGATTCCTTATTTTAATCAGGAGTATCCTCAGAAAAGATACCAAAAAAAAAAAAAATAAGGGTCAAGCTTGTTCATACTAAATTAAAAATCACATCCATTCTAGTCTTTGAAGGTATTCCTGTGCTTTGGAGTCTTGGGTGCTTCCCTAACTTAGCACATTTATAGGGGACTCCTCAGTAGACACTCTCAGGGCTTAATCACGTTGTCACATATTACTCTCAGCCATTAACCTTATTTGCTTTATTTCTAAATTATTCAGGAGGATATCACCCCGACCTTCAAGCCCTGCCCACTGTCTCTAGCTAAACATGCTTGCTATATATGCTTGCAGATGGCTATCTGGCCTAGTTGCACCCCTCTGGACAGTAAAACTTATTTTTGTCATAAATAGAATCGACTGACCAGATAAATAGCCCCAGATGACCGCCTTATATAAAAGTTTTCCCTTACCTACTGTGCTTCAGAAATATTTTTAGAAAACACTAGATGTTGTTTTCCCATGCATGGGTATATACGCAAATCTGTTCAAAAAAAAAAAAAAAAAAAGAGAGAAAGAAAAAAGAAAAGAAACTGAATTGAACATACAAATTTTAATGCAGACTGGCAGGTGTCCCAAGAGTAGAGCACCTCTCAACATCTCATCAGTAAAACAGGGACACTGGAGCCTGCCCCATAGGGTTGCGTGAGATTTAACTGGGAAAGTACATCTAAAGCGCTAGCACAGTGTCTGGCACAGAGTGATTGCTCAGTAAATGTTAGGGTAGGTGGCAGCGGTGGGGGCCATGATGATGAAGAAAAATTAATATTATCCTTTCACCCGACTAAGCTAATTCATGTTTCCCAGTTGTATAGTATATTGTGTTCCATTTAATACAGTACTAAGTACTTCAAAATACGTTTGTTGTCTGTCTTGGAAACATTTCTTGGGGGGTGAATCCATTGCACTAATTCATGCTATTCCCAGGGCTATCCCCTCATCATTAGTGGTTAGAAACCGAAATATTTATAGAAAGATTTTGCAAAGCAGCAAGACCTAGAGGCTAAGAGCTAGGGTATGCTAGTAACATCTTATTAAAATCAAAACTATTGATTGATTTTTTTTGTTACAAATTAATAAACTTTATTCTATGGAGCATTTTTAGTTTCACAGCAACATGGGGCAAAAAGTATAGAGTTACCATGCCCCACTGCCCCTACACATGTGCAGCCTCCCTCACTATCAAATCCTGTCCCAGAGTGGTCCCTCTGTTACAAATGACACATCATTATCACCCAACATCCATAGTTTACGTTCTTTTTTTTTTTTTTTTCCTTTTTCTTAAGGAATCCTTTCATGTTGGAAGCCCAGATTCCCCAACATATGCACTAGTGGTTGGCTCTGGGACGTAGGTCACCAGAGTCTGGAAGTTCATCACTTGAACTTGACTAGCCATTAGTATCTGTATTGCCCAAGGCCAGGGAGCTCCCAAGCTGGCCCAAAAGGCAGTGGTTAGGGAAGAGGAAGGTCTTGAGGACTGTTAAGAATGGGACCAACTGCCCTTTCTCACAGACAGAACTTTAGGGTCCAAGAGGGTTCACTCTTGGTGTTAAACATTCTATGGATTTTGACAAGTGGACACCGACCTATATCCTTGATTATAGTATCATACAGAATAGTTCCCCTGTACTAAAAATCCTCTGTTCTCTACTGATTTTCTCTCTCTCTCCCCTAACCTCTGGCAACCACTGATCCTTTTAGTGTCTCCATGGTTTTGCCTTTACCAGAATGTCACCCATTTGGAATTATGCAATATGTAACTTTTTCAGATTCGGTTCTTTTACTGAGTAATATGAGTTTAAGGTTCATCCATGCCCTTTCCTAACTTGATAGTTCATTTCTTTTTAACCTCAAATAATATTCCGTTGTCTGAATGTACCATAGTTTATTTCTCCATTAACTCACTGAATGACCCATTGGTTGCTTCCAAATTTTAAGAATTAAGGACAAAGCTGCTATAAACAGCCATATGCAGGTATTTGTGTGGACCTAGTTTTCCATTCACTTGAGTAAATACCAAAGAATGCATTTGCTGGATGGTAAGGGAAGAGGGTTCGTTTTCTAAGAAATCTCCAGGCTCTCTTCCAAAGTGGCTGCTACCATTTTGCATTCCTACCAGGATTGAATGAGTGCTCTTATTGCTCTACATCTTCCTCAGCATTTGTTGTGGTCAGTTTTGGGATTTTGGTCATTCTAGTGAGTGTGTAGTGTTATCATAGTTCTTAATCTGCCATTCTCCAATGACATATGATAATAAACATCTTCCCATGAGCTTACTTGCCATCTGTCTATCTCCTTTGGTGAAATGTCTGTTCAGATCTTTTACCTATTTTTTAATTCGGTTGTTAGTTTTACTGTTACTGAGTTCTAACTGTTCTTTGTATATTTTGGTAATAGTCATGTCTCAGATGTGTGATTTTTCTTCTCATTCTCTTGATATTGTCTTTAACAGAGTAGAAGTTTTAAATTTTAATGAGGCCTGACCTTAACAATTGTTTCTTTCACAGATAGTGCCTTTAGTGTTGTACGTAAAATATCAGCACCATACCCAATCATTTAGGTTTTCTCCTATAGTATCTTATAGGAGTTTTTAGTTTTGTGTTCTGGATTTAGATCTGTGATAAAGTTTGAGCTAATTTTTGTTAACAGTGTAAAGTCTGTGTTTAGATTGATTCTTGCATGTGGATGTCCAGTTGTTTTAGCACCATTGGTTGGAAAGACTATTTTTGCTCCATTATATAATTTTTATTCTTTTGTAAAAGATCAGTTAGCTATACTTATACATATCTATTTCTGGGTTCTCTAATATGTTCTATTGATCTATTTGTCTATTTTTCACCAATACCACGGTGTCTTGAGTACTGTAGCTTTAGTAGTGTCAGTGTTCCAACATTGTTCTCCTTCAATGTTGCATTAGCTATTTTAGATCTTAGCCCTTTTCATATAACTTCAGAATCAGTTTGTTGATAACCTCAAAAAAACTTACTCAGCTTTTGATTGGAATTACACTGAATCTATACATCAAGTCAGGAAGGACTGCATTGTCACAATGTTGAGTCTTTCTATCCATGAACATAGAATATCTCTCCATTTATTTGTCTTTGATTTCTATTTATCAGAGTTCTATTTTTCTATTTATCACATATAGATGTTGTACATATTTTGTGAGATTTAAACTAAGTATTTCTTTTTGGCACTAATGTAAGTGGTAATTGGTCTAATATTTTTTTTTTGCATCAATTGATATAATCATGAGACTTTCTTCTTTAGCCTCTTGATGTGATGAATTACATTAATTGTTTTTTTTTCAAATGTTCAGCCAGCCTTGTATATCTGGAATAAATCCTCTTTTATCATGGTGTATAAATCTTTTTTATACGTTGTTGGGTTAGATTTGCTAATATTTTGTTTGAGGATTTTTAATGAGAGATTGGCTGTAGTTTTCTTATAATGTCTTTGTTTGATTTTAATATTAGGGTGATGTTGGCCTCATAGAATGAGTTAGGAAATATTTCCTCTGCTTCCATCTTTTGGAAGAGATTGTAGATAATTGGTACAATTTCTTCCTTAAATGATGATGGAATTTACCAGTGAATTCATCTGGGCCTGGTGCTTTCTGTTTTGGAAAGTTACTAATTAGTGATTCAATTTATTTAATAGATATATGCTTATTCAAATTGTTTATTCTACTTATGTATGTTTTGACAGATTATGTCTTTAAAACTTTTTTCCATTTCATCTAGTTTTCAAATATCTGGGCATAGAGTTGTTCATAATATTTTTTTATTATTCTTTTAATGTCCATGAGATGTGTAGTGATGTTCCTCTTTCATTTATGATATTAATAATTCATCTTTCCGTTCCCCTCTTTCTCTCTTTCCCATTAGCTTGGCCAAAGACTCTTTCTAATATATGCATTCAAGGCTATAATTTTCCTTTTGGGAAGAAATGATATTCTTCCCAAATCTCTCAAATTTTGATAAGCTATATTTTCATTTTGATGTAGTTCAAAATATCTTTTAATTTCTCTTGAGCTTTCTTCTTTGGTTTATGAGTCATTGACAAGAGTGTTGTCTAATCTCCAAGTAGTTTGGAATTTTCCAGCTATATTTTTGTTACTGATTTCTTGTTTAATCCTATTGTGGTCTGAACAGACATTGCACAATTTCTATTCTTTCAGATTTGTTAATTTGTTTTATGGCACAGAATGAGGTCAACCTTGGCAAATGCTCCATAGGAACTTAAGAAGAATATATTATCTACTCTTGTTGGATGAAGTAGTTTATTGATGTCAGTTATATTCAGTTGATTGATGGTGCTTTGTGTTCAACTACATCCTTACTGATTTTCTGCCTACTGGAACAACCCGTTTCTGATAAAGGAGTATTAAAATCACCATCTATAATAGTGTATTCATTTATTTGTCCTTGCAGCTTATCAGGTTTTGCCTCAAATATTTTGATGCTCTGTTGTTAAGTGCACAGACTTAAAAGATTGTTATATCTTCTTAGAATATTGTGCCCTTTGGGGTGCCTGGGTGGCTCCATCATTTAAGTGTCTGACTCTTGGTTTTGGCTCAGGCCATGATCTCATGGGTCATGAAAGCAAGCCCTACATCAGGCTCCACACTCAATGCAGAGTCAGCTTGAGATTCTCTCCCTCTCCGTTTGCCCCTCCTCCTGCTCTCTCTCTCTCAAATAAATAAATTTTTTTAAAGATTTATTTATTTATTCATGAAAGACACAGAGAGAGAGAGGCAGAGACACAGGCAGAGGGAGAAGCAGGCTCCATGCAGGAAGCCTGATGTGGGACTCGATCCTGGATCCCCAGGATCATGCCCTGGGCTGAAGGCAGACACTCAACCATTGAGCCACCTGGGCTGCCCTCAAATAAATAAATCTTTAAAAAAAATTGTGCTGTTTATCATTGTGTACTGTTATTCTTTATTTCTGATAAGTTTCCTTATTCTGCTATCTGACATTAATATAGCCACTTCCATTTTCTTTTAATTAGTGTTAGCATAGTATATGTTTTTCCATTCTTTTACTTTTAATTTATGTGTTACTTTATATTCAAAGTCGGTTACTAGCAGATAATATATAGTTGAACTTTGTTTTTTGATCTGCTCTGACAATCTTGGCCTTTATTTTTTTTAAGATTTATTTATTTATTCATGAGAGACACAGACTGAGAGAGGCAGAGACACAGGCAGAGGGAGAATCAGGCTCCTCACAGGGAGTCTGATGCGGGACTCAATCCTAGATCCTGGGATGATGACCTGAGCCGAAGGCAGGCACCCAACTGCTGAGCCATCCAGGCATCCCAAACTCTTCCTTTCTTTATGTAGATCCAAGTTACTGACTTATATCATTTTTCTTTTCTCTTAAGAACTTCTTTTAACATTTCTTGCAACCAGGTATACTGGCAACAAATTCCTTCAACTTTTGTTTGTCTGAGAAAGTCTATTTTTCCTTCATTTTAGAAGGGTAATTTCAAAGGGTACAGAAATCTAGGTTGGTAGTTTTTTCTCTCAATGCAAACATTTCACTTTTTTTTTTTTTTTTGCATCATTTCTGAGGAAGCATGAGATATAATTCTTGTTTTTTCCTCTATAGGTAAAGTTTTGTTCCTCTAGCTTCTTTCAAATTTTTTCTTTATCTTTGATTTTCTTTTTTCTTTCTTTCTTTCTTTCTTTCTTTCTTTCTTTCTTTCTTTCTTTCTTTCTTTCTTTCTTTTTTATTTATCCTATTTGCTGTCCTCTGAGTTTCCTAGATCTGTGGTTTGGTGTCAGACATCAGTTGTGAGAAATTCTCAGTTATTACTGCTTCAAATATCGCTTCTGTTCCTTTCTTTCTTTACTCTTATAATAGTCCTACTGTGTGTGTTACAGCTTTTGTAGTTGTCCCAGAGCCCCTGGATATTTTATTCTTTTTCCCTGCCTTTTTTTCTCTTGCTTTTCAGTTTTCAAAGTTTTTACTGTCATATACTCAACTCAGAGATTCTTCCCTCAGCTGTGTCCAGTCTCCTAATGAGATAATCAAAAGCATTTTTCATTTCTCTTACAGTGTTTTTGATCTCTAGTGTTTCTTTTTCATTCTTTCTCAGAATTTCCATATCTCTGCTTATATTATCCCTCTGCTCTTGCATGTTATCTACTTTTTCCATTAAAGCCCTTATTATATCAATTGTGTTTTTTTTAATTCCTGGTCTGATAATTCAAAAATTCCTCCCATATCTGACCAACTCTAGTGCTTGTTCAATCTCTGTAAACTGTGTTTACTGCTTTTTAGTATGCCTTATAATTTTTGTTCAAAGATGGATCCAATATACCAGGTAAAAGAAACTGCAGTCAATAGGTCTTTAGTAATGTGATGGTAAGGTGTCAGGGTGCTGGATATAGTCTATGGTGTTATGATTAGATCCCAGTGTTTTGATGATGGCCCTAGGCTGTGAATTTCACCAGCACATCTCAGTTTCAACCCCTTAAGTGGGACATGATGGATATAGGAGCCTGAAATTTGGTATTTCCCTTCTCTCAGGTAGGTTGGGCTCTGGTAAGCCCCAGTAGGTTAGGCTCTGGCAAAATAGTTTCTCCTGAGGGCAAGCTTTGTAAAAACAACAACAACAACAACACCTAGACTTAATAAAAAGTAGTTCTTTTCCATTCCTTCTTCCTGATGTAGGAGGAGTTTTATCTGATATTCACAGTGAGGACCTGGTAGAGCTTTTAGAAATAAAAGTCACAAAAACATGGAGCCTCATCTGTGATTAGCTCTCAGGTTTGTCCCCATTGAGCCTCTATCAATTTGTTAATTGCAGTTCCTATTTTCCTACCCCAGTACTGGTTCCCAAGGAGGTTTTCACACTTGGGATCTTATTGCCATAAGTTGTGATTGTTTGTTTTCATCTATCTGTCTTTCCAATTTTGGGGGTAGAATCTTGCCCTATGACCTTACTTCTCTGGTGGATCTAAGAGGAGTTGTTGATTTTTTCAGTTTATTCAGTTTTTTACTTGTTAGAAAAGAGTAGCAACTTCTGAGCTCCTTACATGCCAGACTACAATCATTGGCTTTTGAATATCCATATTACCTAGTTCATACTTCTTGGAAATGAGTATGAATAAATGGCCATAGAATTAAATATTGACTCAACAAGACTTCTGTCTGCTTTTTGATTTAGATCTGCTGAATCAAGGGAGACCTGTTGTCATGGCCTACAGTTTATCTTTGTTAGCCATCATATTTCAAAGAGCCTGTGATACTGTTCCCTGTCGCAGGGAAAGTCTTAGAAGAAGAAATAGAATTATTTTGAAAATATAACCAAGAGATGAATGCATAAGCAAATAAGTAATTCTTCTAGATCCCCTGTATCCCCAAATGTATTGACACCATTAATGCATCCAGAAATGTTTAATGTCAAAATACAATCTGAAAGTGAACAAATTCTTCCTTCATCTTAAAGAGAATACACACTGAAGCAGTTGCATCTGATTTGTCAGAGTTTTAAATGACATATTGATATCAGGCAGATAGAGTAGTGTTCTTCATCATACCAAAGCTCTCCTTGTAGCCTTAATTAGGTCTTTTTTGCTCCCTGTCCCTGTTCTCTAATAAATCTTGCCAGAGAGATTTCATCTGGGTTGTAGATATGTGTCTTATATCTTATATCTTCTGTGCCATAATGCTATAAATAAGAAGCATACTTTATTTTTTATTTTTATTTATTTTTAATTTATTTATGAGAGAGAGAGAGAGAGGCAGAGACACAGGCAGAGGGAGAAGCAGGGTCCACGCAGAGAACCCAACGTGGGACTCTCTCCTGGGTCTCTAGGACCATGCAGTGCTTAACTGCTGAGCCACCCGGGCTGCCCAAGATGCATACTTTAAAAAGTAAATATTTTTCTTTAGTTTGTGCAAATTCATCTGCATTCTCATTTGTTCCTTTTGTCACCTCTGGGACATAATTGTCCAGGGCTGGTCAGAGCTGGGGGTGTAATATGCAGCCTTTGAGCACACTTAGCCACAGGATCAATTCTGGCCTATGTTCTAAACTAATCACCTCGGCTCACCAGTCCTAACAATTGGCTGTTCTGGTTATCACTGAAATAATTAATCGAACAAAATAATGCAGCCAGTTAATTTTCCATTATATAATATTAAGCAACTGTTTTTACTTTCATCCGCATTATATGAATTATATATTTTAAAGTTGAAGAGTTAAAAAAAGAAAGCCAACAAGTTTTGTGCAATGGAGGGCTGGAGAAATTTGTTCTGTGATACTTACCTACTATTCAACTGAATGGCAGAGATCTTAACTACCTTTTGGATAGGTCAAACCAATGTGCTAATGTTATTTGCAAACATCTGGAAACAAGACATAAAAATAGATTATTATTTACGCTCATGCATATTTATGTGTCATTGTGCCTGCCCACTTGTACAGTAGTGCATATTAGTTCCAAGTGTTTTAAGAAAAAAAAAAAGGATTACACTATTTTACTAATGACTATTATTTATTTTTTTTCCTTTAAATAGCTTCTCTGATGACCAAAAAAGCTGCGAAAAATGGAGAGAAAACCACAATATGTCTAGTTGGATATCATGATTCCTAAGGACTATTATCTTTTTGTTTACTTGCATATGTGTGTATAAGATTTTTGTTTCACTTTATAATATACCTGTAGTAATTAGTACTTAAAACATTTGAGCATGGATAGTTTCAAACAATTCCATAAAACACTAAGTGTGAGCAGATATGAGGTGATTTTTTTAAATGTGCTTATGTTAGTCTCTTGGTTTGAGTCTATGTGCTTCCTAGTTACCCTGACTCGATGACTACAGTTTAAATGTAAGGTTTTCTTTTTTTATTAAATCAGCTGTGTTACTGAACAGAAGCAGACCAAATACAAACTCAGTTTCCTTCTGATTTCAATTTGACATTGTGATTCCTGCTGTTTACAGATCACTGGAGTTCAGAGAGAATCAGACATATGAAACGAAGTTCAGGTAGAATTAGATGCAGATCATCGCTGTGGATATCAGACAATGGCCTTTGCACAGCCCATACAATGTCTGAAGGAGCACACGTCTTCTAGGTCTTCTCTTGTGGTCTCTGACGCCATCACTACACACCAGTGTGCAGTCTTAACTATCCTGATTCAAAAATATTACCTCTGTCAAGTGTCAAGAAATGAAAACCAATGCCATAAAGGAGAATATATCTGATGAAAAGTTTCTGTTAAGTCACAAAGCAACATAGCAGAGGAATGTTGATCACAACACCTTTTTTGTAAATACAGACTTGAATTGCCAGTCCTCTTTCTTTAGATGATTTTCATTATATTTCATACCCAGTCAATCCATCCTTACAGGTCAAAAAAATGTAAGCAGGGAGGCGAGGTACTTCAAATATTCCAAAATCCTCAAAAGAAACAAGTTGCTGTAGGCCAATTAGGTGCTGAGGGCCTGAAGGACACAGGAAGATTCATGTATCTTTAAAGTCTATATGGTTCTCCTATAAGCCACTTACCAGCTTTCTTTGAGAAAGACAGAAGGGGGAAAAAAAGATAAATGCTCACAGGAACTGATGATATAACACCGTGCAGCTGCTAATGCATATGGATGTGTCATGCAAATGTCCCCAGCAGAAACACATTCTTTAGTTTAAACCTGCAACCATATTCAGCAATAAAAGAGTTTCCAAATCAAACTGCTGACTCCCTTTTTTTTCCCCCTCTTATCAAAACACCCCAGCATACATCTTACCAGGCAGAGTAAATCAAAAGAACCAGCTGGAGTTACCAACTCTTGTTTTTCCCTGGATATCAGGTGTGTGCTGCAATTTTGCAGATCAATTTGTGAGCTGAAGTAAGTAGCTGTGGTCCACTAAAACTCAAAATAAAGCCATTTGGGTAATGCTTGTGCTAACTTTCCAGAGGCCTTATCTCTGCAAAGGGACATTTGTAATTTACCAATGGATGGTTTTTATTTATTTATTTTTTCCCCTGACTGAAGACGTGTGTTGATTATACCTTTATCTGAATATAAAAAGATCTGGAGTAACTTAGAGGAATTGTTGAGCTACAGAACTTCGTTCTGTCTTTGTCTTTTCCATTTTTTCAGTTTTGAATTTTTGCAGACTCTCTGATAAATTGATAGGAAAAGTGGATTCCGGAGAAGGGCACAAAAAAAAAAAAAAAAAAAGAAAAGAAAAGAAAAGAGAGATGGAAGGAATTTGGGGAGCAATCTTGTCACATTAAATTTTGCAAAGCGTCGACATAGTTAGAGCATACAGCCATGAATTTATTGCGACATATACTTCTCCTCGTGCTGGAACTACGTATTTATTGAAAAGTTCTGTATTGGGGAATGAGAAATGTCAAACAAGAAACTTCAACTGTTACCTGGAGGGGACTTTAAATGGTAACTTGGGAGCGATTCACTCCAACTTTTTTATGGCTGGGAGAAGGAATACCACTCTGACATTTTTTTTTTTTTATAGGGATGTATGCTGCAGCTAAGCACTTGGAAGAGCGAGTCCGTGGAGATTAGATGCGGAAAGAGAAAATGAGTAGTATCTGGGGATTAACCCGCATTTGTGCTCTACAGGGAAGCAGGCTAGGCACTCACTTTGAAGGCACCACTCCAGTGAAACGCCATCAATTCTGAATGAAATTATTTAGGGGGAAATTGCATATCTGCAGGTGGCATCGCCGGTGGGTGAGCCCTCCGGGTTTCCTCCTCCCTCCAGCCGGGATCCGACTGCCCTGGCTGGAAGATCACCCCTGGGGAGTCCAGGCTCGGTTCCCCGGCCTAGCGTCCTAACCTTAGCCACTAGTTCCCTTTGCCTCCAGGCTGCAGTGCGCTCCAAGCAAGGGGGCAGGGGACGCGGATTCCTGGTTCTCAGACCCAGGGCCTGGGGGTTCGTGGGTGAGCCTCGGGGAACCCCAGGCCGAGGAGAGGTGGTTGAGAGTGGGAAGGCCAGAATCACAAAAGGCAGCCGGTGGCCGGGGCTTTCCTTCCACCAGGCATCTTGGCCACCACTTTCTCTCACTAACAGAGAGCTCGGTCCGTTCCAAGAGCTCAGGCTCCAGACCTCGGCTCAGGCCCAACGTGCCCAAGTCAGGCTGGGTGGAGAGAGCTCTGGGGGTCCTCCCTTCCATCCTCCCGAGCTCCCCGCCCAGGGTCCAGTCACTTAAAAGGATCTAAGAAGCCTGCTTCTGGAGCCGGTCATCTACTCTTTTTTTTTTTTTTTCTCCTCTTTGTTTTCCTAGAGGTTAGGCGAGAGAAACGTCCGCCGGGCGGGCGAGAGCGAGCGGTTGCAATTTGCACCCCCCTCCCGGCCCTCGACGCAGGCAATTCCTTGCACGCACCTGGCGGCGCGGGCCGAGCGGCTTCCGCGCGGCTAATATACATATTTCGAGGGGGAGGCTGGGCGGCTGCTTCTTCGCCGGGTCAATGTGTTAATTAAAAGTTGGTCCGAGTTGGTCAGCACGCAGTCCCAGATGTGCTTAACAGCATGCAATTAACACATAAGGCAAATCTTTTTGAAGATACCAGAATTGAAACACACACCATCTCCCCCCGAAGAAACCCCACCCCACCCCCCGCCCTTAACGTGAAACCGCAATGGCAAATAAGGGAAAAGTCATTAAAAGACGTAATTAAATGCGGGCCGCCGTTCTTGGAGGGGGTCGGGCTGGGAAAAAAAAAAAAATTCCCTAAATCTATATTTTTCAAAAATAAATAGCAAATTGATTTTTTTTTTTTTTTTTTCTGCAGGACGTGCAGGCCCGAGATCCGTTTCCCTCCGTTCCCACCCCATGTATATTAAACAGGCGGCGAGCGGCGGCCGCGCGGCGCGGTGACCTAGCGGCGCCCGGAGTCCCCGGCCTCTGCGCGGGTCCGCGCGCCGCCGCCGCCGCCGCCGCCGCCGGCGATTGCAGAGGGGCCTCCCGCAGCCAGATTGGTTTCTGCATCCAGGGATAATTACCGCACTCTCACTTGCCTGGCGTCCTTAATATTTTCAAAAAAGTGCAGCAGAAGAGCGTGCGTGCGTGTGTGTGTGTGCGCGCGCGCGCGTGTGTGTCGTGGTGGAGTCATGCTAGATACAATTTACGAAAAGTTAAAAGTATTTGGTGGAGACACTTCATATCATCATCGCCCCCAGCGGAGAAGGAGGTCGAATTCCAGGCGCCCGAGGCCGTTCCTGCCAGTTCACGCCTGCCCGCAGTTTTCTACCTTATTTAGCCCCAGGAACAGAGTTCTCCGGCCTCCACGAGCCAGTTTGTTTCTATCTGTCTTTTAATTCAAGTTTATTCATGCAAAAATATATATATACATATATGCATATGTGTATATATATATATTTTTTTTTTTTTGCCACCTCTCAGAGGCAAACAAAGACCCCGATCTGTTACCCCTCCCATTCTTCTCTCCACACACATTCACAGGGCCACGCGCTTGCGCGCACACATGCACCGACACACACACACACACACACACACACACACACCACTTTGCAACTTCCTCGCTTCCCGGGTCTTGCTGAATAAGCCAGATGAGGACTTGGTGCCCAACTGGGCACACTGACGGCACGCCGAGCCTTCGGCCAACTTCTTGCTTACCGTCCTAGACTTGCAACTTGGGATGGTTTGGGCTTCAGGGATGATACGTGGTTGCATCACCACCGGCACCCTTAAGGGCACCGGGGGCAGCGATTCTAACCAAATAATTGTATGTGTCGTATCTGAAGGGTGTGCCTTATTGATGACACCTAATGAAGCAAATAATGGATCTGCAGTATCTTAGCTATTCATCTGGTCCTTCTAGAATCCTGGGTGTTGAGGAGAGATGGGTAGTGATGGATGGAGAGAAAGAGAGGAGCGAAAGAGGGGAGGGGGGAGAG
The DNA here is from genome assembly GCF_053574225.1 of Canis aureus. Lineage (NCBI taxonomy): Eukaryota > Metazoa > Chordata > Mammalia > Carnivora > Canidae > Canis > Canis aureus. The sequence continues at coordinate 11,538,470 of NC_135648.1, forward strand.
GGGGAGAGAAGGGGTCGGCTCCAGATCCTTGGAAACGGATCGGATTTGTTGAATGTCAGCTCGAGGAAGGCAGTGTGAACCATGATTTAAACACGGGCAGTATCATTGTTAACTAGTGTCCAACGACGGCCCCCCCCACCCCCACTCTGCCTTCCTGCCGCTCCCTTCTCTTCTCCCTTTTGTAGGATACAGAAGGTGAATAATGAAACCATTTTGCTAATAGTTTATGAGCCATGAGATTGGAAATGTATATGGATAGACCGGAGCACCAGACTAAAATCATTTGAAAGAAGCGCGAGGCTGGGCAGGGAAAGCAGCCGCGGGGTCCCCTCTCCGCAGCCCGGGGCGGCCTGGGCCGGAGGAGGCCTGGGCCTCCGCGCTCCATCCGAGGGCAGCGGCTGGGCCCGTCCTCCCGCCTGCCCCCCGCCTCTCCGGCTCTCCCCGAGGGGCTCGAGCGAGAGGGAGATGAATTGGGGCGATGGCGAGATAGCGCGGGCGGGAGATAATCGTTATCACCGGGATTTTTCTTCCAGTGATGGGCTCTAAAAAGATCCATCACGCCGGGCAGCGTTCCCCGAGGCAGAAAACAATAGACGTGAACTTCGCGCTGAACAAGCCGCGGGATCGGCGCCCGCGCGTCCGTCTTTCCTGTCTGCGGAGGGCCTGTGCCTCCAGTTCCAACCCCCAGAACCTTCGTGAAAAGGTTCATCTGACCTCCACACTCGGCCCGCAAGGAGGTCCCCCCCACCGCACCCCCCGTTTTCCTTGCGGAGTTGACCCGAGGGGATGCGGGGAGGTGTGGATGGGATGAAAGGGGAGGCGCTGGCCTGGACCCCCTCTCCCCAGCCCGCAAAGGGAGCGCAAAATCTGGGGTGAGGCCCCCAGCCAACGGCCCGCGGGAGCCCGCCCCGAGTCTGGCCCGGCGGCGGCGAGGGCGAGGGCGAGGGCGCGCGGGGCGCACGGGGGCAGGCGGGGCGCGCCCCGCTGGAGGCTGCAGGCTCCGGGCCTGGGCAGCGGCTGGAGCGGGGAGGCTGGGACAGGTACGTAGCAAGGGGGGGCCGCCCGGGCTCCGTCCAGCTCCGCCCGGGAGCCCCCCCAAGCGCGCTCCAGGCCGGGCCCTTGGGGAAGCGCGGGAAGCGCAGCCTCCTGGCCGAGCGCCCGCGGCACGGGCTTCGCGGGGGCCTCCCCCGTGGCGCGGAGCCGGGGCGGTGGGCACACCCCGCGGGGTGAGCGGCCGCTGCGACCCCGAAGCCTCCTGCCGGTTCCCTCTCCCTCCAAACCGGGCTGTTCTCTGGGCAAAACAAAATAACTTTTCCGCGTATGTGGGGCGGCAAGAGGCGGGAAGCGGTGCCGGCTGGAGCGCGCGTGGGGCCGCAGCGCCGCACCCCAAGCGCGTCGGGAACCCGCTCGGATTTTCTCCGGGGGGTGCGGGCTAGAGGTGAGGCGATTGACCTTTGCGTTAATAGGGGGCGGGGTGAGCCGTGCGGAGAACTGGCCGCGCGGATCGCGAGCGCCCCCCCCCCCCCCGCTGGAGGCCGCCTCTAGGCCCACGAGGCGGGCTTGGGCCCCGCTCCGCAGGCCTCGCGTGCAGAACGGAGCCTCCGAAGGGCTCCGGCCGCACCTCCTTTCGCCTCCGGGCCCTCCCCTGCAGCGCTCGCAGTTTCTCCCAACCTCCTCCACCCCCCGCCCCCATTGCTACCCTATTGACCGTGGTTCGTGTGAAACACGCAGGATAAATTTAGTGAAGCCACAACCCCCCGACCTAGAGAGTTTGCAGGGGAAAGCGAGCGTCCGCCGTCCTTGGGGGCTTTTATTTTTGAAGAAGCACCTCGAAAGAAAATGAAAATCGAACTAACCCAATCACCATTGGCAATCGGGCCTTGGCGCAAGGAAAGGGGGCGGGAGGACGGGCCAGTGGTGCCCGGGACTCCCGGTCAAATAGACCGCTTCCGGCCGGCAGGTGTGAGCGGGCTCGGCGAGAAGGCGTGCGGCCCCGGGGAGCCGGCGAGCCCGACCGGGGCACCCTCCGGCCCGACGCGCTTCCTCCAGAGCCTGCGGCCCCCCAGGCAAGCAGGGACTTACCCCGCCAGGGCCGAGGGTTCGAGTAAAGTTGCCGAGAGGGGGGAGAGGGGGTTCCTAGCACTGGGGGGCGGGGGGTCACTGTTGCCCTGGGAAAGGAAGCCTGCACTCTAGGAACTCCTTTGTGCCTCTGTACGCACCCTGTCGCACTTCCCTCCCAAACTCGGGATAACCTAGATTCCCGTCTTGGCGTCAGAGGCAACCCCCAAATGCTGGCGGTTTTCTGCTTTCCTTCGGTCGCTCCAGTAATCCCCGGGGAACCCCGGCTCCGGGGTCCCCTCCCCCTCCCTGCTTCTGCAGCCACCCCCCCCCTCCCCGCCCCAGGAGCTCCGCTCTCCTGGGCCTTCGCCCTTCCTAGCTGGTACCTGCGGTGCCTAGCGGGGCGGTGGGGGGGGGGGGGTGCGCGGCCAAGGTAGGCGGAAAAGGAGGGTCGAGGAGGCGGAGTGCCCCCGTTGCAAAAAAAAAAAAATAATAATAACAATAATAACAAAACTGCTGCAAAAGCTCATAAAATTAAATTCCACCTCCCTTTCCGATTTTGTCCCCTCCCAAACCCTGCCTAGCGAGTGGCGGGAGGGGTGGTCGGGTCGTCCCCGGAAAGGGGGGGCTGTGCGCAAGTTTACGCCCGCGCCTCCCATTTGTTAGTTGATTCCGTCTAAAAGTTCGCTATTTATAGGCTACACGCGGCCGCCCGACTCCCCGCGCCCGCTTTCCTGCGCGAAGTGCGAGGTGTCCCCGCGGCGCCGCAAGGGCCGTCCCGATTGCGCCCCGTGATTTGTTTTGTGTTTCTTTCCGCCCTCCCGCCGCAGGCAGCCGGGGAGAAGATCTCGGGGAGCCCCGAAGCCACCCACTCGCAGTAGTTGGGAGAGGCTCTGCAGTCCGACCATGTGAGTCCGCGCTCGACCCCGCCGGGCGCACGCGGGGGCCAGACGCGGGGGAGGCGCTGGGGCTCCGCAGCGGCGCGCGCGCCCCTCGCGCTGTCCTGCGCCCCCGCCCCTGCCCCGGCCCCTGCCCCGGCCCCTGCCCCTGCGACCTCCAGCTCCGCCCTGCGCCCTCTCCCCCTGGGATTTCTCCCTTCTCCTTCCCTCTTTCCGTGCACCTCTGACTCTGCCCTGCTCCCAACTTCCAGCTGAGTTTGCATCTGGGCACAAAAAGAGACAGGACTGGCCTTTACGCGGGAGGCGGGGTGGGCTGGGCGGGCGCGTTTCATGAAGAAGGAAATTGTGTGGGGCCGGGGTGGGGGAGGGGGCGGTGGAGCGGGCCCGGAGTGCGGCCCGGCGCGCCGGGGGAGGGGACCGGGGGCGTTGGCGTGCGGACCTCTCCTTCCGCCGTGGCACCGATCGCGGGATGGCCACCAAGTGCCCTGGAAGCCTCGCCGTTTGGGACCCTCCCTCTGCGATGCAGGGACAGATGTCTCCATCGAAATCTCGGAGCCGCCCCGGTAGAAAGGAGGGAAGGACGTGGGTACAGGGTGACGCTCTCCGGGAAATAGGGTCAGGGTCAGTTCCCTAAATGCAAGCAGAACTGGGCGCTGCGATGCCTCCCCCCGCCCCCCTCCGGCCGCTGCGGACCAGGACTCGCTTGCGCAGACAGCGAAGGCGCAAGGAGATCGCGGCCGCGGTCCGTGGGCCTTGCCCTTGTCCTCTTTTGATGAATGCCGGAGCGTGGGACGGTGCTTCGGTGTTTTAGAACTGAGGTGTCAAGGGGGCGGGGAGCGGGGGGGTCCCCGGCGAGAGGAGCGCGGGGCGCGCGCTTGTGGGGACGGCGGTGCGCCCCGAGCGCGGCCAGGCCGGCTTTCCCGTGCGGGTCCGACTGCCCCTCCCCTGTCCCATGCCCCCCGCCTCGGGAACGGAGGCACGACATGGGGGGGGGGGCGCGGGGACGCAGGAGGTTGTGACCGAAAATACCCCGCGGCTCGGATCCGTTTGGCCGGAGGACGCAGAGCGGAGCAGGGCTGGGGAGGAGTTAGGAGGCCGGGAGCGGAGAACTGCAGGCTCGCCTCTCCCCGCGCGCCGGGCCCGGTGCCCTCCCCGCGCAACTTCTTACCCGCCTCCAAGTCCTGCTCTCACAGTGGATGTCACCCTTGGAACCCCCCCGTGCCCACGGCTCCAAAGCGCTCTGCCGTGTGGATGGACTGGTGGGGGGCGGAGAGCCAGGACGGGCCCGTGGCAGTGCCCCGGAGAGGGGACCTCGCTGTCCAGCGTGTGTGCACCCCGAGATCCCCAGCACAGAGATGGGGGAGGGGTCTGCCTGCCCCCAGCCCTCGTCGCCGCGTCACCCCCGAGCTGGCCCTGCAGGGACAGTCTGGTTCAGACCGGCCGGGGGCCGCCCCTACCTGGCTCGGAGCTGCCCGGATTCTCACCCCGGCCCGCCCCAAACAGCTTTCAGAAACTCAACTGCCAAGTTAAAAGCAGAAACAAGTTTCTGCTACTGTCCCTGGGCCTCTTGCGTTTGACATCCCTGGGTGGGTGTCAAACCTGAGGCCACTTTGCAGCAGAAAGTAGCGGCAGGGACCCGGAAATGTCCCCATTCGGGACCTGGGGGTGCGATGTCTTGGGATGTCCCTCCCCACCCCATTGCCGGAGTGTCAATGCCGCTGGGCTCTCCTGTCGCGCACTTGTTTGCGCCTCTGCTCTTTCCATAAGTCGTAAGAGGAAATCAGGGAAGGAGAGAAAGGCATCAAAGAAAGGTGGAAGTTAGGAGGAAACGAGGAAAGGTGCCGTAAAGGGTAAGATATGGTCAAGAAGAGTGACCTCTCGCTGGCTGTTTTTCCTCCTTGTCCCCTTTGAAAAGAACAGGGAGAGCGATGGAACCAGCCCCAGCCAGTAAAGCCCGCTGCCCAAGGTCTGGGGCACCCGGGCTCCTGGGCTCAGGGGCTGACGCCCAGACTTGATTTGAGCTTCTCAGCCTCCTCCATTCCTGACGCTCAGCCACCTTCAAATCCCCTGTCCCCAGTGCTCTAGGCCCCGCATCACTCAGAAGCTGGGTGAAGATGGAAAAGGCCGAGCTGACTCCCTCCCCACCCTGGCGATTCTCCCTGGGACAGAATCTGGGGCCTGAAAGTGGACCTGGCATGGCAGGCTTCTGGACTGTGCCCAAGAAAAGTGCTCACCCCAAGCCTTCTACTGTTAGGAATTCTCAGAATCAGTAGGGCTTTTTCCCTGGTCTCTGATGGGATCTTAGAACTTGGCAGCTTCCTCGGCTTAGCAAAGTTAAATAAACTTGCCCTAAGCTCTGGCTTAGGTCTCTCCTGGGCGGCTGTGCTGAGGGATCCTAGTTCTCTCCAGGCTTCAGGTTTTTGGCTGTCCCACCCCTCCCGTGCTCTGCCTCTGCCTCCTGGCTGACCTCCAGGCCCCCACCCTGCCCAGGCAGAGGGTCTGGATAGGGAGGACCCCAGATTCTCTACCAGAGGATGAATAGGAGTGACATTCCAGCACCCAGACAAACCTAGAGAGTGAACTTGGTGTATGAAAGGAAGTGAGGGCAGAGAACCAGGAGGCCCATTTGTCTCCAGATGTACTAGTGAACAGAAGAAACACCATTTGCCCCAGAACAGCTCATGTTTTCAAGGAACTCTGGGAAGTGACAGGATAAGGGACTGGTCTTTTAAAATGATTTGGGTCTGTGACCTGTAAGCCATTAGATGAGGCCCTAAGCAGGGAAGCAGTACACCAGGATTTGGCAGAGGTGGCACCTGTGCCCCCCTGGGAGCAGCCTTGCCTTTCTCAAATGGCCTTAGGTCATGGTGATAAATGATGGTCACCATTTCACGAATAAGCAGTTGACAGTCCCTAAGTTGTGTCCTCGAGGTGGCATGAGCTCCTGGTCCAAGGAGCTCCAAGGTGGAAAGATTAGCCTGACCCCTCCCCAGACCAAGAGAGTGTTCTGAGTCCTAAAACTTTCAGCAGCTGTGCTTGTCTCCTTCATCCCTTTCTCTCTACAGCAAAGCTGGGTCACCTGGGGACTACAATGGTGTTAGAACCAGCACCAGTTGCCTGTCACCCTTTCCCCAGCCAGAGCTTTGACTGGAAACATAAATTACCTTGCCGGATGTATGTGGATGGATGAAGGCAGTGGCCACTTTCCCTAAAAGCTAGAGCAGGTCCTTTCCCTATCTTCGTGAGCAATCTTTCTTGGATCAGAAGTCCCAGGACTCCCGCCATGGGATAATTCCAAAATCTATAGGTTCTCCCTCATAGAGATTTCTTTTACTATGAAGTGAGAGTTTAGAGGAGGGGGGTACAGTCTCCTTCAGGATTCCACTTGATTATTAAATTTGCACATATCTGGGAAAAGACCAGAGGCCTGAAAGAAAAATGGAGAAGGGGAATTTGGAAGAGCGGAAAGAAGACTCTGTTTGACATGGAATTTCCAGTGACTCAGTGCTTTTCTCTTCTGTCTCCCCTACTTAACTTCATTTCCCCCACTTAAGAAATAGAGCTCTGAGCTTCTGTGACTATTTTGGCTAAATGTTCAGATGTATACTCTGGCTGAGTGTTTTTAAAATTTGACCACTGAATACATGATGCCACCTGCAAAGTCTCCTGTGCACTCTTCTGTCTCAATTTTGTTTTTTTTTTTAATTTTTTTAAATTTTTTTTCTTTTTTTTTTTCTGTCTCAATTTTGACCTAGAATATAAGCATTTGCTTTCATCACATTCTTGTTCACCCTCAACAGGTTGGTTTTAGTTTCTAGATTTCTCAAATTTCCTTACAATAACAGTACATGAACCAGATTTGTTCAGCTTCTACCAGACAGGATTATTCCCACCCCAATTCTCCAGGTAATTCTGGTTAAAACTGCCTTTGCTTTACACCTAAAGGAGACACATACTTGACATGAAAATGAGTTTCTTTCTTTTAAACTTGAACTATTCAAATGCTTGCCCCCCCCCCCCCCCCACCTACTGCCTATTTGGAATAAACCTGGCCATATTAACATTCAAATAGTTCCATCATAAAAGGTAAACATGACTTTTTAATATAGAAATTTTCTTTGAGACTTAAGAAAAAATCATAGTTTGTGTTAAAAATATGATTTCAGGAAATTGTATCTTTGAAATTCATTGGCAACTAGATTTCTTTTAGGAACTTTCCGTATAACTTTGTCATGCTTCTTTACAGTTATATCCTTTAATCTAACGTTCAACTGCTTAACCAGCATATATTCAAATGGGATTTTTTTTCCAGCTTAAAGTTTTTTTCAACATTTTCCATTGTATAACCTAGTTGACAGGAAAGTTTGCAGGATGGAAAAATGAAGTTTGAAGCATATAATATATTCTTGTGATTCATTTATATAATATTTAACCAACATTCTGATAGTAAAAAAAGATATTTGTTTGTGGGAGAAAATGTATGTATTCTTTTTGAGGGAGGCTTACTGGATAATTAGTTTTTTCCTAATGTTCTTTGCTTTTTCTATTAGATATATCAGTGTTCCTAATTCATTTATCTCTTGTAAATTAACAAAAGATACAAATTACTGACTTATGATAAATCATAACCCTCCCCTTACCAGAGCCATCAATATTCTATTATTTCAAATTAAACATTTGATTATAATTTAGAAGGGAGAATGTTCCCACATTTATTCATTAATCAGTGATGGCCAAATTGGCTAAACTTTTTTTTTTTTTTTGGCTAAACTATTGATAAGAAACTTTTGGACATGGAGATGTGACATCAGAAGAGAAATTTCTACTGGCAAACTGACAAACCAAAAATACCATTCAGGAGCAAAGGGCTAATGATAAATGGCATAGTGAAATAAATGGAATAAGGACAACTTGTCAGCCACTGATCTTCTACATTCAGCACGTCACTCCTTGATACCGGTTGGGTGATACACTGTGTGAAATTACTTTGTATGGGAAGAAGTTTCTTGGTTTTTCTATTGGGGTCCAAGCCAGTATTTTTTTTTTAATAGATAAAATTTCAGATATCATAAAATTAAATGTTTAAGCCATTTTAAAGTGTATAATGTAACTCCATTTTACTAGATCCACAATGATGTGCAATCAACACCACTATGTTAAGTTTGTTTTTATCACCTGTAGCCATGAAGTAATCCCCTCATCCCCTACTCCTCTCAATCCCTGGCAGCCACTTATCTGCATTCAGCTTATATGGATTTGCCTGCTGTGGACATTTTATAATTGAGGTCATTTAACATTGGACCTTTTGTGTCTCGCTTCTTTCACTTAGCGTAATGCTGTCAGGGTTCATCCATGTAGCATGTGACAGTATTTCATTCCTCTTTATGGCTGAATAATACTGGATTTTATGGATATACCACATTTTATTTATATATACTCCTCAGTTGATGGACATTTGTGTTGTTGCACTTTTTGGCTATTATGAATATCCATATACAGGTTTTGCTCGAATGTATGTTTTCAGATTTGTCGGGTATAGTCAAATTCTTGGGCCATACCATAATTCTGCGTTGAACTTTTTGAGGAATCCCCATACCGCTTTCCACACTGGCTACATAGTCATACAGTCCTATCAGAAACATCTGCGGGTTCTAGTTTCTCTACATCTTCACCAATATTTATTTCATTTTTAAAAAATTATACTAGTAGGTGTCGATGGTATCTCACTGAGGTTCTAGTTTGCATATCCATAATGACTAGGGGTGCTGAATATCTTTTCATGTGCTTATTGGCCATTTCGATATCTTCTTTGGAGAAATGACCACACACTGTCTTTCCTCATTTTTTAATTGGGTTGCTTGTCTTTTTGTTGTTGAACTGTAAGAGTACTTTATATATTCTGAGTATTAGATACTTACCAGGTATATGACTTACAAATATTTATATTTTCTCCCATTCTCTGAGTTTTTCCACTTTCTTTTTTTTAAAGATTTATTTATTTATTTATTTATTTACTTATTTATTTATATATTTATTTATTTATTCATAAGAGACAGAGAGAGAGAGGCAGAGCCACAGGCAGAGAGAGAAACAGGCTTCATGCCGGGAGCCCGATGCGGGACTTGATCCCGGGACTCCAGGATCATGCCTTCAGCCGAAGGCAGACGTTCAACCGCCGAGCCACCCAGGAGTCCCTCTTTTTTTTTTTTTTTTTTAATTTTTCTCTTCTTTTATTTTTTAATAATTATTTATTTATTTTAGAGAGAGAGAGAGCAAGCACCACAAGCAGGGGAAGTGGCAGAGGGCGAGAAGCAGACCCCTGTTGAGCACAGAGCCATAGGTGGGGCTTGATCTCAGGAGCCATGAGATCAAGACCTGAGCCCGAATCAAGAGATGGGACACTGAGGCACCCCTGGGTTTTTCATTTTCTTGATAATGCCCCACAATTCATAAACATTTTGAATTTGTAGGAAGTCCAATTTAGCAGTAGTTATTTTTAACAGTAAATGCTTTTCTCATCCATGAGAAGACTCAGATTTAAACAACACGAATATTTAAAACTCTAAATCCTAAAAAAGAGAAGACTTCTGTAGTGCCCAGATAACAACTTTGTGAAATGCAGGTTATCAGGCACTACATAAAGTAACTGTTGTTGTTCAAGACAAGGAAACATCTATGGCTACATTGACCTTTTTCTTCAAAGAAGTCCTGAATTATTCAGATAAGCTGTCTACCCTCCTGAATGAGATCTTTTATCCCAAGAAGACAGTAGTTGTTTTTTAAAAAAATTATCATTATCAAATTCATCTACCAAGAAATTCTAAACAGTCTCTTCTGTTTAAATAACATTAAGGATCTGCCTTAAACCAACAACAACCAGGAAAATCAAAGGAAAGATTGACAGAGTGTTCCTAAGTTAGCAGTTTCTACACATAGGCCTGTATTTGTAAAGTCCCCAGGAGAAAGGTCTTGGAGGCAGAGAAAAGAGAAACTAAAATATTACAATGCAATTTAGAAGCAAAAATGAATAAAAAGGGGAGGAATATAAATACACATTATTGAATGTAAAGGTTTTGCTTATGCTCTCACATTGGCTGCTTTGGAGTAATTAATGTATAGGTTAAAAATAACCAGACAGTGGTTTGAATCAGGTCTTTTTTTATTTCATGGCTTACGGTGAACACTGAGACATCTCTGATTCTGTCCATTAGAAGTCTTGGACCAGCTTTTCTACATCTGTCCTTTTATGGAATATGCTATTGGGTAAATCACTAGACACTTTCTTTTTTTTTTTTCAAAGATTTTATTTATTTATTCATGAGAGACACAGGGAGAGAGAGAGAGAGGCAGAGACACAGGCAGAGGAAGAAGCAGGCTCCATGCAGGGAGCCCGATGTGGGACTCGATCCCGGGTCCCCAGGATCACACCCTGGGCTGAAGGCGGCGCTAAACCACTGAGCAACCCAGGCTGCCCGACTAGACACTTCCTAAGTGTGCATGCCCTGCGTTCTGCATGAGTAGCTTGCATGGCTGTCATCCTGAACAGCCCTGAAAGATCCTGTTGGAAACTATTACCTTGCATACAGGGCAATACATTCATCCACCACTTACGGTGGGGAAAAGATGGGATAATACGTGTGAAAATTATAAGGCGTTTTGAAGTTTAAGTGTGAGCTTCCGTGTTTATGTGACACTTGCAATGTGCCACGTATCATCCAAGATTTAATAAATATTAGAAAGTTAAGTTCTCAAACAACCCGATGAGGTTGATACAATTCCTTTCTCCCCCTTTTACAGATGAGAACACTAAGCATAAAGTTTTCGTATAACTTCCCCAAGGTCATGTAGCTGATAAGTGACAGAGTTAAATTTTGAACCTGGGCAGTCTGGCTGGAGAGTCTGTGATCTTACTACTGCTTAATGCTGCTGACATCTAAAATCTAGAGATTTCTGGTGAAAATTGGAGTCTCTGAATTACTTGCTACAGTAAATATTTATTGAATACCTATTATATGCCCAGCTTCTCTGGAAACATTGGAAGATCTAGGACTGCCAGGACTGCATTACGTGTTCTCTGATGGCAGTAGTTAGCAGAGGGCCAGCTGTCACTGCCATCTTTTGATGGGGTCACCAAACCAGGCTTGATTCATTTACTGGCTTACCTGCATGAGCCCTGTAAGCAATCACCTTTGTTACTTGCTAACAGGAGACACAGACAAGGAAAGTAGATCACAACCAGAACATGCAGCACGAAGGCAATGACAAACATAGAAAATAAACATCGCGGCATGAATTCAGGTTTCCAAGCTCTCTTGCTGCTATCCTTCAGCACAGGTCAATGAGCCGACGAAATTTATTAGGTATATCCACTGAATGCTTGAGCTGTGGGATAAGCACTTAAAATTTAAAAGTTTAAAATCAGAAGGGCAAATACAGACAACACCAAAAAAATGATGACTAATATATATAGAAAGTACAGTAATACTTCCACTAGTTGGAAATTTTTAATAATGAGTCTCTGGCAGAGATTTTTCAGTCATTGAGCTTGTTGCCTTATTTTGTAAAGAAAAGATAAATAACAAGCAATATTGGATCAATGCCAGAAGGCAGGCTTCAGAATATACCGCAAAGTTAGGAAACAATTGACAGTGTCTCTAGTGTTTTCAGAGGATTCTTGTAAGATGATTGAGCAGTTTTCACAGCAATTACCCCGAATGCTACAGGCTCCAGAAGAGTCTTCAGAATGGAGAGAGAATTAAATACGCGGAGTACTGTATTATCATTATGTATATTCCATTGCGTTGTACTTCTTGAACAATGATTAATTATTATTAATGAAGATACTTGATAAACAAGAACCATCTCTGTAAATACATAGACACCAGCCAAAGAGTTTACTCTCGCTGTTAACTCACTTAAGAGTGAAGAGTCCACTCTGGGAAGGTCTGGTAACAAGCATAGGAAAGATTTGAACATTCTGTATGTTGTGGCCAGTGTCACATAGGTTGGCTCTTGCCATGATTTGGCTAATTATTGTGTCCATAGGCATGAGCCAAATGTTCTGAGGGACACTTTGCCAGGTTGACTGATACAGGTGCATACAGTATTGGTCCAACTCTCTTGGGTCTATCTTTAAAGAATCAGCAGAAAATCTTTCTGTGCTGAGCACTTGCTGTGATAGAGTTTGTTTAATACCATAGAACTTTAAAATAACTGTGAACTTACTGATTTGTTAAACAATGTGAATACCTGCTAGGTTTCAGGGCAGAGTTTCATAAATGCTTTCCCCTTATCCAATGCTGTGAGGTGGGTGGGTAGGAGCTAGATACATAGACTATCAAATGTATTATGAGTCCCACAGAGAGGGAAGCAAAGCTGAGAGGCCCCTGCCATGGCCACACGAGTAGTGGAGATGCAGATCTGGGCCTCCAACAGGCTTCTGATTCCAAGTCAAGGACTCCTCTTTTCCTCAGTGTCTCTTGGTCAGCATTTCTCAAAGTACATTCCACCTGAACACCTATGTCAGAATGACCTAGGATATTTGTGCAAAATGTGGAGTCCTGGGCTCCTCTAGAAATACTCTAGAAATACTGAATTCCCAGGACTTGCATTTTAAACGTTCCCCTCAGTAGATTTTTATAGGCAGTGAATTTGAAATGTATGGTCAGGTTCATTTGATACAAAGAGAAGATAGTTTGAGAGCAAAGGAGAAGTTTTCTGACCACAAACAATAAATGCCTTTGTACTCTTAACAGTAACCTCACAAATTGGGATTTGACTATGAGATTCAAAGTGATCTTCCTATTTGGGACGGTTGTCCTTTGGACTATTCCATAGAGATGTGAATAGTTTTATAAGGTGTGTTCTGTGGGACCCTACTTCCACGGGATATTCATTGCTTCATCAAATATTTATTAAAGTATCCAGCACTATGTTAAGCACTTGAGGAACAGCAGTTGAAGAAAACAGGGTGGACTCTGACTTCAAGGGACCCACAGCCCATTGAGGAAAGACATTAATAAGTGTTTTGCCCCAGGGCACCTGGGTGGCTCAGTCGGTTGAGCAGTTGAGAGGCTGCTTCAGGCTCAGGTCATGATCTCTCTGGGTCTGGGATGTGGGGTGACCCTCCCTGCTCAGTGGGGAAGCCTGCTTCTTCCTCTCCTTCTGCCAACCCCCCATACTCTCTCTCTTTCTTTATCTTTCTCAAATAAACAAATAAATAAAATCCTAAAAAAAAAAAAATAAGTGTTTTGCCCCAGAAGCTTTCATGTAGACAAATTTGGGTTCAATAGGTTTCTTCACAGTTGGATATGTCAGAGCCTTCAATATACTAATATGTGCTATGAATATCTGAGAGAGGACTATTGTTTTTGATGCTTTCCAGACTTATCACAGGATCCCTCCATATACAGAACAACTCATAGGTTTTGGAATCTCACTCTGCTTACACATTTCAGGGAGATCCTATCGCCCCTCTACGCCGCACCCCTGAAGGCCCAAATCTGTGGCACTGGTATAGATTTGGAGTGTATCTTAACCATGGAATCTCACTGCACCTCCACCCCCTCCCCCAAGGTAGTTTTGTTCTGATATCCCAATGAGCGCTGGGACAAGCAATGGGCAGACTTTAGTCAAAAACTAGTGTCTAGGAATTAGGTCAGCTTTAGGCTGCCTTTGGAGTTGGACTGCATAATGAATTTGAACATAGAGTGGATCTTTGGATATATCTCTGCTCTCTCCAGCTGGGGGGAGTAGGGTGAGAAGGATTGCTTCAGGTTCCTTCAGGGATTCTGAGGCCATGTGGAAGCATCAGGTGTGAAAGAGTAGTGTTAGTGGGGAATCGCACGCCAGTCTCCTTACGTGGAAAACTGCGTGTTGTTTAAGGAACACCCAGCCTTTGATTAGGTGCCTGTGATCAGATTATTTGCTGAGAAAGACCTCCTGCCTACCTGCCTATGCATTGTCCACTTTTACCGGGATGGTTGTTGGGAAAAGGGAACTATAGGCATTTTCAGTAGATCGCCTAATGTCCAATCACTTCAGTTTTCTCTTTTCTTCTTTCTCTGAGGCAGTAGCTAGATCCAAACAGAACAAGATGGCTTGGCAACTTCTCATTTAACTCAGAGAGGTGTGTTCACCTGAGGGACGGATTTCAATAGTTTGGTTGTTGACATTTGTCAGATTACCCAGAGAATGGCCACATCATCACCTTGACTCATGCTTGTGGAGAGTTCTTAAAGAAGCCTCTTCAGAATTGTTTGTTTTTCTTAGCTATGATAATATTTAAAGATATGTTGCTTTATTGTTCGTTAAGTACGTGCTTTATTCATAAAGACGTTTTACCACACAGGCTTCCTGATGGATAGACAAAAGTGAAATAAAGAAATGTAGCAGTATCCCAGTAATTCACATAGTTATCACCTGACTATATAAACCCTTGAAACAAAGTGTGTCTTTCCCTCTTTCTAGAGTTGCCTGAATAAATGTTCAGCTTTTCGTTCTTTGAGGAGACCCCAGATCTCTAAGTGTTGGCCTCTTAAGTTCAAGGTCTAAATTCAGTTTACTTCTTAATCACTGTAGAGAGGAATTACATGCAGTTGTTGGCTTCAGGGAGCTTGTCATAAGCTTGGAGGTAGTGAGGTAGGGTAAGTACATATGTTGTTATAATACCAAACAAATGTCTGATAAATGCTAAATGAAAAATTCATAAGTATGATGATGGTGGTTCAAAGGAATTTAGTGACCATGAAGAATTACAGAAAGGAGATTCCTGGAGATTGCTTTGAGATTGGTCTTTAAAAATGGATAGAAGTAGAATTTTTGTAAAAGAGAAAAAAGATATGCTTAGGGTTTTGGATGTAAAGACAAGAATGTGAATAAAGGCATGAAAATTGGAAAATATAAGGCCTATTTGGGACACAGATGTGTATTTAGGATGGAGGGAGGAGGGAAGGTAGGGGGAAGAGCGTAGCTCTAACAGTATTGAGAGTCCTTTATATATGATGCACTTTTAGGTGTATTATCCATTTGTTTCTGCTTTACGTCTTCAATATAGTGAAGATGAGGCCATTGTTCATCAAAATTTGTGTACCATTTCCATCATGTAGTGTTTCTGCCAGGAAGTTACTGCCTAGGGGGTAGTACATTGCCCACATCCCTTTGCATTTAGTTGGGGCCAAATGTTTGTTTTCAACAGTGAAGTATGCAGTAACCTTCTGGCCGATGTGGTTTGGAAGCCTGTAAACAAAGGACTTCAAGATCCTAGGGGAGAAAGAGTTACTGGATGGAGGAGCCTGGGTCCTGCTTAGTATGTAATTGGACTTCACATAAATAAGAAATAAATTTCTTGGTGTTAAGCTACTGAGATGTGGAGATCTAACTTTATAGTTAATTTTAATACAGACACTGTTACAGGTTTATATAATATAGGCACATAGATGTAACTTATTCAAAATCACATAAATAATAAGTGAGGCCAGGATACAAATCCAGGTCTGTTTTCAGAGTGCTTCTTCTTCTTCTTTTTTTTTTTTAATCCTATTCCCATGGCTTTAACTGCTATCTGTATGCTAATAGATATGAGTTCTCCATTGTTTGTCCAGAGTTCTTTTTGGGGGTCCAGACTGAGGTAGGCAGTTGCCTACTGGATTTCTTTACTTGAAAGTGTGTATAAATAATACACACTTAGACTCCATTATACAATGTATTAAATAAGTTAAAAAAAAAAAAGATATCCCCCAGAATAAGTGTTTTTGATGAAATGCTTGGTCTGGCCTGTCTCCTTCATTGACCCATTGTGTCTTCCCGTGGTGTTTTCCAGCTAACTGGACTCCTGGTTATCTTGAAAAAATCCAGGACAAGCAATTTCATTTTAAGCAGATGACACAGAGGTTGTATATTTGGGCTCCTGTTCTACGGTCAAAAATTAAGTCATGTGAACATAGGGAAGCTAAACAGTGTGGTCAGTAGTAGGTGGTTATGTGCTTAACTGAAACCATATTAGATGAAAGAGGAGAAGGACGTTGGAAGACAGCCATCATTCTGGCATGAAGGCCCTCAAATATTAAGCCTCATTGGGTTTAGAAACACCCTTACCTATCTAGCCAAGCTGAGTTCTCGTCTTCTGCTCCCTAACATGGTGAATGGCCATACAACCTCCCAGATGCCCAGAGACCAGAGTGGTGTATACTTTGACTTTTTCTTTTACCTTATTCCCCCATTATCAGTCGTTTTCATCTCTTAAATATCTTTTGAAGCTGCCTGTTCCACTTAATCCCCTAGTACTGTCTTGGTCTGTGGCTTTATCATCTCTCACATAGACTCGTAGGATGGCCTCCTACCTGGTCACCCTGTCTCCAATATCAACCTATCAAGGACATCCTTCACACTACCATGAGAGTGATTTTTCTAAAATGCAAATCTGATGATCATTTTACTCCCTTTTCACAACCCTTCAGTGATTTCCCATGGCAAAAGTCCAAATTGCTTTGCAGAGCACAAAAGGCCCTCTGTGGTTTAGTCCCTAAGTCTCTCCAGCCTCATTTCTGACACTTTACTGTTCCCCTCCTCAAACAGATCACACCCACTGCTTCAGTTATACTGAGCTATGTCAGACTGTTTCGTTTCTTTGTGTCTCCGTTCGTGTGTTCCTTCGGCCTAATGAATCATTATATACTTTCTTAACACCCGACACAGCTGACACCTCGTCTGTGGCACATCCCAACTTTCTCTAGGCAAAGTTCATCACTTTCTTTGTTATTTCATTTATTGTATGGATTTTATGGACTATCTGTGTCCCTTTTAGGCATTGTGCTGAGCATTGGATGTGATGGGGAGAAAGAGATATGGTCCCTGCCCTTGTGGGGTTTATAGTCTAATGGCAGAGTTGAACATTGGTCAGATATTCCTGCAAACAAACATAAAATTACAACTGTGATAAATAACTATGAAAAGCAAAAAAGGGCACAATTATTAGCCCATAGTAGGAGAATCTGACTTGGTAAGGGAGTACAAGGGAGATTTTCACTGAGGAAGTGTGCTTAGGTGGAAATGGAATGACGAATTCACCAGGTGAGAGAAATGAATTGTAGGCAGAGGTAACAGTGTGCATGAAACCTTTATGTTAGTAAGGAATTTGGGATTCTAGGAGAGGAAAAGGTTTCCTCTTGATACTCTTGGAATTCCTGAGTGGGTCTGAAAATTAAACTGACAAAGACAGATGAACAGGAGGAAATTGCACACATTTATTTAATGGAAGTTTTCTGTGACATGGGAACCTTCCCAAGGAAATGAAGATCCAAAGAAATGGCTAAACCTGAATGTTTTTGTGCTAGATTTGAGTGGAAAGCTATGGAAAGATATGACAAGGCAAAGAGAATGAGCTAAGTATAGTAAGCAAGGGGGGGGAGTGGAAAACAAGGCCTGTTCATTTAGATTCTTCCTAGGGTCCCTCCATCTTGGAGGCAAGAGTGTTCCCTTCCCATGGATGGAGAGAGGGCACCTTTCACATGAGAGTTTTATGATCTGCTTCAGGGGAGAAACATGAGAGTCTCTCTGACCTTCCTGCTTCTTCTGCTTGCTCAGACTCCTTCGGCTTAAAATATTCAATGTGCCAAGATACCATATTTTGGGGTAGTGTGTCTTGGCCCCCATCAGAATATATGAAGGGATTGACTAAAGACCAAGTTCAGTGGGAATGAGGTATTGAATGAAGCTAGAGAAGTAACTAGGGGCTAGATACTGAAGAACTTCATAAGCTGTGTTAAGGAGGAGTCTCTTTATTCTAAAAGGAGTGGAAAACCATTCAAAATGAGAAAGAGAAGATCATGATCAGGATTATTGGGGTTTTTTTTGTTTGTTTTTTGTTTTTTTTTAAAGAATTCATCCTGGCTACTGGGTGAAGAATGAGTTTAAGAGTGAGCTGAGTAGATAATGCTAGATTTGTTAGTTCAAGTAAGAGACACAGATCTATTGAATTAGGAGTGTGATAATAGGGATGACAAAATTCATATTTAGGATTAGGTATGGAGGATAAGGAAAAAGTGGTAATGAAGGCTGGTCCCTGTGTTCCTGGGTGAATGATAAAGCTAGTCATGGGGATAAAGAACACCACAAGAACACTAGTTTGGGCAGAATTTGAACATAAGGTACCCTGGGGATATCTAGGAGGAGTCATTTCACTGTATATTAAGTGTACTTCTAATACTTCACATATACTGTATTGTAATTACTTTTGTGTGTGTTTCTTTTTATTGAATTGAACTTTTCAAAGGAATGGAGCAGCATTTACATTATTAATAATATTCATTTTTGGGTCCCCAGTACCTATTACTATAATTTATACATAATACTTTCCCAGTAAATGTTGGTGAACAAATGATCTCACTGACCACCCCCCCCCCCCAAGCCCACACATTTCTCCCACATCACTAATAAGGGCAAGAAAACACTGAAAAGGCAAGTTGGCACTCAGTTGTAGAGTGTTTTCAATCCCTGGCCAGAAGTTACATTACGACACAACATGTAATTAAGCCTTAAGTTTACATTCACTTTCCAATGCAACCTTTGTTTCAAATAATGCTTCTGTTATTTTTAAAGCCATATAATGTTTACTCAAGGGACATTGTCTCTTAAGTAAATCAAAGCCAGCCAAGCTACAAGAAAAGCACAGAGATCATACTTGGAAAATGAACTATGTTTTTATGTTGTGGGACTAAATGAAATTAAAATGAATCTACTGGAAGAGGGTTGGCCGATACAAAAGAAATGCAACCAGGCCTATGTGTTTTTTTCATTCTCTTTCTTTTTATTTTATATTGGAGGTTAGCATTCAGTCATTAGGGCAGATCCAGAGAGAGGTTCAGACATTTACATGGTCCACTGCTGGGTCATTTTCACAGCATGGATCTGAAGGGATTCATGCAGGAGGGCTGCCACCGTTTCTTGGAGTCAGAGTGATAAAACAATATTTTGAATCTGTCGAATTTACTATGAGCCACACAAACAGCCTCTATCAAGAATGAAATGAAGCCAACTCTATAAATGCCCTGGATCGTGTTTGGGATGTGGGCCCCCTAAAATTGTCTCGTACAAGGCTTGAAGGTTTGAACTGTTGGTGCATGCTGGTGTGTGGTGCAGTTTCACTTTAAGTAACACAGACTGGGACGAGAATTTTTCATACTCTAGTCCTGAAATTGGATAAATCATCTCTTATTGTTTTATTAGGAATCTATACAGTTGACCCTTGAACAACACAGGTTTGAACTGTGTAGGTTCATTTTTAAAAGATAAACCTGATACAGTATTGTAAATGTATTTTCTCTTATGATTTTCTTTTTTTTTTCTCTTATGATTTTCTTAACATTTTCTTTTCTCTAGCGTACTTTATTGTGGGAATACAGTGCATATACATATAGTGTACAAAGTATGTGTAAATTGTGTTATCAGTAAGACTTCTGGTCAGTGGTAGGCAATGAGTAATTAGGTTTATGAGGAGTCGAAAGTTATATGTAGATTTTTGATATTTGGGGGTTGGCGTCCCTAACCCCCACGTTGTTCAAACGTCAACTGTATTTCTTAAGGCCTTATGCTATCTTACCCCCACCTGAAATCGCCATATAACTGAAACCAAAGTGTGTATTTTTCCCCTTCCTATGTATTTTTGTGTGTTTCATTTGATTTCTTTGTAAGGTTGTAGGACCCTTATCTAATGTGAGCAGAGGGGACAGTGGTTGGCTTGAAGAAATCCAAGGTTTTCCTGTAGATGTTAATGATGAGAATCAGAATAGAATATCATGTGACCGAGGGTCCAATCTTAACGATTTTAATGACTGGCTATGGCAAACTTGACCAAATACAGCTACAGACTCTAAGGCCAGGTCTACACAGTGCAAAGTGTAGAGCTGGGAACTCTCCAGTAATTTCAGGTCACAAAGTTGGCCAAGCCGATTAAGGTCTTAGAACTGTTGGTGTTCGCATTAAGTTTAGTAGAGTGGGTAAGAGCCCAAGATCCAAAATCAGACTGCTTGGGTTAATTTCCTCCCTTAGCTACTTCCTAATAGTATAACCTTGGTCCTCCAGCTATCCTTAATTCTTTGTCTCTCAGTTTTCCCACATTAAGATGAGGTTAGTAATTCAGTTACTGAACAGGGGTATTGGGAGAATTAAAGCTATTAATATAAGTAAGATGCTTTGAATAGGGCCTGGCACACAGTCAGTGCTAAATAATGTCTAGCTATTGTTAGGAAGATTCTTAAGATGTGGGCTTTGCAGAGACAAAAATTTGTGAAAGCAAGGTCCATGCAACTTTTGGTGAAGTGTAAAATGTTTTGAACTTTTTAGTGAAGTATTAACTATACATCATCTGCTTGACCTTTGAAACTGAATTATTTTAGAGACTGCTTTCCATACATGCTCTCTGAAAGTACTACAAGTATCAAAAATATTCCAGAGAAGTTGAAGATATGGGTGTCATTTAGTGAAGGGTAAGGGCGTCAAGACAGTTCAATTTGGTGAAGAGAAAGCCAAATGAAATTTACCTGGCTTGACTTGGAAATGGGTTTATTAACAATTATAATGATATCAACTGCTTATGGAGTGTTTACTATTTTACAAGAACTTTAATTTCACTTAATTCATTGATTTTGCTTAATTTTTAAAAAGAATTTATTTGAGATAGAGAGCCAGAGCATAAGTGAGAAGAGGGGCAGAGGGAGAGGGATAGATGCAGACTCTCCACTAAGCAGGGAAACCAATGTGGGGCTCTATCCCAGTACTCCGGGATCATGACTTGTGCTGAAGTCAGAAGCTTAAACAACTGAACCATGTAGACACCCCTAATTTTGCTTAATTTTTAAAGTTACTTAATTTCATTTAATTATCACAAAATTTCACAAAGTATTATCTCCATTTTATATATAGGTAAATTGAGGCTAGGAGAGGTAATGCATCTTTCTAAAGTTCCAAAGCTGTTTAATACCAGAATCTGGATTTGAACCCAGTTATGATAAACTGCAAAACCAGTAATTTTTTTTAATATAAGATTTTTTTTGAAGATTTTATTTATTTATTCATGAGAGACACAGGCAGAGGGAGAAGCAGGCTCCACTCAGAGAGTCTGACGTGGGACTCAATCCCAGGTCTCCAGGATCACAACCTGGGCTGCAGGCGGTGCTAAACCGCTGTGCTACCAGAGCTCCCCAAAAGCCAGTATTTTTAACTGCTATGATTTATTTCTCTCTCAATGCTGTTATATATATTAATAAGGATGTCAGTATGGTACTTAAAGCACTTTAAAGGCCCTATGAGTAGGGTGCCTGGGTGGTTCCGTTGGTTAAATGACCAACTCTTGATTTCAGCTCAGGTCTTGATCTCAGGGTCATGAGATGGAGCCCCACGTCAGGCCCTGTGTCAGGTCCTGCATCAGGTATAAAGCCTGCTTGGGATTCTGTCTTCCTCTACCTCTCCCTCCATTCCCTCTCTAAAAAAAAAAAAAGAAAAAAAGGAAGCCGTATGAGTTAAACATTCTAGAAGTCCTAATTTTACAGATAGGAAAATGGAGGCTTAATGGAGTCGATTGACTTTCCCAGGATGATTCAGTTACTGCATACCCCATTTGGAAGCATCCAAATTTTCTAATTTATCCACAACCATCTAGCACTAGACTTGCTTCCAATTCCATATTTACCATCAACCCAGTGGGCTGATGGAGGGAGAGAGAGACTCGGCAGAAACAGCAGTGGGAGAATGGTTCAAGGAGGGGGGCAGGGAGCAAGGATGTGGGGAGAAATGTAGAACCATAACTATCCTGCATTGTCTCTGCAGGGTTTTCACATTCTCCATAATAAGATGACTGACTCCTTTTATTTTCTGTCTTTTATTAATGATGTCAAAATTATAACAAAATATTTAACTTAGACCTTAGGAATATTCTAAGTGTGTAGGTGTTAGATTCTAAGGAGTTATTGAGAACTTCTTTCCCCATAGGTTTGTAATACATGATGATTATCCTGTGTCATAGCATACTGTATTTTAAGTAAACATCATTAGGGTCAGAACATTCAGCTTTTTTTTAAAAAAAATGATTTTATTTATTTGAGAGAGACAGACCATAAGTGGATGGAGGAGCAGAGGCCTAGGGAGAGGGAGAAGCAGACTCCTTGCTGAGCAGGGAGCCTGTCGTGGGGCTTGATCTCAGGACAGTGGGATCATGACCTGAACCAAAGGCAGCCGCTTAACCGACTGAGTCACCCAAGTGCCCTAACATTCAGCTTTTTGATAAATATTGTCAGCAAGTCCAATAGATATTGCATGAGCTAACTCATTTCTTTAAACACAGCAAGCAAATCATGATTATACTCTAATTGGGAACTTGCCAATGAGATGACAACCAGAGTTAGGATCTGCCAGCAATCACTGCTATCTGTGGTGATGGCTTTATATGTACATTCTTCTCAAGATAATTAAGATATTTGTATCCAGAAAATGGAAAAGTACCTATCCCAATATATTTTATCTATAACACCTACATAGAATGCAGCCTTTTTTTTTTTTTTTTTTTTTGAGAGAGAGAGTGAATCTTAAGCTATGAGAGCTCTTAAGATCTTAAGTTTTGGGGCTTGATCTCATGACCCTGAGATCATGACCTAAGCCAAAAATCAAGAGTCAGATGCTCAACCGACTGAGCCACCCAGGCAGCCCAAGAATGCAGATGCTTTAACAGGCAGAATGTGAGATCAAGATCTTGGGGGGTGGGGGGGGAACCTCTATTAATAAATCTTTCATTCAATCTTTCTTCCTCTCTGTATCCACTTATACCAAAAAGTACCATTGAGAAATACCCCCATGGATTGGAAATTAGCCTGCTACCAATTTGTTCATTCATTTACTTATTCATTAAATATATATCAAAAAGCTATCACATATTAGATACCTTTCCAGGTGCTGGGGAGTGAATGAAACAGACAAAAGTTTGTGAGTTCGTTGAGCTTATATTTTAGTACAGAGACAGTTGGTAAACAATATGAGTAGGTAAATATATAGGATATAAGATCATTGTAAGTGCTATGAAGAAAAAAAAAGGGAAGGGGATACAAAATACTTTGGGGGTGAAATTTAGATCTGGTGGACAGGGAAGGCATCCATGAGAAAGTGAGTTTTGAGTGCAGATGTGAAGGAAATGGGAAAGCCAACCTTACGGGTTTCTGAGGGAAGAGTGTTTCAGGCAGAGGGAATAGCAATGATAGACGTGCTGTGGGAGGATCAGGCCTGGCATGTTTGCACAAGGACAGTGCCACTGGCACATTGTGAACAAGAGGATGGGGTGTATCAGAGAGGTTCTGGGGAGGGTTTACAGATTCTGTGGGGCCCCATAGGTCAGAGTTTACAGACTTTGACTTCCTATCATGCCCAAAGCAGGTGTGTGTGAGCAGATAGGGAGGAGCTAGTTTGGAACACGCGTGGATGAGACTGTTTTCATTTCAATTGACTTTTATCAAATACCAGCCACATGGTATGCACTGTGCTATACTCTGGAGGCCCAAAGAAGAAAGAGAAATATATTTCCCTCAAGTTATTCAATCTAGTAGAGAAGATAGAAAGGTTTAGAACACTTCAAAATGGTGCACTCTAGACTTCCTTCTGTCAAGGGAGACCTCCACAGGTATGGCCCGGCCACGTTTTTCCTAGAAGCTGAGGGAAGGCTCACAGTGATACATCATGAGGCCCCTCTCACTCAGCAGGGTGGAGTGACTGCTCATTTCCACACTTCCCCACCTGCATCACATCTCTCCAGAGAAGAGAAGATGCAGTTAGCTAACCAACATTTTAGGTCGCCATGCACAAGTGACAGTGTATCCCATTACCTTGAAAATGTTCTTGAAAAGTTGTAGATAAGTTGAAATTGGGTCCCAGTAAGCTATATTCAGGGTGAATTCCAAGCCATCAGTAATGCCAATAAACCCATGACTTATCTTGTGAAATGAAAAACACCTCACATTGTTGCAGTAAGGCTAAAGTTTTTCACCCTGCTAAGTAAGAGATAGCCGTAATTAGACACCTCGGTCTGGGAGAACTAATTGCTTTCAGCCTTGCCCAAATTGCTGCGTAGCAAGAGTATAAGATCTTTCTGGCTGACAGGCTAGTACTGCCTCTGCATCCAGGTCAGGGGCACATTGATTATTTTCTTCTCCGTTATTCCCAGTTGTTTTCTCCTACCTAGCACTTATTTACAGTTTCATACATCAAACTCACAGGAAGCTTCAAATTTTAACAACTTTTCTTTTCGGGGTGCTGTGTAAGGAAAGATTTCTGATCGGTGTGGTGAGCCTTATCTTTAAATATTGTTAGAGCTGCCACTCTCTTAGTCCAAATTCTGAAAGGGAGGAGTAGCAAAGGAATTTCAGACATCTTTAATCAACCACAGTTTGCCCTCTAGTAACAAACTAATTATATTCTTCCCAAATGAAAAATACTCTCATTCCGTCCCAAGGCCCCCAAAGACTTTTCCCACTGTAGCATTTGTGTAAAGGTCAGGATTTTGTCATTGAAATCAGATCCACACATGGATGGGGTTTCCCAGAGGGCAGTTCCTTGAAAATGGTTTTTCTTAATCTGAAGGCCTGTGAACTAAAGAGATCAGTTACTGCCCCACCCATGTTCACTGCTCAATAGATAGTGATGTGCAGGGTTGAGAGAATGGCTGTGCACACTCACATTCAAAGCAGGGAAGGAGAACTAGGAGGCACATGCAAGTTACTGATCCATAGCAGTTCTGAAATCCAGCGGGTCACATGCTGCCAGTCCAGTCTTGCTGCGTGAGAATGATTTTTTGAGGGTATGATCTGTATATCTTGGTTCCACCTTTGAATCAGCCTTCTGTGGAAAAAAAAAAAGAAAAAAGGCCCACATTGGTAACTGGTGGAGGGTTGGGAGTTTAAAGCTCTCTTTTCATTTTGTGTTGTTTGTCTTAACCCTTCTACTGATACAATTCTCTAAAAACATATGGGTTTCCTGTGACTTATTGGCATTTACTGTGTTAGTCAAAAGTCTCACCTACGTACCCTCCAAGAAACATCCTTCTTGGTCTTGAGTCATGTATGAGGCTGCTATAGAAAAACACCTCAGGTGCTTAGAAGTTCTGTTGTTTAACAGGGAAGGTTTATGAAACTTGCTTTTGGAACCTTAGAAAGCCCTCTTTAGAGCTGAAAATTTCTGTGACGCAACAGCTCCAATTGCTCTGAGGTCTTAACAGAGACACGATTAAACGTTTCTGGTTAGAGAGTCCTTTTCTGAGAGACTAGAAATGAGAAACTGTTCCTTTTGAAAACCAGCAAATCCTAGATCTAAACTCCACTGAAAAAAAAATCAACGGTGTTTTCTTTAATCCATTTTTGTCTTCTTGAATTTTGTTAGAGGTGGCTAGAAGAAGCCAGATAGCACTTTTCAACAATCTGCCCAGAAATCTTATTCATAATCCTCAAGATCATTAGGTACTCTGTTTCTTTCCCCTTGTTTTCTACATCGTTATAAGCAAGAGTTTGATGACTGCTCTGCCCATATTTAATTCAGGTACCTTTTTCTGCAGCCTCCCACACATTCTCGTATGTCCTGGTTCCCATTTTCACAAGGCCCTTCCAGCTTTCACTGTCCATCTTCTGGAGGCCCTAACAGCCAATGTTTGCGACTTGGTCCCAAAGCCAGTGCAACACATCTTCGGTTTTTTAGACAGAATATCACTTCTGGAAACAAATTTGACTCTAGTTATATATGGCTATATATGGGGACTTAAAACCATCACTTTATTTTGGTCGTAGTTTTGTGGATCTGGAATTTGGAAAGAGCTTGGCTGTTGAGTTGGTGCTTGGGGTCTCTTCCAAAGTCGCAGTCAGATAGATGTTGGCTAGGGCTGTGGTTACCTGACATAGCTAGACTCCAAAGGGTCACTCATGGGGCTGGCAGTTGATGCTGGCAGTTGACGCTGGCTGTTGTCTGGGAGCTCAGGTGGGGCTGCCAACCTGAGCATCTGTATGTGGCTTCTTCTTGTGCCCTGGCGTCTCACAGCATAGCGGCTCCATTCTAAGAGGGAATGTCTTGACAGAGAATGTTCCAAGAGATCCAGATAGTGGCTGCATAGTTTCTTATGATTGAGCTTTCAAAGTCCCAGAATGTCATTTTTGATGAATTCTAACAGCTCAAGTTTAATGGGTGGATCTACTATCTTTTCAGTAAGAGAAAGAACAAATAATTTGTGGCCATCTTTAATTTTCCACATTGATTATCAGAGCCCTCCCAAACTACCACACTTTTGGGGAGATACTGGTGACATGTGTGCTTTCTGAGAGCCAGTATCTGAAAATTTGGGAGCTTGTTCAGGGAAATCTGTGGTCCAAAGGAGGTGCATAAATAATTCCAATCCTGAGAAGTCATCTTGCTAGAAGATTTTGGCCTGAAAAAGTAAGTTGATGGAATCTTGTGAAGCAAGATGTGTTCTTTCTTCTGTGGCTCATTCCTATTTCCCATTGCTTGAATGCCATGGACTAATCTGCACATACATTTTGAAATCGTGTGAATCCTTGTCAGAATGGCCCATTTGTTAACTTCAGCTGGACAGTCCATCCTATTTTATAGTCTTCACCAAGACTCGGTGACCTTTTAACAGTAGTGTATCAAAGCCTTGACCTTTTGTTTTGGAGAGCTGGGTGCTAAGAAGGCTGGAGTGGTAAAGCATTGTGGTTATATCCCATGTGTGAGGGGGTGTGGCAGGCTCCTGAGCTCATAAAGGCTCAATAACTCTCAAGGTGTATGTTGGAGGGGTTGGAAGTAGGCAGCCCAGGGCACTTTCAGTAAGCCTTTATCTTTGTCAGACTTTGTGCCATCTTGGGTTCCTGGTCCCAAGCGACTGAGTTCTATCCTACCTCTTAAAGATAACCTAACCCTAGAATACTTTTATGTATGGTTGCATACTTGGAGCAAACAATAAAGAAAACTTAGGACTTTTCTCAAGCAAGTTGGACATTTGACCTCTAACCCTCAGTGGTTTAAAAAAAAAAGACATGAATGGAAGCAGGGCTGACTCTAATAGGGATGAGATGAAAGCTAGGAGTCACTTGGGCAAAAATCAAGATCAGCTGCATGCAATGGCTTGAAAACTGAGACATCACAGCAAAAATCAAAGCCAGTGATTCCCATGATCAGCAATAAGCTAGGTTTGGAGGATGAGATGAAGAAAGAGGCAAACAGGCAGACGTTTGTTGTGATTATGAGCAAGGTGAGGTTCTGTGAGATCAGGAGGGCAACGTGGTGAAAAGCAATCACATTTTGGAAGGCCAAATTGACAAGTTTAGGTGGTTTCCATACCACAAGTGTGGTATAGTGGTTTTATCTCACTCTGATCAACTGATAATTGCTTTTCAGAGTGCTACATCGAGAGCAAGTCAGGCCATGTTTGGTTTGTGTGTGAAAGGGTGCCATGATGTCTGCCACAAATGCCAAAACTGGGTGGTATTGGCAGCCTAGGTGCCATGTGGTTGTCATTGTGGCCAAGCTGATGAAGAGGAGCCTGCACCTCCTCTGAACTTCAGGGTGTGGTTTTGGAAAGAAAGCTCTCTAGTGAGCAACAAAGTAGGCTAGATCAAGTGGCTTGGAATTAGAAACTAATTAAACAGGAATGACTTACCCCTTAAAAAGGTCACAGTTCATGTTTCTCAACTTACAGACCCTTTATGATGAGTTCTAGAAGCCAGAAATGAAAACTTCTCAGAGTTTACTAACATCACAGGTATTCATGAACTATGGCCATTCAACCACTGGCCTTTGGGATTTTTTGACCTTTTCTTCCACTGATGTTTTTAACTTTGCTAACCTCACCTGTCTCTGTCCCCCAGCTTTTTCTTGAACATTGGATGACTTTGGACTCCTTCATCTAAAGCATTTGATTCCCTCTGCTATGAGGGCAGGTGGATGAAAGCAACCTCCTGTAACCCTCAGGGGTGTGTCTGGTGATATGGGGAAATGTGTAGTTTAAGAAACTACGTTAAGCAGGTTTTGATATGGCACCTGGCGAGAGTATCCCATTCTACCACCGTTAAAAATTGAGCATGTTTGCTGTTCCCAGGCTCCTTTGATGATATATCCAGAACTACTGGGTGTTTCATCTAGTTCAGTCCGGAATATAAGCAAGCAAACATATCTGAATGCATTTGACTGTGAGGAAAAGAAAAAAGACCTTGGCCTTGTACTTCTTGCCTGGGATTAAGATGGTCTCTGGATCTGTACCTATAGGTGTTGAAAAGGAGTATATGCAACAGAGCGTAGAGTTTGTAGCCAATTTCCTTTGCATTTTTGCTCAATACCATGTGAAGTAGCCTTGTATGGCATCTAAATGAAAGGAAATTCCTATTCTATGCCATGAAGTTCTCTTGGAACCTTTTCTTTTCTTTTTTTAAAAGATTGTATTTATTTGAGATAAAATGAGAGAGCATAAGCAGGTGAAAGGGGAGAGGGAGACAGAGAAGCAGACTTCCTTCTGAGCAGGGAGCCCCGACTTGGGACTTGATCCCAGGACCCTGGGATCATGACCTGAGCCAAAGGCAGATGCTTAACTGACTGAACCACCCAGGTGCCCCTCTTGGAATATTTTCTCCACTAGTTCATACACATTCATTTTTGGACACCTGGGTGGGAAAATCAAGCTGATGCTCAGCTCTTGTGCATTTACTATTGTCCCAAATCTGCCTGCTGGGTATAATATCCTTGTCTTTTAGACTATCACATTGCATTTTGGGGTATAAACTAGTAGATATCATATGCCTGTGCAATCTGCTCTAAATGTTTTTTGTGGTTTTTTTCAAGACCATTTTGACTTAATTAAACACAATTCTGGCAAATACTATAAGAGAGCTCTAATGAACTATGGAAGTCCGTGTGGTAGAGCAATTATATTTGTAGGAGGAGATGGGGAATGACACAAGAAGGTAGTATTTAGGATAGATTTTAAGGACGATTGGGATTTTGACAAATAGAAATGCTGATGGAGTTTGAGAGAGAATCGGAGGTTTGGACATAGTGGCCATTTAATCTGGCTTTGTTTGAATAGGTTAAGTAAGAATCTGTGTGGTAAAGAATTAGGAGAAAAACCAGGAGAGATTTTTAAAAATTGTGGAGAGACTTGAATGTCAGTTTGGGTATTTGTTTTTAATTTGGTAAGTTATGAGGAGGTACTGAATTTTTAAAAGCGTAGCTTAATATTATCAGAGTTGGGAACGACATGCTTTAAGTAGAGTTCATCTGAAATGGGCCACTCTGTTTATGAAGATTTTTATCTATATAAGCACATAAATATGTACATATAAATTTCCACAGGCAAAGGAAAAGACTGTATTTTATGGCATAAAATTATATTTTTTGGCTCTGACTCAGCAGTCATAAAATCTAACTATTTCCAAGCATAAGAAAGATGGAAAACACTCTTTATAACATCTTAAATAATTGTATGGAGGCCAATCCATGGCCCTTGTGCATAAGTAGCTCACACTGAATTTTAGGGGTTTTTAAAATACATTTCAGCATTAAGTTGGGCCTAGAAACAGACCATATATCTAATAGGTAACTTCTCTGTGAACTTCCAGCCCTACTACTTACAATGAAATGTTCATATATGCATTTAAATGCAACTATTAAGAAGAACTTGAACCTTTTTCTGTGTCTGTTGACTAATAAAACTTTCCAAACTAAGCCCAAAGGGAAAAAAGTGCAATATCTATGTATAACTTTCAGCTTCTGGGTTAAAGATGACTAGAAATCACCCAAGACTCTCTACGAAGGAAGCGTTGGCATTTGATCCGGTCATACAGAAGTTATGACTGGGCTTTGAATGCCGGGTGAATGTCATCACTAATAAAAATTAGTATGACCTACGCTGTTAGTCCAAGGCAGAGAGGTTGGAGTCATGCAGAATCTAGTGGACATTAGCAAGGGTTACCTTATCAAGTGTTCTTAGGAAGACAAGTCTTGAGGTACAGTATTGCACCATTATCTGTGGAATTTGCTTTCCGAGGTTTGAATTAGCCACGGTCAACTGTGGTCTGGAAGTAGATGGTCTTTCTGAAGAATCATTCGAAAGTCAGTAGTAGCCTAATGCTGTATCACAAGGCCTGTGTCATTCATCTCACTTACCTCATCACACAGGCATTTTATCATCTCTCATCGTCACAAAAAGGGTGAGTACGGTACAAAAAGATAGTTGTGGTGAGACAGAGACCACATTCACATAACTTCCCTGAAGTATTTTGTTTTAATTGTTCTCTCATCATCGTTAATATCTTACTGTGCCTGATTTATAAATTAATCTTCATCACAGATACATATATATAGGAAAAAGCACTGTATATGTCGCATTTAGTACTATCTGCAGTTTCAGGCATCTACTGGGGGGCTTGGGACATACCCCCCATACATAAAGTGAGACCACTGTACTCTTATTGACTTATCATTAATTTTTCTGATGTAACATGTAACACAGAGGCAAGTTTTTCTTGCTTTTTCCTTCCAAGTTCCAAGGTTAAATCAGACTATTAACATCAGCCAGAGGATATTAAGATTACTCAACGTTTGAATTCTGCTGTGGTATTTCTCTGCCTTGCTTTCCAAACAGATGAATATATGGAAAATGATCAGTCTAATAAATACAGCCAGATCTAATAAGACTGTCTTAATTGTTTTAGTTTTCTTTTCTTTTCTTTTCTTTTTTTTTAAATTTCTCAGTTCCAGGTAGGTGGTAAACAGAGGGCCAGGGAGAGGAGACCAGTTTTTAAATCATGATGGGCATGTAGAACATGATAAAAGCATAAAATTGGGCAAAATCTGTTGTTTGCCGGGAAGGATTTTTATGGTACTGTCTCCTTCAGAGTAATGGGAGTAAGTTTGACAGGGTTCAAAGTCAGGTAAAGGAGAATGTCAAAGCTAAGGCAGTAAGGCTGGAGGATGGGTCATGGTCACAGGGGGAGGGTGGCAGGATTCAACGCCAGGTGTCCCATGTCAGCAAAACTTCAGGCTGGCCAAGCAGCTTGTAACAGGATAGTGGATGTTACCAGGGGGACCGTTAAGGGAATTTTTGTTTCAAAAAACCCCTTCTCCTGAAAAGTGAGCCTCTTGATCCTACACAACTCAGAATTTTTCTTCTTTCATTATATTCTCTCCCTAAAGTAAAATCATCAGTGCCTTTTGCAACTCTGTTATCTCAATTTACACGTAAGTAAATACTTTCAGGAACTAGTCATAAATCACTTCAAAATGTCCAAAAAACACACTGAGACCAGGTGTTTTAAGTGTGTGTGTGTTAGCTGAGGTTGAGGGTGGTGTGTGATGAAGCAGAGGGACAACCTAGAGGAGGTCTGGCTTTCATACTGCCATTCACTCAGAGATCCCTCTCTTTGATCTCTTATATCCAGATTCCAGGTGCCATTACTTTCAAAGACAGTGCTTGGTTCTTTTGCCTGAAAACTGTTTGAAATCTATTGCTCAGAGGCTATTGCATTTGAAGACTTACCTAATCTCAAGATTTTCTTTTCTTTAGTCGTTGAAAGAAAACGTATTTTTTTTTAACTCTTTAGCAATTTAAGTCTACCATCTTGGTTGCCAGTTAGGGGGTGTTGCATCGGTGTTTAGTTTTTATACAACAAATGAATTTACTAGAATCTGGTTCAGTCACTGATCAAGGTTTATTTTATTTATCTAGGAAGTGAAATAAGGTGAAGGTGAGCATTTTTATTAGTTTCTACTTCACGACACCTCTCATCTTTCCCCGTAGGAGACTCCAAGGTCACACAGCCTTGGAAATCACCAGCCAGAAGAATGGAGACTTGGGACTAAGGGTGGCTACTAGGATTGGGCTGGTGCTGGGCTGCTCGTCCACATGTGAGTTGGGGTGGGTGTCTAAGCAGGAGAAGAGTGCACAGAATCTGTTACCATGGAGACAGGCCAGCATGCATGTGGCAGTCAGCATCAGGGAGGTCCAGCGAGTGGTAGTAGGTGATGGCTATTCCAGCCAGTCAGGTTGTCCAAGAGAGAGCCATCAGCATCAATCCAGGCCGACCCTAGGCTTCAGAGAGGACCCATGCACATGGCCAGCATTCAGGGACCGGGGCAGAGTACCCAGACCATTCTGGTTAAGGTTTGGGAGGTGAACAGCTCAACCCAGGTCCTGGCCCCACCACCTACTTACTCACAGCCTTGACCAAGTTATTTAATCTGTCTTTAGTTTCTGTAAAGCCAACAAAAATGAAATGGTGTCTACCTTATAGGGTTATTGTGATGATAAAAAATAGTAATGCACTTAGCACATGCCCGAACCACACTAAGCATGCAACATATGATAGCTTTTATACAAAATTAGTTATTAGGGTTATGCCTAGAGCACTGTGGGGATTTGATTATAGGAACAAAGAGTTCAGTTACTAGAGTCGGGCTGCCCTGCCAGCAAGAGACCGAAAGATATGACATGTCAAAGAGACTATGACATGACACCTAGCCTTGTTGGGTTGCCCGTGACTAGGGGTCAGGATGGATATCATGCTTCCAATGGAACTGATTTGCTGGTGAGTCTGATGAGGGTGTCTTTGGGATTGAGAGTGTCACAGGGAGCAGAAATGGGATGGGATAGTGCACTTATTTTAATTGTCTAACTGAATTCACACAGGACCTCTAATCCTTCAGAAGCTCTTTGCTAGAGAATAACCTGTCATGTGAATTTTCCCCAAGATTGGTTTCTCACCCCAAAAGCCTCATCTGTAAGGAAGAGTTTTATGATGACTCTCAAACAATTGGGTTTATGATTGTTTTTTTACTGCAAAATTTGAAAAGATCAGCTATGAAACATGCCGTAGATAAGAAGAATGCTTTTTTTTTCATCACATGATGATGTCACTGTTTTTTCCACTTCTTCCCCTGAAGCCTGGTGCCCTGTGCAACCCAACACCTGCTGCTCCAGACTCTCTCTTATCTGCATTTCCACTTCAAGCCACTCTAGTTCTCTGACCTCAAGACCTTGTTTGGAAACTAGTTAGCTGATAAGATAGTGATGTCTGACTCTTATATAGCCCGTTTTATCATTTACAAAGTGCGTTGCCCCTTGGGTCTTAGGTATGTCTCTCTCCTCAACGTGGTGAGGCAGGAATCACCTCCGTTGAGTGGATGAGGTCATGAGGCTCAGTTAGTTCGATTCCCCAAGGCCGTTCAGCTGGTAAGGATAGACCCAAGTCTAGAAGCCCGGTTTTCTGAGTCCAAACTCTGTGACTTTTTCCACTCCTCCACGTTGACTGCAAGCTGATGGTGGCTGCTCTTTGCTCCCCTCCCATTTCATTTGTGTATTAAACAGTGCCTTCCAGGGCTTTCACCAGTTGACTACGCACTTGCTAGATACGAGCATTCAGCACCTGGCTTCCAAATGCACTGTCTACACCAGAACTGTTCACAGGGGCTACAGGGGACAAAATTAAAAAAAAACAAAGGAGAGAGAGAGACAGTTTTGTCTTTGACTTTGGTTTCCTTTTGACTCAAAGATAAAGTATGTGACAGATGTTAAGAATGTGTGAAGTTTAAAAGGGAATAAGCACTGAGGGTAGAGCAGTGTCTGAGAATGTTTTTGAGTGCAGAGCCCTGTTCCAGGAACAGTTGTCATGTATGATTATTGATGGCATCCAGGACCAGAGAAGATAGTGATTTTTTTTTTTTTTCAAAATAAGTCAAATCAGGTTGTTTCTCTGCTCAGGGCCCCCCAGAGACTCCCATCTCTCTGCTCCCATGCCCTGTCATTTTCCAGTGCTCCACCCTGTCTTACCTCTGCTTCTGCTTTGGCCACTTGGGCCTGCTTGCTATTTCTTGAACAGAGCAAATAGGCAGGCACCTCAAGACCTTCACGCTTGATGTTTCTTCCGGGGATGCCAAAGAGATTACACTTCCTTCTTTGGGCATGAGGACGTGCCACTTTAGGATTGTGAGTCAGGGAGTAGCAGTAGTCACCTGCGGAATCCATTCTTTGACCTAAATACCATCATGTCATTTCCCTTTCAGAAACCTCTCACTGATCCCCATTGCAGCATGACATCCAGACCCCAGAAACTGGCTGAAGGGCTCTCCATTTCCTCTTGGCTTCACGTTCTAGCAGTGCCCATGAAAGGAGGGTGACAGGAGGAGGATGCTTTAGCCCTGTGCCCTCTATCAGCTCCCCACTTCCTCCAAGCAAGCCTAAATACATGTATAATAAACTTGCAAAAACTGTGTGCTCATGTACAAATCAGCCTTTGGGATGGATCTCCAACCCATGTCTTCAAGGTTGAGTCCTTGAACACATTCAACATGGAATGGTGGGAGCCAGGATGAACAGTATTATTTGGAATCTCCTACTCACAGCCAATTTTCTCCTCAGCTAAGAAAACCCTTTCTTCTTTTTTATTTTATATTTTTAAGTTTTATTGAGATAAAAAATGTATTGTATTGTATATGTATATTTACATATACATATATCATTATATGAGTTTAAGATACACATTATGATTTGATGTGTGTATATATTCTGAAATCATTACCACAATAATTTTAGTTAATACATATATCACCTCATATGGTTAGAATTTTTTTTGATGGTGAGAATTTTTAGGGTCTACTCTCTTAATAACTTTCACATATATAATACTGTATTATTAATTATAGTTTCCATGTTGTACGTTACATCCACACAACTTATTCATCTTGCAACTGGAAGTTTGTACTCTTTGACCATCTTCACCCATTTCCCCAGCTCTGGGAATCACCGATCTGGTGTTTGTTTCTATGAGTTCCATGTTTTTATATTCTCCACATGTAAATGAGATCATACAGTATTTGTCTTTTTCTGTATTTCACTT
This sequence comes from Canis aureus, assembly GCF_053574225.1. NCBI lineage: Eukaryota > Metazoa > Chordata > Mammalia > Carnivora > Canidae > Canis > Canis aureus. The sequence continues at coordinate 11,573,325 of NC_135648.1, forward strand.
AGCATAATGCCTTCAAGGTTCATCCATATTGTTACAAAAGGTAAGATTTCCTTCTTTTTTTATGGCTGAATATATGTATGTATATATATGTGTGTATGTGTGTGTATGTATAATCAATCACATTTTCTTTATCCATTCATCCACTGATGGACACTTAGATTGTTTCCATGTCTTGATTATGGTAAATAAAGCTATGCTGAATATGGCCCAGATATCTCTTCAAGATGGTGATTTCCATTTCACCTCCTTCATTCTCTCTCTCTCTCTCTCTCTCTCTCTCTCTCACTCCCTCCCTTTCTCTCCCTCCCCCAAGAGTGTTTTCCATACTGGCTATACCACTTTACATTCCCACCAACAGTGAAGAGGGGTTCCTTTTTCTCTACTTCCTTGCCAGGACTTGTTATCGCTTGTCTTTTTGATGATAGCCATTCTAACAAGTGTGAGGTGATAGCTCATTGTGGTTTGGTTTGCATTTCTGTGATGATTAGTTATTTTGAGTGTTTTTTCCTGTATCTGTTGGTCATTTGAGTATCTTGGAAAAACTGTTTATATCTTTTGCCCATTTTCAAATTGATTGTCTTTTCCTGTTGTATGAGTTTCTCATATATTTTGCATATTAACCCCTTATCTGAAATGTGGTTTGCAGATATTTTTTCCCATTTCATAGGTTGCTTTTTTACTTTGTTGACTCTTTGGTTCTGCAGATGCTTTTTCAGTTTGATATAGTTCCACTAGTTTATCTTTCCTTTTGTTACCGTGCTTGGGGTGTCATATCCATAAAATTGTTGCCAAGACAGTGTCAAGGGGACTTTTCCTGTCTTACTTTTAAGTCTTTAGTTCATGTTGCATTTATTTCTGTGAATGATGTAGGACAGGGGTCTAGTTTTATGCTTTTACATGTAAATACCCACTTTTCCTAGTATCATTTCAACTGGGAGGTGCAGAGAAGAGACAAGAGGTCATTTCATTAGCTCAGGCAACACATAATGGAAACCTGAACTAGAGAAATGGAAGGTCATACTCTATGGGCCCATTTACTTATCTACAAAAGAGGAGTTTTAACACTATCTATGTCATAGGATTGTTGTGATGGTATATTGTGCTGAGAAGTCAACACATATTTTATACTAGCAGCCATCCTATATAGTGGTTAAAAGCACAGCTCTGTGCCATGCTCCCAACACTGCCTCCCCATTCTCACAGTTGGTTGAACCTCAGCCAGTTTCTTAACCTCTTTGTGCCTTTGCTTTCACATCTTCAAAATGGAAATAATAGCACTAATTCACAAGGCTGTTGTAAAACTTATATGAATTAATGTTTGTATAGGGTTTAGACCTGGCATGTAGTAATGTCTTAATAAGCATTGATTTAAAACACACACACACACACACACACACACACACACACACACACACACACACACTGGGTGCCTGGATGGCTCAGTTGGTTGAGTGACTGACTCTTGATTTTGGCTCAGATCATGACTTCAGGGTTGGGAGATTGAGCCCTGTGTGGAGTTCCCTGCTCAGTGAGGTGTCTACTTGTGCCTCTTCCTCTGTTCCTCCCTCTGCTCATACATTCTCTCTCTCTCTCATAAATAAATAAATAAATAAATAAATAAATAAATAAATAAATATCTTAAAAAATGCACACACATAAGTGGAAAGAAAAATTGTTGAGGTAAAATCAACATGACTTTATAACTAAGTGAATGGGCAGATGGGTATATATGTATCTGTTGGCATGGGAGGTAAAGTAGTAGAAAAAAATCTAAGATAAATTGGTATGGAGACCTAATGACTCTACAGATAATGATAACTTGACTCAAGGTTAGAGCAAATAAGCTAGAATCAATTTGAAAAGTTGGGCCAGTATTTAATTCAAGCTTTTATATGCTAAGTTTGAAACTGTGATGGGTATCTATATATTAAGGGTAAGCAAGGAGGTTGGGGTTTCAGATCTAGAATTTGTGATTTAAAAATTATTAGCATGTAAGTACCAAGAATAATAATCGTTAATATTATTTGGAAATGAGAGCACTGTGCTAAACATTTAATATATATTACCTCACTTAATCCTCTCAGGATCCCTAGGACATAGGTACTATGATCAGCTACATCTCAGATGGGGAACACTGACGCACAGAGAAGATAAGTAACTTGTCCCAGGTCACCTGATTAAGTGGTCAAGCAAGAGTTTAACTCCAGGCAGTTTTATTCTGTCCTCTTTATTCTTTTTGGACTGTCTCCACAGCAAAAGTTGAGACCATGAGGTTGGTCAAAAAAGCATGGTGAGAAAGAGAACGTGTCCAATAGTGATGCTTTTGACACTCTTTCACTTGGGGTTTTCTCACTTGCCAACAGGTGCCTCTTTGCAAAACAGATAGTCAGGGCTCAGTAGTTGTTGGGTGAGAGAATGCGTAATCTGGTGTTAGTGGTTCTGGCTTTGAGGCCATAAAGTAGAGGAAGGTTAATTGGCTCAGGCCAGGGTTTAGCTGCCAGACCATGTCCTAGCAGCAAGGCACTGACACCCACAGTTCACAAAGAAAATTGGATGCTTCAGAATCACCTGGGGTGGTTACTCATAAACAGAATCCCAATTCCCCACCCCGCTCTACCCCAGAGCGAATCAGGGTCAGCCTGGCTCACTGTGTCTTTAATAAATGCCTGGGAGATCATGATGGGCAACCGGTTTGTTACCCACTACTCTGACCCACCAAGATTACTAGGATTGACATGTGATATTTTCGTTACACAAAGAACAGCCATAAAAGAATGATCTTGGTTTTCTTGTGAGTTTTAAACCAGCTATGAAGGTGATTTTAAAAGAAGAATTCTCAAAATGTTTGGTGCAATCACAGGATCGCTGAGGTAATTACATAACCTCCCCAAGTGACTATTTTGTAGGGAAATGCTCATTTGGATTTGTAGTTTCTGATGTGTTTAATAAATACCACTTTCATTACTGAAAGAGCCTCACTTCATAAATGTGGTTTCTCTGGATAAAAAGGAAAACATAGAGGAGCAGAGCATTCATCCGACATTATTACTATGTATTCTCCACTTCATTGTTAACTCTTGTGTTTGGAGAGGAATCAGTCAATTGGGTCATTTTCTGAACTCCACGGACCATCATCATCCCTGCTTATATTTGAATTGTTCACAGCACTTTGACCTTTACAGAGAACAGCTCTACATTGATGCCAAGTGTTGTTATTATATAGTGGAGCCCTTGTGAAGTGCTGGGGGTGGGGGGACCCAACTAACACCTGAGCTTAGAAGCTGATTTCCATCAGAATTCTATAGAACCTTTCTCAGAATATGATTTGACCTATGGAGAATCTGAATCCAGGCAATGATTAACATTGTTATATCCAGGGCTTGCTGAATTTTTAAATCTCAGCTTGGTCAGTTTTGGTAGATGCAAAATAGCTTCCTGGCCTGGTACATTAGGCCTTGGTGCAATTACTTCATGTTTCCACATTTGGAATAAATACAATAAAACATGTATCCACGTTTATATTGGGTTTCACAGATGCTGTGGGGAACATCTACCGTGTATACTTTATCTCACAGTAATTACATAGAAAATTAAAAAGAATCAATTCCAGTTTAACAATCTTTGTACTTAACCAATTTTTTGCTCTGCTTATGGGTCTAATTGCTTTAATTCTAATTTTATTTTTCTATAAGGTAGGGATCATATCCACTTCATTAGGTTGTATTCCAGGGATAACTACAATTAGAAAAAGATATCCTTAAAGGGACCCTAACTATGGAGAAGATACCTTCATTTGGATTTTTTCCATGGACCATTTCTCTTGGGCCCTTCCTTCATTCCTTTAACACATATTTGTTTGTTGAATGCTTCCCCTGGGCCAGCTAATGCTTCTAGCTGCTGGAGATATCACTGTGGGAAAAAACATAGGCAGACTAAGCCCTGCCTTCATAGAGCATACAGGCGGAGAGACTGAGGCAGGTAGTAGGCAAAATAGATAGAACTGGGCACTATATTAGAAGGTGTTAAGGATTATGGGGAAGACAAAGCAGGAAGGCAGGTAGGGAGGACTGGGCTGGGGAGAAGAAGGTGGTGTTTCTGATTTATTTATTTGTAAAGATTTTATTTATTTATTTGAGAGAGCAAACATGCTTGAGCACTGGGGAGGAGCAGGAGGAGAGGGACAAGGAGGCTGTCCCCATTGAGCACGGAGCCCCACTCGGGGCTTGATCCCAGGACCCCGACTCATGACCTCAGCTGAAATCAAGAGTAGGATGCTCAACCGACTGAGCCACCCAGGTACCCCTTCTGTTTTAGATAAGATGCTCGAGGTGGGGAAGTCCTCTCTGTGAAGGTGACACTCAAATCTTGGGGCGGTGAGGAAAGCAACTGTTATATTTAATGGCATTCCAAGGGACATTAGTCCTAAGAAATGCTGAGTTTAAAGAGGGTTTCACTGTTCAATAAGTTGGGAAATAATAATTTCTAGATATTTACAATGCTTGCTAGCATATGAAATTATTTGAAAAGCCTGCTGGAAAGGGACCTATTGAATTTATATGTATTTAAAATATTTTCTTCCCTCCTTCCCTAACATGGCAGGGCTGCTAGGCCATAGTTCTGAGCCATCCTTCAAATGTGGATGTGACCCTGCCAACCGGTGATCAGGCTTCTGAAGCTGCATGGTCCAGGAAAACTGCACACATCCTGGAACCCTAGACACAAGTGTGAGACCTGACTCTGCCACTTTGTCCCTGAGCCACTTTGTCCCTTTCTTATTTTTGGTTTTATCATCTACAAATTGGGCCTCATCATAATAACCAACTGTGCAAGGTTGTGGTGAAGATTAAATACAGTGAGGGGTTAAAGCACTTTCTGTATTTACAAATACAGATGCCTTATGTGCTTTTCTCTTTGCTTTTTTTGGTACTTGGGATGAGTCCATCTACTGTATTACCTTGTTTAGGGTTCGTTTATAAAGACTTTTGCCGGGGGAATCCCTGGGTGGCTGGGTGGTTTAGCGCCTGCCTTTGGCCCAGGGTGTGATCCTGGAGTCCTGGGATCAAGTCCCACATCGGGCTCCCTGCATGGAGCCTGCTTCTCCCTCTGCCTGTGTCTCTGCTTCTGTCTCTCTCTCTCTCTCTCTGTGTGTCTCTCATGAATAAATAAATAAAATCTTTAAAAAAATAAGGACTTTTGCCAAAGGAGGGTTCTGGGGCTGTGAAAGAGTGACGAGCAGATCATCTGGACCAGAATCCCAAACTTGTGCCTCATTAGCATCAGGATCCAATTAGACTAATTCATTGGCCAGAGGCCTGTTTCTCTACATCAGCCACTGGTTCTCAAACTTTGGTGCACACTGGAATCACTTGGAGCTTAAAAACAAATACCATTGCCTGGCTCCAACCCTCAGACATTCTGATTTAGTTTCTGCGGGGCGCATATTGAGGATCAAGATTATTTAAAGCTTCCCAAGTGATTCTAGCATGCTCCAAAGTTTGGAGACCACTGGTATAAGCTAACCCCTGTGATCCTCTTTTTTTAGTAGCCTGGTCAGGAGTAAAGCTTATGAGTTGATTAAGGTTGTAAATCAATGAATTTGATTCCTTTTTCTTCTGGGAATGTAAACAGGCAAGAAGGAAGAAAGGGAGGGAGGAGAATTTGCTTTTATCAGGCACCTGTTTGGACAGAGCATTTGGCTCTTTTATACATCATCTCATTCAATCCCCTCAGTACCTCTGCTACTTAAACATGATTCCATTTTCAAGATGCCATAACTGATCACATAGCGCTTAAGATCCTTCCTAAGGAAGTTGAAACAGGACTTTCGGTTTTGTGTTCTGGGTCCTTTCCGTCACTCCGGGACAGCCATTCAGCCTTCCTTCATGGTCCCAGTACTGTCTCCCACCCTCTTCATCTTCCCTTCCTTTGCTCTCTGGCAAAACCTGGTATCCAGTGTTTATGTATCAGTGCCAAACAGTCAGTGTGAATATTTTTCTTGGAGGGAGGAGCAGGTTTGCATTTTATATTTAAGTCTGACCAGGAAATGACCTACTTTACTCCCTTATGATAACAGTATACATAAGGTTGCATAATAAGCGGCATATATAGTGCAGAGAGAGGCCCCTTCTGAGCAAAGCACTGGTATAGCATGGCCTATCAGTAAGGCTGGTGCTACTTTTCCCACTTCCCAGATTATCTAAAGAGTTTTCATGGTGTAGAAACAGATGTAGGCAAATGTTCTCCCCTGATAGTAATTTATTCACTTAACATCCCTGGAGCACCTACTGTGTGCTAGGCCCCAGGAGTGAAAAGGTAACTGAAACGTTTATTACACTAAAGGCATATACCATTGAGCAGCAAAGGCAGACAATAATCACGATAAAAGACGGTGAACATAGTCATAGAAGTGTGTTGATGGTGGCACGGAGAAGGGGTGGTGGGTCACACTGGGCCATCACAGGGAAGAGACCTCCTGGGTTGGTTTACCAAGGAGGAGATTTGTGAAGCATGTCGTTGGGTTCCCTCTTTCCACCCCTTTGCGGATCCACCCCCTCCTCCAATGCTGGGAGCTTATTCCCTGAGGTGGGTAGAGCAGTTGTCAAAGAGGAAATCCAGGGGGGGAGCAGTTGAGTGACTTTCCCAGGGTCGCAAAAACAGTTGGAGGTAGAAATTAGACTCCCCCTCAAGTGTTCTGATTCCCAAGTCGAGTGTTCTTTCCATGACACCGAGTTTCCTCTGCTGGTTCAGCAACTGGCAGGGCCACATAGCTGAGAACACAGTCGGTAACATGTGGCATCAGGTGACATCTTGATTATTTTTTCCAGTCGAACCTGGTTGCCAAAGAGAAGTCTTTCTCCCTTCTGAACCCAGGCAGTGAATGTACTATCTCAAATGGAAAATACAGCCTTGAAATGAAGAACTCTAGAAAGCCCTAGGTGTAAAATAAAATCTGAGATGGATAGTTCTATTCAGAAATGTATGGTACAAATACAGGTGTCTATAAATATTTAAAATCACCAACACTATTTTGCCTTGGGTATTATATAGTTTCATATTTTACAAATTAGACTTTATTCAAATACATGCAATTTTATTTCAGACACCCCTAAGTCATTTGCATTCATCATCCTCCCTCCCCGCCCCCCCATCTCTATCACCAGCTTATGCCACTGCCAATTCACTAATAATCCCCAAATACATTTCTCCAACCACAGATTTCTTTTAAATCTTTCCCAAGGCCAGTGGAATCTGGCTATTTCATAGGCCTTTAAACCTGACATATCCCAAACCAATTTTTTTCTTTTCTTAGCATAGGCTTAAACTGTAACTCCTTAATATCTACTATTAATTTAGTTGTCGACGTGCAATACTTCAGCCTGTTGATCCCAGGTCCCTGCCAAATATCCGTCCATCCCTCCTCCCCACCTCACTGCCATACTTCTACTGTTCCAGGCCTTTGTTCTTTGCCTCCTCACAGCTAAGTGGACCGTAACTGTATCCCCAGAAACATTGAGTATTTTCCTCCACTTAACTCACCTTAGTACATGGAGAATTGTGCAGCCAGCTTAAACAAAACCAGAAACCTCCTCTTATTTTATTTCAATATTCAGAACTCTCTAAAAGGCTAGTACATTGTCCCGTGTCAGTTAAGTAAAATACCTTGACAATAAATTTCTTTGATGATTGAAGCTTTTACCGTGTCTCAAGGCCATCATTCTGAACGCTGGTGATTATTATACACTGTCCATGTTGCAGTCAGCATGACATTCGGCTTAAAGGAATGTATTATTCTCTTTAAGTTCAGTTTTAAAATAAACTATTCTTACACCAGTGGTTCTTAGCCTTTCTGGAGTCATGAACCCTTCTGAGAATATGACGAAAGTTACAGGTCTTAAGAACCGTGCAGACACACATGCATATGCACTCACATTTTGCCTACAATTTTAAGACTTTTAAAAATCCATCCATGGATCCTTAGAGCTATCATACAATCTGGCTTGAGGACCCCTGTAAATTGTTTTCATTATTTCATGTCAGAGGCATGGTATACATTTCTGTTTTATTATTTACTTACTTTAAATTTTATTTATTTATTTCAGAGAGAGAGAGAGAGAGAGAGAGAGAGAGCAATTGAGTGGGGGTGGGGGGCAGAGGGAAAGGGAGAGAGTCCAGACTGTATGCAGAACATGGAGCCTTATGCAGGACTCAATCTCATGACCCTGAGATCATGACCTGAGCTGAAACCAAGAGTCAGATGCTTCCCTGACCAAGCCACTCAGGGGCCCCTAAATTTCTATTTTAGGGAGGTGTTCTAATTACCTTGGTCCTAGTTGATGTGATTAGCTGTAATATTTTCCCACAGTTTGTACAGGTTTTGAGTATGGACTGGGACAAGGGGATTTCTCCACAATCATCCTCGGCTAGCTAATGGACTTTGTGAAGTCCTCTAACCAGCAAGAAGAAATCAACTTCGATTCTCAGCCAGGGGACCTTATGTTCTATTAACGTTGTACAGTTTTTTAGAAAATCAACTCTGGTCTGAAATGTGGTCCATCTGCCGTGATAATATTTTGTTGTGTTGGAAGAGTGCTATCGCTTCTGCCGTGTCATTTTATCCTCACAAAAACCGGTGAGACGGTCCATGAGTGATGAGACTTCAGTAAGGTCAAATCAGGAAAGCAACACTGGAAGGGGCTTTCTCAAAGTTAGCTGCAAAGAGGAAATATGGAGGAGGCTCTTTTCTGGTTCTAGATCCTGAATCTCTTCACCATAAACCCGTGCTCTTCAATTAACTTTGTGATTTAATTCAAGCTAAGTATGAGTCTCAGGCATCTAGGCAAAAATGGTCGGATCGGTTCCTATCGAATGAGGTCTGTTTAACCATCTGATTGTTTTAGAAACAAAGTTATAGGCAAGCGTGAATGATAGCCAGTAATATTTTAGCTGCTATGGTGGGCTATTGGTACACTCAATTAATTATTTTATCTCATATAAAAGAGACCATCTTAGATAAGTTCAAACACATTTTTGTATATGGATTTTTTCGAGCTACCCTTAAGTATACCCAGAAATTAGAAATATGACCTTTGTTAGCTTTACCTGAGCTCCTTAGCGTATTCTTTGTATCTCCGCCCAAAAAACAGTCTTCCTAGGCTGAGCCCTCTTTTTTTTCTTTTTTAAAAAGATTTTATTTATCCATTCATGAGAGACACAGATAGAGAGGCAGAGACATAGGCAGAGGGAGAAGCAGGCTGCCTGTGGGAGTCTGATGCGGGACTCGATCTCAGGACCCCGGGATCACGACCTGAGCCAAAGGCAGATGCTTAACCACTGAGCCACCGAGGCACCTTCCGCCCTCTTTTTCTTTGTCTCCCACATCCTGTTTCAGACTTGTAGAAGCTTAGAGTCGGATGGACCCTGGAGTTAAATTTCTTCTTGTGCGAGAGGGAAACTGAGGCCCAGGATTATGGAATAATTTGCCAGAGGTTACACACGGCTAATCAGTAGCAGAAGCAAGATGAGATCACAGGTGTCGCAATTACTGGTCCTCACTTATTTTCCTATCTTTCTAAACAGAAACATTAATGTGACACTCGGAGAATTCAAAATACAACAGAAGAAGGCTCAAGACAGCTAAAAAAGCCACAATGATTAAGTTTTCTTCACCAGCCCCCACACATATGACATTCTAACTCATCATCAGCTGCTTCTCCAATTAAATAATTCTACCTCTGATCTTACTTGATTGTTTTGAGGGACTATCTGAAATACGGACAAAGAAGCTCGCAAGTTTTTCAGTTAAAAGGATAAAACTTTTGCTTCATAAAACTTGCAGTTTCTGTCAGATGGAAAAGTGGCATCCTAGCTCTCCAAAGGGCAGTTCTGTGTCCCTCAGTACATCAGAAGCGATTTAAGGACAGCCAGTGTTGTCTTTAGGCAAACCGGAAGAGGCAGGGAAAAAAAAAAGTGTAATGCTGTCAGAAAGGAATTGAGAGAGGAAGAAGAGATGAAAAATAAACCCCAGAAACAGAGAACAGTGATGTCACACGTAGAAGTGAACAGTGTAGAACAGAGAGAGAGAGAATGATCAATACACCCAATAATAGTAAATAATGGCTTTGTGGGCAAAGTAGGACTTGAACTTGGCCTTGGCCAATAGCTAGAACTTGAATAGCAAAGAGGCGGAAGGGGGCATCAAATGCTTGGGCGGTGACCTTGGAGTTAACACAAGGTGAAGTGGGTGGTGGGTGAGCAGCCTGGCCGCAAGACAGGAGGAGGAAGACATGAAGTGGAATCGGGACGTAGGGTAAGCAGAGAGCTTGATGGTGAGGTCTCAAGGCATTTGAATCCCAGCTGTGCAACTCTGGGCAAATTACTTAACTTCTCTGTGTGTGCCTCCCTTTCCTTGGGTAGAATGGGCATACCAATAATCCTCTCCTGGTCTTGTTGAGAAGCTTTAATGAGATTTACAAACTCTAAACACAAGCAAAGTTTAAGACAGCACCTTCTATGCATTCCATCCAACTTAGTAAGCAATTTTTTCCCCCTTTGGTTTGGTTGGAAAGTTAAACTGAACATGCTACAACAATATTAACTATTATATTTAGGGTGAAGGCCAGAAAATAAAGATTTGAATGTAGTCTGAAGAGTTTGGACTTGAATAAACAACAGAGAGCAGCTCTTGGCCACAGGTGGATTTAGAGAATCCGGGTTTAGGAAGAATCTAGTCAAACTTCAGAGGACTGGAGGACTCTGCCTCTACTCTGCTCGTTGCTCAGATATCTCACCCGCTTGGCTGCCTGCAGAGGCATGTGGGTTGCTGGCAAACAGCATGGAAGGCATTTGTCCGGAAAAAAAAAAAAAATGGATTTCAAGAGTTTAGCCAAATGTTCATTTTTATTTAAAATAAAATAATAAAATAATTTTATTTTTTTGCAGTGGCTCTTTAAAGGTCCAATCTAAGGCTACTAAGTAATAAAGCTGGAGAACCAGGGTGATAGATTGAATATTAATAAGCCTCTCTTGGATAGTTACTAAAAAGTAGATGATACCTACTGAGTTCTGAGTAGGCCCTTGCCTTCTTTCGCATCATCTTTGACACCGATGACCTCTAAGCCCTGGACAAGACTGCACCAGTTCATCTTTCTGGCATTCTAAGGAGACTGATAAGCAGAGCCAGAGAGCTGTGTCCAGTTGTTAGGGGTGAGGAGGCACCGTTCAAGTTTTGGGATCTAATAGTCAAGAGTCCTCAGACACTCTTCCGGGCTACTTCAGTGAGGCTCTTCAATTCTGATCCTCTGGTCTTTGCATAACTACAATATCCTCCCTATGGAACTTGCTAGTCATTCTTGATGTAGGACTCTAAAGGGAAAAGACCTAACAAGTTACTTGCTATTTGCATTAAATTTAGCCAGCCTCTCAAAACAGGTAAACTAGTCTTACACCTACAGCAGCTGCAGATGATCTTGGATGAGATCAAAAGTTTTTTCTCCCAATCAGCTTTGCTTTTCAGATGTGACGCTCTCCTCCACGCTTTTATTTTTTGCAACCTTGGCTCATGCTGTCATCTTTAAGGGATTTGGAATCTCTGGGCAAATGACTTTACCAATCCATGATGGTGACCAAGGTCAAAAAGAAAGAAGCGTGTAGGGGGAAAAAAAAAAAAATCCCTAAGCCCATTCTTCTGCTCCAGATGGGGAATTAGCGATAAAGAAGGGCAAAATATCTGCCAAACCAGGCACTAGATATTTATTTTCCAGTAATGCGCATATGGTGATTAATATGCACAATATTATGATTAATAGAAGCTACATAAAACACACCGATGTACAAATAACAGAAACTGTTCTAAGATGTGATCTCCGCTTTACCTGTCACGTGGTCCCACCACCTCAACTACATCCCCGTGCTTGCAGAAATAAATATTAAGAGTTATTGTTGAGACCTTTCCTCCTGATTCTAGAGAACGTAATGATAAAAATGACAAATAACAGTGGATAGCCGGCAATAATATCTTTGTGTTCAGAAAGAAAAGTTTTCCTGCTGCTGTAGAAGAATTTGGATAAAGAGCCAGTTATCCTTTCTGCCCTTCCAAACTCCCCTGGTGGGTCGGATGCCAGGAGTTCCCCCCTCACCCCCCAAATTTCCTGATGTGTCTGTAGAGCCCCTCAAATAGGGGGCTTGGGCTTTTATTTCTCTCTCTCTCTCCCTCTGTCTCTCTCTCTCTTTCTTCCCTGCCCCCCTTCCCATTTTTAAAAGGCTTTAAAGAACATCTCTGGGAGACAAAAATAGCTCCAGTTGTGAGAGGCCTACACACCGAGAAGGCATCTGAGATGCAAGTCAGCAAGTGCGAGCCGCGAACATGAGTGTCTGGCCCGGGGTGGATGCTCCTCGCTGTCTGGGTGCTGATTCTCTGCCAGGGCCCGGTGGGTAGAAGGGAAAATGATTTTGCAAAGGGGGGGGTGGGTGGGTGGGAGGAGCAGGGGGTGTGTGTGTGGGGGTCGGGGTAGGTGTGGGGTCCGCGCCCCCGGGGCTGGTGGAGGAGGGGGGGGGGATGGAATCGCGACCCCAGCATCGGAGCTGCGGGGGTGGGAGGGGTGTGTGTGGGGGTGCGTTCCTCCCCCCTCCCCCCCCTCCACGTTTTTTAAAATTTATTTTGCCCGGGCGGGGATTGGCGCCGGTCAAAAGGGAGCAGTTGGCACTGAATGTCACCCTGAAGGTAAAATGAAAGACAAAAGATGAACGCATGCTTGCTTTCCCTTTGCAGCGGCTGCTGCGGCGGCGGCAGTGGCAGCAGGATTTAAAGGGGAAAAAGGAAAAAACCCCATACGCACAGATATATATATGCATATATATATATATATGTATATATATATATATATGCATGCACACACACACACACACACACACACCCAGAGGCGTCAATGATGCCAACGCAATAATGCCATCAAATCATGACAGTGCCGGGAATTTTTTTTTTTTTTAAAAGCACAGATATTTATTTTTAAAAAGAGAGAGGGAGAGAGAAAGGCATGCAAACAGAAACGTGCACATACCACGTAGCCACCCGAGGAGAACCTGGCGGCCTCGCTCTTCTGCTGCCAAGTTATCATTGAGAAAACAGACAGGCATCATGACGTCCTGGGTCACAGGGAGTGCGGATCGACGCTACCAAGAGCGAAGGGAGGCGCCTCGGCGCTCCGGCTAGCCGCGGGCGCCCCTCTGGCCCTGGCCGCCCGGCTCGGTGAGTGCAGCGCCGCTCGGGACGCGGACCCCGGGGGCCAGGCCGGGCCCGCGCCCGCGGGGGCAGCGCGGGGGGCCGTGCCCTTGCCGCCCGCCGGCCGCCCAGCACCCCTCGCCGGCTGAGGTCGCGGGAGCCCAGCTGAAGGAGGCGTGTGTAAGATGTGCACTGTTCCTGCATGGGGGTTTTGTAGACTTTCCTAGCCCAAGAAACCGGCTTCGGCTTCTTTAAAATCCCCGACGACTCACCTGATTAACCTGCTGCAGTTCTGACCCTGCCAAGGTAACCGGTCCAAACCCTTATCATCAACATCTGGAGACAGACATTTGCATCTGGGGCATTCTTGATTTGCAGTCCTGGTGGAAATCTCTATGGCTAATCTACCCCCCCTCCCTCCCCAACCCCCTCCACCTTCCCCTTTCACTTGTTTAGAGTCTCTTGGAAAAAAAAAAAAAAAAAAAAAGAGAGCAAAAAAAAAAAAAAAGAAAGAAAAAAGAAAAAAAAAAAAAAAAAGAAGAAGAAGAAAGCCACCCCTCCCTCAATAACACAGCCCTAAGTGCCCTCCGCCTCTTGTAGACTTGCCTTACCATGACTGCAAAACTGTCAGCGTGTGTGTGTGCTGGAGACACAGAGAAATTCTGGTTTCAGTGAGATTTGTTCTTTCAACACCTCTCCCCTCCCCCTCCCTGGGGAGACTTCAGGGCTCGGGGAAAGTGGCAAAGAGTGAGGGCAGAGTTAGGGCCCCGGGCTGGGAGGGGCTGGGGCGAGCCCTGGGGCCTCTGGGGCGAGGGGGCCTGGGGAGGGGGTCGCCGGGGGGCACAGGGCGGTGTCAGGAGTTGAGGACTGCTGTCGTGGGCTGGGAAATCCTTCTGCTGATTGCTGCTGCCGTAGCCCCACTTGTCTCCTCCTGCCCTCTGCGCCTCCTTCCCTCCCGGCTCCCGAAAGCGGTTCACCTTCCAGAGGGAGGGAGTCTCCGAAGTTGCACGGAGGTCATTGAAGTATCTCAAACCACCTACCCCCTTGCGCCCCTCAAGTCTATCAGGAGCGGCTGCAGGATAGGGCTGCCCTCCCCACCCCACTCCTTGCTGGGTGACAGGAGGTTCTCCCAGGGAGAAAGACACAGAGGGCAAATCCCCACCTCCTTCTCCCCTTCTCTTCCCTTCCGGCAACCTTTTCCTAGCTGCACCCCCTCCCCCTTTCAGAATCTTAATGAGCAATTCTGGAAGAGTCCAAAAGGGCCTGGAGAAACCCCCGCCTGCCTCAGTGCCTTGGAATGATTATGTATGTGTTTATTTATTGTGCTTGCCTCGGTGATGTTGCGACTTGCCACATGGGTCTGCTTAGGCTCGGGAGGCACGTTTGCTGTGTTTGTGTTGTAGTACCAGAACCAGTGGCCGTGCAGCAAGACACAGACACACGCAGAAAGCAAATGATGCTGCTAACATAAACCAGAGGGCAATGTTGAAAATAGCACCTTCTCCCTTCTGTCTCCCTCTCTCTTAAAAAAAAAAAAAGAAAGAAAGAAAGAAAGAAAGAAAGAAAGAAAGAAAGAAAGAAAGAAAGAAAGAAAAGGAAGAAAAAGAAGAAGAAAAAAAAATTGCCAACACGTGAGTTAAGAGAAGCTGTTGGGTCCACATATGACCTCCTACTACTTTCCGAACACTAGTGCTTAATACTTTAAGTCAGGATCAAGAGACCTGCGGATGTTTTGAAGTGGTTCAGAGCAGCTGAATGACTTGGTCTAGTTTTGAAGAGAAACTCTCCTTTGTTTCTCACGCTGCCCAAAGACCAAATAGGGGAGTGTGTTTGGAAAATGCTCAAATTCAGAAGCAGCAGGCAAGAGACCAGAGGAGGAAGAAATGTCCTCAAGGGGAAGGCAGGGAATGGGATTGGGGAGGGGTGTCAGGGTTCTTGGTGTCTTTTGTTGTTTTTTTTTTTGGTTTGGTTTCGTTTTCTCCTGTCCAGTAGATTTGATGTGATCAGAATGAGGTAGGCAACGTAAGAAACAGTCCTATCATCGTGGGAAAGAGAGGGAAATTTAAACAGCTCTCAAATCCAAGCTGAGGAATAGCAGACAGAAATAAGGTGCGTGCAAACATTGGTGGAGATCGGGGTGACATTGACGGGGCTTCATTTCCTTCAAATATGAAGAGAGTCAAGTAGATCATAAGACAGGCCTAGATGACCTTTGAGGCAGGTATTTGCCTGTGGTGCATGACTGTTGTTTTTATTAAAAGTTCTCGTAACTCTTTAAACTCCCATCATGTAGACGTGTGTGTGTTGAGAATGATGTCAGGTAGCCCATAAGACTGTCCATGGACTCAGGTGAGGAAGGTCAATAAAAGAGGATTTATTTTCTTTAATAAATCAAAGTAGCATTTAAATCTCTGTGCCTGGTATGAGGGAGACCTGCTGGTCTTCTTTCACAGGAATCGAGAGGGGAGCAAAGATACTCTGATAGGTGGTGCTTTCACAGAAGGGAGCAGATCAATCGATTAGGTTTCCATGCGTGTGCCACTCAATTTCTTCTGTGCAATTTTTCCAGAAATTAAAAGGTAACCAAGAGAGTACCATGTTCCCATCTCCAACTGAGCACCACTTATTACTGCAACGGTATTTCAATATTAAGTGATCTTGAAGATATTTCATCTTTCATTTTGAGTTCTGAATTTGAATCAGCATGAGAATGGCAGGGCAGCAAAGTAAGGTAAAACTAACCAGGCGCACAGCTGATGGTTGGGGAAAAGTGTCGCTGAGAATTTCTGGGGCTGTTGTCAGCAACCTTGTTTACAGGGACATTTTGGTTGCATCTAGAATTTTAGCGAGAGCCTGCCAATGATAATGGGCTTATGTTCGAAATTGATCCTAAGTGTCTCTTTTTTTCCTCCTTCACAGACATGCTCTGCACACCTTAGCCAAACACTCAAGGCAAAACTTTGCTGAAGCCCCATGACATTTTCTAATATAGACAAATCCCTGGATTAGTGTGTCACAGGAAGAGGGGAAATTTATCAGGTTCTCTTTTTGTTTACGGATGTGTTGATACAGGTAGCTTTAGTCCTGTTTGGGTTTTTTTCTTTTCTTTTTTTTTTTTAATGTCTTGTGTGCTTGGCTGCCTTAAATGCAAAACAAATCATATTCGAGGAAGTTGAAGTATGCCTTACAGACTGACCTATAAAATTAATTTCAATTAGACATCGAAGAGCTCATTATCCTGGTGATGCAGATTTATGACCCCACGTAGGGATTTTTGTGTTTGTTTCAAAATTGTTGGAAAACTGCAGGAACAAAAAAAAAAGATTTTGAGGGAAATGCCAAAAGCCACATTAATGAAGAAAAACAGTGTTGAGATACTTTTGAATAATAGATAGGATATATGTAATGGTCAACCACAAGATAAAATTTTTACACAGTATTTTTATGGCTTTAAATTGGCTGCATTGTAAACTAAGCTTACTACTCTATTAAGTCATTATACTTTTCAATTATTTAACATTTCTGGCCAACCTATCTTCTGTGGTCTTTTTCTGTACACATCAGAAATGATATGTACAGTAGTGATCGCTTGTTGTTGATGTGGGGAGTTTGCAGCGGAGCAAGGTTTGGTTTTTAACTCCTTGGGACGAATGTTACAAAGAATGTGCGGAGGAGAAAGAATGGTATGGAAACAGACAGAGCCCTATGAGAATGGAGATGACTACAGCATCGAGATGTACCTAATACAATTTGAGTTATTCTCACTAAGAAACCTTGACAGTATCTGCCTTCTAGGTACTGTGCATTTGGAAATACTATATCTCCATTTAAATGCAGATCTTCTGTTTTCTCCAGGGAACAGTTGGTGAATCTTTCAATTGAACCACCGGTATGAGAAAACCAACTGAAAATTTTGCCATGAACAATAGAATCTGTCATTTTGAAGTAATGATTACCAACTTTTATAATATTGTGATTTAAAAAAAAAATTCCTTTAAAATGCCAAAGTCATTTGTGAAGTCAAAATCACATACTCGGCCCTGGTGCAAACAAAGAAATTTTGTCTTGTCACTTTGTTGTTGGTTTTTTTTAAGCTGCGAGATGATTCAGCTTTGCAATTCAGTTTTTAGGTTAGCACTGCCATCCCAATAGAGTCAGCGGGCCTAAGGGAGCAGCGCAGGGAATTATGAATAAGTTCTACATGCTTGTCACGCTGCCGTGCGAGCAGATGGGGACGAGGTGCCGTAGGAGCGTTTAAGGACCTTTCTCTGGAATGATCTTCTTCTTGATTATTTTGAGCCTCATTTATAATAGTACCTTGTGTTGGAACCAATGGTGGCGGCCAAAAAGGAGAGGCAGGGCCTGGGTGGCCTTCTTTTAAGAGATGATTGCAGAAGTAATACAGGCCTTTGACATAGAATGTAGACACACCGTCTGATGGGTTTGGGATGTTCAGATGGAGATAACTGGAGAAATCTGTGCACGTCTTGAAATACAAATTCCTGAAGTTACACAGCGTAATGATGTTGAGTCTCTGAGTTTCTTGATCACATAGCCAGGGAGGTTTTCTTTTTCTTAGAAGGTAGATACCAGTCATTCACTCAATCCTGATGATTTCCAGCCCTGGAAGGCCCCTACCTCCTCAGCTCACCTTCTCCTTTGCTTTGGCTGTAAAGCCCACCTCCTGTACCCTCTCTGACCGCACACCCTATATAGATATTTCATAGTGCGCTTATACCATTATACCTATAATTGTGAAGAAGGATCATCGATAGTTTTCAAATCAGGCCTTTGTTTATATTTCTATTACGATGGACACTTTGTTCATTTAGACGAGGGAAGGATCACAGTTACCGTAAAAGAAGGTCGAATGTCTTTGGAATCTCTGTGATAAAATGCAAGACACTGGCGATTCAAAGATATTTTTATTTACTTAGGGACACTTAGGGCTGTTTCAGATGGGGCACCTGCTAAAATAAATAACGGGGATGGGACTCTCCAGGAAGGGTGCTAATTAATGAATGTGCTTATTTTATACAAACACGTATAAATATGCATGCCGGACATTGTCATTGTTTACT
Source organism: Canis aureus (assembly GCF_053574225.1). Classification (NCBI taxonomy): domain Eukaryota; kingdom Metazoa; phylum Chordata; class Mammalia; order Carnivora; family Canidae; genus Canis; species Canis aureus. The sequence goes on from NC_135648.1 coordinate 11,591,622, forward strand.
GTTTTGAAGATTCAAATTCAGGATGTTAGCATTGTGTGAAGCAAAGCAAAACTTTTGTATAATCCTGGTAGATACTTGTGCAGTAAACAGTGTTTCCAGATTATCTGCGTTACCAGCGTGGCCCATTTAGATTCTATCTGGCTTTAAGATATATTAGGTTAATAAGGCTGATTTTATGACCAATATAATTTATATTCACAAATACCTGTTTTTATTAGCACAATTATAGATTGTGAAGCAAATTTCCATATATGTTAAATACTTAGAACAAGAATAACTAACATTTGTATAGTGAGTTACAGTATATAACCATACATTATCCATAAGCTGCTCTTTGGAAGAATATTTATTGCACTTTCTTACTCAAGAAGGCAATCAGTTTTTACAATATAAACATTATAAGAAAATACATTTTTTTAATCAGAGTTTTTTTCCCTACTTCCATCCTTCCCTACATCCATGCCTCCCTTCCATCCCTCCTCCTCTCCCTTCCTTTTCTCTTCTTTCCTCTCTTAATTGGGAAAAAAACCTAATGACTTTTTTTTTTTTTTTTGGTGGTGCTTGCATAATTGCTTATCCCACATTTCTATTTAAAAAGGAGCTTTAACAAGCAACCCAACATGATTTTTGGAATATATCTTCTGTCTACCAGTGTTCTTGAGGAAAATATAAGGTTGCAGAAATCATTTCATGCCCTGTATGTTTTCAAACATAAATCAGGAAAATTGTTAGCGAGTTATAGCTCTTCTTAGAGACTGTGGCTATCGTGCTATAGTAAACACAGGCTATATATTTTTCCAAGTTATTATGTGTGGAGAGAGATCCGAAGTTGGCTATTTAGATGAACAGTTTAATTCAGTTATTAGAAATTCATTTTCTATTTAGTATGAACATTTATTTTCCAAAGGTTGCAGAAATGGGACATAATACCTGATGATCCTTTGGATCAATCACCTTCAGAGTTGGAAATTTGCTCTTTTTAGCTAATGTGTCTATGACTGAACATCGATCTTCAGCTAAGGATCAGTTGAAATGGTCATAAGCATGGTTTATAGTTTGATCCGGTTATCTTCTTTATCCGAGACCAGTGAACCTTTGTTTCCTCATTTCTAAGTGAAGGGGTTTGAGTTGATGTCTCCAACTTACTGCAAATCTGTGATTCTGCGTTAGTGATTGATTAGTAATGAATCAACCTATTAATTATACTCCTGTTTATTTCCATTCCATAAACTAATTATTTACTGAAGTCTGGCCTTTGCTATGACCAGAAATATTAGTAAGTAGAGTAAGAAATGTGCTCAGGTTCGTGGTGAAAAGCCTCATGAAATTTAGACACTCAGGGGTTTACGTGAAAACTTTTCATTTGGAGATCAATTATTAGCTATTCAAAACACACTTTTTTCCCCTACATAAAACAATCTTAAATGCTGACTACTTTCCTAGGCTAGACTGTAAAAGCCTATGCTAACTTATTGGAGTGAAATATTGTGTATCAGTGATGAAAAAATATGAAAAAGAGTTCTATTATGATACAAGTGATAAACATAACATAAAGGCAATAAAACTGAATGATAGTTTATCATTTATCTAGACTCTGGAGGGTTGATGTTTAAGAGAAATGCACATATAACTGGAAGTTAAAAAGATAGATGGAAACTATTGCAGAGCGTGTGAAAGGGATTTTTAGAAACTTTCAGGATTTTTAGAGGCTGGTTGCAAAGTATATGGCTTCTCTTTCCCTTGGAATAGTGTAACATTAGCACTACTTCTAAGTTTATCACCTGTGATAAGATTTGTTTTTTGACACCCAAATGCACTGAAAAGCAGGAGAGTGAAGAAAAATGGAGAGAAAATTATTCTCTGAAGTAATTGGCCTAGAAGTGAGAGACTCGAAGATGGAAGGCATATGAAGATAGAGGAGAGAGGCGCTGTGTGTGCGTGTAAGACAGTCTGGTCTGCATCTAATTGATGGTTGGATGAGACACCAAAAAGAAAAAGGGGAAACTAATATGTACACATTCTTCCCGAAGGGAAAGTATGTTATAGGATGTTAGCTATGTGGAAAAGCTTACAAATTAGACATAGAGCATCCGTTTTAATATTTTTGCTGGGTCACTTATTGCCTGTATGATCTTGTGACTTTATTAAATTTTGGGAATTTTTTTCCTATCTGTGACAAGGTAAATAATAGAAGCATCTACTTCCAAGTTGGTTGTAAGAGTTGAGGGAGACTCATGAGTAGAAAAGCACTTGAAAACTATATAGTTTTATGCGGTGAGGAAAAGTCATTGGGTCAACCCAGGTTTGACAGAGTCGTGGGTCGGTTTGTTTGGCTCCAGAGTGGTCTTTGGTAGACATATTTCTTGCACAATGTAGTCCAAGAACTGTGGTAGGTACTTTACATATTACTTGATTTAGGGAGGAAGCAGGAAATAGTATGCAGCTGGCCAGTTGAATGTAAGAAGCCTGATAATCCTAACTTCTACAGTGCCAGTTACCTAAGGAGCACGTGTACTTTCCCTTACAGATGGCCACAGCTTATCTAAAAATAACGAATGATTTTGGAAAGAAAAAGAGAGTATTCAGAAATGGTTTTCCTTGTCTCAACCACTGCCTGTCATTTGCATTTTTGCCATGACATTGATATTAATCTATATTTCCTGGATTTTTGTTAAGGCTGAAGGAATCATTGTTTGGCAGTAAGTGCTTATAAATAATGATACAAATTCCATTTAAAAAAATATTTCCAGGATGCAACAGAACTAATTAATGTAATACATCAGTTGAACTCCAAGCTCTAGATACTATACAGATCTCTTTCAAGAATATTTTTATTTTTCTGTATGAATCACTGATAAATGTCTAGCCACTTCCTCCATCAGAAGTGGTCTACATTTTAAAGCCCCAAATGAATCAGATCAATAATGATTCAATAAATTTGGATTGTATATATAGACACTATACAAAAAAAAAGCGAAAACAAAAACAAGCAGATCCAAAAATCCGCTGCGATTCTGAGACTGGCCTGATGCTCTGCTCTGATTCACCAGATAATGATCAATGGAATTTTACACATTGTGATCTGTTAACCTAGAAACTGAAGTGAACCTAGAAATCAAGATGTCTTGGGATCAAGTTGAATTTAAGAGTAAATATTTAATTGCTCTCATCAAAATTCATTAGGCCTTCTATGTCTAGCATATACGCTGAAGAAGAAACAAAGAAAACAATCTTTGAGAGTTTTAATCATGAGTCAGTGTTAAAAACTTTGACACATATATAATCATTTGGAAAGAATTGAAGACACAGAGCACATGAGCAGAAGGCCACCGATTGCTTCTAAATCCTTATTTGTTGGGGAGTTCTGTTTTTCTGTGACATTGACTATAAATTGTAAAATGGACTCAGCTTGAGTTTCTTTTAAATATAGGAAATTTTTATTTTTAAATTTTTTTATTAAAAATTTTTTTTTAAAGATTTTATTTATTTATTCATGAGAGACACAGAGAGAGAGGCAGAGACATAGGCAGAGGGAGAAGCAGGCTCCCTGTGGGGAGTCTGATGTGGGACTCGATCTCAGGTCCCTGGGATCATGACCTGAGCCAAAGGCAGACACTCAACCACTGAGCCACCCAGGGGCCCAAATACAGGAAAATTTTAAGTGCCCTAGTATGCTTACGTATCAGGCTAGATCCGTCAGAGAATACAAAGTCATTTTAAGATATAGTCACCCTACTCTAAGTAGATCTTTAGGGAAGTACAATATATATATATACATGAGATAGTATAATAAGGATAGCTGTATAATGTAGAATTATGCAAAAAATGAATTCTGCGTGGCAAATTCGTATACATACACTATGAAAAGCGTGCAACAGAATCGGAGCTTGGGTTGCTATTCAGGCTGTCATTTACTAGCTATGTGGCCCTGGTCTCTTTAAGCTGTGGTTTTCCCATTTGTAAATTGGGTATAGTTTCATCCGTCTCACAAGCCTGTTATGAGGATCAAAGGAGAGAAGTATCTGAAAGGGTTCTTATGCTTTATCATAGAGACTACGGGAAGGATGGAAGAGAGAGAGCGAGCCCTGGTAGGCTGCATGTGAGAGTAGGGGATATGTCTGTTGACTTTGTACCCCCCAGTGTCTGGCACTATGCCTGTCGCCCAGACAAGGCTCAGGAAACATTTGTAAATGCTTGCATGCCAGGCCCTTGACGTACGTTATCTTTTACATCTTCACAGTAATCTTTAAAAAAAAAAAAGATTTTATTTATTTGTATGTGAAAGAGACAGAGAATCAGAGGGAGAAGCAGGCTCCCTCTGGGGAGCCCAATATGGGACTCAATCCCAGGACCCTGGGGTCACGACTTGAGCCAATGGCAGACGCTCAACCACTGAGCCACCCAGGTGCCCCCACATCTTCACAGTAATCTTGTGCAGTAGACGCATTGTCACCATTTCATAGATGAGGAAATACATTCAGGAGATTTTAAGCACCTCCTAACCTCATGCAAGTAGGAAGTAGTAGGGTCAGGATGAGAAGCTAAGTCTACCTGGCGCCCAGGCCTAGGTTCTTTTCATTACATTACGTGGGCTCTCGAATCTAAGGAACAATAGCTTGGCCCAGAAGAAAAGCAAAGGCCTTGGATAATCCACCAGCTGCCCAGGCAGCTCCTGGGCTGGCTTTCAGAGAAGTAGGAGAACACCTTCCCGTGCTGTCTGACACATGGGACATGGCCTTTTGTTAAACTGTCAATTCTGATTTCTGCCCTTTGATGTAAAATGCACAATAGTGAGAAAATATCGTGTAATATACCAAAACCTAGACTTGTCATGGGGACAGAAGGGGGAAGAAGGGCAGCCAGGAACACAGGTAACAAAGTGGTTAACCAATGACTTGGAGACTTGGATTAAGTTTGTTACAGTGACCAGTGGTGAGTCTCTCTCTCTCTCTGTCTCTCTGTCTCTCTCTCTCATTCTCACTCTTTCTCTTACCCTCTCTTACTTTCCCTCTCAGAGTTAGCAAAGTCTAGCATTTCCATTCTGTTCCACATGAAGGGTGGTGAAGTAGGTAATCCCACTGCCGAAAGGCATTTCCTCTGTTCTTGGTGGCTTCCTTCCTCTCAGTATCCTTACGGCCTCATGATACTAGTGGCTTCTACTGACTGAAGTTTTGCAGTCCTTCCCAGTTTGTCATGAACAATAATAAAATGGCCTCCAAAGAAACAGTCATTTTAAACCTCCAGACTCTGGCTTGGGGAGCAGAATACAGAATGAGTTAACCACACCACCCTCTCCTGTATTTTTTTTCCCCCCTCAGTTTATTTGTGAGGAACATCAGAAGAGTGTTAACTACTCAAGATTAGTAACACACGGTGGATTTGAAGGTTTATGTAAGAGACAGAAGGGAAAAAAAAATGTTTTTAAATTGGGAGGCATTCAAAAAGATTCCGCGACAATACAGTACACGGTAGGTAGGGCGAGCAGAGACAGGGACTATATTTAAGATAAGTCCAGAGAATACCTTACCCTGTTGCCAGAGTCCAGTGGGTAAGGGTGTTTGGTTTCCCAGGAACTGCGCTAACATCCCCGAGATGAAACCCAGTTGGGGGGACACTTCCCACAGCCCTCCCTGACCCGGGGTAAGAGCGCTGGGTTGAATTGTGTGAAGTTGTCAAAGGTTGCTCTGCTCTCCAGCACTTGGCACCAGCTCCGCTGAAATGTGATGCCATTGGTTTTCAGTAAAGGTTCCTTTCTGCAGGGCTGCAAACACAGATCAGCTGCTACTGTGTATACACAACCAGGGAGCAGATCAACCAGCACAGTTAAAGCAGCCTTTTTAACCCTGAGACTTTCCAAGATCTCTTCTTCACGCAGGAAGTTTCCTTCTCTGTTGTCAGATTTAGCACTGTGCTCTTGTCATCAGATCCGAGCTAGGCTCCCTGCTGCACAGTAGAGAGGCTTCCTTAAGACATTTGTCCTTGAAACTGCACCAAACTCTTGGAAGAACCCAGAACGTGTAAGTATGTATGATTTAGGCAGCAATAGCACAGGGCAAAGCTGCAATCAACCATTATACAATATCCGATTAGCAGTGCAGGAGGGATTTTTCCGACGTTATGTTACATTCATTTTCAATTCGTTCTGAGGAAACAAATCAATTCTAGCTTCTGATACAGTGACTTTGCAGTAGATGGGGTTGTAATATGTTAGCTTTAACTATTTGCTGTTCTCATTTAGCATTTAGATGTGACTTGTGGGACAATTATTGTGGGCATTAAACTATAGAACTTCTAAATTTTTATTAGCAATTATTATTGTCGGTCATGTCCATCTTGAGAAACAAGTTTGCTTTGGGGACTGTTTTGAAAGAATTAACCACATAAATTCACAGACAATAGAGTGAATTTGTACCGTTCTTGCTCTCAATAAAACATATTAGTTTGCAGTTTTAATTTACTCGTAAAGAGCAATCCACTGAGGTTTTGTCTTAATTGAATCCTACCCAGTGCTGTCTGCTTGGTGTTTTACTGTCTTGTACGTATCTGTTTAAGTTACTTTGCTGGGATTGCAGTCTGGTTAAATCTGTATTTAGGCACTCTTTAGCTCCTGAGAACATTCGCAAAAAATGAAGGCGCACGCAATTTTTGAGGGGTGCCGGATTTGTTTTAAAGGGTGGTCGTATTACCCTTGAAGGATTTTTTTTTTTAGATGCACGACATGAATGGCTGGCAAGATGTAGACCACAGACCGAATACTCTGAGACTCTAAGTCAGATCTCAGCTTGTCCACTTTTGTAACTCCAACCAATAAAAGCCCCGTGCCCCCTTCCTATCAATTTTTAATATGCACCCATACTTATGTTTATAAGATTAATTTCTCTCAGATTAGTCTGATTGATAGCTGGATTGTGGTTTCTTAAGAGCTTGCTCCCTGAAACCCACAGCAGAGCTGCATGCCATTTAACTAGTGAATGTAAAAACGGGTAACCATGGATTCAGTCACCACTAACTGCCAGTGCAATGACTTGTTGTAAACAATACAAATGAGCCAGGAGAGCAGAGGCAACCAGACATGAAATGATTTTAATAGAAATTACGGTAAAAGGTCATGTGATGTATCTGCTTCTGTTCAGTTTTAAAGGGAAAGTCTTTCTTTTCTCCCCACCGCCCCCCACCCCCACACACCTCTTCCCAGTCAACCCAAGTAGATGTCTTCACAAACTTGGCAGGTCCCACTCTCTGCTTCCATGGAGAAGGGCGGCCAGTGTAATCCCGTGCACAGTGTGGTGACTTATGGATTTTCACTGGTAAGTACCTTTATTTTAGAAACAAAAAGGAAATCGGTGCATTCCAGGGCTTCCTTCATGGAAGGTCATGCTAATTGTGTGCTAGAAGTCCTCAAGCTTCCTGCACACAAGAAGGAATAAGTCATTTCGTTCCTTAGCTTTTCTGGTGATACAAACGTCTTTTCTCTCCCTTCCTGAAGTCCCTGGATTATTTTGTAAACCCGATCTCTCTGAAAACTGTTATTGGCTCTAGAAGCAACTTCTGCAGTATGGTAATGAGCACACGCAGATACTGGGAGCGGTGCTGTGCCTCACTTCAGGGTCTCACCCGGGCACACCTTGGCCGAGTTCTGCAAGGACCAAGTTTTACAATCCCATTTGCATTTCTCTGGTAGGGATGGTTTCCGCGTGTGAAAATTATTATGTTCGTAAATTTGCCTCCAACCAAGAAATATTAACAACTTATACCTGTGTGAAGTGTTAACCTCATGGTTGGTTTGGTGTACTGATACCAGCTATGCTTGTTAAAAAGGAAATGAAAGAAAAAGCACGAGCCGTAAAACTTGGGGGAGGAAGGGAGCCTTTAGAAGCCAGATTTAGAGGGTGGACCTAGCAGGTACTTGGTGTGCAGGAATGAGGGGGCTCAGTCACTGTGTGGGTGACCCACGGGCACTTTAGGCCAAGGACTGTCTCTAGGTGTGTTGTGTATCAAGGTGAAACAGACCTGAACTGGTCTCTCGAGCCACACCTCCTGCCACATGCAGATGGTATAAATAATCGCATCATCTCAGAACAAAAGACAAAGCTCTGTTCATATTTTACCTCCTTTTAACACACAGATACTTCTGAAGAGATGCATAATTGTACATGCATGGATGTCATACGGAGTAATGGAATTTCAGGTGTTGATTTTTCCTTTACTGCCTCCACTTGGACAGACCCAATCAGCACGTGAAAAAGCATTGGCTTGTAATTTAGAATCTCAGTAGGATGTAAGAGCATCAGCCCCCTCTGTATACGCTAAAGAGTTTTATCTAGTGATCTAGGGGTTTCTTTAAATCTGTGAGTGTTAACATAGTATTTATATTTAAGCTTTTTTTTAGAAAAAAAATCAAGCTTCTTAAGATGTTGGAGTGCCTCACTGCCTGCTTAGACTGAAGAATTCTTCAGAATGTCGTGGTTAGCTGTGACCTCATGGTTTACCGTTCTAATGCTAGCTCTGCTTATCAAAAATAAATGAAAGAAGAGACTCTAGTAATTCATGTTGAGGGAGAAGGGAGCAATTTCAAAGCAGGTGTGGAAACTCCAGGTAGGGTTTTGGGTGAATTAAAATTAAAACTATGTTATTTTTACTTTTCCTGGCCTTGACTCTCCAAGTTGAAGGATAGGAATAAAGTGTCAGCTACAGGGTGGTTAGGAGCAAAATCTTTGTAGTCAGACATGAGTTGCACCCTTTTCTTTGGGCCCCACTATGCTTAGGATTTGGGGCAGAGTTTCATGTCTTTGAGCTTTCACCTCCTCATCTGTAGATGGAAGATAATAATGCACATCTGTGGGCGAAGGAAAGGGTCAAAGGACATAATGCATAGAAAGTATTTCATGCTGTGTCTGGCACATAGCAAGTGTCCAATAAACTGATGCCAGCTTCCTTTTTTTTTTTTTTAATTGAGGAAACTTATGCCTAAATAGAATCCTGCTATTAGTGTTGAGCCAGAGAAAGACAGTATTCACATCATCAGTTGGTCTTTTTCTGTAATTGTACGCTGCAGTAACTTGTCATCACTTTGTAGTATAGTGTAGTGGTTTATATAACATTTACTGAAAGCCAAAAGTAGTCTCTTATTACTGTGTATTTTTTCAATTATTTACAGATTATTTAGGAAAATTACCATTTTTTTTTAAAAGGATAGAATTTCTGATGTTTTGGGTATTGAGACAACATGCACATTTGGCCTGCGATCCTATTGCTGGAGTTGAGAGCAGAAGGACACTAAAAGTATGAGAGATTCATAATTACATCAATCCTAAAAGCTTAAAACTAGTGGTAGATCATTGTATGTACTAAAGAGCAGTAATAATTAACAGGCTAGTAAACATGGATGTTAGATGCTACTAAAGAGACATTTCTTGAGAGAATTGTGTACACATTCACTGTGTCCTTCTTGCAGTCTAAGGGCCTGATCCTCTCTTTCCTCCTTTCCTCTTTTCCCGCTTCCCTCCTTCTATCTCTACCTCCCTCCTCCCTCTTTCCTGCCTTCTTTTCCTTCCTTCCTTCCTTCCTTCCTTCCTTCCTTCCTTCCTTCCTTCCTTCCTTCCTTCCTTCCTTCCTTCCAGCTCTTATATATTATCTCAGGTATATAGCATTTTCTTTTTCTTTGTGAACCATAAAGGTTCAAGGAAGAAAAAAAGAGGAACAGGAGACCCACGGTCTTTTCATGCTAGCTCTGATTTTATAAATGGAAAGTTTAAGAGGAGTCAGAAAAATCTGTTTTTCTTTCTCCTGCTATTGAACAGGAGAGGCACATCTGAGGTGACCTGCAGACCCCAGGGAAGCCTTGCTCAGTAACTATTTGTTGATTCATTGATTAAACGGCACGGAGAGAAGGGACATCAAGCATGGAGATTCCCTCAGTACTGAAAGCTTTGAAACCCCAAGCCGCCATGTGCAGTAGGATGGCTTCTCTGTGACCTTCCAACAACTAATCTCCTTTAAGAACTGAATCAAAGCGGTTAAGGGATTTTGTCAGATGGATTTTGCCTACAGTTGGGTTTTTGGCAGTTGCATGTAGAAGGCAATACATTCTTCACAAGGGTATGATTTTTTTTTTCCCGAAAGGAATGAAGACAAGGTGCCAACAGAGATCTCTAGAGAGGGACTCTTGTTTATTCATGGTACTGTTCAGGCAGGGACAGCTGCAAGGTAGATGACTTTCTCACACTTCCCAGCCAACCTCCTTCACCGCCAGTGTCTGATGGTCTGGTCAACAAGTTCACTCATGCAGCATCCCCTCTCCATAATCTTCTCTACCAAGGGCAGGAAAAAAAAATCCTGTGATCAGAATTGATATCATATGAGTGGCTATAGGCATCTACTATCTATTTCTAGGACATCGTAGACTCTACAAGTTAGAGCTGGAAACTATTTTAATGGGTAAAGCACTTGCTCAAAGTCACACAACTTATGAGTTGCAAAAACAGACTAGAACTTGGGATTTCTGATTCCCAAGCTAGTGCTCTTTTGAGGGCTCCTGCCTTCTAGTATATAGACTACAAAAGAGAGAACCTATATGATAGTGGAAAAAAATCTAGCTTAGGAAATGGCGAGACTATCCTAAAGGGATTGCTCCAAAGAGTAAGATAGATCTGGTTCTAATGCTAAACCCATAATTTAGAAACCCTGTGATCCTTGAGAAAGACACTTAACCATTCCAAGCTGCGGTTTCTTTCATTGTAAAACTGAGATTAAAATAACTATCATGCTTATTTTAGGTTGTGTTGAGGATTCAGTAAGATTATATGTGGAAAGCACCCTGTCCAATGCTTGACACAAGACAGATATCAGTAAACGTTATTGCCAGTCGTCTTTCCTTTCCAAGGTCAGCAGTTGGAGTCATGAATAGTAAAATTATGAGAAAGAGGTTTTTTTTTTTTAAATTTTTATTTATTTATGATAGTCACACAGAGAGAGAGAGAGAGAGAGGCAGAGACACAGGCAGAGGGAGAAGCAGGCTCCATGCACCGGGAGCCCGACGTGGGATTTGATCCCGGATCTTCAGGATCACGCCCTGGGCCAAAGGCAGGTGCCAAACCGCTGCGCCACCCAGGGATCCCGAGAAAGAGGTTTTATGTATGCATCTGGAATGGGGTAGCTCAGTGGTTTTCGATATTTTCTTTGAAAATGAATGTGAAGCATTTCCACATGCCTGGCATAGAGTGATCCATAAGGAATGATATTATGATAGTGACAATAATGGTGATGGTGGTCAGGACAAATATGCTGATGTTGGTGGGTGATGTGCACATACCACAGATGAGCCCAGGATATAAGCAGCTCCCAAGGCTTTGGCTTGGATTACGGTTCTTTCTTTCTTACCCTAGGGAGGAAATCAGTACGTTGGTGGGCAAGAGCTGTGCCATTATAAGTACAACTATACTCATTTCAATTAAAAAGAAAATAATCGGCAGCCTTCAGTACTTTATTCTTGGTGACAAATTACTGGCAACATCCCAGTTGGTCTAGAAGATGCTGTTCTTCCCTGGAGGAGTGCGATTTTGAAAGATGCTTTCCATCACAGCTCTGGAACTAGACGACTTGGGTTTGAATTTTGGATCAACCACTCACTATCTGTGATGATCTGAAGAAATGAGTGAACCACTTTTATAAGTCTTTATTCCCTTACCTTCAATTGGAACAATAATGGTACCCACTTCATATGATTGTTATGAGGATCAAATGGGTTCACCCGTATACAGTACTAGGAAAACTGTTGGCACATAGTAATTGCTCAGTGCTAGCAATTTTTAGAGGTTTCTGTCTCCAAGCTCTTTCATGGATAGTATCCTAAGATTCTCTCCCCAAATTGCCATTATTAATGTTATCCATGGTGTCATTAATGCATAAAACTGATTTTTTAGTTTTAACATAATAAAAGGTGCTCTTTATTGTGCACTCACCATTTAACTAGGCATTATGCCATGTGTTTTATATGGCATCTTAATTGATCCAATTCCCTCGTTACTCTTATGAGATAGTGTTGCCCCCATCTAACAAATGAGAAGATTGAATCTCCAAGAGGGGATAGAACTTACTCAGCTCGTGAGCTACAGAACCAAGCCTCAGATGTGTAATCTTCCCTATGTATCTTCCCCATACTAGCTCATTAAGTTGGAGACAATTTGCAGAGGCAATGGGAAAGATGTATTTTCTGGAATAAAAGAGAAATCATGAAATGGATTTACTCTAGCATGCTCAGAGACTCAAATCAGAGACAGAGAAGATGACCATCGCAAAAAGTAACTTAATTTACTCAATAATCAGAAGATCTAGAAATTTAACTTAATTCTGTCTTATGGACGGGAAAAGATGAGAGACAGAGGTGGGAAAGGATCATGGATAATAAGGAGGAGGAAGATGAGATAGAGACAGAGACAGAGAATGAGGCAGAGGCTTAATTACATGCCTCTCATTTAACACTCAAGCGATCCTGGAGGTGGATGGTCCAGGACCATCATCCTGATGCTAGACATTTTTTTCCAAGACAACGAAACTGAAAATAATGGTTTTGGAATTTAACTTATGGTATTGTACCTTTAAATCCAGTGCACTCTTCTACTTCATCATGCTACCTTTGGGGACTTGAGAGTTATACAAAAATATAGATAGATATGTGGAAAGAAAGAATTATGGGTTCATTGACATAGGGACAAATCATGTTAGAACCATCCTTTTGCTTTTTCAGATAGTAACACTGAAGATTTTTTAAAGTCATGTTGTGCTTTTGCAACTATAGGCATAAGTTAGATTAATCTATATGTAAGAGACTAGGTGTTAGGTAATATTTAATACTTTGTATTTCAAGGTAGTTTTTACTTCTGTTGTTGAATTGATTTTCAAAAAGAAAATATTAAGAGTTAAATCAATCACATTTTCTTCCCAGTTTTACAGATGAAGAGACTGTGTTATGCAGAGATGCAATGATCTCCATAAGATCATAGCAACTTCTAGATATCAATGCCATTCTCTGGTTGTGAGCCTCCAGAAAAGATTTTTCTCTTTCCTGTGATGATCTCTTCTAATTGGTATGGTCATCACATAATCAACTTCTAAACTTGCGGACACATGATAGAGGAGGGTCATATTGGTATACATCATAAGGGCCTGTCTGGAAAATGAACTCAGAGGATGGCCCTTTTTGCTATCACCTTCCAGTCTGGAATACCGTCATCTGATCTTTGAGGAATGGTGTAAGGGCTATGGTTTACAACATTTCCAACCCCCTAGGTTCCAGGCTGTGTGCTGGAGAGAATCTTGTGCTTTCTTGTGCTTTAGCCTCCTGGGGTCCACCAGACGCTATGGTGTCTTCCCCAGACAGTAGCCTGCTGCTCCCACATTATGTCTGACTGGCACTCTGTTTGTAGAGCAGATGGAGTTCCCTTCCGAGAGGTACTTCCCACTCTGCATGTTTGTTTTGAGGATATGGGTTTGGGTAAGTATAGGGGACCAAGAAAAGAGGGAGGTACCAAATGGTTGTCTGAGCAATGACAGTTCAAGGAAAAAGGAGAATTGAAAATGCTTGTAATTTCCAAGGTTGATGCCAAGCCAGATTACCTTCTTAAATCAGTGTAAGCAAAAACCCTGAGGTTAGGCCATGAAGCAAAGATCCTAGCATCCTTGGGAGCAAAACAAACAAACAAACAAACAAACAAACAAACAAACAAAAACCCTGCCCAATGACCCCTTTTCAGTATTAAAGCAATGGAGGTGGAGAGGAGGGATTGAAAGGAGAAAAGGTGTTGGCTTTCTATGCTTTCCTTTAGAAGGTCATGGAACCATATGTCCAGTTTTGAGTGAAGATGCCTGAGAATGATTGTGCTTGTTGATGTATAATTTTTTCTTACCGTGGTCACTATAATCACATGCAAAATGATTCCCTTCGACTATTTCTCTCAATTTAAGTACTTCTTCTAATAATTCATGATATTTGTGTAGTGAAAATTTATGAAGTCACAAATTATCATCTCCCTCTGTGGCAGCTGAGTTAACTTAGCAAGAATAAGTGGCTTGATCAGAGTGACAGTTTGCTAGAAACAGAGCAGAAGACAAGAGAGAAATTGGGCCTTCTGACATCCACATCTGGATTGATTCTACCCCTTAGAGATATCAGTCTTGTAAAAGAGCCAGTGCAGGGTAGGACTAAAGATGAGTGTGAAGAAAGTTACAAAGGGGAAAAACACCCTGAGAGTGTTAGAAGAAATACTCGCAATGTCTTGTTTTGTGTTGAGTGTGATATCTTTGGCTAATGATGGTGCAAAGATTCTGATTTTGCCTTCCACTGAAAAGTGAGGGGAAGGGGAAGTACCCCCTTGGAGACTTATGTAGGATCAGAATACCTCTCTCTACCCAGTCCTCAGGCTTTCCTCTCTTTCTTAGGTCAGGCAAGAGAGTGGAAATATACTCTAGGCCTCTCAGAAGATGAAGTTGAGGCAGCTCTAAGTAAGAAAGAAATGACCTTGTACATGCAAGCTTTGTTCTCCTGTTCACCTATAGTCCCACCATTTTACTATCGTAGAAGAGTAATCCTTGTCCGTAACATCATCTCAAAAGTGAAGGGACACCTAAGTGATTATGAAGGGAGACGGTGCAACTTTTCCTTTCTTAAAGCAATTAATACCCTGAGGATAAAATCCTGTTGGTCTGATACTTAGTTAAAATGTGAGTGTCATTTTTTCCCCCTTTGGAATGGAACCTTAAAAATCACCTGGATATTAGAAGGTGAAGTTAATGTGTGCTCTTTCTCCTATGAGCTCTATTTTATTAACATCGGTTAAATAAGATCCTAATACAGTTCTGAATAGTAAGGTGAATTTCTTGGCTTGGCTAAGACTACGACAGAGAAATTATGTATTTGATAATGGCTTCGAAATCTTCAAGTTGATCTGGCATTAGTCAGCATTTGACCATAGATTCCCGGTAGGAAGTCCATTCAAGCTATTGCTAATGCTTCAAAAGTACTCTATGTGACTGGCAGTGAACACACCGGTGTCATATAGATGTCAGCTTTTTGCCCTCAAACCATCATTAACCAGAAGCAGCTACCAGCTAATATTTCAACATTACTTTTAGATGTCAAACTATTAGTCATCATATAGACAACAAATATGTTGAGTTAAAAGATGCCTGCTTAAAAAGCACAATGGGTCTTGGTCTACCTCAACGTCGTTTGTACGCTGGAGGTTTACTCTGTATTTCTTTCCATTGGACTATTTAATGATTATTTTAATTTTGGTAAAGTTTCACTTTAATACTCCTAGAAATTAGAGGAAAATATCGCCTACGTTCATTTGCTATGTTACGCAGACACAGTACACAGCAAAGGTAAAAGATAAAAGATCAATTCTTATGGATCTCATAGTTCCAAGCTTTTGAGGCTGTATTATAGAAACTTTGTAATTATTGTGGGTAATCTTGCAGAAAATTAAATGTTGAGTTTGCATATGTGAAGAAGTTTGGACTCTCTTGCTCACCATAGCTTGTTAGTGCTCAGCATCTCACTGTTCCTGTCAGGCTTCGGGTTGCACTTCGCTGCTAGGAAAATGTTATTTGTGGCAAAAGTGAAATCCTCGGCTGGGGCACATCATCTTATGTTTGAGGCGTATTTTAGAGCATTTGTATCTGTGGTTCACTCATCTGTTTCAAAATGCTAGGCCAGTGGTTCTCAGCTAAGGACAGTTTTACCCACCCAACTCCCAGGGATATTTGAGGACATCTTTTGATGGGAAACAGGTGCTATTGGCATCTAATGAGTAGAGACCAAAGATGCTGCTGAACATAAAATTCATAGGGTAGCCCCCCATACAACAAAGAATTATCCAATCTAAAATGTCGACGGTGTTGAGAAGCCGCCTTCTAGATTCTTCCAAAGTTTAAAAGGTAAAGGAGAAGGTGGGTACCTTAACTATTTTCAGATTTTTTTAAATGGCTGATTTTTAAAAAAGATTTTTGCTTATTTATTCATGAGAGACACACACAGAGAGAGGCAGAGACACAGGCAGAGGGCGAAGCAGGCTCCCTGCAGGGAGCCCGGTGTGGGACTCGATCCCAGGACTGCGGGATCACGACCTGAGCCAAAGGCAGATGCTCAACCACTGAGCCACCCAGGCGGCCCTGGCTGATTTTTTTTTTTTTTTTTTAATTAGAAGTTTCCCCCTGGGATATAGGATAAAGGTGGAAAGTACAAACACATCATATACTTGCTTTAGAGACTATTTGGAGTGTAATATATGTGTTGTGGCTAATTTAGCTACATATAATGATCACAATTCCAACAATATTGATAGCTGACTTTTATAGAGCTTACTATGTACCAGATGCTGTCCAAAGTATCTGTCCATACAGTGATTCAGTTAATCCTCAAAGGGCCTCTATTGAAGAGGTACCCTGTCTGTGCCCTTCAGGACTCAGACACTTTAATACTTGAGCCTGTAGGAATAAGGTGAGCTCCTGGCAGGAAGTGTAAGGAACAGAGTACTGGTAGCACTGACAACAATATATTTGGAAAGAGGAAGGCTTTGCTTCTCTAAATGCCCCTGGTTGCTCAAGCTTTTATTCTATGGTGCTATTATTGCAAAAAATGCTTCTCTGGGAAACTAGGATTGTCATCATAAAGCAGGCAAGCATTTTATTTGGTAGAGGGTGCAAGCAAAAATGGTTTTATATCTCTCTACTTGCCAGTTTTGCACTGGGTCCCATGCTCGTCTGGGTTTCCCTCTCCACTAGCTTTTCTTGACTGAACTGGTCATCAGGTGATGTGTAAATGACAGAGGGGAAGTATCCACCACAGCTCAGCCTTGGAAATACCAAGTGGTTGCTTATACCTGCTGCCCTTACCTTCTAAGTGGGTTGTCCTCTGAGTCTCTTTCCTAGAGTTTTCAAGGGATAGGAAGCTCTCCCTTTAAGGGGCCCCTGGGTGGCTCAATCAGTTAGGTGTGTGACTCTTGATTTTGTCTCAGGTCATGGTCTCAGGGTCCTGGGACGGGAGCCCCATGTCGAGCTTTGGACTCAGCATGAAGTTGGCTTGAGATCTTTTCTCCTTCTCCATCTGCCCCTCCTGCTCATGCTGTCTCTCTCTCTCTCAAAAATAGATAAGTTTTTTTTTTTTAATTTTACCATCAGAGTGGATTTAATCCACTAAAACCTCATGTTTGAAAGAAAAATAGGTAAAATTTCTCTAAGCAAGCCTCATGGGAGAGTCTCCAAGAACACACTGAACAATGAAATTTTCCCTGGAAATGCCACAATGAAGGTCATATTCCCAGGGGGGGTTTCTTGTGGGAATTGGGAAGTTAGCTGGGTTTACTGCTTTCACACCAACCGAGGGCTTTGAGTTCAGAGAGTTAAGTTTGTCATAGCTGACACGTCTTACCTTTGGCGAACTGGTCTATTGTATTAAACCTCAGTTGCCATCAAAACCCGGAAAGGAAAACATCACAAATCACTAGAAATATATCAGCATTCTGAGCAGCAGGATTTATGGGGCACTAATGGATATCCTAGGCTATTTATCTTCCTGTAGCAGTTGAAACACATCTGCCTTTTTCTTACTGTAAAAGGCCTTTCCGTCAAGGGGCTGTAGAAACCCTAAGCCTGGTAGTGGCACTGAGGAAAGATGGCACTCAGGTCCTTTTTTTTTTTTTTTTTTTTTTTTTTGTGGCTTACTCTTGTCACCATTTTGCCCCTTTTTCTTCCTCGTTTAAAAACCCAAAATCAATACAGTAAGGATATATTCCGGTTGGGAGGGGTCTGTATAGTGACTGGCATAGTTGGGGTACAGAGTGGTCTAGAAAGAGGCCCAATTCACATACTCTTTATTTTCTGCTTCTTTTTTTTTTTTTTTTTTTTTTTTTTTTTTTTTTTTTGTAGCAGGCTTCTCTATGTCTAAAGGCTGATTCCCACATGCGGTTCATGTAGGTTATTTTATTCAGCAAGTCGCAATAAAATGCTCCGAAAGGATGCCCCTGCTTTGGGGGACTTCTGATATTTTGCACAGGTGAGCTTTAGCCCCTTCTCGAGCTCCTGGTCCTACTCACTCTTGTCTTCTGTGGAGGAAAGGCCTGAAATGCAGGTGAATTACATCCACACCAGGAGGGACTGTAGCTCCTTTGAGACTTCTCCCTGTGACTGTCCGTGGTTCCATTCGGTAGCAGCAGATTTGGGTTCTGTGCCTGGCTTTGCCACTTATTAACTTGTGACCTTGGATCAAATTACTTAATGTTGCTCAGTTTCCATGACTGTAAAATGAAACAAATCTTAAATATATAGACACACAAGATTAAAAGATGTAAAATATGCAAAGCCCGAAATTTAATGGGTAAAAAAGGTTTGCTGGTTTCTGGGGTAATGCCACTGGATGTCCTACTGGAGTCTTAGGAGAATTGACTCTGTACTTAGCTTTGTAAAAAATGTAGCCCAGGGACTACCGGCTTAGAATCACCTCTGGACTCATTAAAATGCAGATTCCATGCCTCTAGCCCAATGGTCTGAATAAGAGTCTCTAGAGAGTGGGATCCAGTAACTCGTATTTTTAGAAACACCTCATGTGACTCTCATGCACTTCAGAATTTGAGGAGCACAGGGTTGGCCAGCACCCTGTCCCGTTCCGTGATGGTCTTTTTCCTCCTGCAGCAGTTCAGCTAAATCTAGAAAATTCTAGGCTCCCTGCTTGCAGGTTCTTCTCATCCTGGAGGATGAGCCTGTTAACTCACTCTCGCAGTTTATAAGCAGGCCCTTTTCTGGTAGGCCCCACATGGTTGGGTAACCTAAATAATGTGATAATGAGGGTGGACCAAAGGTCGCGAGATTGTTAACATGTGTGAGGAGATTGTAGGCTTAGCCTATCAGGTGAGGGAAAGGTTAGCACACCAACTGTATCCACACTTCAAAGCATGTGGATAGTTCGCTGCACTAACTTAATTATCTGTGCTATTGATATCTTTGACGAACATATCTATACCCCGGATACAGTTACTTCACCGTGGGAGATAGCAGGAGGTGGCTTGTTCGGTTGCCAACTTCCTAAAATGCTTTTTAGAGTCAGCTGGGTTGCTTAGGCCTCTCTTGCTCTTGGATTAAATATAAAAATAACTATGTAAAGCATATCAACCCTCTTTTCCCTGTCTGCTGAAACTGCAATCTCCTGTGCTTTTTCTAGAACCCATTAAAGAAGGAGGAGGAGAGGAGGGGTAACGATATGTAAAACCCCAAAGCCCACATCAGATACTCTCCCAGAAAAGGATCCTGCTGTTGTCGGATCTCGGCTGAGGGAGTAAAGAGCTGGTCACATCAGTACATACTGGTTCTTTTTTGACTGGTTAAGTAAGGGTTGATCAAGGGGCATGAGCCTTGTCCTTATTGTTCTTTCGAATCTATTGACATCTCCACCAGAAGCTTGGAAGGGAAAGAAAATACAACCCAAGTCAGGTGATGTTTTCGTTTCTAAGCCTTAAAAATGTTTGATGTTAGGAAATATTTGCAACTAGAAACTGACAAGAGGTATTTGTCTCTACCCCGTTTTTGCCGATCCAAACCGGCCTTGTCCCTGTTGTCACAAAAAACAGTAGCTCTGGTTTGCAGGTATCCAAAGAGGTCTCTAATCTCTGACACTCCCCTTTGACTGTAGCTCTGGAGAACCCATTTGCTCTGCCAGGTGTTTTTTTTTTTTTTTTTTTTTTACCTACTTACAAGGAGTATTTTTTGTGTGTGTGTGTTCCCAGGCCTGAGTGGTGGGCATGATTTCGGAGCAGCTGATCTGTTGACTTTTCTGCAAGTGGTGTGATATGAGATGTAAAGAGACAGGATCACTCCAACCCCTCACTGCACTGAAATTGAATAGGGTGCCCTGTTCGTTGACACCAGAACGTAGCCTGCTGTTGAGAAGCCAGGATGTTTAATGGGCAGAGACCAGGGGAGAAATTTTCAGCTCTTCATCCTTTTCAGTCTTGTAAAGTCTCTCCCAGAGTAGGCCACAGCTTTCAAACCATGGTCATTTTAATGATAAAAACGCTGTGGAGAGAGTGCCCGAGCGACACGCAAAACCAGCTGCAGCATCCTGCGTGACATTCCCAATATTAATACAAATAGAATTAATTCACACGCCAGGGGTGTCTCAGGAATCCATTTTAAGTTGGCACTTAACTTGGGTTTGAGATTTCCCCGTGACTGCCCATGTTGAAAAATGTTTGCTAAACAAGGCAGGGCTGGGCTGCCCTCGATCTATAAATTCACTCAAACTAATTCATTAACTAACACTTGGTTTTAACTAGAAGCAAAGGTAGGTTAGAAAGTAGGGGGCTGTTTCACATCCTTGGTAGCAGGGAGGTTGTCGCAGAGGCTGTGCCTGGCCTATCCCTTCGAATTTATTTTGGGGGAAAGAGCAAGGATTATTTAATGATACCATTTCTGAGTTCGTTAAGGGTTTACTCTGGGTTTCAAAACATAGAAGGTTTGTAGATTCGGTGAAGAGGATGCTAATTGCTCATATCCTGCATTGAGTTTAGTTTGTGGCTAGACTAAAGTAAGACTTCCCGGGTCTTTCTGGTTCTCCCCAGCCTTGTCTTTCTATTTCTGCACAGTGAATTTAATAAAGAAACTATCTTGGAGTAATAATTCTGACAAGCCCTGGACATTCCTTTGGGGGAAGAGGACTGACCTTTTCCTGTTTTTAATAAAACCTCTGTGAATTTGGGCTTGCCTCTTCTGCAGTCCAGCGCAACTGTCTTTTTATTCCATATTTAAGGATGAGATGAGCCCATTCATTTCCTCTGAATTAGAAGCATGAAAGCAGTCCTGGGAAAGATGGCTCTTGTGAGGTTTGTTTTACTCGTGTCTGTTAAATTTGGTACTTATTTACATGCACTTAGCTACTTTGCTTTATATTTTCTCTTTCTTGTTGTTAGATCTTGTTCTTTATTTATGATTTAATGTCTTACCTATTTCCGAAAGAACTGAGGAGTAGTCCTTTTATAGTATGGGGCTGAATTATGCTCTGGTGATTGGCAGGCCATTTTATCCTAACTGTGACACTGGCAATTTTAAAAGCTTCATTTTTTGTCTTAGTCTTGAACGAGGAGAATTTTACACATTATTACCTCCTGAAAATCCCACTGGATGGATAATTTGGAGTAGAAGAACTTAAGACCTTTTGGGGAAAAAAAGAACAAATCCACAAAATCCCCATGATTATTCTTTATGGCCACTAAAAATATTTAGCATACTAAATATTGCAGCATACCTGTGAAAGTTTGATATTTTTAAAAATAGAATAATGGGTATAAAATCATCATTTCTAAGGGATGTGTTCTCTACAGTCTCAGGAATATACCTGTAAATTTGTTTTGATTGTTCAGGCATACTCAGAGGCATTTATTCCCTTGCGTCTATCTCTTTCTCTCTCTGGTGTTCAATCTCGTTTTGATTTTATAACTCTAAGTTGACTCTTTTCTCATGAGTCCTGGCATATTCCCTGAGAAAGAGAGCAATTTAGATGCTTGGAAAAGCAAAAGCTCGGGATAAGCTTAATTTAATGTATGAAACACAATGAGCAGATTTCTGTTAAATCCCAGTAAACGGGCTTGAGGTAGCTTCACAACGATAAGGGCACTGGTTCATCCCCTTTCACCCCAGTAGGACCACAGTGTTATTGTCAGGGTTTAGCCTGCATCGTTTTCCTTCAGCAATCTCAGCTTAATTATACAAATATGAGAATCAAGTAAATGATGGAGACATTAAGAAGTTCAGAGAAAAGGGGCAATCACTGGACTTGTGAAAACCTTTAAGAGGATCTACATTATCTTCCACGTTAAATATAACTCTGCAAAGACTTTTGTTGACCTTCACAGTATGACCTCAGTCATCATTTCCTAGCATTCTTCACTCCAACCATGTGTTTTGCAGTGACTTCTCAGTAGGAGATTGGATGGCAGTGAGAAACACAATCTTTTAAAAATATATATTTTTATTGTAAATAATACGCAAATAGAAAAACTGCATGAATCAAATGAAGGTCCTGATTGAATATTGTATATTTATATATTGTAATTATATTGTATAAATTGTTATACATATGTGTGTGTATTTATATGAAAATTATGTATATATTGTATAGCCTGGACAAGAACTAGAATTTTGCTGCCCATAAGCCTCACCAGTCACAGCCTTTTGTACCCCTCATAGGTAATCATCATCCTATTATAATAATCACGTCATTATATTTTTAGAAATTCACCCATCAACCCAGTGTGCATCCCCAAATGCTATAGCCTTGCCCATTTAAAAAGAAAAAGATATGCCTTATGAATCTCTTTTACTTGTTTAAGTTCCTCCTTAATCCTTTTTATCTCCTTACAGTTTATCTCTTGAGGAACCTGAGCCATTTGACCTGTAGACTTTCCCTGAGCCTGAGTTTTACTGACTGCAAACTCATAGTGCAGTTCATCACAGTTCCCCGTCCCCTGCGTTTCCTGCAAATTGGCAGCTGGATCCAGAGACTGGATTACACTCAGGTTTGATTCCTTTGGCAAGACCACAGGTGTGGCTGGCAAGGTAATCCTTATTGAAGCTCATATTGTCCCACTTTAACCAGGGAGCACCTCTTCAGGTTGGACCTTGAGTCCTTTGGCCATTGCCTTAAGAGCCTTTGATAACTTCCCTGCTGTATAATAATACAGTAAGTTCCAAGTTCCTCTTGTACATTTCCTGTCCTAGATCTGGAATCAGCCTTTTGTTCAAGAAGACCTCATTTCTTTAGGTAAGAAATGTTATTCCAAGACTATAGTCTGGGTGCTAGGGATGCTCATTGCCGCTGGGTTGTTCATTGTTTCCTGAGTCTTTGTAGAGGACAGGATTGGGGTTTGCTCAGTCAATTGATTGATCAATCAATGGATCTATCTATCCACCTACCTACCTATTTATCAAATAAATGCATAAAATATAGGTATACCTATATTTTTATTAAATATTTTATGAATTTATGAGTTCATATTGATACTTCAATCCAAATTGAGAGTATAGAGTTTTATATAACCTCTTCTGCATTACATTTCTATATCCTTCCTTTCCCAAGAATCTTGATTGACAAGGACATAGGGGATAATAGAATTACAATAGCGCATAGTTACCCACTTGTTTTATACTATGTTAGCCACACACTAGTCCGGGAGAGCAATACCAATACTAGTACCAATGTAGTTATTGAAAACATTAAAACTTTTTTTGCATATAGTTCCTCATTTTTGCATCCTTCCCTCATTTTAAAATAGCTGTGCTGTGTGTAACTGGTCAGAACATAGAACCATTGGGTACTTTGCTTCTCTACCTCTTGGCATACTTTTAATTATAATTCCACAGGCTATTATATATTTTAATATGTACCACCAGTGTTTATGTTGATGGTCTTTCTAATTGTTTTGATTGCCGGAAGCTCATTCTCTAGTATGTTCTTCAGAAAGGATTCATGGGAACAATGATCTTTCAGTACTGGTTTATATCTGTAACAGTTCCTTTGAGCCCTTTATACTTGCAAGTCAGTTTGGCTGGATATAAAATTATTTTCTTTCCTCTAGTATATCAAATGGGCAACTTAATTTTCTTCTGGCCTAATGCATCACTTTAGAAAAATCTGACGATAACTCAATTTTCTTTACACTGTAAGTCATGTACCCAAAGAGTTTTATTAGAACACGTGTCAACATGTTTTTGGGGTTCAGTATTGTCAGGTGCATGGTATAATTATTCAATGTCATTTCAAGTTTTTAAAAAAATTTTCAGGAAGTTTTATTGAATTATAGTCATTATAATACTAGTGTTATATTCCCTTGCTTTGATTTCTTCTTCAGAATCTCTTTTTATCCCTATGTTCCATTTCTTTGCTTATCTTTACTGTCTATTTATCAAACCTTTTTATCTCTTTCTTTTTTACTTTTTACCTCCCCTCCTTTTTATTTTTTATTTTTATTAAGGAATTATCTGTTGTTTATTTGTCCCTAGTTTAGTTGGCATTTATGAAGTTATTTTTTTCCTTTTGCTACTAATTCTTTTTTGAGTCCTGTCACCATATTCATAAATTCTTCCAATCTGACCATGCTGTTCTTTCATATTTTGTATCTTTTCTTAATGTTTTTAAGCTTCTTTTGGAATGACAGATTATAGTTTTGATCTGTTTTATGAGACTGCCTTTCCAGCATTCTTTTGTTGTCTCTAGGGATGTTTTTCTGTTCCTTACTCATTTTTGTAATTATAATAACTTTGAATGGGATTTGACCTTGGTCCTTTTCCATTGTTCATTTTTATGTGAAATTAATTTTCCTGACCTTTTAGACCAAGTTGTAGGTTCAGGAAACAGAGCTTTCCCTGTGTGTGTGTGTGTGTGTGTGTGTGTGTGTGTTTAGTATAGAGTACAAAAATATGGTAGATTCTTCCTGGCTGCTTTTCCTCTTGCCACTTTGATCTAAATCTCTTTCTTTCAGATCTTTTATTCTGTACTGCTCAACTTTGATGGCACTTGCAGAAATTTCTCATTAGTGGGAGCTGATTCTGGAAGGGAACCCTGGTGGCTTGACAGTTGTAGCAACTAAACTGTGCTCTTTCTTTCAGTTCTACTTACCATGCACCCCTTGCACTTAGGTGTTAAAAAGGACAAACCTCCTTCCAGTTATAGCTGTTGTTTCAAATGTGCCCACTGAATTTTCCAGTGAGTACTGTGGACTGTTTTATGGTTCTTCTGTTCTTAGGTCCATGAGATGCTGCTCCATTATTTCCTTCTTCCTGTCATCCAGATGCTGATTCCACATAGGATTTGTGGTCATTGGTGGTTTGCCCAATCAGCTGGTTTGGGACTCATGAAGACATTTCATCTCCTATTTTGTTTTAAAAGTTGTCCGAGAGCTCTGGGTTTTATTGTCTAGGCGTTCTATTTTTATTTTGTTGAAGGATTGAAAAACTGTGCTGCCATTGCTGCCCACAGGCTTCTGTAATTCTCTCCCTTTGTGGTCATTCAGGCAGTGCCCTATATGATTAGTGGCATGCATCCAGGAAAAGGGAAGCAGCCTGGCTCTCCAGAAAGGCTTTCTTCTGTATAAGATGACTACC
The DNA here is from genome assembly GCF_053574225.1 of Canis aureus. Taxonomy (NCBI): domain Eukaryota; kingdom Metazoa; phylum Chordata; class Mammalia; order Carnivora; family Canidae; genus Canis; species Canis aureus. Next base: position 11,616,768 of record NC_135648.1, read on the forward strand.
TCCTATAGAGTGTAACCCATGAATGCAATTTCAGTGGCACCATGTTCTAGCCAACTCAGCTAGTCAGCTCAGAAATGGAAAAAAAAAAAAAAAAAAAGATTTTGCATCATTTTGGTTTTTTTGTTTAGATATAAGTTCAACTTTTCTTTTCTTCAATAAATATGAGTTTTTACTTATAACTAGACTTCTTCCAAAAGCCAACACCATGGCATTCCATAAAAATAACCACAATAGCAGGAGATAAAATACAGTTAATATCTGATAGAGCGCATTGGTTAAAGTAGACAACCTGCTAAAACAAACCTCCTAAATGTCTTGGTGTCTTAAACTATTTCTCATTTATGCTGCATATGACTGGATTGGAGGGTAGGGTGAGTAGGGTGCTCTGCTTTAAGTAGTTATTTGAGGATCCAGGACCATCCCCAAGGGCCCCAGAATCTGAGGCACTGGAAGAGAGAGGTCATAGAGTACCCCAGAGGAGGATTTTAGGGATCAGTAGTGTCATACATGCATCATTTCTACCCACATGCCACTGGGCAGGGTTCAGTCATGTAAAACTACTTGACAGCAAGGGAATATGAAAAAAGGTAGTATACCTGTATACCCAGAAAAAAATGAAATAGGGTGTGATGAGCCCAGGATCTGCCATGGTGAAGAAATAGGGAAAGAGAATCAGAATAATTTATCAGGGTAGAGAGGGCATTTCAGCTAAAAAACAGTTGTATGAAGACCTAGATGTAGGAAAGTGTATGTTGACTTTGGAAAATGGAGAGAATTTTGGTATGGTTGACATATGGGGTGAAGTCAGAAAAGAAGGCTGTGGTGGTCTCATAAGAGCAGGCTTGCATATTATCTAAGGATTCCATCCCTTATCCTGCATGAAGGAAAGGGCTATCTGTGATTTGTAAGCAAGGGTGTGCCATAATCTAATTTGAGTTTTTCAAAGATAATTCTCGCCCCCAGCTATTACCAGCAACGTCTCTGAAATTAAAGAAGAAACCTCTTCCAAATCTTTCTAGATCATGCACCTAGTTATACAAACCCAGGAAAAACTGAATTCACCTCACCTGCGTCCATCTAAATCATGCTTACTTGGTAGGCTTCCATTAATGTGCCACAATCACAACGAGAGTCTGCAGCGAGTTCTATAAATTCAGACTGGAAATGTAATTTCAGATCTCACAGTGCCTGTGTTGTTTCAGTGATATTATAATCAATGACTGTAGCTCCCTTTGAAGCTCATAAAGTGACCTCTTTTGACATTGATTCCTCATCTGTTTTTTTCTCTGACCTTTCTTCACCTCCTATGTCTCTTTATTTGCTAAGGCATAGTATTTTATTGCCAGGCACCCTTATAACAACCACAATAGCCATACATTTAGCTTTGTTCGGGTCATTACTACCTAAATAGACACTGTTGTGGCAAGATCTAGTCCTAGGAACTGGTGTGCAATGCTCTCAGAGGGACACTGTTTTTCTTCTGTTAGAAGATACCAAAACTTGCTTTCGAGTTGTCTTCTTTGCTTAGAATGGAGTCGAGGAAGATTGCCACATGCACTTTGTCCTTTCTTTTGGAGCTCCAAACTGAGAGCACCTCAGAAAATGATCACAAGTGTGGGATCAAAGCTAACATGGTCATTTCCAAGATATTTGCATGTCTTGCTGAAAGCCCATAGGAGATTAAATAGGAAAGTAAATGAAATGTGCATCTTCCTTAGAGAAGTGTGCGGTTTGTCTGGCATTTATGCTTCTCCCAGTGTGACCTTTAGAAGAGAATATGATCGATAGCCTATTGGATCGTCTCGAGTCTGGCTGTCAAGGTTCAGGAGGGGGAAGTTGAGGGATTTGGATGAAAAGCACCTGAAATGGCTAAGTGCAACCTTAGTAGAAAAATACTCATGCTTTTTCAATAGTTTCCAGAAGGTTCTTAAGCACCTGATGTATGATGGGCTTTTTCATTTTGGGCATCTGCTATCTTTGCCTAGCTCAACATTCCAGTGAGGGTTTTTTTTTTTTTCAGAGCTCAAAACTGAACATGTCAGCAGTGAGCAGCCACCCAGCTTTGTAAAGAATGCCACGGCTGACAACTTCACAGCTGCTGAGGAATCGGCTGAGCCCTTCTTGTAAAGCCGTACCGTACACAAGAGCCTTTGTGCCATGGGGACCCACCATGGAGTTTCCAAATGCCCTTACTCCTGGAAAAATGTGCCAACCCCTCCTTACCATGTTGCCCCAATCTCTGGCGATAATAACCATGACTATAGCCAGCCCTTTGGTAGCTCTTAGAAGAACACAAAAAGACTCTTTGATACTGTCAGAGTGAAAAACAAAACAAAACAGAACAAAAACAACCACCATATTTTAGGAACAAGACCATTAATTTATTTATCATATCCATCAAATTGGGACGAAATAAATAAGTTCTGGAGCATGTATAAAAAGTACTTTTAATATTCTTGAATAATTCTGTAGAGGTCTAATGACTAGAACAAGAATCGCACAATTTTTCCACAGCATTTTGAGGGTTGTTTTTTTTTTTTTTTTTCTTTTGGCAACTGCTTTGAGACATGTAATTTTGCTCTGATTGAGGAAGAATGAGTGAAGGAAGATGAAAGAAAAGAATCGCTTGTTCTCCGTGTTCATTTCCAGGTGGCCTATTTATTTTCAACAAAACTCCCATAATATGCAAGAGCCCTCTTGGTGCTTAAGGGTGATTAGTCCATGGATTCTGGATGGAAGACATGGGATTCCTTACCCAACTGCCCAAAGTGCCTCTGAGAAACCATTTAAGGAATGCCCTACTGCAGTTAACTCTCAGTCAACCAGATTATGGTCTCATTTTGCCCCACCCCTGGAACCAACTGTCCTTTTCTCCAAGTGCTTATTTGGTCACTGACTACCAGTTACCCTTAGGGAGTCTGGAAACATTCCATCAAGTCAAGGAGAGCTTATAGTTTGTTTGAAGGACTCTTGGATGTTTTGTCCGAGATGTTCTGAAATACCTGGTTCCAAACACACAGATCTTTCTTAGATCATTTTAGAAAGGTGGGAGACAGTAACATTGCAGCATGTGTGTAACACGTGGTTAGTACCCCTGTTGTAACGAGGCATTCGTTTGGAATAATTTACAGAGGGAGTGTCCCTTGTTGTGGAGGGATGCATCCAGTCACTGAGGCTTGCCCCTCTGCCTCTGCTTCAAAGTTGCCTCATGTGGCTGGATATGTGCAGATTACTTTCTTACCAGATCTGAAATTCAGTCTGTTTTGAATCACCCCAATTCATCCCGTGACACTTCTTCAAACATTGCTCAAAATCCAAGGTAGATTTCCATGTTCCATTCATTGGTATTCTTGCGTGTACAGGAAGTATGTCTTCCTGTACACCTTGAAATGATTCTAGCAGGGTATTGTTCAAAACGCTTTCCATACTCTTGCCTTTGTTCTTTCTGCAGAGCTTTTGAGTATTTTGTAAACGGGAAACAGGAATCCTGATGGGTTAAGTTGCTTTTGCAGGCTGCCACTTAGCTATTCAAAAGTATGGTCAATACGTGAGCCAGCTCTCCTGTCTCTCAGGTCAAGTCCTATTCTGTGTGCCTCTTTTTCACCTCAGGCCAGAAAATGGCACAGTGACTGTCTCAGAAACATACATAAACCATGGTCCATGCCGGTGGGCATGTGTTCACTCATAATCATTGCCCTTTTAATTTGAGGCTCTAACAGATGGAAAATTATTTGGATGTTGCAGTAACAGCAAAAATAATGTTGGCTTCCTCTCAGCTTTTGCCTGGAGAAGCCCAAGAAGCCTGTTCCTTATAATTAGAAGGTGCGTGTGAACTTGAACAGTAGCACAGAGTCAGCCATTGTAAGCATGAACTGATTCACCTTTGAGAAGTGACAAGTAAAGAATCAGCCTAAGGTTGCCTGGAGCTTTCTTCAGGATAATACCTGAAGGGAAACCCTCATAGGTTCAAGCCAAGAATTATCAAATGACCCAGTCTTACCCACTCCCCCGCCCCCCATTACCCACTCTGTTCTCTCCTGTCTCAGAATCACCTGAGGACCTGGAACTGCTGACTTCAGCTTGTTGGCCAGTACATAGGTCTTAGATCCTGGGTGTGAAATAAGGAAGAAAAGTCTGTCACAAAGCCTTTCTTCCATAGTTTCACTTTTTACCCTTTGTCAGCCTATGTGCACACCTTTTTTTTTTTTTTTTTTTAAAAAAAAAAAAGGTCTTTTTCTACCTTGGAGTCTGTTCTGTTCACGATTCTTCCCCACACCTGACTACTTATAACCTGATGGCCAAAGCAATGTTCCTTGACCAGACCAGTCATTTTAAATGGCATCATTTTTATCACGTGGAATCCTAGAAAGGTCTTTTAATAGGGGATGTAGGCACTCAGGTCCTAGGGACACAGTGAGTTAGGCCATGACTATCCCTTGATTTCTTAATTATTGGCTTAGTGACTGACTTACTTTGGTGGGTGCCCCATTTGCTGTGACCATTTATAAACAAGCATGTTGAGGAAAAGACAGTCGGTAACCAAGCAGAGGAGATGTGACTGCTGGATCTATATCTTGGTTTGGGCAATGCTTCACCTAGATCTCCTCCTTCTGCCCTAAAGATTCTGGTTTTCTAACCGTAAGGCTATTCTAAGAGTGTTGGTTTTTGGAGGTTGCCATTTCTTCAACTGATCCATAGTCATTATTAGCTTCTCTGTGAATTTCTTTCAAGCAGGAGGAGATACTTGACTTTCCTGCCAGAAGCCTCCAGATGAGGAATCATTCACATGCATAATGTTTTACCCCCATCTGTTATTCAAACTTGAGCTGTCCCCAAGTGACCTATGACCTCAGATGATAAAGTAGCACAGGTTATCTGATCTGTCCCATCTAATAGAAATAATGGAGTTTTGCTGGGGAACGGCTATATTTTATCAAGATCTTTCTCATGTGCAACCTAATTTTTGTTGGACCACATCTAGTTTTACTACATCAGCAACTTCCCTGGGCCAAAAAATCCATTTATTAAGCTGTGTTGCCAAAAGTTCTTTTCCACCACCCTGGCTCACATATCTTGGCATGTCACTGTAGATGATCCCCGGGGTCTAGGTCAGAGGATCACATAGGTAAGATTGCCTTCTAATAAGGTTCTTTGACATCTCAGTTATTAAATTCCCTTGAATGGGGTTCAAGCACATCTAACTTACAGTGAAGTTTGCTCCATGTGAATAATGCCATAAATCTTCTGATGGCAAGTTTTCTCATATTCCTGCTATTTGTAGATTTACTTACTTTGCTTCTCCAGAATGGTGCCACCTCTTTCCCGGAGCATAGAGTCTTCACAAATGGGAGCAGAGAAGATAAGCTTTTGCTGTCCTTTCTGCTCCATTCAGCCTTAGCTTCTTTTCTTGTGGCCTCTTTTTTTTGATTGCCAGAATAGCTGCTGTTGACTTCTAATAAGTGTCACTGGCTGTTCTCCCTGGATTGGAACCCACTCTAGTGCAGCCTGTAGGCCTGAGGAGAAGGTGCTTGGAGCTCAGGCTGCAGCCTGGGGCTGTGGAATTGGGTGCAGGGCAGTGGGCAGTGGGGAGATCATGAATACCCAGCACAGGCACCTCTGGATCGCCTTGATGGGATTGATGGGCACACCAGTTATTCTTCCCTTTTTCCTCTGTGCTGTATGGCCACTTTATCACCTCCTCAAAAGAAATTCAACATGGCAATTTTCCCACCATGGGAAAAGTATGTCTTCTCTTCTCTAAGGAAGCTTGCTAACTTTAGTTATTCTCTGTTCTTTGAGGAGACATGATTCTAGGTTCTGTCAATGTCATGACTCAGCATTTACCTAATGCTTGTTTGCTTGCTTGCTTGCTTTTTTTTGTTTTTTAAATATTTTATCCATTCATTCATGAGAGACACAGAAAGAGAAGCAGAGACACATACAGAGGCAGAAGCAGGTTCCCTGCAGGGAGCCCGATAGTGGGACTCGATCCCAGAACCAAGGATCATACCCTGAGCCAAAGGCAGATACTCAACCACTCAGCCACCCAAGTGCCCCTTTCTTGAAGGGACTAATTCTCTGAGACAGAGACAAGTGTTCCAGGTAGAAATGTCTAGGAAATGGTGTGTGTTTCTTCCTGCTGCTTGGAGATTCACAATAGCATAGTAAAGGCTCTGGGAATTCCTGAAGTCAAGAAATTTGTTTTTTATATAATCTGGAATTTTCCAGGGATAAAAATTACAGGCAGAGAAAGCTTGCCTGAAGAAAAAAATAAGTTAAATTCTTAGTTAAAAGATGAATAGAATTTGGAGTCAGGGAGGGACTTTAGAGGTGGTAATACAAGCTGAGAGTATGCACGTTCAAGAAATTCTAAAGACCATTGTGAGTGGAGAGGAGTCATTAAAGGGGAGGGGAACTGGAGGAAGCAAGAGAATGTGGTGGACAGCATAGAAGGGCCTGCTAGGAAGAGCTTATTGGCCACATTAAGGTTTTTGATCTCTATCCAATGGGCAGAGGAAAACCCTGGAAGGGTTTCCATAATCCGTATGGCTTAATTAGATACTCATGGTCCAAACACCATTCTGGCTACAACTTGAAAGCAGATAGCAGGAGGGACAAGCGAACGTTGAGGCTGAAAATTTACTCACACTGGAAGTTCCTAATCTTAGTGTATAACAGGGAAGTACTTGATATCCTCATCTCTTCCCATTTTAAATCATTTCCTTTCATTTAAAATGGTCCCTTCCATGGGGCAGCTGGGTGGCTTGGAGATGCCTTTGGCTCAGGACGTGATCTCGGGGTCCTGGGATTGAGTCCCATGTCCCCACAGGGAGCCTGTTTCTCCTTCTGCCTATGTCTCTGCCTTTCTCTCTGTGTCTCTCGTGGATAAATGGATAAAAATCTTAAAACAAAACAAAACCAAACAAAAAAAAGGTCCCTTCCAGGTAAGTGCTCAGTCTCCTCCCCAGGACGGCACTAGTGGAATGGGAGAGCTTCCAGTGCCTGGTATTTGCATGTGCGGCTCGCTTGAGGTGGCTTTCTGGGTTCTTACCACTGTCCTCTGCAGGGGTGGCTCATTGTACATCTGCTCACTGCTGACTCTAGGCCAGATGAACTGTCTGTCATATTTCAGCTCGGTTAGGGCCTGGGGTCCTCTTCGCTGCCACCACCTCCCAGCTCTGGCTCCCGGTGGGCTCCCCTTCCAGGACCATCCATGGTTGTCCATGTCCCTCCACAGAGCACACTGGACTTTCAGCACTTCCATACTATACTAATGCCAAGGGTCGCTAGACTCAGTCTTCCTCTTCACTTGCCCATGTTCCTTCAACTTATACCCTGCTGAGTTAGTTGTTCCAGGTTGGGAGTTGGGGAGCACCAGGCAAGAAGGTGGTCTTAAACAGGAAGTGGAGAACAACTCTTGGAGTGCCTACCTGCTCCAGTACCTCACTCCAGAGAAAAGAGTCAAGACACATATTTCATGGTGTGCTACTACAGTCTCTGCCTCTGTTCTTCCTCTCTTGATACTCCGGCCTGGAAAGGTCACCTAGGGCTTTTCCCCCCTAGTTCCATTGTCTTTACTCTCTCTTTCCTGGTCTGTTGTCAAACACAAAAATCTAGTTTACAAGCCAGAGATCTTGCTATGGAATTGAGAATTCCTTTACTTGTACTCTCCAAGGCTTAACTTCTGAGTCTTCTGTCTACAGAGGTTATGCAAATCAACTTTAAGACCCAAAGCTAAGAAGTGTGTCATTTCCATCTACTTCTTGGTCATTTCCATCTACTTCTCCCATGGGCATGGTTATCCTCATGCTCAGCTGTGGAAGTGGATAGGTGCAGAGCCTTATAACTTACACATCAATTTATTATTTCCTAAATACTTTCCCTGTTAAAAGTAGGAACAAGGTCTTCTGAGAGCTATCTGTAACTTGGACTTGGGTGATGATGACAGAGATGGAGAGAAATTAATGAGTTAGAAAAATATCTAGATGTTAGGACTGAGAACTTGAAATAAGGTGAATTGATCAAATGTGGGAATCTCCAGGGTTTCTGGTTTATGCGGATGGATGGCAGTGCCACTTACTAAGACACAGAACATTGGAGAAAGAATTGGTTGAGGTACTAGACCACTTTTGGACATGCTGAATGTAAAGTTTTTTTGAGACATCGAAGTGTAGAGAGTAATTAGTAGGACATACAGATTTATAGCTTGATATGAATATTTCTTTTTTTTTAAAGATTTTATTTATTTTTTAATGAGAGACATACAGAGAGAGAGTGGCAGAGACACAGGCAGAGGAAGAAGCAGTCTCCATGCACGGAGCCCAACATGGGACTCAATCCTGGGTCTCCAGGATCAGGCCCTGCCTAGGCTGAAGGCAGCGCTAAACTGCTGAGCCACCTGGGCCACCCAGGTATTAATATTTCTAAAATCACATTGTAATTGTAAGATTGGTGGGTAGAGTAGGAAATTAGAGTAGTGAGAACTAGTTTAACCAAATACTAGATAGTTTGATGCAACCATCACACTGTAGGCGGAAGCTTACCAGTGAGACCCGTTGATGAATAAGTCTATTGATTAATACTCTCTCTCTCATGCCACGTCCAATGGTTCACCACTCTGTCTCCTCTTTGAAGGACACAGCCTTCATTTACATAAATTAATATATCCAGACAGTTTACAGCAAATCTTATCACTTAGGGAATAATTTTGTCTCTTTCCAACGATGTTGCATATCTCTCTATTCTGATCCCATTTTGTGTTGCTCTTAATATTTTACTCTCAAAATTTCATTTTACTTCTGTTGTTACTGTATTCCCCCAACACTTGCAAAAATGTTGCTGAGCAGTGAAGCTAGAAATGTAGGTAGGAGCTAAATAACCAGAAGATGTTTGGACTTGACTAAAGGTAGGTAATGGAGAGCCATTGAAGGGTTTTAAGCCAAGGAATGAATAACATATTGTGGGTGTGCTTGTCTAGCATGACTTCCTCGATCTAGTGCCAGCAAGTTGATTCATTCAGTCGATTCAAAACCTATCTATTGATCATCTCTTTTGTGTTAGATACTGTGCTGGATAAAAAAATAAAAGTTAAAAAAATATCCAATTATTATGCTAATATCCATTTGGGATATAAGTAGGAAAAGTTAGCACTAATTTTAGATTTGATTTGTAAAGGAATGCACAGCACAGGATGTCAGTGGTTTCTGACATAATTCCTTTTATTTTATTTTATTTTTTTTTGACATAATTCCTTTTATTGAAGACATGCCTTAACCCTTTCAGATCATGACCAGCTCCATCAACATTTTCCTTGTCAGCGCTGAGAATGCCAGCCTACTTGTTCTTGTGTGTTCGTCTTGCCATGTATGAGAATTATTTTATTATTCTCTAGATGCTAATGGAAAAGCATATTAATATGCTAAATATATATTTTAATTTTATTTTTAAATACAGAAAAGATTAAGACTCAAGCAGACCAGAGACTTTTGTGTGAAAATTATATATTTCAAAAGAATCAAGGTGGGATGCCTGCGAGGCTCAGGGGCTGAGTGTCTGCCTTTGGCTCAGGGCATGATCCCAGGGTCCTGGGATCAAGTCCCACATCGGGCTCCCCACAGGGAGACTGCTTTTCCCTCTGCCTATGTCTCCCTATGCCATGTCTCTGCCTCTCTCCCTATGAATAAAGAAATAAAATCTTAAAAAAAAAAAAAAGAATCAAGGCAGTCTCGGAGAACGTACCTCTGAGGGAAAGTAGCAAAGGGATTCTTTCGGGATTGGGTTTTAACATCTCTGACCAGTTGGGTGAAAATTGTTTTGAAGATGTATTACATTCCCTGATCAAATGGAAAAAAAAAATGACACCTGCCATGGTATCTAGGAAACACCCGACTAACATGGCCAGAAGCCACACACTCCTTCCCACACGGCCTTGCCATGAAAGCCTTCCAACATCCCATCCTTGGCAACTGGGGCAACCTCGTGCCTCCTCATGGAGACCGGCCATCTCAGAAGATCAGGGGAAGCTCTAGACTTGTCATGATTTTCCCTTGGAAGTTCCCAAATATAGTTAATGGCTGATCTTTTCTTTCTAATATTTAACCTAGCACTTCTCCTTTTTTCTGCCACTTTTAATACCTGAGTCAACTTTGTAGAAACCTGCACTCTGAAGAGACGGGTCAGGAGGTTTTGCGGGAACACTGTTGTGTTAACAGTGTCTACCAGAGGCACTTCAGGGTTGTGTCAGTCGTCTCGTGGGTGTTCAATTTCCTATAACCTGGTAATATGGTGGTTTTTGTTTGTCCAGACCTGCAGGGGTTAATCTTTGTTGCTCTTCGTGTTTGATGTGAATCCTCCTATATTAATGTGGTTTTTGAAATGAAAAATCCCTACATGCACAGAGTGCCTTGGATAGTTTTGCATTTGCAAATAAAGCCCTAACAAATGCTCATTTAAAAAATATATTTTCCCAGCTGAGCACATTAAGGCTATATGCTGCATCTTTGTATTCACTTCAATAAACCAGGTGTGCTTCTGGAGATTAGCTATTTTTTATAAAGAATGATTTTGAAATAAATGACAATGGGCTCATTTCTCTTTATGCTGAGGATAACATTAAAGGAAAACTGCCGTGATTAGTTTTAATATCTCAGATAGCTTAATGAGTACTTACTAAAAATGTGAGTGTGTGTGTGTGTGTGTGTGTGCGTGCACACAAACACAGAAGGTAGATATATGTGTACACATGTGCCTGAATAATTTTCCAACATCTTAAGTAATACCTGTCAGGGATTTTAATAACCCAGCGCCAGTGAATTATTCTGGTGGCTGTTTTCACTGAGGCTTTCAGCAGGAAGCCCATTTTCCCACGGAGCTGGGGTTCTTTTTTGCTTTGTTTTTTTAAAAGTGCCAATCAGAAAATATGAAAATGGCCTGGGATTTTATGCGTCAGTTAGAGTCAATGATTGTGTATGTCTTTATCTGGAGCTCTTTTGCACCTTATGTCTCGTGTGTAATAAAAGCTGGAGGTCAGCACAGCCAGATTTGAGATGTATGGGTTCGGTTTGGAAGAGTTAGTATGTGGATCATATTAGGACCCAATGAGAGAGGTGGATTAAAGATATCCAGAAAGGAGCAACATGATTTTGTACAGAATGAACTTGTAGTGGGATGGGATTGAGTCATTCCATGGATCTTTCTAAGATGGTCCTGTAGTTAATGAATAGAATTGAATGCCTGCCAGTGGTGGGAGGGGCCCCATGGTTGAGGTAAGCCAGAGAGCCTAGGGTGGTGTTCAAGAGGCAAATCACAGAGGCCAGTCTGGGTGGGGATTCCCATGCGGCCAAAGGGGAAGGTGGTCAGCAGACAGAATGATTTCAGAAGGATCTACTGGACATCCTGCGAAGGGGGCAGAAATGTCTTGAGCTTCTGCATTTCAAGGTTTGCTACCTCATTCTGCTGAGAGGTGATTATGGCTTTATTAAGAGAATTGACTAAGTCTTGTCTTAAAGACAGATTATCCAGGGTCACAATAGTCAAAGGATCTATAGTTGTTTTTTTTTTTTACCTCTTTTTTCTTGTCTTTCGCTATTCAAATGTTACTGTTATCTTTTCTAGAAACTGGAGAGAGAAAGGTAAAATTTAAACCTGGCCCCTGTTTTTTGTCGTGGTGGTGGTGGTGGTGGTGGTTGTTCAAAACTCTGGGTAATGGTATAAATAAAGGGATGAGATTGTAGCTGTTGCTAATATGCACGTGGGTGACTATCCAGGAGAGACTTGTTCCCTATTTTCTGCCACCCCAGACGATTGATCTTCAGCTCTCCATTTTGAGTTCTTAGTTTTTGTCTTGTTTCCATATGGGCACAATCTATAGAGACAACATTATCACTTTGTCTTTAGAACTATGACTTAAACTACAGTCTATATGTGTTTTTAAGAGCCAGGATGTGGGTGCAAATAAACGTAATTCTTTGCCTCTTATCCTGAGAAGGTGGCTCAATATGAGAGTAATGAAAATAAGGACAAAAATAGCTAAATTTAAAACTCTGGTCTAAGATAATGGCTCTTTAAGAAAAGTATTGAGGAACACTGTTGTCACGAGATTCTTTATTGGTTCTTATAAGACTGCAGAGGGTCAGCAGTGATGTGTTTCATTTCAGGAAGTATGGCCAAGAATTTTGGTTAACTAGAGATAAGTTATGTAATATTCATTTATTATTGATAGGTTTTGAAAATGACACAGACTTTTCAGGTGGAGTCTGGTGATTTTATGTTTGTGTAAATGGGAGAGAGAGCCTTCCTCTCTGCAACCGAACCCAGCTTCCTTCTTTCCATTTATGGAAAGCGTCTTTGCGGCCCAATTTAGCTGCAGCCAGTGAGGGTGTTCACTTTGCTGTGTCTAGGAGTGGAAAGTGCAGTGATTAGTCTCTGAGATGCATAAAGTGTCTACTTTGCTGAGTTTTCTAATGGATGTTGGGGCTTGAGCATCTCATGCATAGGTTATTATGGAATGTTTGTTTATGCTTGTTTGCTTGTGAATGCCAAGAAATGCTTAATGTTCAGCATTACATTTGAACTGGAGCTGGGAGCAAAAGGAGCAATAAGAATTTGTGAGAGGGTATTTTTGAGGATGCAGGGGGAGATATCAGACAGCTGAGTGATTGATGCGCCATTCTGGAAAAGATGGGGGCATACCATGACAATGGAGGAAAGTCGTGGCTTTCTTCACTAGGAACTTCGGAAGCCTACCTCACAGTACAGGGAAGAGTTGACAAACAGCAGTTCCCTGGCTGTGTCACCAGAGCTCATCACTCCTTGCCAAATCAAAACTTCCTGGCTGCTCTCATTTAAATAAACCCATTTGGAGAGATTTTTTTTTAAGTGAACAGATCGGGTTTCTAATTTTAGCTGTGACAGCTTATAATTAGAAACCTCTCCAAACTTACTTGTTTACAAACACCTGCATCAATAGTGCATGTTTATCATTTTAGAATGGGCTGTGCTGGCACAGAATATGGGGGTGGAGGGGGTGATGGAGCCCTCTGTTTACGTGTTCTATCATTCCTCATGGATGCCACAGCCAGGCAGTGTGCCCATGTGTGTGTATGTATGTGCATGGGAACATGTATTTGCTTGTATGTGTGTATGTGTATGTGCATGTGTGTGTGTGTGTTTTCTTTACTTCCCTCCCAAGTGGATACCTCCAGCCCATCTAGCAAATCCTTTGGCCTGCGTCACATTGCAGAGCTCTCTGCTTTCTTGGGAATCAAAGAAATTGGTGGTCAGTTATTTGGGACAAGGTTAGATTTTAAATGATACCCTGGAGAGAAATTTTAGCAACTAATTTTAGCAACCCAGGATCTGCATTGGATAAAATGCTTTCTCTATTTCCATAATTTCTATATTTATATGTCATTCAGCATACTGTATAGCTGAGTGATTCAAGAAAAACAAATAGGGAGAGCTATCCATAATATAAATAATTCTACATTTTATCAAAGCCGAAATACATATCTGTGGTTAGAATGAGCCCACCTAGTGAAGTGATGGTTTCTTGCAGACGGAAATGGAATGCTATCAGCAATCATCAAAAAGATGACAGCCGCGTGGTCGAATGATAGAACACGGCCCTGGTTCTCCCTGATTCCAGATCATAAAATGTCAGCGGAGAACCCAGTGGGTGCGTTGCTTTGAATAGAATCTTGATGATTTCTTGGGACAAGCATAGTTATTCCTTTCAAAGAATGTAAAAAAGATATTGCATGCCAAAGCAAGATTTAAAATAAAAAGTAAAATTAGAACACAGACTCACAGACCAATATCTAATTCTAATTAAAGTGAAGATTCTGTAGGAAACCAAGCAGGTGTGGGCCTGAGCTGTGACACTTGAGTCTGCCAGCTGGTAGGGTGACAGTCAGATGCCTGTTTACTCTCCAATATCCAAGACCACTTAATGTTCCAGGGAGGAGACAAAGTAGAAACAATAAACAAACATTCTAGATGCAGGGCTTGTTGTGGAAACTGATTTTTCCCAGAGAAGTGAAAGATGGAAAATCTGCTTCTCGGATCTAATCTGGACATAGCTAGCTTCTTTGCTGTTACACCCGAGATCAATTAGATTAAATGACTATTTTAAGTCTCTGCCGAGCCCAGTTCTTTCCGAACTGTGTACCATGTTACATACCGATGGATGTGTGTGTATGTGTGTGATTATGTATATAGACATTCTTTCAACTCTTAGAAATGCACTACCTTTATACCAACTTGCAGTGAATGTTTAAAGGATTTAATGCATTTGCTGTCTTGTATCAGAAGAATGATGGAGGGATTCAATGAGGAAAAAGGACTGTTGGCACAGCTTGCAGGCTGTTACTTTCACCAACTGTGGTGTCAGCTATGATCTTTTTTCAGTATTTCTGACTATAGGGCCTCTTAGCTAGAGATTCCCTGGGTCCTTGTGATTTCGTTTTTTTTTTTTTTTTTAATAAAAAAAAGAACATTTTTCATGCTTTTACTGAGCACCTACTCTCCACAGAGTTTTAAGTCAAAATTGAGGGGGAGGGCTCAAATGGATAGAGGACTCTATCCTAGCTGTGGAGGGTGCCCAATGTAGAAGAGAGGATTTGAATATACTCTAGGGCAGTGGGATGTATTGCCAGAAGCTAGAAATAAAGCTTAGCATGCTCTGTGTGGAGGTATTTGATCCGGTATGTCTTTCCTTTAAGCCCGGCAAATTTCTGAGCCTCCCTTTGGGTTGAATGGAGTAGGGCCAACAGCATCTTTTGGGTACCACTGTGTACCTAGCACAGATATGGGAGTAGAGTCTGAAGTCAAATTAGGTTGGTTTGAATCTCAAGGCAAACACATGCTCGTGGTGTGTTCCCTTGGACACAATACCTGAGCTCCCTAATTCATAGTTTTCTCATAATCAAAACAAACCATCTCCTCATTCTTTTTAAGGTAAAAGGTGTACTAGCCTTGTGAAGATATTTTACAGGAGGGGAAAAAACTTAATCATTGATAGAAAAATCCTGAAATATTTCAAAACTAATACTCTCATCAGTTGACCAAAAAAAAAAAAAAAAGGTTTTTTTAAAAGATTTTATTTATTTATTTGATATATATATAGAGAGAGAGAGCAAGCGAGCATGAGCAAGGGGAGCAGCAGGCAGAGGGAGAGGGAGAAGCAGGCTCTCCACTGAGCAGGGAGCCAGATGCAGGGCTCGATCCCAGGACCTCGGGATCATGACCTGAGTCAAAGGCAGGTGCTTAACTGAGCCAGCCAAGCATCCAAAAAAGGTTTTTGATTGCTAACTCACTGCCATAAAAGTTTAACTAAAGCAACAGCTCTATTTATTCAATCCCACAGTAATTAGATGAATAATTTGAAAAAAATGAGAAAATTCCAGTTGGAGGGCAGGTGAACACGAAGCGGAAGGAAAAGGAAGTGTCAGGACAACATGGTGTCCTCTCAGTTTTCGTCTTCATCAGACCATAGACAGTAGACAGGGCAGTGATTTTAGAACTTTCTCAGCCAAGCTGCTGAGGAGACAAAATTTGGAGTCACCAGTTCGGGGACTTTTTTCTTCCATGACCAGTCCAAAAACCTATTCAACTGCTACTTTATATAACTCATTTTGAGACCACGAGACTGAAATTTTAAAGGAAAATAGTGTCATGGAACTTATGAAATAGAAGGCCAAGAATGTGGAGCCAAATATGTGTGTTGTGGGAGATGTCACTCCATATTAAAATTAAACTGGTGGTTCTTGCTATCCATCCCCCCCCTCCTGTGTGTGTGTGTGTGTGTGTGTGTGTGTGCATGTGTGTAGTTTATCTGCAGTATCTCCACAAGTACCCATAGAGCCCAGCCTACAAAGATTCAGACAGAGTTGGTGGGATCATGGTGATCACTGGTTAGAGAATATTCCTGTTCAAATGGAGGTACTGAGACAGATCTAAAAAGTTAAAAAAAAAAAGAGAGAGAGAGAGAGAGAGTCTTAAGATTATAGGAGCTTGCATTCGTGGTGCAGGAACATAACGTACCAAGGTACCTCGTGAGAACGTATGGAAAGTTTGTGAACTTTATCTGGTGACACTTGTGTGTGTGTAACTGCTTTGAAAGGGAACTTGTACTAGATTTAGTTAAATCAGACAACCCCCCCCCCCAACTTTTGGAGTCCTGAAAATACTCTTAACAAAAGTATGGGGGGCAGTGGGGAGACTTAAAGATCTATCCCATCTGGGTGTTCGAGATGAATCTCAGGAGACTAGACGTAAAAGGGAGAGAAAGAGATTTGTCGTCTGGAAGCAGAGGCAGGTGCCTGGAGGCATTTGTCAATACCTTACCCAGTTTTTACAGAACAAACGTAGCCTGCGGCCTCAAGGCAAGCAGCCTGGAAGTGATTTCTTTGACCTTGGAGGAGGGAGTCTTCTCAGTGGTCTGTATTTTCCAGCTGGGATTCAAAGAAAGGATGCTGCTTCGCCCACAGACTGGCTAACTTGGAGAGAGCCGAGAAGGAACAGGACAGGCGTCAGCATGGAAGAAGAAATACCCTGCTGTTGACTGGTTGACTGGTTTCTCCTCCTGTAGGATAGAAACACCGTGTTAGGAACGGGGTGTGGACTTTGGCCATAGGCACCAGTGTGACTTGGGCTACCAGGAGCGTTTTAGATCATCTTTAAATTCTGAGAAGTCTGTCTTTAGTATTTCTTTGGAAGAGCTCTGCCTCCAGCTCAGATTTTTTTCACACAGTCACCAGAGCTTTAACTTGAGTCAAGTTTTTGACTTTTGTGTTAAACCTAAACATTCTGTTAAATATTGCAGGGCCTCGTGAGTTTTCTTCTATATATAACTCAGTTCTGTGACCAGAGATATTTGAAGGGGCTGGCCTTGTGGAGGAAACGGTCCAAAGATCATTTGCTGAGAATCCGGGCCTGCTTCTAGATTGGTACCCTGAGTAACCCTGGCCCCATTCCCCAACTTCCACTTTCTTAGACACCTACCAGCACCGGTAGTAACAACAGTGGCCTTTCATTATTTTAAAAGTGCATCAGCATTTTGCAATATACCTTTTAAAAAAATTGAGATATAATTGCCATATAACATTACCTTCATTTCAGAGGCACCTGAAAAAAAAATGGAGATATAATTGCCATATAACATTACCTTCATTTCAGAGGCAGTGATGTATAAACACTTTTTATACATCATCCATGTAATTGTCCAGGCGAACGAGGTAGATATGACTAGGCCCACTTCAACAGTGATGAAATGGAGACCAACGCACGTTCGGTGAGCCGGCCAAAGCCACTCAGCAGGGATTTGAACTCAGGACTGGCCTGTTCTGTGATTGATGTCTTCCCATTAGCAAGGAGATCTCACATTGAATTAGAAAATCTTTTAAAATCCTTAGAGTGTGTTAAAGTAATTTAATATAAGGGAAGGGAAGGAAAAATAAAATGGAAACAGAGAAGGAGGCAAACCACAAGAGATGCTTAACTTGAGGAAATGAACTGAGGGTCGCCAGAGGGGAGCGGGGTAGGGGTGGGGTAGCTAGGTGACGGGCATTAAGGAGGGCACGTGATGTGATGAGCACTGGGTGTTATAGGCAACTGATGAGTCACTAAATTCTACCCTTGAAACTACTACTACAGTATATGTTAACTAAATTGAATTGAAATTAAAAAATTAAAAAAACCAAAGTAATCCATAGGTAAAAGATGTTACTTCCCATTTTTTCCACATAACACAGGAAGTCTTAGCTCTTGACCCTGTAAGTTATGGTGGGATGTTCCATTCTGGATTGCTTGCCAATAGCTCCTCCACATTATGAAGGAGCCACAAAGCCACAGTGTCCCTGCTGTTGTGCAGCACGCCCTGCGGCCTGGCTCCTCTCTGTGCTCGTGGAGCCCTCGAGGGCCACACAAGACGAGGAGAGGGTGACTCACCTTTGCTTCCAGGCCTGGGCTTGCTCCCATCTTTGTCCATCTGCATTGGAAGGTTTTGTGGGAGCACGTTGGCTTTGGTCTCAGGGGCAGCAGTGAGGGATGGTTGCGGTGGTTCCGATGTCAGCACCCTGGACGGCAGGACAATGTGTTTAATTGCCCTGTGGCCGTGGGAAGCTTACTACAGAGGCCCAGGTCCCCCAGTGGTTCACAGGACCAAAGCCGAATTGGGGAGAAAAGTCCCCTCAGGCCGATCTGGACTTCAGAGTCAGGAGTGGCAGGGTTTGAGACAGACCAAGGGGAACAAAGAAATTTCCAAAAGATGTGTGTCGAAACAATAAAAAAAAAAAAAAAATTTCAAAGTCAGACTTTGACATGAAATGATTTCAGAGTTGAAAAGGGAGGATTGCAGGACTTTGGGAGAAACAGGAATGTCTTCAGTATTCAGAGGCCATCCTGGTTCCAGTGTCGCTCAGTGGCCAGGGCTGTGGGGACACCTGTAGCTCAGTGGATGAGTGGCCACCCAGGTCTTGTGGGTTTGGAAAGGGTGGTGGATGGAGCATGGGTGCTGGGTGTAGGGAGTCGGTGCAGAGAGGAAGATGGGCCCTCCTGTGAGGAGAAGGGCTAGACCATGGCAGGAACGCTTTTCTTTCACTGTCCTCCTGGACAGAAGTCCTGGGCACCTGGGCCACTCACTTCACCTCCTTTATCAAGTGACACCCTGGGCAGAAAGTCCCTGCTGGGGACTTGATGCAGCACTCAGCCATCGCTAATTAGGTTTCAGGGGGTGCTTTTTCTAATACAAATAAAAGATTATAGGTGCACCCCCTTTTCATCTGCCCCTCCCTGCCCTACTAAGCCTTAGTCATGGGTTGCTGCAGGCACGTGGCCACAGGGGACGTCTATCCTGAAGGCTATCAGTGGAGATAGCTATTTAAGAGGTTTTACTTTTACATCTGAGCAGCCAAATTGTGCATGTAACAATGGGGACCAATTATTGCACAATAGAGCATCCCCAATGAAACCGAGAGAGTGTGTGTTTAATATGCAACGAATGACACCGTCTTCTCCTAAACAAAGAGAACATTTCCAGGCCATCTGGGAGAATGGGCTTCCATTCTAAAGTTCCAGTTGTTGGGGAAAGCAATATGTACTATCATTTCATCCATGATTTTGAAAACAATCAGCCCCCAAATAAACAATAATAATATCACCATTTGTGTTCATGTAGATGGGGTATAGAACTTTTCTGGATTTGAAGTATCATTTATATACCCTTTTCTTTGGAAATCGAACCTTCTTGGGTTCTAATTGATCTCCAGCTCAAATGATCATAGTGTTGAATAGTTTAAAACACTTAAAAAATGCCATCCTATTGACGGCGGTTGTCCAGTGGTCCTGAATTGAACGCGAATCCTAAATGAGGAATCGTCATTTCCCTAAGGGATCTTCTTAAAGTCGGCTGTTTTATCCTCCAACAGAAATCACTAGAAAAAAAAAATTCACCATCTACTCAAGATATTTTACAAAGGGAAAAAATGAAGTCCAGTGAGGATAAGAGATTTGATTCAAGATCATAGAATGAAAGAACTGAACGGTCAATGGAGAACTTACTAAAAACTTAATTTTTGATGATTAAAAAGACAATAAAAATAGCAGACACAAAAATTCAAGGTGCAGCTTTGTTAAAGAAGGTCCATTTATTAGAAAAAAAATGTGGTAGGCATTGCATTCTTTTTGTAACATAGTAGCAAATAATCATTGGTAAAATTTAAAGTGACTGACTCATCCTGGTTTGCCCAGGACCATCTTGATTTTTGCGCTTAAGCCCGGGGAAGTGCTTAGAATTCAGGACACCTCTTAGTCCTGGGCATATAGGGATGGTTAGTCACACTGAATTTGGCCCGGGAAGAAAAAAAAAAAAAAAAAACAAACACCAAAAAACTACATTATTAGGTTAAAGTTGTCATATTTTTCCTTATAAGCTAAGTTTCTTCATGCTCAGCTATCTTCTCTTAAGAAGGAAATTGAAATCTGCGTGTTAGTTACATGAATTCATGTAAATCTTTGCCGCTAGTATGGTTAGACGGCGGAAAGTAGCAGTGAGTCTGGCCTCTCCTTTCCATCTTCTAGAGTTTTCCTCATATTCTCTCCACCACATTTCAGACAATGTTGGAAATAATGAAGATTGGTGGGGGACTTGTCTCCGAGCATAATTTTTCTGGCACTGCATTCAAAACTGGAGCAGTACGGTAGCACCGAAACCCTACGAGGACAGGAGTGAGGAAAGGTCTGCAGACTTTCTCTGTAAAGGGCAAGTTAGTAAATATTTTAGCCTTTGCTGGCCACACATAGTCTCTATAACACAATCTCTCTCATTTTTTCAAAACAACTCTTTGAAAATGTAAAAACCCTTTTTAGCTTTCAGGGTATATAAAAATAGGCTGTGGACCAGATTTGGCCTCTGAGCCAAACTCCCCTGTAGGGCATTGCTGTCCAACAGAAAGATAATGTGAGCCACACTTTTTAATTTTAAATTGTCTAGTAGCAATGTTAAAAAAAGTAAAGAGTTGAGGTGAATTTAGTTTTAATCATGCATTTGATTTAATGCAATCTGTCCTAAATATGACCATTTCAACATGTAAGCAATATAACAATTATTCGTGAGATATTTTGCATTTTTTGATCCCGAATCTTTGAAATCCAGCCTAGCCACGCTTCAGGTGTGTAAGAGCTGCACGTGTATGGCCAGTGGCTGCCATATTGGACAGCATGGAACTTCCTCCTAATGTCTAATGGGACAAATGTTCAACCCTTTTCCTGTAGTCCTTTAACACTTCAATGAGCACAGAGATGACACAAAGCAAAACAAGAAGATCTTAGAACTGGAAGGTGGCTGAGAGATCATATGGTTACACACTTGTGTCACTTGTAAATGAGGAAGCTGAGGATCAGAAAGGCTAAGTTGTTTGCCCAAGGTCGTCGCTCAGCTAGGTTAGCAGCAGACCTGACACTAGAACTCAGGTTTCTGGACCTGCCAGTGGCCTTCCCACCGCACTGAGGTGGGAGGTCTCTCAATTCTTGGTGAAATTGCCATTAATGGTCCTGCACCTGAGGGTCATCGAGAAGATGGTTGATTTTTCTGGTCATGGTGATGTGTTTATGCAGAGCTCACTGTTAGGTACCATTTATGATCTGTGGCAACCATGTGAGAGGTCTGGCTGGGAAGAAAATGGTGGTGTCTGTGGCCATAGAGGAAGGGGAAGGAAGGGAAGACCTGTGTTTCAGTCATCTGAACAGACAGGTAGATAAGAATATGTGGGCGCAGGTGTGCACTGTGCGTGCTCAAGAGCATGCTTGTGTGTGTGTGTGTGTGTGTGTACATGCATCTTAACAGGGTACTGCCTCTGGAGCATCTTTTTGTGTCTTTAACCCAGGCAGCCTCCTAGATAAAGGGTGGGATCTGGGGGCTGGCGTTGGCTGTGATGGCACGGATGCTGAGCATTGGTTGGGCTCTTTTCTTTGCCTGGGAAATGCTTGCCCCTGGTGCTAACGGACACAGTAAGCTGAGTAACTATTAGTAGTGTCATCAGAGTAAAAGGAAGAAAGGGAAGTTTCATTGCTTTATAAGTAGCCCAGACCCATGCCTTTCGTTGGGTATTTTCTTTCTTTTTGGTCAGTGTGCATTTTTCTTTTTTGGACCTGACTCCTTTTTTCTCCACTTAAGGGAGTTACAGACCAGCTGAAGAATTTTATGAATAGGAAAGCCCTGTAGTGCATTTAGCTTGGGAAAATGTCCCTTAGAATAGATTGTTTCTGAGTCAAGTGTATAAATATTCTGGCTCAAGACTATACCCTTTTTTCTTAATGAATTGGTCTGGCGGTAGTTAAAGCCAAGTGTGGTCGAGCAGAGTGCTCCAGAGAGAAAATTGAATGGACAGAAAGCCCAGTCAGAGTTTTCAACTTTATATAACATGTTTTGCAATATATTAGAAAATTAACTTTATGGCAACTGGCAGGACCTGTTGTGTAAGTCGGTCAGTTTGGAAGCAGTTTGCTGTCTTTTCTTCTCTTACCTGACCCTCCCCCTGTAGCGAGTTTTGAAGACACAAACAGCTGCCATGGGACCTGCTCAGTTTCCTGGTGACTCATTCAAGTTTATCATCCCTTGCAGTCAGTTTCTAAGCTACTGAATATAAAAAAGGGAATTTTTCATGGACTACTTTAAAAGAGGGCTGCTAATCAATTTTTCTTATTATTTTATGCCCTCTGCTTTTTACACTACCCCCACCAGCTGGTTAATCATGCAAAAGCTGAACACTTCATTAGCCAGTACATGTTCGCCCATGGGCATTTCTGTAGTAAATTAGTTCTTTCTATTTATACAGGTAAGTCATGGCCAAAAGTCTTACAAGGTGCCAAAGGTAAGGGTTAGAATTAATTTCTTCTCCTTTTTTTTTTCTTCTTCTTCTTCTTTTTCTTCTTCTTCTTCTTCTTCTTCTTCTTCTTCTTCTTCTTCTTCTTCTTTTTTTAATTTTTCAGAGAACTCGTTTTAAACTCTAAGTTCTAGTGATGTGCAATTACTTTTGAATTAAAGACAAAACGGAGGGCAGATATTGTTCTGGGGCCCCCAGTGTTATCGTATAGGGATAGTTAATGTGGCTTTTGGTGTAACCTTTGCCTTTCAGAAAGCAGGAGCATGGGGTACCAGTACTTCACTTTTTTTTTTTTTTTTTTTTTTAAGGCAAGGCCTGGAGAAATATCTGAATAGGCTCTTTGAATTCAAGCAGAAGGAAGGATTGAGTCTAGTCAGAGTCTTCAACAAGTTCTACTCAAGAACTGGTGCCCTTATAGACATGTAATTAGGTATATGGCCTGTGCACAAACCCATTAACGACGTGTGGGTTTCTTTTTTCTTTTTTTTTTTTTTCTATTTTGTGCTTATTTCCAGAAATTGAAAAAAATATTCCTTCCTATTTTTGTTTTGTCAGAAAAACTACTCGTGCATTTGGGGAGAAATAATGGTGGCTGACTCCTAAATTTGCTGTTCCTAACAACATAAAATTAAACTCAGAAGTTTCTCTCCCCCTTCTCCTGGGAGGAATTATTTTCACGAGGGGTTCTATAGTTTTGCAAATTCAGCTAAACAGGCAAAGCGCAGGCCTCTTCTGAACTTGGCATCAAATCTTGATAAGTCTGTCCTCGAAAAGAGTGTTGGGCTGTGTCTACCAGCCACAGTTTTCTGCAACTATGAGTAAAATTTCTGCCTCCGATGTGGGTTCTCTTAGTCTATTTTCTGCATAGCTTCCCAGCCGAAGAGACTGTTGGCAACTTCTCTTCTGGTTGTTTCCTTCATGGATGTTTCAAGTCTTTCCAGAGCTCTTCCTGGAGTGGTTACAGTGATAAAAGACTGGATAAAAAGCGATTCTATAATGTTTGGTTCCCTTTATAAATTATATTAAGTAAAGATACATGCTGGCTGAAGGGGACAGGTGAAGGGGGTTGTATTGAAATTCTAGGAATGGGATCCAGTGAGAAATGCAAAGCCAAATCTGCTTATCATTTGAATTTTTGTGATTCCCATTACAATTTCTAGAAAGTGGGGAGAAATATCACTTGATTGCTTTTTTTTTTTTTTAAGATTTTATATTCTTTTTAAGTAATCTCTACGTCCAATGTGGGGCTTGAACTCATAACCGTGAGATCCAGAGTCACATGCTCCACCAGCAGGGCCAGCCAGTCGCCCCTGATTGTTGCGATTCTTTTTCCCCGATTCTGATAATAAGGCATTAGTTTTGAAAAGCTTGATAGGCATGAAGATTAGAGAAAGCCTAAATTGACACAATAATTATGCACATGACACTCTTGATGGAGAAGGCATTTTTCATTTCTTTAACCCTTAAGAGGGCAAGTGTTGTACTGTATTCTTATTTATCTGCTTTATTCCATCATAGTTTTATGCCTGGGGTTTTCCCATAATCTCATCCTGAATTAGGAGCCCAAGATTTGCCTCCCGTTTTCTGAGCCCTTTCTGATCCCTGGGTAGCTTCTTTTTGCATGGTGGGCGAGGAGTGAAACTTTTTCTTTTCACATATTGCTTGAATTCTCATTTAATGGTGTGGTTTGCGGCTCTCTGCTTGCAGTTTCAGTTCCTGTTTAAATACTAAAATCTATTGTTTGTCTCCCTTTCTAGACAACATAATTGCATTGCTAACTGGCAGGAGCAATTAAGTGTACAGTATTATGAAAAAAAATAAAGGTCCCAGGCCCTAAGATTTAACTTGATTTCCAATTACACTGAATCCCCTCTGTGAGAACAGCGTATAAGGGTTGAAGAACGCACGTAACAAAGAAACAGAGTCTAAGGAAAGAGGGGTATAATTCAGTGGGGCTTTTGGTGAGCTGATCTTTTCTACACTAGTGTCTGTCATTGGGTTGGAAGATTGATGACCATTTTTCTCTATTTATCATAGGAGTTGAAGCTTTATTCATCCTTTTTCGGGTGCTGGAGATAGTAACAGGATAATTCTCTGTGATTTTTTTTCTGGAACTGGTATGGTTGGTAGGAAGTTATTTTGGAGGACAGTATTGTTTTAGGAACAGGATGAACGTGTGGCCTTTGTAGTGGGAAATAGATCTTTTTAACGTTTCCATAGAGCATTTCAAATTCTTACCTACTAAAGTACATCTTTTCAAACAATCTTGAGGGAGATGGCCTGCAGTAATATTTAGCAAAGAAAAGGGGTATTGCCTGGTCAGAGAAACTCTGGCAGTTGAGTGAAACCATTAGTACCCTAGGCCGGGCTCTTTCTTTTGGGCCTCAGCCAGGGTTGGCAGGGAGAGCATCCCTTTTTCATGGAACGCAAATTTCCAGCAGTGGGGCTCTGCATGGAATGTTTTTTGTCAAACAAGTCATCCATAAGGCACCGTAGGCTGTTGGTGTGGAGCAGTATGTCGCAGGCAGCAAAGTTAATGCGGTTAATATTCAACTGAACTTTTGGGGGGTTACTAATCCCTTAGGCAGATTCGCTAGGAAAGGCTACATATTAATAGCCCTCCAAATCAGACACCCCCAAGCGGATAGCAACAAGTGTTATCACATGTAAAACATTACAAAAATCAGCCAAACTCAGGGTAGAGGTTCTGTTATAATAATCCTTTTGCTGGGGCCCCGGGCTTCTCTGAATCCATAACTCTTTGTTAAGGAGTGAATAGTCTTGAGCGAGTGTACGTTTTACATATTCTTTAATTGACAGGTAATGTCTTTAAAACTCTTGCCGTTTGCAGGGCCTTTCAAGAAGTATGACCAAGTTGGTTCTGATTTTTTGCTGCATTTAATTGAAGTAGAGCCTTTCTTCTCTTTCTTTGCCTGAAAGGGAAGGATGTTCTTTGGCTCTGTTGGGCCAGTGAGCTGGATCCAGGAGGAGGATCTAGTCAGCACGTACAGTGCTGGTGGTCTCACAGGGCACAGGTCAGAGCTCTGCTCATGCCTCCAACTCAGGTAGGAATTAAATCACGAGTTGCTGAAAGTTCCATGGGGCTCAGCAGGCCAGATGAGAGGTCAGTAAATGAAAGGTAAGGTGTTAAGTCATCATGAACGGCAGACCTCAGTAGGGAATAGTGGGGCAAAGGTTGTTCTCAGCTGGGGATCATGGGCTTAGCTTTTTATCGTTTTACAAGGATTTTCCTTTTTTGGCTCTTTCTTGTCTCGTTTTAGGCCATGTACTATTCCTAATGGGAATAATATGTAAAAGGATGAATAGAAAACCAGGGTGAAAATGACCTACCACGACTGTTGTAACCATATAACCTTATATTAGCTGTTTTCCAGGATGAGGATCTCCTAAAACTTTGATATGGTCCTCCCTCTTAAGATGATTTATTAGTATAACTAACATTTATCAAATATATTTCAGGACACATCAGTTCTATTCTGTTACCATCAAGTGTCCTGATCCTTGGTTTCCATGTAACAGTAACTATAGACTGACTTGGGTCTTTTCTGCTAGAGCATGGACAAAGATAAGAGGTCAGGCTTGTAGATCTCATTCTTGTGGGTGGCAGAAAAACATTAGCATTTGAAAACAGTTAAAATGGAGTTTTCAATTATCTGTGGACATGTTTGGCTTTCTCCACTGTCCTTGACCACAAAGAGTTGAGTTCATTTTCTTGTGCATATACTTTTTCCCACAGTATGTATTGATTTACCCCAGAGTTTAGAACCAGAAGGCCTACACTGATATTACTTAGGATTTTAAAAAAGAGATTTATTTTTGGCCACAATTATTTGAAATAGACATCACCCTATTGAGCTTTTATTTTTAATGACCAAAACTGGCAAAATCACTCTGCAGAAACACATACTAAATAATTCTTGCCATGTTTTCACAAAACTAAAGCACTCTGTGGATGCTTTTTCTCTATTTCCTAGATTTTTAAAGACTTGTTTGAACCAGATGACTGGTTCAAAGACCAGTAGACTTCAAGACCAACCAGGTAGGGCTGTTTGCCTTTATCTGTTATCCTGGTTCCCTAAGCTGTCTAGCCTAAGGGTCCTTGGCAGGGTGTTGAGGAAGGTGGGGAAGTATTTAGAAGCTCAGAGTTCATGGTCAGGTGGCCTAGTTTAAAATCGAGTGCCATTTTTGCTGGAGGTATGAGGTTGGGCATGTTACTGGAACTCTGCCTCAGCTTCCTCCTATGTAAAATGGGAAGGATGTTGCTGAATACGTCATATAGTGGTTGTGAGGAATAGCAGAAATTGTGTTCTAAAGTACTCGGCACAGTGGCTGCTGGCCCATAGTAGCACACAGTACCATGTAGTAGTTGAGGCACTATGTATCATGGTTAAAAGCAAACTCTCTGGAACCAGCCTGTCTGTTTTACAGTAGATCTCTTGCTGGAGCACCCGGGTGGCATAGTTGGTTGAGTGTCTGACTCTTGATCTCAGGTCCGATCTCAGGGTTGTGAGATTGAGGCCCGAGTAGGGCTCCGCACTCAGTGCAGAGTCTCCTTGAGTCTCTCCCTCTTCCTCTGCCCCTCCCCCCACACACTCTCTCTTATTGAAATAAATTAATAAAATCTTTAAAAAGTAATTAAAAAAATAGAACTCTTGCTAATTAGCAGAGTAATCTTGAACAAGTTACCTGATCTCTCTATGCCCCAGTTTGCTTATCTCTAATAAAATGGGATAATAACAGTACCTACCCTGTAAGGTGTCTGTAAAGGATAAATGAGGTGGTGAATAGTAAAGCACTCAGAAGAGTTCCTAGCTTAATAAGTCCTGTATAAATTTTGGTGTTATTATTATTATTCTTATAGCTCCTGGGAAGGAAGATGTAAGGCACAGTCAGTGAAAAGATAAAGATCGAAGGAGATGAGTTAGAAATAGGAAAAAAAGACAAATGGGGCAGAAAAAAATAGAGATTAAAAATCAAGTAAAAGATTGTATTTGATGGTGAATGATTGGAGGATGCACGTATCTCCAGATCTTAGTGTCTTCATCCCTTTTTCGTGGAAATTGGAGCGGATGGATGTGGACTGAGTGCTCCCTCTGGGTCTAAGCTTTGTAGCATTATCGGAAGCAGCCATCACAAAGACAACCCACCTGTCTTAGCCTGAAGTCCATACAGCTCTAAAATTTCTTTGGAAACTATATACTGCCCATTTCATGATTGGATTGTTTGTTTCTTTGCTGTTGAGTTGAATAAGTTCTTTATAGATCTTGGAAACTAGCCCTTTATCTGATATGTCATTTGCAAATATCTTCTCCCATTCTGTAGGTTGTCTTTGAGTTTTGTTGACTGTATCCTTTGCTGTGCAAAAGCTTCTTATCTTGATGAAGTCCCAATAGTTCACTTTTGCTTTTGTTTCTTTTGCCTTCGTGGATGTATCTTGCAAGAAGTTACTGTGGCCGAGTTCAAAAAGGGTGTTGCCTGTGTTCTCCTCTAGGATTTTGATGGAATCTTGTCTCACATTTAGATCTTTCATCCATTTTGAGTTTATCTTTGTGTATGGTGCAAGAGAGTGGTCTAGTTTCATTCTTCTGCATGTGGATGTCCAATTTTCCCAGCACCATCTATTGAAGAGACTGTCTTTCTTCCAATGGATAGTCTTCCCTCCTTTATCGAATATTAGTTGACCATAAAGTTCAGGGTCCACTTCTGGGTTCTCTATTCTGTTCCGTTGATCTATGTGTCTGTTTGTATACTGTTAGGTCTCCATTGATAATTGCAAAACTCTTTTGTTTTCCAAATGCAACTTTTAGGTTTATGATATCTCTTGGATTTCTTGCCACGTCCCAACTGTATCTTCCAGCTGCCATCTTACTTAAAAGATGGTCTGTCCATTCATCCCTTGCCACATGTGGCGACTTTTCAGAATAATCTGAAACTGATGGGTATTCAGGGAGAGCTGTTGTATGTACACAGGTGATCCTTACTGGTTACAAGTTCTCAGTTGCCAAGGGGGCATTGCCCTTGCCCACCCCCAACTTTTAGTCTGGGACCCACGGGGTGGGAAGGTGAGTGGGCAGAGGAGTAAATCCTATCACAACAGAAGTATGGCAAGAAGTTCCCACTCCTGCAGTTGTTCCAGGAGAGCATCTCAAAGGAAGGGATTTCCAGAGTTGTTCAAATATGGGTGGAAGATGACTTTGGAAATTGTAATAGAGGCAGCCCGAGTGGCTCAGCGGTTAGATGCCACCTTCAGCCCAGGGTGTGATCCTGGAGACCCGGGATCGAGTCCCACGTCAGGCTCCCTGTATGGAGCCTGCTTCTCACTCTGCCTGTATCTCTGCCCCTCTCTCTCTCTTTGTCTCTCATAAGTAAATAAATAAAATCTTTTTAAAAAAAGGAAATTGTAATTGGTGTTATATAAATTTAGCTTGTAAAGATCTTGCCTTCCTTAAAATCTTCCTAAGAAGATTTTGCTTTCCTAGTTCCAGGAAACAGTAAAAACTCACCCTCACACTAACTGGTGATTGCAGTGTCTCCAGGCTCTTTCCCCACATTGGAGAACTGGCTGAGGACAGCTTGAACTTGTCATGCCAAAAGTAGGAGTAGCTGGAATTGATACACCAATACAGCTGATTTTATTTCTTAAAACACATTGAGAGGTAAACTGCAAGACTAGTTTAGATCTTTTAGAGGCATACTGGGTTTTGTTCAAGGCTAGTATACATTTTGATAGAGTGATGCATTAAATTAAAGCATGGTTGACCCTTGAACAGCATGGGTTTGAACTGTGTGCATCCACTTAACATGTGGATTTCTTGCAATAAATACATATAGAGCTTATAATGTAGTTTTTCTGCCTTATAATTTTCTTTTTTAAAAGATTTTGTTTATTTATTTTTGAGAGACACAGAGAGAGAGAGAGGCAGAGACATAGGCAGAGGGAGAAGCAGGCTCCCTGCAAGGAGCCCAATGGCTGCTGAGCCACCCAAGTGCCCCTCTTCCTTATAATTTTCTTAATAACATTTTCTTTTCTCTGACTTTATTGTTGAGAATACAGTGTATAATATAACATATGAAATTATGTGTTAATCAGCTGCTCATGTTATCCGTAAGGCTTCTGGTCAGCAGCTATTGGTAAAGTTTGGGGCAAGTCAAAGGTTACATGTGGATCTCTGGCTGTGCAGGGTCAGGCGGGAGGGTCGGTGCCTCTAACCCCCACATTGTTCAAGGGCAACTGTATTGCTTTGTGTCTTTTCCCCATTGTGAAGGGCTCTTGTTCTAAGTAGAAGGATGTAACGATTTGATAAAAGATAGATGATTTGGAGATTTTCTGTGCCTCCACTCAGGCTTAGTTTTTAGAAATGTGGCGATCATGGCACACAAAAGAATTATTTATCTAGAAGGTGTGACCGAACACCTGAGTCCCACTGGACTGTCAGCACCTGCCTCCTGTCCTTCCACATTATATGTTGAGTGCGGGCAGTGGGCAGGTACCGCTCCAGATGCTCAGGGTGTCACACTGAACATATAGAGCTTACATTGCTTCCTAAAGCCCTGAAAGGGCCATTTTCCTTGGTTGTGAAATCCTGGGGTCACTAGGTATACCTGTCCAGGTGCCAGGCAAGCATGGGGTCAATGCCCCCATTTAGCTGGCCCCGTAATGCTGTTGCTGCAGCCTCCCAGCCATGAGGGCCACGGGGAAGAACTCATTTGCTATAAAGTACAATGAGCGTTAAAAGAAATGACCATCAGTAAATTTGGGAAATCTTCATTTTAATTTCCCCGCCTCGCTGTGTGCATATGAGCGGTCTGCCACTTGCATATGGGGACCCTGTCATAACAGTTTCAGGAAGTGATTTGTTAATAATCAAGTTCTCTGAATGGCCCTAAATCTGTAATTGATGTGGGTCTGGATAAAGCAACCCTTCCACCCGCCTATTTTGGGGACCATTTTTTTGGCAGGGTCTGAGCCAGAATGAAAACTAGCCATCAGAACAAAATTTAGGACAGCTGGGATGCTTTGCAGCAAAGACTTTTTGGCTCCACAGTTCAAATAATCACAATAGCAGCTCAATTTAGCCTTTGGCTGAATGGCTTTGGCAGGGCACAATGAAAAATAATTATTTCATGGCCTGCTTATTTTTCCCTTAACCAATAAACTCTCAGACCTCTTCGGGCTTATGTAAATATTCTGCTGTGGACGAAGCCGAGCACACCATAATATCCCTATTTAGGAAATGGTCGTATTTCACCCTTGTGGGATGGAAAGCAAAACTCAACAACTTTTGGAGATATCTATTTAGAATGAGAAGGCGGAAAAAAAAATATGGGAAGAAATTTAATGGTTGGAAAGTGAGTCCCCAGTCACAGCCGCAGAGAAAAGCAGGTGGGGTTTCAGGTCCTCACTTAGAAGGCAGGGCATTAGGATGTGTTAGTGTAGCTGATGTGGAAGGAGGAGTATCACACAGAGTGTGCTGGACTGTGCTAACTGTAGTATAATAACAAGGAGGAATAACAGTCTAATCTGTTGTAGCCGTGGCTTTATAGGCTACACATAATGGTTCTCCAAACTTTTTGGTAAGTGCTTGCCCGATTTGCTCTCATTACATTCAATGTGCTGTAACTCTGTCCCTGTTTCATAAGTCCTTGCTTTTGCCCTGGGTTATTTGAATGGAGTCATGGAGAAGTGGATGGGATAAATTAAGTATGGCAGCAAGCCTAACAGCCACCCTAGACCTGAAGCCCTTCAAGGATTTTGCTCAAATCCCATCAATCTCCTGTATTTTATATCTGCCTTTTCAGGTCAGCTGCATCTTAGTGCAGGGCATCTGTGCCACTTGATGACCAATTCCTATTCAATGAGTCCATGGCTTTGCAGCTCAGTTGGTCAAAGCAGAGTGTTAATGAGATTGGTCATGGGTTTGATCCCTACAGGAGCCAGTTAACTCCATTCTGTCCCATTAACCCCTGCCAGCTGCCTTAGGTCATGGGTGGAATGGGGTGAGAGAGTGTGAATGGCCCGCTGCAAACCATCCCCACTACCGGGCAGCCAGCTAGTCCCACTGACAGTGGGTCAAGAGTATTCTCTGAGTGGCAGCAGATGGGGCATTAGAAGCCGTGGAACAACCATGAGCTTAATGCTGCTTGTCCTCCCGTGTGTGTGTGTGTGTGTGTGTGTGTGTGTGTGTGTGTAGGTGGAGGGCGCGGGCTGTGGTATAGGGTTTGGAAAGGGTGTTGGCGTAGGGGTGGGCATTTCTACTGTTATGGAGAGGTGGCTATTTCTTGCTTTGAAAAGCTTGCCCCAAATCAAACTCATACTATGATCCTCAGGATGTGGGTTTAATGAGTGGCATTTCTTCTCAAAGTATCTTTAAAAAAAAATCAGTAGTCATGTCATGCATCAGGATGAATTTCTAAATGTAAATGAGATTCTCCCAGTAATTTATTTACATTTGTTTTCAGCACAACAAATGAGACATCACGTAGCTTCATAATTTTCCATGACCGAGTCACCAGCATGCAGTGTGTAATTTACCATGATTTAAGATGCTTATCGGTAGATTTTTCAACAGTACCTTATAAGGCTTAAACAAGAGCAAGAGATCCTCTGTGCCATTTCACTTCTTGCTCTCCCTGACATTGCCACCCCAAACAAGCATTCTGGGGCCCACTAAAATGTATATTCTTGCCTATGTCTTTGAAGGATCTTACATGGAAGGTAGGAAGTATTGGTTCTTTTCCCATTTCAAGTAGAGCTGTCATCACTGACAAAACTCTGGTATAAAGAAGAGAAAGACAATATTTCCCTTTGGATATTAGAATGTGTGAACTCGCAGAAGTTACTGCTCAAGGCTGGGTTTCCTCATTGTGGAATGTTACAGTAGATAATGTTGAGAGTTTAGCAATAACATTCCAGGTAAGGTAGAAGATTAGACTGAGTTTAATGGGTGAGTGAATACAAACTCTTTTTCAGAAGCTTTGAAAATGTGTTATATTTTCCTGCATTTTAACATTTTTCTGTTTGAAATGTGGTACTATGCTACCAGTCTTCCTTAATGGTCAACACCCAGGTCCAAGATAAAGAGGAAAAGATCTCCTAAATTTCAGTATGAGACGCTTAAATGCTCTTTTCCCCCAGGGGATTTTTTTTTTTTTTTTAATGCTTCTTTACTGATTTGAGGAAAAACAATGTGGGGGTGTACATGGACCTTTGAGATTTAGGCCAGAGCAGGGAACGGAGATGCCGCATAGTTATTTTGTGGCTTTGACTGAGCCTGTGGCTGAAGGTACATGAAGAGGGTAGGATTAGGGATACCTCAGTTCTGGTATTTTATCCAGGTATCTCATCATGAGTAAGTCACAGTATGGCCTTGCCCTTTGCCAAGCAACCACTGAAATCAGTAAATTCAAAATACTTCCTTATTTCAGCTAAGATGAAGAAAAAGATTTTTTATTTTTAAATTGTTTTTATTTTTTATTTTTTTAAAAAGATTTTTTCAAGTAGGTTCTCCGAGTGGAAGTTTCTGGTTTTGTTCAGTAAACAAAGCTAGAGCTTCCTATGGAACAGCCACCGTACCAGGCACTGGGGATGAATAAGTTATAGGGACTCCCACCAGTGCTTGTTATGGTCCCCTCACTACGAAAGAAAAAAAAAAATCTCATTTCTAGAATGAAAGAAAAATGAAGTTGAGGAAAAGAGAAAGACAAATGTGACAGGCTCCATGTTTCTTAATACATAAAGCATCTTCTTTAATGATTTGTCCCAGATTCACTTGGAATGTACTAGTTCGTAGTTTCACTACATAGTATTTGAATACCTCAGACAAATGTTTTGATCCTGTCAGGCTAACCTCTCAGCAGTATCCTTGTATTTGCTAAGCATTGTTCTTCTTGCAGCATTTTTTCTCCTTACCACAGAGATAGTTATAAGATATTTGTCAGGATTTTTCAGGCATTAGCATGTGAGCAAATGTTATCAACATCTAAGAAATCTCTTTTGGAGGTAGTGGGAAAGTCATGCATTTGTGGGAAATTCTATGGACCTAAGTCCCCCCTCTGTGTCTTTGTCGGAAACTTGAAAGCAACTGTAAAGCAAGATCTCCATGGCAAAATTCTAGTCTTTGTCTACTGCTGGTGACACCTGTTTAAATGCTGTATGTTCCTAGTTCGGTTAATAAAGCAAGGTCGAAAGCAGAAAATTTTCTTCAGCTGTTGAGAGTTCTTTCATGAGAACCACAAATGGAGAAGAAAACCCAAATTTATCTTATAAATCATTGACATCTGAACTTTTCTCCAACTTGAATGTTAGTGGGGGGCGGTGGCTTTTCACCTACCTGTAACGTTGCTAGTTTGGGTGCAAACTTCTTGGAAGCACTTTTATTCATGAAGCAGATAATTGACTAAGTTCACCCTTTGTGAAGTGCCTCTGCTAGTTGCTGTACTGAGGAATCCCTGCTTGAAGAGTCAGGGAAGATGAGTAGACACAGAATTACAGGATGTCCTTGTGCCATAACGTGGCCCATGTGGCCGTGTGGCCAGTAGAGGCCCAAGATGCAATGAGGACTCAGGGGAGGTGTGAAGAGGTCAGGGTAGATAGATAGTCACCCAACAGACCTAATTAGGGAGATACTGTCACAGCAGAAGGCACAGTGTGGGCAAAGGAGCAGAGGTAAGACATTATTTTCAAAGCATGGCAAATTGTTTGGCTAGACTGAAATAGGGGGCTTGCGTATTGGGAAGGAGGGGGCCGAGCAGGAAGGTGAGGCTGGAAAGAGAGGCAGGAACCAGGTCACAAATGGCTTTTGTGCACTGTGTTAAAAAGTTTGATTTGTGTTGAGTAGAATTATGGGAGGGCATTGAAAGATTTCAGTAAAAAAGTTGACAAGTCTAAATTTTCATTTTGGAAAGATCACTCACTCCTGGGTAGAGAATGGATTGGCTGGAAACTGGAAGATCTATCAGGATAGGATCCTCCTTTACATCAGATTTTCAAGGATTTATCTTCCTGGCCCTACAATATGAATGAAAAAAGAGCAATGCTTAAAGAGTTGGGGAATCAAACTAGGAAGGAAGATGAAATGGTAATAATTGAGTGAGCGTGCAGAAAGGCTAGGGCAAAATTTAATAATCCTATTTCCATGGTAAAGTTTCATTCAGATATGTCCATTTATTAGTTCAAATCCAAAATCTCTTATCCACAATTCTGAAATCCAAAAGATACTGCTGTTGGTTTTTATTTTATAAAATTTGGCCACAAAACTTATTTGGCAGCAAAATCTGACCTGAACTGACACCAAGCTAATTATGTTCTTTTGTTTATTCCACTAAGTGTGATTATTTCCATCTTTTACTGCAGAAATATTAATGTGCTGTGCCCCTGCTGAAGGGTTATGTAATCGATAGTGTTTGCCTTTTGTTATTACCAGTAACAATCACCACTAACGCTGCCACCAATAACCATCACTGTCAACTAACATTTTTATAGCATAATAGAGTTTTTCAGACACTTTAATTTAATTTCTTACCTGACTTTTTCAAAAATCTCACTGGATAGACACTATTATTGCCTCCATCTAAATATGTGAAAAGACCCGAGACACAAACAAGTTAGGTGACTTGCCAAAAGTGACATATTTAGGAAGGAGCCAACCTGGAAATTAACTCTGATTTCTCTTTTTTTAGATAACTTTAAACAAAATAAGCAAGAATGCCCTGAGAGTGAACACTGCAAATAGTAAAATAAGTTCTCATCCACCCACCTTTCCTTTTCCTTTTTTCTTTTCTTTTTCTTTTTTCTTTTTTAGTTTTGTAGACTTCTCTGGGGATCTTATAGGTAAAAAAAAAAAAAAAAAAATCAAGACAGATTCAGTTGTGTCTGATGTGACTCAGATGTGATCCTGTCTGACAGCAGCATGAATAACAACACTTTCATTTATCCTCAATGCGAATGAGGCTGAGAAGAGATGTTTTTATTATATTACGCTCCTCTCCATTTGTGTGTTGGTGATTTCCGCTGTAATGTATTGCATTTCCCCTCCCTGGCTAGAAACTGTAGTGAAAAGAATAGTGCACACTACTCCACGAGATAGTGCAACTGCCGAGCTGGGCATTGGATAAGATAACCCATGTCTACATTTCTAAAATAAGAAGCTTTTTACTTGTATATGATTGCAGAGTACTCTGTCCCAACTCCTGATCTATACCATGCTTACTGCTGAAGTCAACATCCTAATGTTACCAAAGAGTAAAACCCTACATCACTTATAGATTTGCAGTCTGTTAAAAAGTGACAACAGGCTTTTTTGGGGGGTTATGTTTCTCAGTAAAAGCGTTCACTTATTGGATTTTCACTTTTCCTGTATTGTATGAGAATAAACTACGTGGACCTATGCCTGGCTATACAGGCATCAGGCATCTGAGCTGATAATTATACTTTGCAAATGAATTCTGTAAACACCCTTATTGTACTCAGATTATGAATTTCTTAATGACGTTAGCCAAACTGGATCCACTTACAGCAAAATTTTAACAACTAGCTTTGGAGACATGATCAGGAGAGCCAAAGAGAGGGAACATAATGGAGATTTCTTTTGAGGGTTCTCTTCCTTCAGGAACCAAGTGCTAAAATGTGATTTGCAGCCTATGTATGTACCCCAAGTAATGATGATGAGGAGGATGAGAATGGGGAGTCAGGGTTGGGGGAGGGAGAAGATAGGGAAGAAGGAGGAAAATATCCGTAACAACTTAATGTGGAGAGCAGTTTACAGTTTCACCTGCTCTCAGAGGGTGTAAGGTAGACAAGGCATCATTTTAAACAAGAGATTTAGTCTCAACTGTTACTTTCATAAGGTCATTTATTTAATGACTCGAGAAGCCAAATTCCAGCTCACTGACTCAAAGTTCAGTAATTGTCCCATTACACAGTCTTTAAAAAAAAAAGAAATAGTACCTATTTCATGAAATGTATGCATAATGCTGTGCTTATGGTGTATAAATTAATAGCATCTCAGTCTACATTATGATAATACATACTTCACGTCTTCACTTTCCTGACCTCTTTCATTTTCCCACCATCTTCATCTAAGTTCTAAGATCTGAACTTCATTGGACTTACTGGACTTTCTCCTTTAAGATCCAAGAAGGAGAGGGACGCCAGAGTGGCTGACTGGTTGAGCATCTGTCTTTGGCTCAGGTCATGATCCCGGGGTCCTGCAGGGAGCCTGCTTCCCCCTCTGCCTATGTCTCTGCCTCTCTCTCTCTCTCTCTGTGTGTCTCTCATGAATAATAAAATCTTTTTTTTTTTTTTTAGATTTTATTCATTCATGAGAGATACACACACACACACACACAGAGACAGAGACAGAGACACAAGTAAATAAAATTTTTTTAAAAATCCAAGAAGTTGATATCTCTTCCAGCCCATTCCCCATATCAGCATTTTCAGCCACAGGAATGAGAAGGTTAAGATTTACTAACGGCTCCTTCTGAGTACCTCTCTCCTGTTCTCACTCCAGATCTAGCCAAAACCATCTCAGATCCCTGAAATGTCAACCCATGCATTGTAATGCATGATTAAGATCTCCACTTCTATCTTAGGTAT
Organism: Canis aureus; assembly: GCF_053574225.1. NCBI lineage: Eukaryota > Metazoa > Chordata > Mammalia > Carnivora > Canidae > Canis > Canis aureus. Next base: position 11,653,764 of record NC_135648.1, read on the forward strand.
TACATATATATTTGTAATTAGTTAAAAAGTGTGATAGAGTATACAGTTTTTAGTTTATTAAGCAGAATGTCGTATTAAGATGGCATAAACAGAGATTCTGTGTAAAGAAGAAAGAAATCCTTTTATAAACCCCTGAAATGGAATGATTAAAGAAATTGTGTCAGTTTGAGCCAGGTTTCAAGAAAATAAATCTGTGTTTCTATATATTTTATGTTTCCTCCAGACTCTGGGTTTAATTCATATTTAGGTAGTACAAATCTGCAGCATTACCAAAGGGGAAAGTTTGCTCTTCCAGCAGGGGTCTGGATAATAGTCCTTAAATGCAAAATTTGACATTCATATAAAAGGGAGCTAAATAAGACCAACGAAGAGATGGTAGAAATTGGCTGCAGCTAGGAAAATACAAAGCAATTCAAACACTCAGCCCTTGCACTATTTTCAGAAACCCAGGCACTGACCTATTCCAGGTCCTGGGCCGTGTTGGCCTGTGGAGTCCTATAGAGAGGTGCCTGTCATATAGAAAATAGATGATTGGATTCAGGTTTCTAAGAAGCTGACTTATGAGCAGGGTCACTCTTCATTATTTGTAGAGCTTATTATTCCGTGGGTTTTCTGCTTTTTCTTTTCTTAGTGGCGTTTGGAAAGTACTCAGAATTCAGTTGCTTTTTGGGCTGTAATGAATGTCTGGGGAGTAGGGGTCATAGGCAATAGGAGATTTAGGTCTGATTAGTATTGGTTGTGGAAGTCCTACATCTTACTTAATCATATACCCAACTGTCCAAAAGGCCAGTAACAGTGGAGGATAAACAAACAAATAGAAAGAAGAATCATTGAACCCATCTTAAATCTAAAGGAAGTAATGTGCCCCTCTTTTAACGTCATACGTGCATTTTTTTCTTATCTCTGGAATTTCTTTCCTTCAAAGCCTCAGACAAAGAACTTGCTCTGGAATAAATACAGCCCCAGCATGGAGCTGGCAGGCTGGTTTGTACTAGTTGGAAATTTCTTTGGGAAAACTTTTCTGTGGTTTTTATGCTTTCTGTTTCCTTACCTGTGCAATTTCGCAGGAGGCCAGTATCACAGGGGAAATGTGAAGAACTAGTAACCAATGAGAGACAGCAATATTGGAAAGCACCGCTTTTAAAGCAAACAGTTATGAATCCATATGCAGAACAGAATGGTACAGAATGAAAACAATTGCAGGTTTTGATAGGTACGTTAGAAAAAAAAAAGTCACTGAACGATTTCCTATTAATTCTAGGGCACTTACACTATTTTTAAAATATCCCACAAACCTTTGCCTGACAAAGGAAGAGTACGAAATAGAGCCTTAGTCTCTGCAGTGACAGCTATCTCCATAGCAACCTGCCTGTCAATCAACACCCACTTCATCGAGCTTCAGAAAACACCCCCAGAAATAAATGTCAAAAGTCTTATGCGGGTTCCAAATTTAAATCAAAATTTAAAATAAATTAAAATAAGAACCCAAACACCCACAGCAGTCACAAAAGTAAATTTTGTTTTGGAAGGAGAGAAAAGGGGGTAAAAAGAAACAAGGGCCAAAGGAATTCTCCAAAAGCAGGTGCAAGAAGGAAAAGAAGGGAGGAGAGGCACCCTTCAGCCCTCTCCTAGTGTTATTCGAGGAAGCATTATTGACCTAGAAGAACATCAGCTGTAATCCGTCCATATCTTCCTCCTTTTGCTTTGAGGCTTGGCTTTTATTTTCATGATCACGCCATATTCACCCTCTCCATTCTCTGTGGCGTGCTAATGGTCCAGCCCCTCATTTTGATGGCATGAGGTGAGACAAGGTGCTAATAGCCAGTCAGGTGGAAGAACTTGCTGGGTCACTCTTCCAGGGGGGGTGGCATTAAAGAAACACTTACAGGCCCTCTTGGCAATTAGCATGATCTCACATGCCATCTTAGGTCCTTACCTTGCTGAAGTATGCTCCAGGAATACAGCACTAAGCATTCTTTTCTCTTTTATCCAGAGATAAGATACATGTAAAGCCTAATACCATACTTGAGGGGTAAGTCTTCTGAGTTCACTTTCTCTCTTCTGTGAGTCTTAGGTTTCTTAGCAGAGGGACCTTCTCGGGAACTATCGTTTGTCAGAGACTATAGAGTGCTCACCTTTTAGAAAGTTGGAGCACGTTGAGTTGACTTGTTACAATGTCGATGGACATGGAAGCAAATTGACAAGGGTTATACAATTTCACATTATTTGCCAAATTTAGTATAATTGTCATTCAACATCATATCGGTTCCTAAGCCTCTGTTCTTTGCTATTAATGAAATGCATTCTTCAAACACTTCTTTCGCATTCTAAAGTTACATATGCTCAGGAAACTCACTTGTATAGGGTCACCTTAGCTGCACAGCCTTTTTCTCAGTGTGTAATGAAGAGAGCATGGGATGAGACTGTTGTGGGTTGAGTTGTGTCCCCCTGCACCTCAGAATGTGACCCTGTTTGGAAATAGGGTCTTTACGAAGGTAACTGGGTAAAAATGAAGTCCTTAGGGTGCATCCTAAACCAGTTGGATTTATGTCCTTGGAAAAAGGGGAAATCTGGACGCAGAGACAGATGTGCTTGGGGTGAAGAAATGTGAACAGACTTTAGGAGGAGGCTGCCATCTTTAAGTCAAAGAATCCTACCTGCACAGTCCTGGGAAGGAACCAACCCCACTGACATCTTGGCTTCAGGATTCTAGCCTCTGGCACTACAGCAGTACAGTTCTGTGGTTTGAGCTACCTGGGTTGCAGCAGTTTCTAAGGCAGCCCTAGCAAACTAAGACAAGTCTGAAGGGTCTGCTTTCCATGGTGTTCAGAGAACTCAGTGATGAGAGAACAGTGAGCCTTGTTCAGTGCTCAGTGTAGGAAAGAGGCTCCAGAGCATAGTTCCTGAGGGCGAACATGTGGTGCTGGGGAGGAGAGCACACTGATAAAACTCTGCCTCTTCGTCTTCTGAAGGAAGAAGCGAAGAAATGCTCCTGGATGCTCTAGTTCCTTTAGCCTAAACTCAACCTCTGAATTTGCCTTTTCTAAATTACCAATCTCCATGTCACACCTTCTTGGCTTCAGTAACTCAAAGCTCAAAACCAGGGCTTTTCTAATGTTGTCAGGTGAGGTGTGTGTCAGTAATTGCTTCCAAGGTAATAAACGGGGTCTAGGAGCTTCATTTTATGCGTCGGTGGTTTGAGGCCTCTATGATTCCATCTTAACATCACTCTTATTATTTACATCAGTAGCATTGATTGTATGCCTCTTGTGGGCATAATAAACACTTGCACATTTTATTAAATTCTCCAGTTCTAATGGAAAACAAAGTCTTAAATAGTGTGGAAATAGGTGGGCTTCTCAGAAGATTAGCCAAAAAAAACAAAAAACAAAAAAACAGCAGTCAATCACTAGAATTAAAGGACTTCTAGTTGGGGGAGTGGGGGTGTTTACTGAGAAGCTGATGAAATTTAGGCACCGGATCATCTCCCTTGCCTGGGTTCCTTCCAAAGCTTTGTTATTTTATGTGTATATTTTTGTATTGTTTTAATTAAAGAGAGTCCCTCTCTCTGATGGATACGTTTCAGGCACCTCAAAACCTGGATGTGTGCCTGGTTCCGGTGATGGTGGGTCTTCTAGTAATCAGTAAATCCTGCAAAGGGGGCAGGAAGCCAGAACAAGGGGAAGTTAGAACAAGGCTGTATACACAAGTCAGGGTCAAACATATGAGTTGTCCAAATGAAACAAGTACTCAGGGACTAGTGTTCAGGATGGGCAAGAGGAGGAAGACAATGACAGTTCGAAGGTGGGCAGCTAGGGACCATGGAGGAATGCCCTGGGGAATTTAGGTTAACATCTGAATGTGAAGTACCCACAAGTGGGGGTAACTGGGTGGCTCAGTGGTTGAGCATCTGCCTTTGGCTCAGGTCCTGGGATCAAGTCCCCCATCGGGCTCCCTGCAGCGGGCCGGCTTCTGTCTCTGCCCCTCTGTCTGTGTCTCTAATGAATAAACAATAAAAAAAAATAAAAAGAAGTACCCGCAAGTGAGGGGCCTTCTGTGGGGCATGGAGGGTGGTGTGTGTGCACACACGCAGGAAATCCCTTATGTCCTTTCCAGGACAGAAACCAATCCCAAAGCAAGGAGAGAGGAGGGAGTAAGCTCTCCACTAACTAAAATGAGGGGGTCAGGATTTTAGACCCCTTTGGGGGAGAGTGTCTTGCAAAGTGCTTCGCAGGTGGGCACTCATCCAGCTAGCTAATGTAGGGAAGAGACCAGGTGGTACACAGGAGTTCAGCCCTCACAGCCTCTGTTCCCTCCAGAGCCAGTGAATAGTTTCCATTCATTTCACAGTTTTCTGAATTAGCACCAAGGCTCTGAGAAGGCCAGCCTTGCGTTCTGGCCTTGTGATGCCCACCTGTAAACCTGTTTACTGAATGCTATAGAACCCTCATTTCAGCTGGGGCTTCCTTTTATATTCCAAATAAAACCTAAAAGCAGGAGAATCAGGTTTGGAGGCCAGCCTTTTACATCACTTTCACTTGGCTTCTTTTAGTGATAGTCAGGCAATGTGTCATTTTTCTCTGTAGAGTACGTATGCAGCTGGGAAATGAGTTATTTATAATAATAAGACTTTGCACGTATGTAGATATTTGCATAGTAAGCAGATCATATGGAGTCGGTGGCGTCTGGTGGGTAACCTTGGAATCATGAGTATATCTAATTATTTAATGTGGCTTGTTGGAATTTGCAGGCTGTTGCCTATGAATATTTTAGCCTATTGGTGCTGAAACCTGTCGACCAGAGATCAAAGACATTTTCAGAGCTGTCTCAAGGGATGGGTAAGGAGGGAAGGGGCTGACATCATAGAGAAGAGAATTGAATTTTCTTGTCTTCTCTTTTTCTGCCTCAGCCTCCTTGACTCTACTACACTTCCTTCCTGTCATATTCCAATCAAGGTCATTGTTTCTGTGGTCATTGCCTATTTTACTCAAACTCTCTTAGCCTCTTCAGTCACTACCTTTCACAGGGCAAAATGTGGTGGGACTTTCATTCTGTCCCTTTGAATTCCAAGATAACCTCTGATGAGGAGGCTCAGTTCTGTACGAAGCTCGGCGTTAGCACATTGCCTGACGGGTGGCATATATGGGGAAGAATTCATCCGAACAGGTTTTCTATCGAAGGATAAATACACCCCCAAATCACAATGGTAATCAGAGCCAGCCGCCTCGTTTCTGATGATTTTACAAATCAGTTGGGCTTCAGAGATGCGTCAACATGACACTGTTCCCACACTGAGTTGTTTTGGCTGCAGGGGTGGCTGCTTTTCTCTCTCTCTTTTTTGCTTTCCAGCTGCATTTGTGAGTGTTTTCATCCTTTGCTAAAATATGTTTCTCAAAAATGTGATTAACAGTCATTTTCAGATACAGATATTGGCTCTCCTTCGCCAAAGAGACACAGCATGCAAGAACAGGCAAACATCAAAATAATACAAAAGGGTATGTTTATTCATCGGAAACTGTGCTAATGACTACATCTGCCCCTCTCATTTTGGGCTGGCTGGGATCATCTCTGCTCTTCTGATTTGCTGGTGTTTCCCCCTGCAGTGAAATCTCTTCATTTTGTACCCCATAAATAAAAAAATCCCCATGGTTGGTCTGATGTTTATGCTCTGAGTGTAAGTTAGAGCAATTTAAAATTGGAAAACCATACTCAATGGGATATGCTCACGAGACACATGGATGTAGAGGTCTGCTACTCTGAGCATTCCTTAAACAACTTTCAGATCACAAGTATTCGTGCCAAACGCCATCAACAATAGACAATGAACTGCTGCACTAGCAGAGCATCATAAAGCAACAGGAACTTTACATTTGTTTTATAGCCTGCCACTTTTATTTGTTTATTTTTCAAGTCAAATAAAATAATGAGCTTGAGTTGCTTGGGGCCTGTCTTTGGATATTTTGGATTTGAGAGTTTAAATACCCTCAAAGCCAGTGACTTCATCACCAAAGGAGTTGCGTGCACTCTCGGCCAGTTTCAGCCACAAAAGTGTCCATTGTCTACCATCCTGTAAAATGAATTTGAAAGAGCAATCTTCGGGATCAGACCTTAAAGGAATGAGTTAGCCAATACACAGCAAGCCCCTGTGAGCCCTGCATTTTGGTAGGTGCACTGAGAGCGATAAAAGGAAGTGATACCTCGTCTTAAACATGTAGAATTTATATCAGATTGACTGGAGCAGGAAGTATTTCAGTGACAAGGAAGCAGACTGAAATTACAGAGCTGGGAATGCACGTAACACGTTGAGACAGAAGATATTTTTCTTACCATGAAGAATGAGGATGTTTTAACTGCTTTCAAATAAAAGTTTGGACATCTGCAAGATAATCCTCCCAAATTTGTTTGCATCAGGTGACATGGAAACCTGGCCACTAAAGCCTTTGGCCAGAATTTTAGAAAGTTGTTTCTCGAGTTTCTAAATCCTCCAAAATATTCCTGGTGGGAGGATGCAGCAGTTATAGTTGGATGACACTGGTCTATTTCAATGAATTTCTTCACCTGAGAAGGAAGTAGGATTTGTTTGAACTCAGTCACGGTGCAGAACCTTGGAAGTGTGGACTTATGTGTAAATCAAGGGTCATTGTCCCTATTTTTTTTTTAATTTTATTTTTAAGGGGGATCCCTGGGTGGCTCAGCGGTTTAGCACCTGCCTTTGGCCCAGGGCGCGATCCTGGAGTCCCGGGATCGAGTCCCACTTCGGACTCCCTGCATGGAGCCTGCTTCTCCCTCTACCTGTGTCTCTGCCTCTCTCTCTCTCTCTCCATCTATGTCTATCATAAATAAATAAATAAAAAATAAATCTTAAAAAGAAAAGATTTTATTTTTAAGTATTCTCTATATCCAGTGTCCACTGTGGGGCTCAAACTCACAACCCCCCGAGATCGAGTGTTGCATGCTATACAGACTGAGTCAGCCAGACACCCCTAGTTCCTGATTAATAAAATAAGACTTGTAAAATCTTCGGAGGGGGCAGTTGGGATGGTATTTGACATGGCAACTTGTCATAGACATCCGTGCTGTCTTAGGGGGTTAATTTGTTAACTGCTCTGGTCTTCCCTACCCTCTTGATTCCCCACTCCAAGTGTTCTAACAGCCACTGGCAGCACCAGCCAGGGAGTACAGATAATCTCAGGAAATTCAGTGTGTTTCCCATGCAACCTCAGGGAAATCTCCCTTCCCTACCAGTTACTACCCAATATCTCGCTGTGTAGAGATTTGGGGTGGTCCCTGGAGGCAGGAGTTTGGATTCAACTGCTCTCTCCTTACACCGAGGATATATTCTGACTGTGAAGAAATAATACAGCTTACGGGAAGAGCTCTGTGTTTGGAATCGGAAGTTGTGTTTAAGACCACTTGCAATTTAGCCTTGTGACCTTGAACAACCCTTTTGGAACTTACTGTATTTCAAGGTTCTCATCTGTAAAATGGAGATAATAAGACTTAGCTTGCCTGTATCACACGCCAACTGTCAGGCTCAAAGGAGTTGAAGAGTATGAGTGGTTTGTAGCGGCGAAGAATTTAATGTCTCCTGTGCTGGGTTTGTGGTGTTGGTGTTGTAGCTGTTTTATCTGAGTGCCTAGTTCCTTTAGGACATGTCTGAGCACCATGGGTTAAAGGTGAGAGTGTGATATGGGATTGGACCCACAGGGCAGTAGAGCTGAGGTTTTTGACTCCTTGGGTAGATCATTCTTGTTCGCATCGTGGCTCCTCTCTTGGGTACACCGTGGATCATTTAACATCCTTCTCTTCCAGTGCATTTGCCCCACCTTGATCACATGATTGGGCTGGGACTTGTTTTTCTTATTTGCCCCTGGCTCCTCCTTGGCACCTAGAACGGGGTTTGGCACACAGTAAAGGCTCAGTTCGTATGCACTGAATGAACATCTGAGGGTTAGGAAAGGAAGGAAGGGGGGAAAAAGAGAAGGAAGGAAGGCAGAAAAGAAGGAAAGACAGAGGAAAGAAAGATGTCCACTTCTTTGATAGTTTTAGAAAGCTCGGATTTTATCAAAGAAAATCCACCTAAGAATGGAACAGGAAGGGGAAGAGTTTAATGGAGACCGCCTTGATAAAGGTATTTACAAAACTTGAAGGTTTTCACTCCCTAATCCTTTAAAGGGGAGTCACAAACTTCTTTTTACAATAATCCTCACAAGTGCTGATATTTTCAGGCACTGAGCTGAAGATAAGGATAATATCCTTGAATTATTCAATAGTGCAATAACAACCTTCCAAAATTTGTTATGAAAATGCCATTGACTTAGTGTTTCTTTCCTGTCCCCACTTCTCCCTTTGGAAAGAGAAAGTCAAGTTGTTGAATTAGCAATTACATGGAAGAGTGGAAAAATGTCTTAAAATCTTAGATTCTTAGATTGAAACTGTATGGTGATGGCTCTCTCTCTCTCTCTCTCTCTCTCTCTCTTTCTCTCTCTCTCTCAACTTTCCCCCCATAATTTTCAGAGAAATTGAGAAGTCACTATTCAACGAGTCTTAACATGTCAGGATGGTGGGACATTCTACTACATTAGAATACTGTATGTATATGTATTGGAGATGATGAAATACCCCCTTTTGTTCTCTTTGTGATTCTCCTGTGAATTTAATCTCTGTCATCTCTGAACTCATTCCACTCCTTTCATTTTTTTTTAATTTTAATTTTTTAGAGAGAGGGGAGGGGCCGGGGAAGAGGGAGAGAGGAAATCTTAAGCAGGCTCCATGCCCAGTGCACAGCTCATCAGAGGAGCTCGATCCCAGGACCCCCAGATCATGACCTGAGCTGCAATCAAAAGTCAGATGCGGGATCCCTGGGTGGCGCAGCGGTTTAGCGCCTGCCTTTGACCCAGGGCGCGATCCTGGAGACCTGGGATCGAATCCCACGTCAGGCTCCCGGTGCATGGAGCCTGCTTCTCTCTCTGCCTGTGTCTCTGCCTCTCTCTCTCTGTGTCTATCATGAATAAATAAATAAAATCTTTAAAAAAAAAAAAAAAAAAAAAAAAAAGTCAGATGCTTAACTGACTGAGTCACCCAGGCAGGTGCCCCTACACAGACCATGTTTAATTAATTACACAGGATGTTGGTAAATATCATGGATATCAGGTCCAGATTTTTAGTATTATTTTTTTTCCTTTAACCGTAATACTTTATTCATTCATGAGATGGTGATTAATAAGATAATTATGAGTACTCATTGTGAGTGAAGCCATATTTCCAAATCAGAGGTTACAGTTCAGCTAATTGTATTATTGGACTTAATAATGACTTGCAATCTTTCATTGTTTTAGTCCAGCCATGTAACTACTCATATGCCATCCAGTCATTGAAGTTACTTTTACGATGGCAATCATCAGATTAAAAGGGAATCTCATATCTGATCAGATACAGTAGCTGATTCTGCAAAGTATTTATTTGGATATTTTCCCTTCCCCAAATTTAAATGACACTGCAGTGACCAAGAACAAGTGAATTACTGAATTACTGATTATAAATACTCTGAGTATTGGTTAGCTTAATGTCAGGCTTGAAACAAGCCTAATAGTAGTATTAATATTAGCCAGGAGACAAGCAAATAATACTTATGCACATAAATTATTATTATTATAGTGTTTGCCTTTTCAAAACAAATATAGCTCAGATTCGTTTTAATAAAAGAGAAACTGATGTTTGATGAGGAAAATTATTTGTACACATTACCTTCCTTAACCTTCTCAACCATGGGAGCTCAGCATTGTTTTGCCTGTTTTGCCTGTTTTGCAGATTGAGAAACTGAGGGTTGATTAGCTTAATTAATTAGCTCAAGCTAGTAAGTGGCAAAGGGGTTATTCATACCCACTTTTTTCCTGACTCTAAAGTTCATGCATCCTCCAACATTTGGTGCTCCAAATTAGTACTTTTCAGTTTTAATACTTTAGTCAAATGAAAGTTTTTGGTATATATTTTTGTAACCTCCCAACATAGTTTTATGTAGTTGTGATCTTATTACTAATTTTGGGTTCAGTTCAGAAATTCAACAGCATGTTTGACTAAAACAAATGTTGTAAATGGTAGCTAACTGATGATCACCAGAATATTTGAATGTGAGAACACATGAGTTATGTATTACGGAGTAATGAATTAACCCCAAAACATAGTGGTTTCAAACAATAGTAAGGGGCTTATTCTTTCTTAGAGTTTCTGGTGGTTTGAAAATTTAGGAGCAGCTTTATTGGGAAATTCTGACACAAGGTCATTCATGAGTGTGCTTGTCCCTGCAGTTGGACTAGAGTTGACTAGAGTCAAAGGAAGGCTTGAATGGGACTAGAGGATCCACTTCCAAGGTTGCCACTCATATAATAGTCAAGTTTCTTCCTTTCCATATGGGCCTTTCCTCATGGCATGGAGTCTGGCATCCCCTTGAGCAAGTAATTCCCAAGAATGAGGCAGAAGCTTCAATGTCTTTGATGAACTAGTGTTAGAAGTCACACTCCATCACTTCAGCCATACTAAAGTAGTCACGCTGTCCAGACCTAATTCACTATTCACTGCTCATGCAAAGATGTGAATATTAGGAGTCAAAAGTCATCATAGGCCATCAAGGAGACTGGCTATCACTGAAATACTGTATATGTGCAATTTTATAGATAATATTATATTGATGCCAACTTCTTAATTTTAAAGAGTGGGAAATAGAATCCAAGACTTCTTCATGCTCATATAACTTTAGGGAAGATTTTGCCTTAAAATGAATAATACACAGTGCGTACAGTCTTCGTCTGTCTTTAAAAATACAGGAATGCCCTTGTCGCGATGAGCCCCGGATGATGTATGGAAGTGTTGAATCACTAGATTGTACACCTGAAACTAATATAACATTGTATGTCAACTAAACTGGAATTAAAGTTAAAAAATGATAAAATCACAAACTATATAGTATCTATATTACATATATATTGTGTAGAATATATATATATTGTAGAATATATATATTCTAAACTTATTAACAGTGGGAGATTTGAGCTTGGCTTGTTTCTAGTAGAGATTCCTTATCAAGGGCCATTTACATGTGCTGAACTGGGGTAAGCTCTCAGTGCTCAGCAATTCACTTTTGATGAGCAGGTGACTCTTTCGAGGTAAATGTTTTTAAAACATAAGTGTGATTATTCACTCTGTTCAAAATACTGTTCTGGGGGTGCCTGAGTGGCTCAGTGGTTGAGTGTCTGCTTTCAGCCCAGATTGTGATCCTGGGGTCCTGGGATCGAGTCTTGCATCAGGCTCCCTGCAGGGAGTCTGTTTTTCCCCTCTGTCCCTCTCTCTGTGCCTCTCATGAATGAATAAATAAAATGTCTAAAATAAAATAAAATAATACCCCCCAAACCCCTACAAAATGCTGTTATGGCTCTCCAGTTTTCTCAGTAAAGTCAGGGTACTTTATGATGTCCAGAAAGGTCTGCTCATAGCTGTCCCTATCTCCTTCTCCTGGTCTTGTAGTCCCTTCCCCTCATGCCTCCACTCCAGCTACTCTGGCCTCCTAACTGTCCTTTGGGTTTACTGGGGTTGCTCCTGCCACAGGACCTTAGCACTGGCTGTTTCCTCTACTTGAAATACCCTTTTATATATCCTTGTGATGAACTACTTCCATAATTCAAGCATTTCTCAGATATTACCTTTCCAATGAGGTTTACGTTGACCATTCTGTTTAAAATTGTTGCCTTCTGCCTAGAACAGTGTACCTGAGACATGGTAGGGGCTAATTTAAAAAAAAAAAATATTGAAGGAAGGAATAATGAATGCATAAGGAAGTGCTAATGCTGCTTTTTACCACCCAGGGCAGCTTGGTGTCATCCACTTGGCTCATTTTCAGGTGCTGGTGATTGGTCTTTGCAAAGAGTCTCTAAATGTAGTGATCAAGTGTGAATGTTTTTTATTTCTGTGGGAGATTTCCTGTCATTCAGAAATCAGCACTATTTCCATCCTCATACCTTTAGAGTTCCAACACAGAAAAAGAACGGAAGAGGTGAAAAACACATCTACTAAGGCATATTATAGGGGACAGGTTGATATTATTTAAGGGAGGAAATTAATTGAGCCATTTCTGTAGACATTAGGCAAATTGTTTCACTCGGAGTTAAAAAGCAGCTGGGGAGTATTAAAGTATAGGGTGCCTGCATGTACTTTATGATGATCTTAGCTTATGACCTTATATTGCTTTTATTTCTCTATTAAATCAAGATATATCTCATTGAGGCTGCCATCGCACATGACACAGCATGGTTCATTTTGGTGCATGTGAACAGAATTGTCTCTGATGGAATGGAAAAGGTGTATCTGTCTTTGACATGTGCCTAGTGTGGGCAGTTTCCGGGTCAGAATTTTGAATCACAGGAATCTCCATGGAGTGGGAATGGAATGCACACACCTCGACCATGTGAGTTGAGTGCTTTGCTGAGCTTCCAAGGTCCCTGCCCCGGAAGCTATGTCTTGCCTTCTCCCCTATGAGATTCCTTGCATCGTCCCTCCTCTGGTATTTATACAGCAAGAGCCCAGTGAGCTTTTCAAATTTATGAATGTAAACCAAAACTCTGTAAAAGATAACTGTTATGGATTGAATTGTATCCCCCACCCAGGTGTTGAAGTTCTAACTTCCAATACCCCAGAATGTAACTTTAATCAGGAATAGAGTCTTGTTAGATGATAGGATAAGATGAGGTCTTTAGGATAGGTCTTAATCCTGAACTGGTGTCCTTAGAAAAGGGAGAGATTTGGACACAGAAGGAGGCCCTGAGAGAATGGCCCTTGAAGACTAGTCTTCATTGCCACAAGCCAGGGAACTCCAAAGTTTGCCAGCCAGCTCCCAGAAGCTAGGAGAGAAGACTGGAACAGGTTCTCCCTCACAGCCCTGTGAAGAAACTAACCCTGGTGACATTTTTGATTTTGGACTTCAAACCTCCAGAATTGTGAGACAATAAATTTCTGTGCTTAAGCTACCCTGTCCGTGGTACTTTGTCACAGCAGCCCTAGCGAGCTAATATAACTCTTCCCTCGTATACCATTTAGCAGCATTCAGGTAACACCAAAACAATCAACTTAGCACATTTTAGGTGTGAAAAAACTTGAGTACATGCAAAGATGTATGGAATAGACTAGGCTCATGTAATGAAGGAATCATTTAACTCACATCTCCATGAAATGTTATTTGTGAATTACAATGGCTTGATATCGATATACCTACTACAAAATGACTGTAGATCTTATTTGACTATTAGAACCCAGGCATGAAGAGGTCTCCCCCCTTTAGGAGCAAACATGGAAATCATCTAGTCTACTCTCTTCATGTTACAGAAGAAAGAACTAGAGGTGAGTGATCTGCCTCAGTAGGACCACAGGAACTAGGAAGGAGGCTTGACCCAAGGTTCCCAGCACTCTTGTTTTTAAAACCAAATTTCCTCTCTTATAAAGCCTGGATTGTCACAGAGTAGCTACTCAGCCACTGTTTGCTGAATGAATAAATGAGCCTAAAAGACTTTTAAGCCAGTCTTTAGAGTTTTGGTAAGATACTAGATATTTTTTCTTAGTTGAAGTAGGTAAGAATTTTACTACTCGGGATAGGAAGAAAAGTGGACCTGGCCTGGCCTGGGTCCCAGTGAGCCCCCACTTTGCTGTGTGAATTTGGATAGGGCAGCCCCTCGAGGCCTCAGTCACATCATCTTCATAGCAGAGGTAAGAATACCTTACAAGGTTATTTAAGTATGAGATCATGTATGTAAAGTGATGAAAGATTTTGGTTATCGTCTCCGAAATCTGCTTCAGAGACTGGATATCACCCAGATTCTCTTAATGGTCATTTCTAATTTTGTCATAAATTAGATAAATGTGTTGAAATGCATTCCGAATCCATTTATACTTTTCTTGCTTGTCCAATACCTTAGGGTTTAGGAGATCTAGTTTATTTCATGCTGTATGAAGGAATATTTCCACTGATCTCTTATAAGTAGAGTGATTAAGGGTCTACTCCTATATGCACACCGCTGAGCCTAAAATCACTGAAAACCGATTCTTAATTGCGATAATATAAATAATAAAATGTGAGCAAAATGCCAAATTATGTAGGGATAATGGAACAATAGAAAATATTATAAGTGGCTTTATATTTGCAAAAACGAAGCAATGTCTAGGTAAAATATGCCATTTTCAAAACCTATTTTTAGACCGATGTCACACAGCGAAATGAGGATGGTATAGTAAAATAGTAAGAATAGAATTGTCCTGTTGTTGGTAGGCAAACAGCGCTGGCAAAGGTGTAGGAAAAGCATGTTAACATATGGAAGTTCATTTTTAGTTTCTTTTTCTTTTCCCTGTGTGCGAACTTTTTCCTGCAGCTTTAAAGAGGAGCATCACAGACAATGTTGGTATCTGTTCTTCAGATAAATCATCTATTTTACATTTGAGGTATTTAGCTTTTTGTGCATTTTATTATAAGAAACAATTGCTTGAAAACAGGGCCTTTGTTTCATAAGAGGGTAGCTGCTTCCACTTGAAATCACAATCCTTTGTGATATTAAAATTAGCTCCTTAGCAGGAACTATGATGTCACTAAGGTGGAGAAGCAGCAGTAAATAGCAAGTGGATCAATCCTTAGGAAACAAAGATCCTGTTTTCATGCAAATACCTTTAGTGATTAAGAAAGGAAAAAAAAATTGAGCACAGGTGAAAGAGCTGTTGGTGCTACTTTTTTAGAGAAATAGCTGGAAGCTATTTAGCCATGCAAACTGGTGACCTTTACCGTTCTCTCAAGGTTAATGGGGTCCAGGAAGATGGTAATGTAATAATTTGGGTTTCTTGGATGTCCCACTGACTTATATTGTGTGTCCCTCAAATTTGCTCGCATTTTTCATGGTGGAGGAGGGTAGTGTTGCTTATAAAACCCATCGGGAATCCCTCTGTTCTTATTCTAAGCTTCTTTCTATTTAAAATTATCCAAGTATAGAGGAAAGATGACCTCGGCGAGGAAATTGTATAAATTCTCCCCTTTATTCGTGTTAAACACGAAGCTGCAATTCGTAGCTCAAATATAAAATAGTAAGGGGTATTTGTTCTAAGAAACCTGGAATGTAATATCACGACTCTTAAAGTCTAAGACATCCATAGCCAGAAACCCTCAAAGCTTGGGGATTCAGTGGAACCGTGTTACTGGAATATACATCTCAGTCTCCCCTCTATCCCCTGCTGAACAGCAAAAGGAGAGCTGTTCACTCCTCTTCTGAACATCCAGGGAGGAAAAGCTGGACATGGGTTTGTGTTTCTGTCCTCAGGGCTGCCAAGTGAAGTGGCTGCTGCTTCTCTGCATGAATATCCTGCTGGTGGCAGGCTCTGCAGGGCCGCCTTTAAGGAGCTCTTGAGAGGCCAAGTGTTTTGGTGTTATCAAGAGGGGCTCATTATACCGAGGGAATCAATTTAGAATGACTTTAATGGGATTGGGAGTCAAACTGCAGTAGAGCCCTATGACAAAGAGAATTTAAAGTACCCTGTATTTATTATGCCTTTCTCTCTTTAATTATGTCTGTCTTTAATATTCTACTGTTAGCTCCTTTAATGTTTTTCTTCTCCACGTTTTTGGCATTTTTATGATTTGCAGTTCCATTCTAAATGGGCACATGTCATAATGTCATCTAATTCTATTGAGAAAAATGCCCCCGTTTCCTGTGGCTTTTGGCCAAGCCATACTATTACTTTTGATTCGGATATTTTTTTTCCCACAGATTATGTAGGCTGTGCAGTATAAAGTAGAAGATTCTTTCCAATTTGAAAAAGAGATTTAATGCTTTCTTTTGCAATGTCCTTGGGGGCATTAGGTGATATGTCTTAGAGTCAGATTCTTAACGCCTAATACAGTGTCTGGTCACTGAGAGTGCCTAGTAACTGTTGGTTAAATAAATGAATAAGTGAATGAATGAATGATATCAGCATTCGAAGTTCACCACATTTAGACTCTCAATATTAATATGAAATAGAGTTTTGGCCTCTGTTGACTGGACTGGGGGAGGGTCCAGCATTCGGGGGGAATAGTGAATATATAACATGATAGACTGAAAGCAAAGTCCAAATATTTTTGACTATTCCTTGATCTTTTCTCATCTTCCCTTCATTCATTTATTTATTCACCAGTCAAAATAAGGAGGCTACTATGTGCAAATTATTACATTACATTTTCCTTCTCTCTTTTCATCTTCTTGACTGCTCTTTTTCATTTCCTCTCTGATTTACCTATGCGTTTCTTTTGATTTTTTACTCTTCTGTTTCGCTTGGATCTTACCTATTTCCCTGCCATCTTCTTTTTCCTCCTCTTATCGCCTTACTCTCTCCTTGGCTCCCACTTTTCCCCTTGATCTCCTTTAGTACTTACATTTCTACTTCTGGTCCTCTGCATATGTACATCTTACACTGTCCTTTATTTTTTTTTTATTTTTTATTTTATTTTTTTTTTTTTAAAGATTTTATTTATTTATTCATGATAGTCACAGAGAGAGAGAGAGAGAGAGAGAGAGGCAGAGACACAGGCAGAGAGAGAAGCGGGCTCCATGCACCGGGAGCCCGACGTGGGATTCGATCCCGGGTCTCCAGGATCGCGCCCTGGGCCAAAGGCAGGCGCCAAACCGCTGCGCCACCCAGGGATCCCTTACACTGTCCTTTAAAAAATACATCCTGGGGGATCCCTGGGTGGCTCAGCGGTTTGGCCCCTGCCTTCGGCCCGGGCATGATTCTGGAGACCCGGGATCGAGTCCCACGTCGGGCTCCCTGCATGGAGCCTGCTTCTCCCTCTGCCTGTGTCTCTGCCTCCCTCTCTTCCCTCTCCGTGTTTCTCATGAATAAATAAATAAAATCTTAAAAAAAAAAAATACATCCTCTCGTCTCCTTATCTACCCATTCCTTCTCTTTCTTCTCTGTAAAGACCAAAGAAACAGAGACATGGTCATGTAAGTAATGATCCCAGATGCTTCACCTTCATTTCAGAACCTTGCTCAGATTTGTTTATGACAATTGCTGGTTAGACCTATTCCATTACCTTCAGGTAAGATCGTGCCTAAAACCCTTCAAGCACAGGATAAACTGTCCTTTTAAAAAATATCAATGAAAGCCCTCCCCAAAAGGCTATTGTTGGACTCTCCAGAGTAACCTACCTTTTGAATTTTGGCTTTGATTGGAGACCCCAGCCCCTTCTACATTTCTGTCATCCTCTGCTTTATATACAGAGGGGCCTTATAACAACAACAAAATAAAAACAAGAATAGACTTTGATCAAAATATAAGGTTGGTTTATGATAGAATCAAAAGTATAGGAAAATATAGCCATGGAAGAGAGAAAATGCTAGAGCCATTCTTAAAATTCTGACCTCATTGATTTATTTGTTAAAATAAATTAAACTCTAGATACCATATTAGTGACCGGGGATTCAACAGTGAATAAGATTGGACTCCTCCTATGGGAGATAATATTCCACTATAGTGTGATGAAGGACATGATAAGAGTGTAAGAATGGCACCCAACCCAGAACTTGGAAGGATCAGGATACACTCCTTGGAAGAAGTGACAGTTACTCTGAGTCAGGAAGAATAATTTAATAGTAATAGGAAACATGGTGGAAGGCAGGGATCTATATCTGGCAGTTGGAAGCATTACAAGAACAACATGGCTGGGGCATATGGTTTCTGTGATGTGACTACAGGAACAGAGGCCATGGGGGTGAAACCATCAAGGTCTTATTGGCTATGCTAAGGAGTATGGACCTCATCCTGGAGCAATGAAGAGCCACTGAAGGGTTTTAAACTGGGGAGTAGTGTTTTGGAGAAGTGCTCCAGAAGTATCATGGAGAATGGATGGCGTAAACTCACAGATGGGTACAATGAGGAGGTTATAGACATTAAGGGGAGAGATGGCAGTCACCTTGCCCAAGGTGGTGGTGGTGAGCGTGGAAGTGAGGAGGAATTGAGGGTATATGAAGAGGATAGATGCACAGGCCATGCTGATATATTGGATGCAAGAGATGAAGGAAGAGTAGGAGGTCAAGAATGGCATTCAGTCTCTTGGGCTCTGAGGAAAGGTATTATTTCTGAGGAGTCATCTCGGTTATCTTTGATCTTTAAGTGCAGGCTAGTGTTCCTAAAAGCTTCCAGATTGACATCCCTGAAGACTAATGCCATCTTCTATTTCATCACAGTGAACAGCAAGGCTGGCTTCTGAAGGTGCTCTCGTCTGTTTGCAGAAATCCTGCACAGCAAGAGCAGGGCCACGGAGGGCTGTGGACATATTCTTATGCTGTTGAGCAGGTTGGATTGAATTGAATGTTGTCAAATAAATGGTTAAAATAGATTTCTTACTACCCCTTATAGATGAGTTCAGTCAAAATTGTTGTACCAGGATGCATGTGTGTGTGCACACATGTGTTTATACATGTATGTCCATTCACCGTGTGCACATGTGCACGTATGTGTGCATGTGTCTGTGTATAGAGATACAACTCTTTCAGTTCCCCCATCACTGGGAGGATCTCATTTAAGGCCTCTGAGCTTCTGGTGGTGCTTGTGATGTGGATACCTACGCTAGCTGCTGGAGAGGAGCCCCTAACCCGTTTCCACAAAAGTGAGCCAGTCAGTTATAATGATTTTTTTTCACGGCCTAAAGTCTGGACTAAATTTGAACTGGTGACTTCAAAGTGAGTGACTTCGTAGCCCCATTACCAGTCCCCTGAGATATGCAATCCACTTTAAAGATACATTTTAAATAGCCTACTATGGGAAATGTAGTTAGCAAGCTCAGATATGCTTACATTTAAGATCCCTCAGAAATGCACTTACAGATTTAAGGGAAAAAAAAAAGTCTTTGCATGAAGTAAAATGCGCATGAAAGATGATTCATTTTATTAGAGCAATTAAAACATTGGCTCCTGTTTTCATCCATCATACTCGTGAAATAAAAATATATTGGAGAAAAAGTGATATTTACCTGGAGATAAAATTTAAAATATAAGGAAGATAAAAGTCCTTTTTTTTTTTTTTTTCTGAAAGAAGTAACTGAAAATCTGCTGTAGGTTATAATTCAGGCAGCACCTCATCATTATGGACCAGGAGCCAGAGTGAGATCATTGTGGAACAGGAGCCAGGGTGAGCGCAATCTCTACCCAATATTTTTTGAGGCACAAATGTAGCCAGGAGTGAGTCATTCAACAGGGTACCTCAGAGGTGGAGGGTCTTGGATATAAATGGGCAAGACTGCGGTATAGGAAAATCCGTCACCTTAACCTTGGACGAGCCGTCGTCAGCTCCCGGTGAGTTCACAGAAATCAAGTTCTCTGATTCCGGTCCGTGCCTTAGGCCGTGTCCACACTGCAGTGATGCTTCAGGTGACTCAGAGATGGCTCATAAATTCGACTATCTCTGCTCCCAAACTCCAAGTGATATAACCTTTCTTTCTTGGGTTGCAAATAGTTATATAAAAATAACATGGGGGGGGGGAATGATTAATCTGTGTGGACTTTGCTCATTGCCTTCCTCTGAGAATGTGCCAGTGAAGAGAGAACCGGATCTTTGGTTCTGTCAAGGAAAGGTAGGAGAAGCAGCAAAGAGGGTGAGGGAGGGATGGCTTTCCCTCACCTTGTCTGTTTATTCAACATTTGTCAGCGTGGGATATCAAGAAGGACGCGGGACTTAGAGAAATATGAGGGGCGATCCCTTGGGGCTGGACGTGCTACTTGCAGACTTGTTTTCAAGGGTGAATGAAATCATGCATATATTCGTTCATTCATCAAGAATTTATTGAGTTGCTCTTAATTGCTAAGGAAAGTGAATAATACGGACTTCCTGCTCTCATGGAACTTACATTCTAGTGGGTGAACTAGGTCTCATGCCCACTTGATCAAATACATATATAAAATAGCAGCAGGTGGGTGATAAGCCAGGTGAGGAGTGAGAAGTACCAAATGGGTGGACTGTTCTACATCAGGTGATAAGGGGAAGTCTCTTGGATGAGGGGATGCCCCTGTTCGGTGCCCTTCTGAATAGAGTGACGAGGGAAGAGTCCAGGGCAGCATCCAGCACAGTGCCGGGCACGTGGTGAGCACTGAACCAGTAGTCACTCTTGTCATTATCACTGTCATCATTATCCTGGATAATAACAGTGTACATTCAGCCTGCATGCCCTTTTGAAAAATTGGGAGCCTATAAAATCTTATAGGAAGTTCCTTTGTAGGGCAAACTGTAATGGACTTCTCTATCTGTATATATAAAGACCTTTTCTTTTCAGTTACAACTTAACTTTGGAGATAGCTGATCATGTTCAAAGGAAAATCAGCAAAAACTGCTTGTTTTTGTGATTAAACATCTTGAGGTTTTTTGTTTTTTTTTTTTTCCTTTTTAGTACAATGAAAAATTTCTTGCCCACCTGTGTCGTGTCAGACTCTGGACGCTGGGGCAACCAAAACTGTCATTGAGTCTTTGCCCTCAAGAAGCTTAGAATCTTTTTTTTTTTTTTCCATCTTAATAATTCAGGACTCTTGCACTATTTGAATAGGAACCTGCAGGAGGGATTTATATGCTGACAAGGCTCTGTAGAGTATAGAAAAAGCAAGTTGCATTTGAGTGTTAACTTTGATGTTTGTTTAGTTTTATAAAATATGTAAGAGGCTTTTCCATTAGTGAATAAGACTTTCCAAAAGCTCTCAGAATCTCATGTCACAAGTAGTTAAATATTACTCAAGGGGAGTCACCAAGACTGACATTTTGGGAACTGAAGCACGATGTGTGGTTTAGGATGTGTGGCCAAAGTGAAGCCCCCACTCCCATCTTAATTGAGGTCATGCAGGTCCAGCTGATTCATTTGGTCTGAAAAATCCAGACTACATGGGAATCCAAAATTCACTTGGCAACCCTTTATTATCCTTTGGCCTTTGTAAGCAGCATATCGCACCCTGTCTGGGGAAAAAGCTGGGGATGAGAACCTCAGCCTAGGGATGTTTCAATGCTGGAATGAAGTAGAATTTTGGGAAAAGTGATTTACACATGAGAGGCACATAGGATGCATCAAATGGCACAAATGAGAAGTGCCTAGAAATTGCTTGCCAGAGTCTCTTCCCACTATTCGCAAAGTCTGTAGTTTAGGTTTTGGACCAGACATGGCACCTACTCGGAGCCTCATGCCCTAACTTTAACATAGCCATGGCTCATCACACTACCTCATGTCTCTGGTTTTTGTTCTTCAGGGGAATGTTCTATTCTATCCTATTCTGTAGTTTTCTGTTAGGTATGCATCTATGGGTTCCTTGGCTGTAGAGCCTATTATGTGGGCAGGAACTTTGCTTATTCACCTTTGTATACCCAGTGCTTGGCCCAGAGTGGGCTTTCAATGAATACTTGCTGAATTAATGAAGGTGTAGCAATGATGTACAATAGTGGCAATGGTACCAACGCTAAAACCTTTGGGACTCAAGGGAGTTTGGCCAAGGACAGTCAAAATGTGAAATTGGAGCAAGACTTCTAGTATTAATTTAGATGGCAGAGCACTTGGTGCTCTTTTTAGGACCATTTGAAATGGTGACACATGAAATTAGCTATTTTTTTCTAAACTTTATGAGACCAAAGTAGTACCATGTGGTGAATGTTAAAAGAACTGTACAGGTAGGGCTAAGTCATTTGCTTTGATTGCTTTTAATTACATATACTTTTAACCTTTAAAAAGTTTTTTTTTTTTTTAATTTTTGGGTGAGGTACCCCTCACCATCAAGTCCTAACAATAGAACTCAATATAGGTTACAAAACATCGGTGTTCTGGAACAGGGGTGCACATTGATTAAAAGCCACTGCTCTAGCGACACCATCTTTGACCTTCATGGTATCCTTCATGTTATATGCTTTGCTGACACCACTGACAAAATCTGGATGGCTTGACCCAAGAGTAGACCCCTGCTGGCAAAATCTCTAGTAATGACATTCAACTGCTGGATACGACAGAGATTTTCTTAATGTTGCTGTAGGTTATTTATGTGGCTTGTTTATCATCCACATTTCAAGTCAGAATCATTATAAAGGGCTGAGGATATCTCCTTTCCCCCTGAACCTCACCGCCTCACACATCAATCATTTAGGCTAAAGGCAGACCACCCCTCTCAAAAAAGTAAACTTCAGGCAACTGTTTAAACATCCCAGCAATTACTGATACAGAAAACCTTTCTTCTCACCAGTTCTTCTCAGTCTTCTAAATACCTGCTGTTGAGGCATAGTGGAAACCCATGGAAATTAAGACATACTGCCAGGAAGCGGCAAGCTGGCTGCAGAAACACACTTTTTCTCTGAATGTGAAGGAAAAGGTGAGCCATCACTGAGTTTTTGGGCACAAGTGAATAATGGGTGCACGTCAGAATGGGAGGAAGGAAATCAGGGGCTGCATTTAAACACACTCATGAAAAAAAAAATAAACACACTCATGCATACATGTTGTCAAAGATGTGGGCTGAGTTTTTTGATTGGTGGTATCTCAAAAAAAAATCACACTTTCATTTATTGCTTATTGAAGTTAACTGGAGAAAAGGTGATGTGATGCATCAGGTGGGTCTACAAATCTCTCTCTTTGAATAAAAAAGATACTGGTATCTGATGTTTAGTTCCATCTATTGGCAGGAATTACTCATGCCTCAATTTTCAGACAAGTAATTAAATGCAAATAGTAGGCACCTGAGCAGGTGAGGACTCCCATCTGCAACATCTGCCTTTCGGGTCTCATGGCTGAAGTGTGATTGTTGCCATTCCAACTGACTATAGTTAACTCTTAGCCTTCCCTTGAATGGAATAAAAAACTTGAGGCCCTCCAGCAATGCATATGAAGCTTTTTCTTGTTCTTTATGCACACTTATTTTCTTGTTCAGTTTTATCCGAATGAGTACTCATAATAGACATTCTCCTTGAGATGGAGTTAAGTTACTAGGGATAAGGGGGAGGGCTCCCCAGAAGTGTCTGATTCTGCTCCCCAAAGACACGAATCACCTGGGCAGATGCCAAGAATAGCGAGTGTAAGGACCAGCATCTTAGCCAGGGAAAGGTAGATGAGGGAGGTTACCAAACCCAAAGACTGATCCACAAAGGGAAGCCAAGTATGAATGAAGTAGTCAAGCCATCAAATCAAAACCCATTGGAGCGATCCCTGGATGGCGCAGCGGTTTGGCGCCTGCCTTTGGCCCAGGGCGCGATCCTGGAGACCCGGGATCGAATCCCACATCGGGCTCCCGGTGCATGGAGCCTGCTTCTCCCTCTGCCTATGTCTCTGCCTCTCTCTCTCTCTGTGACTATCATAAATAAATAAATAAATACCTTAAAAAAATTAAAAAAAAACAAAAAACAAAAAAACCCATTGGATGTGAGAGGAGGGGTTCCCAAACAAAAGGACAGAAACTAAGGAGGCCAGAGCCAAGGGCTGGATAAACAACGGAGCTGAGGAAGAAGTCCCATAAAAAAGGCAGGAGGTTGGAGGCAGTGGGCTCGTTACCCACTTTCTGTAGCTACAAGCAAAGGCCCACCCTGAGTGTTGAACGTTACAGTGAAGGAAGTAAAGGGCAAGTGTGAGGGATCCTGGGCAGAGGTCCGGGTGAGATAAAACAGTCTTTCACAGATAGTCCAAAAAGTCTCTATCATTTTCATGGAATACCTGAATCGTGATGGTAAGACATTTTCCCCTTCAAGTCTCTAAGTCAAGGTGATTAGAAAGAAAGATGCTGATGGATGCAAGCAGCTTCTGGAGTTAATTATAATTAGCAATGTCATAGTAATTATGCAACTACAGGTATGTCCCTACTCTTCCAAATGCATTTTCCCTGTTGAGGCTTAAATACCCCAGAGCCTTAATTTGAATTCCCACAGAAACAGACCCTGGGACAAAGGTCCCATGGCAAGTAGTTTATCTGGGAAATAATCTCAGTAGAAAAGTGAAGAAACAGAGAAAGGAAGACAGCCAATAAAAGGTTTTGTAATCAAAGAAGTTATAACCGGAGCTCAGTCCTGCTGGAAAACTCTGGGAAGCCTTGGAGTGATCCACCAAGAAGTGGAGGAGATGGCATATTTGCATACCAGCTCTTGTGTCATTTCTTGATTCAGGCTGTGATGGGGGATTGATTCCTTGGCACATCACCATGCAAGCAAGTGGGCAAACCATTCAAGTGGGCAGAGAATGCCTTCTGGCATTCAGAAAAAAAGGGAGGTGATGACAGTTGAGGCAGCCTACATTGAATAGATAAGGATGAGGGACATGAGCGGGCTACTGATGAATTTCTGCTCTATCCATGGAGTATCTTGGCTAACTGTCCCGGTCTTAAGCCCAGATGGAAAAAAAAGAAAGAAAGAAAGAAAGAAGGAAAGACAGAAAGAAAGAAAGAAAGAAAGAAAGAAAGAAAGAAAGAAGAAAGAAAGAAAGAAAGAAAGAAAGAAAGAAAGAAAGAAAGAAAGAAAGAAAGAAAAAGAAAAAAGTAGACATGAAAGAGTGTCTTCATCAGACTCTGGACCTGGACTTCTTCTACAGGACCTAGAAGGACGGCTTAGATAAAACACCTTCAACATACCTTCCCACTCCTTTTCCCCCTGAAATTCAGTTTCCCCCTCAAGAAGTATGATGGTAATGGAATCACATCCATTATAAAAAGACACACACATGAAGATGTTCCAGACCTTTAGCATTGGAAACCTATTTCCAAGCAGGAAGGAGAAGCTGGACCAGGTAGCAGCAGTGATTATCCTCCCCCTGGAGAATCATTGGTACCACTAGCATTCTGCTTCTTTATGAGTTGCTGGCTTTTTACACTTTTGGTTCAAGCATGCCTGCATGATCCCTGTCTTGAACATAGCAATGCTAGAAAAAGGCTATAAAATTAAAAATGCAAAATTAGCTACGACAGTGAACATTTGTTCAGAACGAGAAAGGAAATCACAAAAATATTTAAATTTAGCCAAGCTTACACATATCAAAATATTAAAAAATTCAGAAAAATAACAAAAATTTAATTAGCTGTTTGACACTCATCTCTAAAAGAGTTTTTCCTACCTTTTATGGCTTCATGCTCTTTGATTGTCTCTTCATATGACAACAAAGATTTTGTGATATCCTTTTCTATGGAGAGAATAGAAAGATAATTTAGTCTTTCCTCTAGCATGGTGACTGAAATTTGCTTTTTGTTATTGATGGTTTAAAAAAAACTTCTTTCCATTACACTACTCATTATTGGCAATGTTATGTAAATTCTTAGGATTGTTGTCAAGTTTTGGGAAAAATTCTGTCAAGCTTCTTTCATATGTGAGCTATGAGATTTAGAAGAATCTTCTAGACTACAACTTATTTCAGACATTTCAAACCTTACTTTTCTTCCAAGGCCACATATAATTAGTGCCCCCAAAGGGGACCTTTACATCTCTATATGACCCTTGGCCCTGTGTTCTCAGACATGTTGGCGTCATGGTTGATGGAGTGGTGGGAGCACTCCTGAAAGTTATTTCTGTGTGGGATGACTAGCAATAGTTTAACTAGCAATATGTGGAAATGGTTGTGAACCACATATTTAGACACATTACACTCAAGCTAAACGTATTACCAACTCATCCGTCTCTTAACCAAATGGCAAGAATGCCTGCGGCCACTCCTAGGCCATCCAACCAAGGGGAAGTGTGGAGAGAAAGTTGGAGCTCAGTTGTCGTTGAAATTCCTTGCTTTAGGAAATGTCACCAAAATATATAATTGTGTATACATGGGGCTTTGGCAGGATCTCTGGAGTGAGGAGACTTAAAGCATAGATTCCCCTCAGTTTCAGTACCTTTGCCCACAGCACAGTTTTTGGAAGCTATCGTGATCTTTGTTTCACATTTGTCCAGGAGACCTGTATTCTAGCTCCCATGGACTGGTTTACATCTGTATGGAAGTTTCCTAGCCTTTTGCCTCCCAAATCCTTGCCTGTCTCTGTGTGGAAGCCTCTCCTATCCAGCCTGACTCTTCTGGATCAAGTCTAAGGGAAAGATTTTAATGCATTTACCCTCTTAGGTCTTTGCCATCAGCTCTCCTGAATGCTACTCCTTACCCCCCACATACACCCCCCACCCCTGCAAGTGAGTGATGAGATTGTGGTAGCTGATACCATGAATGACACTGGACAAATGGCTTTTAAGCAAGACTTGACCACTATTGCATTCTACAATATGGGAGAGGTGAGTTTTATCCCATTTAGCTTTATGGAAAAGCAATTTATTAACTGAAAATGATCAGCCTATCATTTATGTGAAAAATGTAGGAGTGGGGAGGATTTTTCCATCTCAGGAAGATATTGACTGGAATTTAGTTATCAGGGAAACAAGTTTGCCTTTGAGATGTTTGGATAAATTTGCACCATTTCTTCCTTCTCCAGCATGGGTGTGAGGGTGAAGTTTCCAGAACATCACTCTGAGTTTTATTGACCAGCCTCTTCTGGTGTGTGGAGGTTCTCTGGGGGAGGCACCTCTGTTAGCTAAAGACTCTCTTTACCAAGGTTCCATTCTTGTGGGGTTGGGGAAACCCATAAGGTGGTTTATAAAGCTGTTCAAAAGAACTTGCCCTACCTCATCAGCCTCTCATAAATACATTCTGAATTTAAGAGTAATCACAGACTCTTTCCAAGTGATCTTTGATAGATCTGGTTTTGTGACAGTAGCCTTGGAACCTGGACCTGCCATAGAAGGGCCCACACTGGAAATTCCACCACAGTTTTGAAATTGGAGCCTCACTTTTGCCTGTGAGAAAGCCATGGTAATAACAGGGAATAATGGTTACATACACTGCTGATTTGCACAAAATTATTCTTGAGTTTATTATTTAATAAAGAATACTCAGAAATAGGCAAGTAAAAAATGTCATTTATGTCACAGATGGAAAAGCTACATATATGTATTAATGGAATTCATTCACTGGTTTATGGACCCAAACTTCTCTTGGGACTCCACAAATCTACTAGCATGTAGACCTCTCTCAATTTGACAGGAATGCAGATTAGTCACCAAATATTATCTGTGAATAACCCAGGCTTATGCAGATAATTCTCCAGGGGGCTCAGTACGAGATTCTCTTCTGTAGCAGACAGCCTAGGAAAATCTTGAGGGGAGTCAGCCCAGAGATTTTCAGTGATGTTGGTTGGTTGTGCTTCTGCTGAGCAGACAAAGATGCCTGGGCCATCCTCACTGCACAAAGAATCTTTGTAAACATTCCTCTGGTCAGCACTTTTCCAATATAGGAATGGTTAAAATTCTTAGGTATCATCCCCAAAACAGATGTTTGTTTCTGCCAAAACATTGTAAAAAAGCATCCATCTTGAAGATGTTAGAGAAACAGATACTTGAAACTGCAGTGTGCACTCTGGCTGTTAAGGCTTTGCTGAATACAACTTTTATGTTTGGGGAACTGTTTTGCATGAAGCTAGTGCCAGCAACCGTGAGCAGGTCATTCCGTAAGTGTGGTATGGATGCATTTAGGGAATTAGAAGGTCTTAAAGTGATCGTAGGGATTTCTTTCGAGTTCTCAGTTTTTCAGAAGAAAAAAATATAAAGAAGAGTATGTTCCTGCCAGAGGTTCAGAGAAACCTGGACATAGCTCTTGTTTCTTTTGTTTCTGGAAACAAAGCGTGGGATTTGCTTGAGTCCTACACATGGGAAGCTCTAAATGTAGTCATGCTCTTTGGTTATTTTTAGCACATGGGTCTCCACCTACTCTCCCTTCTTCTTATTCTCAGCCCCCTTCCCCAGCACCATGACCCTATATTTAGATCCGAAGCATCATCAGCGGAGCTGTGTGACCACAGCAAGGTTGTGCCTGTAAGTGTGGCAGGATAAGGGGTTATTTTGCCTAATGGAAGAGCTATCCATTTGGGATTGTTTCACCCTCGGGGGGATAAGGCTTTGCTGTATGTAAGAAACCTAATTAGCAGGCAGGATCTCTTTAATATCATTTTGTAGAGGGAAGCATTTTTGTAATAATCTGGCATTCATTGCAAAAAGCACTGCTGTCATGTGTTACCAACTTTTTGGAGGGATTCTTAAAAATATGTGTGTGTGTGTATTATACATATATATAGACACAAATAAAACCTTCATAGAAGGGTCATTTTATTCATATTTGCATAAAATAAGAATAATTTTGATTACTAACAAATGTTTTCATCCAGAAAGATGTATATCTACTTTTGAAAAAAGAAAATTAAATATATGAAGATATGCCAGGGAATGACCAAAAAGAAAAAATGACCGATGCCCCTGGGGTTGATACTAACTTTAAGAGTAGCTAAACATGTACTAAGCACATTTCATGTATTGTTTCCTTTAACCACCATGTGACATATCAGGTGTGTAGTAACGTTCCCATTTTACAGGCAAAGAAACTGAGGCTTAGCTAAATAACCCATTCAAGGTCTCTGAACTGATCAGGTTTCAAACTCAGGTAGGCCGACCCTGGGTCAGAGCTCTTAACTGGTATCCTGATTGCCCTCAGAGAAAATTTTCTGATAGTTCATGTTATCTTGTGTGTGTGCAGATAAAATTGATTGTGACCTAGGCACCTGAAGGTGGCTGAAAAGACCAGAGCATGTGATGTCACCCTTTTTGTAGGCAGAGTCCTTGTTTTTCATTAAGCTCTAGGTCTTGAATCAGAAATATTAGAAAAAAGGCTTTTGTCTTTTGCTTGTTGCAGAGTAGAGTTCTCCCCTAGAATTCTCTTGCTTCTGAAAGCCAGTCTCTTTTTTTTTTTTTTTTCTGAAAGCCAGTCTTATGAATGAAAAGCAGAAGGTTGGAAGCTACAGATTGGTCTTAAGTAAGATGTTTTTTTACCATCTACTATTCCATTCCATTAGGATAATTTCCTTTCTTTCCCATTTTTCCTGAAAGTGCTTTATAAAACCACAGGCTCTTCAGAAGTTGCCCTTGTCACCCTCCAAGTGCATCCCTGTCCATGGGTACAGTGTCTGTCGGGGGGAACAGGGAAGGAAGGATGCACCCCAGACATGGCTGGGCTTTGTTTATGGGGGAAAAGAGCAAACAGTGGGAGATGAACTCTCAGGTCTATTGTTTAGACTAGCATGTCATTGCCCAATAGGACAAATAACTTGCCTTGTTCCTTTACAAATCTAAATATATATATATATATATATTTCTTTTTTTTTTCCTTAGAAAATCCCCAACTTCCACCTGTGTGCTTTCTATCTAAGGGAATGCTCTGGTATTTGTATCAGAGAACTTGCGTTTCATTATTTTCTTCTTCTGAAAAGTGCCCTTGGGTGCAGCTAAGCTCTTGTAGACTTGATATCAAAGTTTCATGTTTAAAAAAACACCCATTTTTTTAAAAATGAGGGGAAAATTCCTGGCATTTTAGGGAAAGGTGTTCTCCGAAGGAGGGAGGAGAAAACTATGGAGAATAATGAATTCATCAAGCTGAAAATGCACGAGGCAGCGAAGCGCTCAGGCTTCAATACACGGCAAATGGAAAGAGAGCTCCCATTACTGTCGAGATGCCCAGACACAGCCCTGCTAATCGCTTGGTCATGCTTGGGAGACACTAAGTCATCACAGGCCATGACATGGTGAGAACAGGGTGCCAGGGGTTTGTTGTAAGAAAAAATTGTTGATTTAACATCCATAACCAGCAGCACTCCCTTCCCCGACCCTCATCCTCTGACGACAGGCCTTGGTTGGAAAAATGCTTGTGTGTGTGTATTTAACTCTTTAAGTTCAACACAGTAAGAAATCATACAGGAGGTAAAAATTGTTGAGGAGGTGAATACTTGAACCGAGAGATTCATTTTTATTTATTTCCATGATTTGCTCTCTCTTACATATGCAGATGTACAGTATTAAATATAAAACTATTAAAGTTAACATTTATTGGAGAGTCGCTTTGTGGCAAGTGTTGTTTTGAGTAATATATGTGTATTACCTCACTGGCTCCTCCCAATAACCCTATGGAACAGGGTACCGCTCTTGTCTTCACTTTATAGAAGATAAGCAGCCTGTATAAGGTCACGTAGCTAATGAATAGTGGAACCGAGTTTGGAACTGAGATTGTTTGACTCCGAAGCCTGTACTGTTGACCACTATGCCTTGTATTAGATTATGTCCTTTGAAAAATCCAATGAAACCAGATGACAAATTAGTTGAAGAGACAAAGTATACTTTTTCATTCTTCCAACATGTGTTTTATTGAGCATTGTGGCAAATTACGGTGGAGTGGAAAGACGGACATGCACATTACTCCAACTCAATACCATTCTTGCTGTGATGGGAATAGGGCCAGAGGTGGCATGGTGGAAAAGGCATCCCTGTCTCCCAGGATTGCTTTCATGTGCACTGCCATATAACCAGTGAGTAGTATGGTATCTGGCTCTTTTCGTAGTTGCTCAATAAATGGTAGAGTCATGAAAGGATGCAAATGGGTAACATTTCAGCTGAGACTTTATGGGTAAATAGAAGTTTTCCTGTGATCAGGATGAGGACAGGGATTATAGGATGAGAGAAAAACGTGTGTAAGGCAGGAGACCACCTGAAATATTTTGCAAATGACACTGGTTTTGTGTTGCTGGAGCATACAATGGAAGATGGTTGAGTATAGGCAAGAGAGGGAGCCAAGATTGTTCAGCTTATGGGCAGAGTTATCACAGACATTCCGAACAACATGTGGTGGATGTGGGTTTATTTGAAGGAGTGAGGATACCATTGAAGCGATGTGAGGCAGCAGAGGAGTAGTCCCTTTGAGGTAAGGAAGCAGCACCTGGGATGATGGACGGAAAGGGTTGGAGTCTGGAGTGAGATTATGTGAGTGTGAACTGGTGCAGTGCCTGTGGAGTTGGAAAGGGGATAGACTTAAGCAATCTAGCGATAGGTAGACTAGCCGAGGCTGGTTGTTTATTAGATAAGGAAAGAGGAGATGGTAGGAACTGAGGATATATTGCTGGTTTGAAAAAAAAAAAAAACAGTAAGCAGGGGTGCCATTAATTTGATGAGGAATACAAAAATGGTATAGATTTGGCTTAAAAATTGTGAGTTTAATTGTGTCAGCTTTTTCAAGTTTGAGTTTCTTTTAGGGCATGGCTGGAGATGTCTAAAAGATAGTTGGACACACATGACTCAAAGTTAGGCCACAGACCATGTCTGAAAAATAGCCGTCAATAGACCTGGAGATCACAGCAAGGTGGTCGTTCCATGTGGTGGTATAATGCAGAAGGCAAACAATAGTACCACACAGATTCACAAATCGGTGAGACAGAGTAGGGCTTAATATGCCACAGATGGGGTTATTAAAAGAACTTCATGTAAGAGGGGATCTGGGACTAGAAAGTTAGGTTTTCAATTGGGTGGAAAGGAAAGAAAGGGAAACAATAGTTTTGTAGAGCAAAGTCCTTGGGTTTTGCAATGTGATGTTTTAGGAGCTTCCCTTGGGAGATGTCCATTTCAGATATCAGATTGTTTGTTTCTGGAGGTTATGGGGCTTTAGGAATTACTTTAAAGGGAACTAGGGGCTCGATGACACATGTGCAGTAGTATTAGATCACTGTGAAGCCCTCTTCTGAAATTGATTGGACAGCTGACTATACGCCTAATGTGTTGGTGACAACTTGCCTCTAAAACAAAATTTCAATTTCCATCCCAATTACCAAACACTTACTATAGTTCTTATTATGGCACCAGTCATAGTTCTAAATACTTTAAATCTTTTACCCTTAATTTTCACAATACCTGTGAGATAGGAACTCTTATCATCCCCCTTTTACACAGGAGGAAATGGAGGCACAGAGTTTGAGTGGCTTGCCAAGCAGCTGGTGAGTGACTGATTCTGGATTTTGAATCCCAATGTTCTGGGTCCACTCTACTATGTTATTCTCTCTGGTATGATGTCCAGATAACCCAAGGATTGAAGGGTCCTGGTCATGAGCAAGCTTTCCATCTTTTGAGAATCTCAAGGGATATGTATGACTGGCAAATCATCGGTTAGAGTAGGGGCAAGGGTGGGAGTAATACTGCTATACTGCATTGTGGCCATGTCTTTAGTGCCAGATCCAAGAACAGGACCCTGGTAAGTTCAGAGGAGAGGCTTAATGCCCCATGAGGCCAATCCTGAGTCACACATAAATACCCCACAAGGAAAGGCCCCTGGCCTGTCCTCACCATGGGGTCTCAGGAACTGGAGCCAGAGGAGATAGT
The DNA here is from genome assembly GCF_053574225.1 of Canis aureus. Taxonomy (NCBI): domain Eukaryota; kingdom Metazoa; phylum Chordata; class Mammalia; order Carnivora; family Canidae; genus Canis; species Canis aureus. The sequence continues at coordinate 11,686,020 of NC_135648.1, forward strand.
GCCAGAGGCCCATCCAGTAATGTACCCCTAAAGGGGCTTTTCAGTTTTCAGAGTCAAGACAGTGTAAGCTACATCTGTGAGCCTACCTGGCTAACATCCAGGAGAACAGACCAGACAGAAGGAGAAGGAAAGAGCCCAAGCATGAGAGCAGACTTCTTTAGGGCAGGTTGTCAGATCACGTGAGTGCAGGAGAGGAGGCCTGCCCGTGTGCACCTGCTGGCAGTGGCCTTCAGCTTCTGGAGTGGTTCACCTCTTTAAGCATGTAGCAGATCAGCTCCAGGAACATATTCTCTGGAAAGAAAGAGTCAAGAGAGAAAACGGTAGAGGAAAGAGACCTTGAACTCCTTCTTCAAGAAGCCAAAATAGCCCAGTTTTCATTCTGTCACTGGATACACAGAAAAAATGTCTTACTCAATACAGCGTAGCTGTACATTACTGGAGCATGATGGGGAATATGCATAGACATGGCTTTTCCTGCCCTCACCGAAGAGCTTGGCATTCAGGAGCATTGCACACGGCATTGGGAAACTGAGACACAGAGTTGGCCATGGGGTTAAGAATGTGGATAGAGATCAAAAGATAGATAATGGATGTGACTTTGCAGAGTTAGCACACTGTGTCTGGGAGATCTTTCTTGACTCTGGTAGGATCAGCGTAGCACATTTGAATAGATCATATTTTATTCTCTGTATAAAGAGAGTGAGATCTGAGTTTTAATACCAACTTGACACGGACTGTCTACCTCGGGCCAGGAGCTAGCCAACTTGTTCTGTGAAGACCAGACAGTAAATATTTTCCTTTTTCTCTTCAACTCTGACCTTCCAATACAAAAGTAGCTTTAGGCAGCATGCAAAGTAATGAGTGCAGTTGTGTCCCAATAAAACTTTATTTAAAAAATAGATGCATGTGGGAGCATGGAAGTCAGAGGAGTCAGATTTGGCCCAGTGGCAGTTCTTCACCAACCCTTGTTTTAGGCAAGTGACTTGACTTCTCCATGTCTCATTTCCCCATTCATCCTGGTGGTAAATTATTCTCACCCAACAATTCAGGGGGTTGCAAGTGTCTGACATTAGAAATAATTCATAGACAAAGGAAGTCTGGGTAGAGAATCAGGACACTTTAGACTCTTGGAGGGCCAGGTACCAGCCAGCTGTGGTACCTTGGCCTTGTACTTATTGTCAAATTTTAAGGAACTTTTCAGCTCTTATAGTCCGTGTAGAAGGGTACAAGACAGTGTTCTCCAAAAATGAAGTGAAATTAAGACTATGCACATAGCTAAAAATTTCACAAAGTAGTCCACTTCATTTCTTAGGTTAAAAACAGAAGTACAAGTCCTCACTGGAAAATGAGTTTATGTAGTCTCCAATTGGTAAGAGATTTTCCTCCTAAGAATCTTCGGGTTGAATTAGAACTTGACTGCAAAGGGCTTGACAGATAAGGTCCAATGCCCTCGCAGAAGGCAGAGGAAATGTGCTAGTCTAGAAGACTGCAAAGAAAGTTTCTCCTATAAAATGTTTAAGCCAGTAATGGAGCAACTATAATTTCTCCAAACAACGTAAGAAACAGACATAAGGGGGAAAGAAATGACATTCCACTGCCTTTAACCCTTTTGACAATGTAAATGTAAAAGTTCTGAGCATAGTATAAGGAGAAGATAATGCTGTCTTTGCTCTGGATGCTCTGTGCTCTGGAGGCCACCTTGATTAAACTAATAGAGGGGTGGGGAAGCTCCGGGTTCACTGACTCCCCCCCCGCCCCCCGCCCCAGTGCACTTGATTTAAGGCCGGACACAGAATGGAATGTGCCTAAACACTCTCTTTCTCTCTCCTTCCTTATGAAAGTCATAAGAGTAATAAGGAGGAAAGACAGATTCATTCGAGTACAACCCATCATTTAAGCACAAAACAAAACACAATCCTCATTATTGAAGAGTAATAAAAATGAGTCTAAGTGGCAGTTAGGTTCCTACAAATAAAAATTGCTACCACCGCTGCCGTTGCCTGTCTTTGTGAAATGAAGAGATGAATGCTACCTTTGTTCAATGAGCCCATAATTAAGAGGTGTTTAACATTGAAGGCTATTGCTTTAAAAAGATATTGCCATGTAAATGTCAGACCAGTGGAGACACTGGGTTATGAAGGTTACACCTGCCAAAGGTAAACTGAATAAAACCAGTGGCACGGACATGGCTTAGAGATTTGCCCAATAGCTAAATATTTGCAGCCTCATGGAGAAGCATTTTAGTTTCATTCTTTTCAACTTCTTTTTCTTTGAACCTGGGAGTGCTGGAGTGGATGGGGGAAGGAAGTAGTACGTGTGTTGTATATACACACACACAAGCTTTTAAGAGCATTTTCTCTGTTGATATACTAGGCTATGCTCATATAGCTTCAAGTAGTATTAATTTAGAATTATTAATGTGACTTCTAGTTTGCATATTTATATACCTTCCATACCTAAAAATTTCTTCATACTTTTTTGTGTTAACACTAGCAATTTTCCTGGATAGATCTTTCCAACTAACTTGGATTGGATGTTTCTATTAGTTGGTGTTAGATAAACTGCAAAACATGCTCTAAAATAGACTTCAGCCCTAGGAGGATTGCAGAGCTAATGAACTAGCAGACAATGGTTGGACCTATCATGGACAGCAGCCCTCTTGGCAATCTTTGCTATAGGGTAAGACAATTTGATGCTGAGCTTTTTGGTAGAAGAGGTTAAAGTGACTTGTCCCAGTTATCTGCTCTTTGAAATGGAATCATGCAAAGAATTCTACAGGGGACCAGCAAGCAGCCAGTGCTCAACAAATGGTGGTCCTTTTCCGTTGGTGTATGAGATGTCCTGGTTATTCCATCAGGTGACTGTTTTGTAGTCTAAGGATGGCTCTTTGCAACCAACGAGGTTAGATCCCAGACGTCTGTGTCTCTAGCACTGTCCACCCCCCCAAAGCTTGAAAGTAGAACAGCAGAATAATAGAAGGAATTGAAGTGAATACTCTCAAAATTCTGCGGGTGCCTCCTTTAATGAGCACTGAGTATTTCCAAAGTGTTTGAGAATTATTCATTTCTCTGGCTAGATAGAGATCAGAGCCAGAATAAAGGAAGGACCCTCCAACATCATCCACGGAATTGGCAGGACGACTACAGGTTCTATACTTTCTGATTGGCTCACTTTGGGCTACTGAATTTACCAAAAATGAAACAGAATCTGCTTTTTTTTTTTTGTCTCTCCCCTTTTCCGTGTCTGTCCTTGATCTGGCCAGATTGTTGTATTAAAAAGGTGGCAAAGATAGGATGTTGAAAGAAGGATGTGAAGTAGAACAATACTTGTTCCTTGTTTGATAAAGCAATCTGATCTCATTTCTGAGTCCCCAGTTGATTTTTGTTTTTATTAAAAATGTCTGTAAGGGTAACTGTTCCAAGTATATTATCCAAGATAATAAAATTAACTAACTTTGCTGCAGGATCAATAAGAGTAACAAAAATATAAGTCTGCTGATTAAGAATGACACAAAACAAACGTGTTCCCTAAAACAGATAGCCTTGAGGGTTTAAGCATACATCATTCGATGTTTAAATTCTATCGGCAGTTTGTATTTTTTTTGGGGGGGGATAGGATTTACAAATTACTTTTTTAAAGTATGTTTGTAGCCTGCTGAGATAATCCTGAACAAAAAAAAGAAAAAAAAGAAAAGAAAAGAAAAGAAAAGAAAGAAAGAAAGAAAGAAAGAAAGAAAGAAAGAAAGAAAGAAAGAAAGAAAAAAAGAAAAAAAAAGAAAGGGCAACCCAGAAACCGCCCTCCCTGTCCTCTGAGGGAAGAAAAAAAGAGGAAGAATGGAGGGGGGGTGGGAAGGGAAAGAAACCTGTATACTTCATCCAGGGAAAGTAATTGAAAATGCTAATTCTGTGCCCACAGACTAAAACTTTGAAGGACAGGTCCTTGTCATTGGACTCCTCGAGAAACAGCAGAGCAGAAATAAAAATAGATCATTGACCAAAAATATCCCTTTCCAACTGAGAAGTTTTAAAGTGCTGCTGCCCATTTTTCTGTTTAAAAAATTATAAACCAGCGTTTTTATTCTTTACCTTGAGAACTTTGGAGACTAATGTATATGTGGTTTAGGAATAGAAATATTATGATTCTCAGTTTAAGAAATGTTGAGATCTTTTTAGTGCTGTTCCCCCCCCCCTTTGGAAAATGAATTATCTGCAAGGGTCAAGTTCAGGTTATTGTCACATCAGGCATTTCAGAGGCTCAAGGCAGTTAGCAATTTTGGGGAAGATGAACATAGTTGGAAATTACCTACATTTTTTTCTTTTTTTTTTTTCATTTTTTTCTTTAAATAAACAGAAATGTTAATGATAATGATTGTAATTATGATAATCATTTCTTTCCACTTTAGCTTTAAGCTCAGGAATTACACAGGGTTTGTGGCTGATTTTCAGCATTGTAACCAGTGGGGTGGGGACACTTACGGCAACGTGATCACGTACTGTGTTAAAAACCTGGCATCTGTTTACTGGTTAGTGAAAATCAAGAATGTGGTCAGAATGCAGGGCTAGGTTTGGAATCCACTCCTTCCTTCTTGCTTTCTTTTATTCTTTGACATCCATGTATGATTCCAGCACTCTTCTGGGCGCACAGCAGTGAATAAAGGAGACAGTTGCTCTGCCCACATTGAACTTACATCTGGGAAGAAAGTAAACAAAGAAGGGTAATAGGCAGGATGTCAGATGACAGGAAAAATTTGAGAGAAGGAAGGAAGGTGGAGACATACTTTTCAATAGGGTGGTCAGGGAGGACTCCACTGAGATGACATTTGCAAAAAGACCTGAAGAAGTTGCTGGGGTAGTTATGTGGATGGCGGACAGTGGTGCTTCCAGGCAGTGGGAACAGTAGATGTAGGTGTCCTGAGGAAAGGAGGTATGTGGTACATTCAAGGAAAGTTAGGTCAGCAGTGAGGCTGGAGGGAGGTATGCCAGGGAGAGAACAGTAAGAGGTGATGGCAGGGAAGAAACGGGCCCAGGGCTACATGTGTAGGGTCATTTAGGTCACTGTCATGGCTCTGACTTGTGCTCTGAAATGAGATGAAGATGAAACCTTTTGTTGTTGTTGTTGTTGTTGTTTTTAAGAGGATTTTGATGAGAGGAGTGACATGATCTAACTTACTTTGTGAAGGTTCATTCCAACCTTCATATAAGGAATAGACTCAGGAGAGTTTGGGGCAGAAGCAGAGAAGCTCACTAGGAGGCAACTGCATGAATCTAGGGGAGAGGAGACAGTGGCTTGGGCCCTTGAGGGACACATGGTGGTGGGGAGAAGTGATTAGGGTCTCTGGATATACTTTGAACGATGGGTCAACATGATTTGGTGGTGGTTGGGATGTGGGGTGAGAAAGAGAAAAATCTTTGAACTGCAGACTCCCATCCCCCAGCCTTGAAAACCTTAGACAGCTTCTCACTCTCCTGTCAGGGATAATAACAAGAACATATATGGACACTTTACTTTAAAAATTGAAAAGCTTTTATTTACGTTATTTTGTTGAACTTAGGCTGTAGGTATTCACTCATCATTCAGAGGCCCAGTGATGTTAAATACTCGGACCAAGTTTCTATGGCTGGTCAGTGGCGGAGCAGACACTTAAACTCCAATTTCATGTGCAATCAGTATCATAAAGATAATCTTCCTTATTAAGTGCTGGGACCATAGCCTGTGGGGTTTCAGCATTTCAGTTATCTGAAGAGCCGTTTGAGGAGCTAAGTCAATGCAAAACATCTCAAATACTGTTGTTAGGAATTATTAGGTATGGGAACATGTATTATCTTTTGTCTGTGAAGATAGAGGTGCTGACCCACGGTGAAGTACATCTGGCTATGCACTTGGTGTTCTTTTTTTCTGGTAACTAGCAATTGATTTACCCAGTTTTGACCACCGCACTCCCATACGGCAACTCTGATGTACTCTGTTGGCAGTTATTTGTGGTTTAGAAATGCCTTCTGAATTATGCGTGGGAGTAGAGCAAGACCAATCAACCTAACCAACAATTAAAAGTATTACTTTGACCACTTACAGGACGCTAACCAGCTGACGAACCTATCATAGTTACCATCCTTTTATGGGTGAGGGCATTGTGTTAGCATATCAAGTGCTTCTGCAGTTGAGAAAGCCAACTGGGCACACTTATGGGTGTGATGAGTGGATTCAGGGCTGAAGAGCAAGTTGGACTATCTATTAATGGAAAATATTATAAATAGGAAAAAAAAAGCCCTACCAATTTAGTTCATGAGAGGTAATAAGATCTAAACACCTTAACCTCAAAATCATTAGTCTTGAATATCTCAATCAATATGGATTCTCTCAAAAGTCAATTTGCCGCTACAAATATGATTGTTTAATAATTCACAAGTTGTGGGCCTTCAGGCTAGAAAAGGTGAGTGTAGCTGAAGGAAAAGAGGTAATCTCCACCTCAGATAAGATTTCAATTAAAAGAAGAGCACGTCTATGAAATAGAGTTTAATGTTAGACGTGACAGTCTCACGTGTGTGTGTTTGGAGCTGTATGTCCTGCTGGGGAGATAGCTGTTTAGTTCAGTTCCATTGCTCACTTTCAAATCAGAGCTATTTAGCTATTTTCCTGAAGTATCATAAATATTTTATTAAAATAAACTGTAGCAAATTTCGGTTTTACTTCCTAGATTAAAAACAATAATTTTAAATAGCTAATGACTGGTGCCAAATCATACAGACATTTTTCTCTGCAGTATTGGAGAGAAAAGGCATATGAATCTTATAAGGCATTTTGGTAACTGTTTCGTGGCTTTTCTTTTCTTACATCAGAGAAGATGGTATTGTATTGTTATTTTTGCCTTTGGAAGTGGCCCTTGCCTGATGGCATCAGTTTGGACCCCATGAATCCCCAGACCTTGTAATTCTTTCTAACGGTCACTTTCATGATAAATCTGTTCACTGCAAAGATGTTTTTAAGCCTGGCTTCATGAGAGGCTTTCCCTTATCCTGAAGTTACATGATGTGGACATACCAATTACTAATGGTTCTCATGGCTCGTGCTTTGATTCTCTTCACTCTGTTCTCCATCCAGCATCTTCCAGCCCAAGAATCTCTTTAAGCTGTTATGGGGAGAGATGGTTTTTTACATTTTTTTTTTTTCTCAAACAGCAGTTTTTGCAGCCATGGACTAAAATGTTCTTCTACGTTACTGTACAATGGAATAGATAACTATTGGAATGGGGGTTGCAGGGGTCACTGCTATACACCCAGGAGAATGTCCTGTCACCTGAATGACTCGGTCCTGCCCCCACCCTGGGCCACACCCCCATGTAGGGCTGGGTGACCTTTCTGTCTATTTGCATAATCTTCCTTCCTTGGATTTATTCTCCATGCCTGGGTCAAAAAATGGGGCTCATTAATAAACATTTATTGAGCACCAACAGGGTATTATGTTCCAAATATATTCCCTTCCCTGTAGGCTTGGAATCTACAATTTTGGCTCCCAGCAGTCACCTCTGCCCTGATTTTGAGAAGAGTAAGTTATCTAAGCAATTGAAAGGACATTCAAATATTTGTGAACTTCAAAGGGAGATAGTCCTTCATCTAAAATGTCCTTTTAGATGGTTAAAATTTCTAAATATTCCACTTGTCTAGTAAAGTCCAGTGAACTGTGAGTTTCTGGGATGCAGATAAGCCTGATAAGGTTAAAAATATTAACACTCATAGATAATAATTAGGTTATCAAGTTAAAAGCATCTGTTCAGTTAGGTATGAGGACTTTAGAGAGAAAGAAGAAAAAAAAGAACCTCATAAAAATTGAAGAACATTGTCAAGGTCATTGGCATATAATTTTTAAAGTCATTTGGGCTAGGTGCTGTTGTGCTAAAAATTCGATCAGTAGACAAAGTTGAAGAAGACACCGTGTTGTTAGGATGTGTGAAGCTCTTTACTGAAGCATGATAAATAATTGAAAATGCCTTTAGCAAATTCGCGTTTTAATGGGAAAATACTTTGTCATGCAGTTTTTCAATTAGAATTCACTAATTCAAATTGGTTTATCATCTACCCAACTGCACATTAGATTTTTAGTGATGCATTTTCTCATCTTCATTTTTATTTGTGGATTTTCCAGTGGATAGTAAAACTTTCCGTGGCCTCAGTAATGTTTCTGCGAGTGGTTCTTGGCAACACCTGAACGAGTAAATTAAAAAATCACCATCAGTGGCTCAATCGAACCTGATTTTGGTGAAGGGTTATGGGATTGTAGCTATTTGAGTTAGAATCTAGGGTAGGGAAAGGCATACGTTTTAATGTGAAATAAAGAAGGTGTTGATTCTTTTATACGCCCTTCTCCCTGTCCCTTAGATTCAGAGGAATCTACCCATTTCAGTTTTAAAAGGCATTCTCCATCTCAGAGTTTAACATTCTCCTTGCAGATATCTGTATGAGGACCAGTAGTCCTGAATGTGCTTCCTAACATCAGGCAGTCAATCATTTAAGTATTTCTTAAGCACTGAAAGTGAACTCATCATTAAATCAGGGGCTGCAGTCAATAGAAACATAAAAGAGATTCTTTATTTTTTTTTTCAAATTGCTGATAGAAAAGGCTAACCAAAAATAAAGTTTCTTGGCCTCCGTAAGGGACTTCAGCATTCATTTATTCATTATTTAATGAATACCTCCACAAATGCATTACTGCTGTCAGAAGATTTAATGTTTACATTTGTTTATTGTCCCCTTTCCCCATTAGAACATGAGTTCTGTGAGGATAGGGAACGCTGTGGCTTTGCCTTACTCCTCGAGCTTAGAATAGCAGCAGGCACACAGACCTTCCCTATCTATTGTTAAGTGACTGCATGAGTGATGTCATAAATGATGAAATATGTACTTAAGAAAGATTTCGCAAACAAACTGACAGGTAGCCTGAAGCTGGAAAGTTCGAGTAGAGTTAGTGCCAGAAGAGGGAAGAGTAAAAGTAGGAGAAGATTCCTTGCGGGAGAAAGAGTGGATGGCAACAGCATTTATTAGCACCCCCTCACAATGAAATGCTCAGGTGCTAATCTAACAAAATGTGTACAAGATCTCTTACGTGAAAAATTAGAGGACTCTGATAAAAAAGAAATCAAGGAACTAAGTAAATGGAGAGATACCTCTTGTTCATTCCTGGGGCCTCAGGAAGATGCTCAGAGGAGCAAAGTAGAGCCAGGATGTTGAGTGTCGTGGGAGGAAGGGAGAACAGTCCCTGAGGACAGCTGTGTAGTAGCTAAGTCACAGGTGAAGGCACAGCATCTTCCCAGGTGGGAGTGTCAGCTTTCTCTTCTCGGGTCTGGTCTCCCTGGTTTCTGTTTCCAGGATGACTATTAGGAAGTAGGGGTGGTGCCCAAGGGTTTGGGAAGAGTGAAGATGAGGAAGTGGATGACATGCTGAGGGAGGATGAATCCTCACTTTGTTCACAGAACCAGAATTATAATCTATGAACAGCCTGGGCGACTATCTGGCGCACTGCTTGAAGCAAAATTGATGGAAACAATTAGTCCCTTGGGGAGACTTTGTACTCCACTCTTCCCTTATGATGAGATTTCTATGAAAATGTGCAGGTCAGTGATGAAAAGAGAAATGCAGGGATGTTCCTAACATTTACTGGGCTCAGGCAAGAGGGCAGATGGAGGCTCCCACACCACAGTTATTTGAAAGCTACAAATCAACCTAACCAATAAATTAAAGGTTCTGCTGTTCTACTTTGATGATAGACTGTCATGGATCCTTTTTGCTTAAAGTGCGATACCGGCCACACTAGTATCATCTTGGAGCTCATTAGAAATGCAGACTTTAAGGACCTACCTGAGATTTACTGAGTGAGAATCTACATTTTAACAAGACCTCCAGATACTTTGTTAGCACATCCAGATTTGAGAAGCACCGCTCAGAGTGACCTGAAAGGCCAGGTTCTAATGTACAGTCCTCAGACTTCTTGGAGTGATGCCCTAGAACATGGTAACGTGACAAGACCTGTCTCTGGACCCCCATCTCCTATCCTGACTCCCTTCTCTTTCCACCCCTAGCTCCTTCTGGTATCTCGTAGTGCCCTGGGCACACAGGAATGAATACCCCCTTTCATATCCTATTGAAATAGCTGCTCTGTGGCTTCCCTTAGAGCCTAGGAATGTACCATTGGCAGGACAGTCAGCATGAGGAGGATGGGTACAGGCCTGAACCCAACAGGCTTAGGTTCATAGGGCTAGTTCCAGGGTCCCAGGACTTAGGGAGTCTAGTGGTTGGCTATAGACTCTAGCTGGACACATCCCCATGACCCTGTCGACTTCTCCTGCTGTGGAAGTGGGCACCACCGGAGAAGGGCCTGCTCAGGTGTAGGGCTCACGTAAGAGCCCTTGCTGTGGTCTAAGGGTAATATTGGATACATGTATCTTTTTCTGTGAGTATGAGATTATTGGGTGATGGCATTCAAGCTAAAGTGTCTTCAACCAAATCAGGTAATGAATAGGTGGAAAAATGCCCTAGGAAACTCATCTACACATTGAAAACATAGAGCTTTGAAAGGCATCCAGAGTCACCAGGCAGCTTAGGTGCTGACAACTCTGAGGTCTGAGTTTCCTGTCATTCAGGAGGAAAGATATGCCATGGGTGACTTAGGAGAGGGACCCCTGCTACACTGAATCTGGCGGGGGGTGGTGTGGGGAGTGGAGACATGTGTATGACTTCTCCGTTGCATGATATTTGATGTGTCCGTAATAAGTTTGACTTGCATTTTCATGATTAGTCACAAGCAAGCTCCCTAAAAGATATTCTGTACCTTCTTTCAAAATCTGACTCTCCATCAAATGGAATTTCTTTAAAAAAAAATGTAATGAAATGTGATTAGTGCAAATGTCTGTGAAATTTATTGTACTATTAAAATCCTATTGGGTCTTTGTTTATGAAATGTATTTTTCTGTATTTGAGGTTTAGGGAGGCTTGATAATGAGGCTTTGAAGATTCATGGCCTCTTTTCTATGGCTTAATTTAGGCTCTATATCAAATATGTAAAATAACATTATATCTTCCCACCACCTCTGTGGATCATACATTTTGTTATTATTTCCCTGCCAGAGTTTTTTTTCTCTCCTCTTCTCCCTTTATAAATACAGAACTACTAATAGTAGGAACATTTTTAATATAGAGAGCCATTGTCTAGAGCAGAGAGGAGGAAGTGTGGATGGTGATTTCTCCTTCTCGGTCTACCTGCGGGGTTAGGTAGTTGCAGAGTGGTTTGCATTCAGTGTCAGCTGCTATCCTCATCCCCTTACATGCATTCATTCTGTTTTAGGAAATTTGTATTCCATGATGTATTGCCAGTACCTAAACTCCCCATGGCCCCATCATTCGGTTTCTGTGGGGGACAAATGACTTGCTCATCAGAGCTGCCATTGGAGTACAGAGATGGACATGATCAAGCTACATGGTCCACTCTGAGAGGAGATAAGGGGCCGGCAGCACACCTGGGACTTAAGGAACCACCAGTGGTTTGGGATCCTCCTCCATTTCATCAAAAAGCATTAAGACCATTCCCATCCCTGTACAAGCAATTCTTAAGTTCTGTGATTTACTTTTTTCTTAACCTACATTGCACCAGTGAGTTCACATTGCTCTAAGGAGGAAGACCAACATCTTCAACATGGCCTGAAAATCCCTGTCTGGTCTGGCTTTACTCACCTCTCTCACCTCATCTCACCTCTGCTCCCCACCCTGTGCACCTGCCCAGCTGCCTTCTTTTAGATCTTTGGACTCAACATACTCCCTTCCGCTAGAGGACCTTGGCACCTACTGTTGTCTCTGCATAGAAATCTCCGGTCTTTGCCTGGTTAATACCCACTATTTCCTCAAACATCTGCTCTGTCATCTCATCACATTTGTTGGTCCAATTCCTTATTGTATACTGGAATGTCTGCCTCTCTACTGGAACGAAACTCTTGGAGGGCAGAGACTGGGTCTGCTTTACCTTTGTCTTCCCAGCACTTTACCTACAACATGTCACAGAGTGGGTCCATATTGTCCCTTATGGGCAGAATCAGAGAGCATCACAATTTTCCTCCTCCCTGAGTTTTTCTAAGGACAGTTCTGAATGCTTAATATTTGCCAACATTTCATTAAATTACTTTTATAGGTTGGTGACTCATTTGAAAACTCTTCATTTGAAAATAACGGAGGGGGCTAGACAGGTGCTTATTCAACTTTTACAAGAGAGAGCCAGAGAGTACTTTAGAACTGTATGGTTTGATGCTGTTAGGGTTCCAGGAAACACAATAGAAGGCCATCTTTAGAAGACTGAACTGGCTAAGGAATTTTATTAACTTTGAGCCTAATTTTTATCCCGGGTGGTGCCAGAAAGTGTCACATATTCTATTCACCTACCGGTAAGCAAGACTGTTTTAATTGCTTCAAGTGATGATGGGTTTTTACTTCAGAGGGCAACTCTGTTCCCTCCCTTGTAACCAATGCCATGGTCGGGATGCTTTTCCTGCTGCCTAATATAAACTCCTTCCTATAATTTAATAAGGCCACTCCCCTGGTCCCTGCCTCAGGGAGAATCTGTTTTGATAATTATTCTTTGCATAGGTGAATCACATTTATGTAGTGCCTTACACTTCACAAAGTGTTTTAAGTATGTCATCTCATTGAATCTTTGAACAAGTCAGGGAGGTGGGTGGTTATTTCCTTCCCTCTCACAAAACAACCCAGAGAGATGACAAAATGAACTCATAGTCACATGACTTGCACATGACACGTGGCTAGATGGATCTTGAGTCCAGGTGCTTGTGTTTCAAAACTCCAAGTTGTTTCCCCCCTTTGAGGAGCCACGTTCAGTGCGCAAGAAGAGTGGAAGTCCATCTAGTTCTTCTCTGGCTTATCACCATCGTGTCATATGAATATAAGTTTTCTCAGTTGCTGTTTTCCACATCTGCCTTCAATGTCACTGTTCTTTTCCAAGGTGTACAGTTTCCATGTGTAATATTGACTACATAGCTCCGAAAGACAGTGTCTTAAAAAACAAAAACAAAACTTTGGAATGCTTAGATGTCAATGACTCCTTACGTGGCATACTTCTATTCATGCATTCTGGTGTGCTCCTGGCTTTTTTTTTTTTTTTTTTAACGCTAGGATTTTTAGGCTAACAGTGACGTTTATGATGTAGCATAAAAAAAATGAAGGACCCTGCTAATGGGAACTCAAGATCTAATGGATGAGGCCACAGAGGTTGGGCTTTACAGATTGAATATCTAGTTTGACGTGTTCGTTTATATCCCTCTGTCTGTTGTGCCTTTATGTGGGAACATGTTTTTAAACATTCACAGATAAGGACATTTTAAGCACTTAGCTCTCCTAAGCCCTGTCTTCTTAGAATGAAAACAGAGAGGAAGTCAGAAAAAGTCAAAAGACTTACCCAGAAGGAACCCAGTCAGGTGGAAATAAGCAGGTCACCAACATTTGGCAGTGCTTGGATGACACTGGGGCCTCCCACTGCCGTCACCAACCTGCTGCCTGTCTGGAGTGCAAGGGCTGCTACTCGACTAATCACTTTAATCACTTCCTTCCTCTAGTTCCGTGCACACCTTTGTCTTATTCCATAGGTTAGAACTAGAAGAAAGCTTAAAACATGAACTAAGGAGAATGACGCATTGATAGTTTTTCATTATTTGGGTTGTATACATTAGGCCAAGTTTGACCATTACTTTAGAATCATTAACAAGGGCACTTGGGAAGCTCAGTCAGTTAAGTGTCTGCCTCTGGCTCAGGTCATGATCCCAGGCCCTGGGATTGAGTCCCACATTGGGCTCCCTGCTCAGCAGGGAACCTGCTTCTCCCTCTTCCTTTGCCCCTCCCTCTGCTCATATTCTCTCTCTCTCTCTCTATCAAATAAATAAATAAATAAAATATTTTTTAAAGAAGTATCATTAACAAATATATTAGGTAAAATACTTGCAATAATGATCTTGTCAGAAGACCATACTAGGTAATTCTTTTAAAATGAATCATCTGTAGTAAAGATGATGTCATAATTTATTTTGTGTGTATACACGTATGTGTGTGTTTCTCTTTTAGCCAAACGGCTTTCGATAGCAATTACTGAGGGTTCAATGACCTTCGGGTTCAATTGAATTAAAAAACTTAAATGAAGTTTCACTAGTATCAGTCTTTGCTGTCATAGAGGTAATTGAGAACATGATGTATGTTACAACAATGCCACCTATAGTTGGTAGCCTTTGTTTAAACCAAGGTAAAATTTTACATGAGCCACAACAGAAAACAGCCTAAAACAGAAGTTCTGCTCATCAATAGTGTTTATGGAGCACTTTCTCCTCAAAGCACTAAGAAGAAATAGACAAACAGTAAGAGTAAGGTACGCGAGTAGTGACGACTTCAGAGAAGCTGGTGTGTTGAATCTTAAGTTGACTCTTAAGACTTAAAAGAGAAATCCTTAATTAGAAACAGATTATATGTGTTGTGAACATTGTCTAAGAATTGTGGCTTCTTCGTTTACTTTCTTTATGGTATCCTTTGATGAAAAGATTTTCATGCATTTAGTGAGATAGAATTTACCAGTCTTTTCTTTTACGATTAGCACTTTTCTCTATTGTCAAAAGTATCATTCTTCTTTCTAACTGAAGGTCATGAGGATATTCTCTTATATTGTCTTCTTGAAGTTTCAGAGGTTTGCTTTTCACAGTTTTGAATTTGCTGCTGTGTGTAGTAGGAGATTGGGTATCTTTCAAGGATAATCAATGATCTCAGTACCGTTTACTAAAATAGTTCATCCTTTCCCCACAGATCTGCAACTTACTTTGGTTAGATACCAAGTTGCCATCTGGTGTGGTCCTGTTTCTAAGCTCTCTGTTCGGTTCCATTGATCAATTTGTCTATCTTTGTATAAATATCATACCTCTTTTATTATTAAGGTATTTATTTGAGAAAGAGAATGCGCAAGTGAGAATGAATAGGGAGAGGGAGTAGGCAGAGGAAGAGGGAGAAGCAGACTCCTCACTGAGCAGGGAGCCCAATTCAGGTCTGGATTCCAGGGCCCTGGATCATAACTTGAGCTGAAATCAAGAGTCAGACACTTACCGACTGAGCCACCCAGGTGCCCCATAAATATCATACTGTCTTACAGTAGTTTTATAATATGTCCTTATGTCTATAGAAGTCAGCAGAAGGCTAGACAAATAAATTTGGTATGTTCATAAAATGGAATACGATAGAGCAGTGAAATCAATGAACCACAGCTATGTTTCAACATAGAAGAATCACAGAAGCATAACATTTAATGAGAAAAAAAAAAAAAAAAAACCAACCAGAGAGAGACATGTGGGTGGCTCAGTTGGTTAAATGTCTGCCTTGGGCTCAGGTCATGATCTCAGGGTCCTGGATGGAGCTCCCAGACCAGCTCCCTGTTCAGCAGGGTGTCTTCTTCTCTCTCTGCCTCTGTCTACTCCCCTCCCCCAGCTCATACCCTCTTTGGCTAGTTCTCTCTCGAATAAATAAATACAACATTAAAAAAAAAAAAAAAAAACAACCAGAGAGGACTATGTACAGCATGATACCATCTTGAAAGATCACATAGAAATAAATCTAAGCAACACATTATTTAGGGACACATCTTGTAGTAAGATTTATAAAAGAACAAAGGAATGATATATAAACAATTCAAGATAGTGCTTTCTTCTGCTGAGGAAGGGAGCTGAATGTGGTGGAGGAAGGGTCCAAGGATAGCTCTCGCAGTTTTGGCAATGCTCTTTACTCAGCTGCATAGGAGATTCATGAGAGTTCATTAGATTATTGTGTTTCATATTATACATATGTGATACATAAATTCTCTTTGTATTAATTATTACAAAAATAAAAATTTAAAAACAATAGAAGTATGTATATTATGATAATTTTATAAAAGCATAGGATATTAAATTTTTAAAGTCTCTAAGGGACTAGAATTGTTATGTTTTCCTTTTTTTTAAATTCTAGACTTCTTTCTTTAATGTTTTATTTCTAATTCAAATTAAATCTTTACATACACGTGTGTGTGTGTGTGTATAATATCTAGGCAAACTGGTATAATATAATGTAGTTTAAATCTCGGCTCTGAGACTGACTAGCTGCATAAATTTAGCCAGTTCCTTAAACACCTTAAGCCTCCATTTCCTTATCTGTAAAGAAGGAATATTCTCTCACAGGATTCTTATGAGGATTGATAGTTCCTGTCATATGGTAGACACTCAGTAAAATCAGTTTATTTTATTGTTACTGTATTGAACAGGATCTCTCTATATGTGTATACATGTATGTGTATAAATATAAATATATATATATATATAATTTTTCAAGGCACCTGAGTGGCTCAGTTGGTTATGCATCAGACTCTTGATCTCAGCTCAGATCTTAATATCAGGGTTCTGAGTTCAAGCTTGGTGTTGGGCTCCATGCTGAGTTTGGAGCCTACTTAACAACAACAACAACAACAAATATATATATAAAGTTTTAATTTTTTACTTTGTTATATATATATATAAAGTTTTAATTTTTTACTTTGTTCTAAAAAGTCTGATTTGTATTTTTACTTAGCCTCATTTTGAACAAAAAAGAAGTCATGAATTTTAGCTTTGTGTTTGAAAGCATAGTAATAAGGGATTTTTTTTCCCTTTTAAATAGATATATTGGCACATTTTGAAGAGAAATGCTGTAAAGCTGAAGAGTACAGTTTCATGTGTTTAAGTTTGCAAACAGTCCAGGCATGCAGTCTTCTCAATACCTTTAGACAGTTAAAAATTTGTTCTAGGATCTGAGGATATGGTAACAAACAAAACATTTGTGAAATGAATGGGGTACACAGCAGCGAACAAAGATTTTCTATTCTCAGAGAGCTTACGTTTTAGTAGAGGAAGAGAAACCCTATAGATAATTGAAAGAGAAAGAGAGGAAGAGAGAGAGAGAGAAGGGAGAGAGAGAGAAGGAAAAGAAGAAAAGAGGGAAGGGATGAAATAGTTAAAAAATAAGTTTAAAAGTAATCCAATCTTAGTGTTAAGTATTCGGGGAAAAAATGGAACTGGATAAGGGAAACAGAGAATGCTGAAGACGTGGTTGCTACTTCATGCAGAATATTCCAAAGGCACTGAAGGAAGTGAGTGAACAGGCAGGTGGAAACATTGGGTGGGAAGGTTCTGGAACAACGAGAAGTTCTGGAAGGGCACCTACCTTGGCTGTTGAGGACAGAGGAGCCTGCAGCCTTGGGGGCAGACAGAGCTGTGCTTGAGATGAGATCGTGAAGTTCCTTGGTGGCAAGTAGTGTTGTCCCTTAGTGGATGTGGTAAAGATTAGGCCTTTCACTAAGGAAGCTCCCGTGCTCACTTGGATTGCTCTGACTGGAGCAGTTTCAAGATATGACATATTTGGTCACTTGTTAAAATGGACAGAATGCTTGAACAGGTTCATCAAAAGATAGGCAGATGGTCAACAAACACATAAAATGTGTTTAAAATCATTAGTTATCAGAGAAAGGTAAATTATACCCATAAGGAGAAACCGTTCATATCTACTAGACTGGCAAAAATTACAACAAATAGCAACATCCCACTGACAACAACCAAATGTTTGTATGTAAAGCAGTCAGAACTCTCATTCATTGATAGTGGGTGCATAAGATAGAACAATTGCTTTGGAAAACAGTTAGTTTCTATGAAATTAAAAATATCTACCCTAAGACCCAGCAAGTCTACACTCAGGTATTCACTCACGAACAGTGAAAACATAGGTCCAGAAAAAGCCTTGCGCAGAATCTTCATATGATCTTTGTTCATAACAGCTAAAAATTGGAAACAATTCCGAATGCCCATCAATAAAAAATGAGTAAGTTTTGGTCTATTTATACAATGGAATATATTCATCAATAAAATGGTATGGACTACTAATACACTCAACGATATAGGTGAGCCTCATCAATATTATGCTACACAAAAGGAAACCAGATACAAAAACATGCATAAAGTATGTTCTATTCATGTGAACTTCTGAATCATGCAAAACTAAGCTTGTTCATGGAAATCGGAACAGTAGTTGCCTTTGTGTGGGAGGTAAATGACTGGAAAGGGACATAAGGAAAATTTTCTGGGGTGATAGGAATGTTCTATAATTTGACTGAGATGGTTTTAAGGATGTATACATTTGTCAAAGCTCATCAATTTGTACTCTATATTTTATTGTAAACACTAATTAATTAGTAACTTAATATTTAGGTTAGAAAATGAATATAGTGTCACTCTGGCTTCTTCATGCAGCCAAATTAAAGAGGGCCAGTATAGAGAGAGGGAGACCAGTTGGGTTGTGAGTGCAATGGTCTAGGAGAGAGGTCATGCCACTTGGTGTGATCAGGGTGGTAAGGATGAAGCAATGAGGATCATCAGGCTCTAGATACAATTTGAAGGAAGAATCATATGGATTGTGATGAGTGGGGTGAGAGAAAGAAAGCATCAAGGATGTTTCTCAAGTTTTAGGTCTGAGCAACCAGAAGATGGAAAATATTGTGGAAGTGTAGATTTAGTGGAAAGGTATTGTTAATCAGGAGTCATCTTGGAAATCTTAATTATGAGATGCAGAGTAGACATCCAAATGAATTGTCCTAAGTAGGAAGGATGGAGAAATGAGTCTGGAGTTCAGAGGAGACATCTTGGCTAAATTATAAATTTGGAATTTGTCAGCAAATATATTCTATTCAAAACTGTGGAGTCTAGCTGTGACCCCCTAGGGAATGAGTACAGAAAATAAAAGAAGAGGTCCAAGCACTGAGCTTCTTTGACAACTGGAGGATGGAGAAATGAGGAATAATCAACAGAGACTGGGAAGAAGTAACCATTGAGGAAGAAAGCAAAAAAAAAAAAAAAAAAAAAAAAAGAAGAAAGCGGTATTCCCTAAAGTTCAGCAAAGAAGGATGAGAATCGAATTGGGCCTTTTCTACTTCTAGCTTCTTTGGCATCAATTTTATCCATTGCTCAATACTTTTGGTATCATAGTGATACAGTGCTTTTAATAATCTGGAAATCTTTACCACTGTTAGGATTAAAAGTGTAATTTCCAGATGATTGTAGAATACCAGGGTTTCATTATTTTTATTTTGTTGTTGTTTTTCAATTTGGTTAAGGTTTTGGTTCTGTTTATTCCTTGATTGAAAGCTTTTGACAGGTAGATGATTGGCACATTAATGACTCAGGTTGTTCGCACCAACCTCTGTTAGCTTTCAGAAGTTTATGATTTCTTCTGAAAGACTTGGCCATTTCTGTTGTCTGTAACTGCCGTGTCAAGCATGTGACAGGCTGGCTTCTATGTACACACTGGCTTTATTTCCAGCAAAGCACCACAGGACAATGTTTTTTGAAGGCATCTTAGGAGATTCAAATTTAAGTTAAAACCAACTCCATATGCTGTTGCCAATGCAAATAATTCCAATGAGGTGACAATCAGATGAACAGCTAAGTCCACACATGTTCAGGCAGGATCACTGCTGAGATGTCATAACTTTCTCCTTCGCCTGTCAGCTGGCAAGCACCTTAACTGAGGAAACAGCACATATATTAACATGAACCGTATCCATTTATATATGGCATCCTTGGTACTCTGAGTTGTACATTGTATATACATTCGGAACCTGATTAGATAACCAGAATATTGTTCAACTGGTGGAACGCTCAGGCCATGATCATTGACTCATTTTACACATCCCCTATTTACATATGCCTTGCTCAAGTAATTAGGAACTTTTAAGTGAATTATATTAAAAATTGCATAATACATTGTGTTCTTGTTGTCTTAGAACAGGCCAAGATTCATCATGTTAAATGAAGCAGCAAGCAATAGGAATAACAATGGTATTTCCAGAGAATAAGATGAAGCAAACTGAACTGGGGTTTGATGGCTTCAGGGCAGGGATAGGGATTTCTCATTGAATGTCTTCACAGAATGTTCCTGAAAATGGTCACCCACAATGTGTGATACTTCTTCAATGGAGAGGGGCTGTGGTAATGTCTTTAAAAAAGATTATTTTACTGAATTATTATTTATGGCATTTTTTTATCCATGCAGTCTTGCAATTAAAAAAAATAATGCTGGAACTCATATTAACAAGTCCATTATGTCATAATTTTAGAAAAATGTCCATAGATGTTATGATGTAACCTTACTCATAAGCTAAAGAACCAAGATGACAATTAATTGATGTTTAGTGATAATTTCCCTTCCCTTTAGCAATTAAAATACAGGGTTGAGCATGCAGTCTGTAGAGAATCCTAAGTATTGACAGTAAAATGTAGTGTCTGGGGCATTTTTCGTAAACTTTTTGGTGTTCTCCTTCTTCCTGGCCTTATGATTTCTTTCTCATTGCCCCCCAAATCAATCCATCATTAATGATGGACCATTATTGCTTTTAATATTTATAACTGTATCTGTAAAAAGGGGGTGGGTTTATTCATTTCTCTAAGTGTTTTAAAGTGAGACTCAAAAGAGTGTTTGAGCTACATTTTATACTATTTTAAAATAATTTTGGCATCCCTTCTATGGAGCCTCTGCTCATACAGCTCTTTGATTTATGATGACATCACGTCCTTTCAGAGACAACATTATTATGTCACTGAACCTGAAGTGCTGAGGTCAAAAGTACACGTGAAGTAATTATGGGCCTGGAGGACCATGCTTCAGTTCAAAGGAAAACAAGCAGGGCCACGAGGGAGGATGAGGGAGTCAGGGCAGAGGGGGAAAGGCAAGAAGAAAGGGAGCAAAGCAAATCCTGAAATATGATCATTGGCATGAGCAGAAATTTTACCCTCAGCATTTTCACGCTATGCTTTGGGAAATGAAAAAAAAATAATGAAGGAAAAAAAAAAGCCAGCAAGCCTTTAAAACTTCGCTCTATTGCATTACTCAGAGAAGCTTTGGAAAACAGAGGGGTTACATAAATGAGAGCAGGTGCGGTCGTGCAGAGGTAACTATTCAGCATATGTAAGTGCAGTTGGAAAATCATTGTCTTGCAGAGAATACTCGAAATTGGTCCCTAATGGCCTTGGTTTTTGTCATATGGTCTTGATTATAAGGCTAAAATTGCATTGCCATGCCTTTAGTGTGAACGAGATGGATGGATAATTATTACGTGCGCTGAATACCTTTCTGCAAGGAGGAACCAGGACATCCCTGGTCACTGGAGCTACCATTTCGCCTGGCTGTCAGAAAAGCTCTAAGCGGCCAATTCATCACTATATTTATGTGGAGGAGAAATGGAAATGTGCCTCTCTGGTTGGGTGTGCACACTCCCACATACATATACATATGCAGATTGTAGACAAACCAAAGTGGCCCAATGTGAGTGATTGTGAGTCAATGTTCAGAGAATCAGTAGCATTAGTGGAAATGAGGGGTACAGAAATGAAACAGTGAGCTCTGTAGAAAATTGATGGCTTTTGGTGGTGTCCACATGCCAGGAGCTGGCACCAAAGCACTGCTAGGAAAGATTTGGGGCTCCGTTCGAAATGCTGCAGGAAGTTAAAAATGATTGACAATAGGTGTTGTCAAGTAAGCGAGAAATATTTGTAGAAGAGCAATGTTTTTAGATACTCTGAAAGGGAAAAAAAAATCTTCCCTTCGTTAATATGTATTTTTTAAACCAATTTTGCTATTTTACACAGTGCTCAGAGACCCTCTCAGAAGGTAGGTATAATGACAGTTAACTAGAATTCCAGCTGCTATTGCAATTCTAGAATAAATTGTCTGGCTGTTTGATAGTTGCTACCACCACCTTTTCTGGCAAGGACGTCAGAGGAAGATACCATGGGGAATAAGAAAAAAAACAGTGCTCTGTCCTGAGCAGGTAAGATTCAGGACTGCGCTAAGATCCCCAGCCATGATCACACGACTCATTCATACATCGTGGGAATGTTTATGATGGATCCTGGCCTCGGAGGCTGTGGCTTCCCTTTTCTCTGTGGCCCTTTGCAAAATATGAGCAATTAGCTAGGAGGGCCACTGCCTCTTTCACACTGAGCCTTGAACTTCAGAGCCAGCACCGAGGGCGGAAGCAAATCACAGTATGCTGAACAGCTCATAGAAAGGCTGATGTGAGTGTAGACACAGGCTTGAGGGAGCAAGGTTCTCAGTCTAAAAACCAAGTTTGGAAGTCTTCTGATTGCGGTATGGCATTTGCCACTCAGAGCCCAAACGGTGTGTGTGTCGGAGGGGTGGTGTGAGTTGGTTGATGAGCTAATTAGTCAATCACCCCAGCTGTTCTGCTGCTGAGGTTTGATTGTTTTGATGCAGGATGTATATTGTAAGGTAAGGAGTAGCCAAAACATTAACAATGGCTGTTTCTTGCAAATGAAAGAAGAAGGGGAAAAAATAAAATTATGGAACCTCTCTCTTTATATACACACATATGCAGAACCAATACATGATGCAAGACATATGTGTGTGTGTGTGTGTATATACATATATATTATATATTACTGTACAAAAGTATTTCATGGAAAGTATCAGAAAACCTATAATAATTATTTTCGCATATTTAATACAAGTTTTTATTTTCAGGATTGTATATATATGTATATAGTGATACGTGGTTTCATTATACCCATTATTATGCTACACACATGATAATTAAATGTGGGATTCTAGGGCAATACAAGATGAGAGTTACACTATTTTGGTGCTGTTTTTAGCTTTCATTTCTATTGAAAAATACTAAATTAGTAGCATTTTTTGATTCCTGATTTAGCTCTTTTAATAAGACGCAGAAGCTAAAAACAGCCCAACCAAGCAGTTGAAGTCTTATCACAAGCCAGTAAGATCAATAGCTAAAAAAAGTATGAAAAGTTTTTGAGTGACAGCTTAAAAATGGAAAATTTAAATATATATCGCTGCCTTCTGCTCCATTGTGTAATGCATAAAGCCCACTTTGGCAGTATGTTTTTAAGCAGTCAAGAAAGTGATTTATTATTATCGCTGGATTTGTGTTTATGTTCCGTGCTGTAAACTATGCTTATAGCAATATATCTGTATTAAGGCATTAATACTAGGAGTGCTACCTAAGCTTAACATTACTAATATTGTTCAAAGTGGAGTTTATTGGGCTATAAATAGTAACATCAGTATTGACACTTGCTGCATCATCTAAGTGCCTGGGTAACGGTGTCTGATGCTAAATGACCATGCTGCTGACAGTATATAAAACATAAATAGTGACTACGAGGGATATTTCATGGCTACTGCTAGTGTTTCTATTCTCCTTTGGTCTGCAGATAAGGAGATCTATGTGCTGAGACCTTCCTAGGTTTTCCCCGTGTTTGCCAGAGGATGTGATTAGAGAAAATCACGTCTTGATTTGAAAAATTCCTGCTTCCCAGGACCACTAATTTTATGCCACAAATACAAATAAATAATCATTGTTCACTATAATGGACGGATAGTGAGCAAATCAGGAATTGAGTTTGGTGTAACCTATGCTCAGGCTTGATAAGAAGCTGACGGTTGTTTAGTCATTCATTGGACAAGTTGTAACGGAGAGTTGACTACTATCAGTCTGTTTGGGCTGCTGTAACAAAATACCATAAACTGGGTGGCTTATAAATAACAAGAATTTACTTCTTATAGTTTTGGAGACTGGGGATTCCGAGATCATGGTGCCAGCATGGTGGACATCTGGTATGGTCTCCTTCCTACCTTCCTACGAAAGCTGTCTTTTTGCTGTAACCTCACATAGCAGAAGGGGCAAGGGATCTCTCCTGAGCCTGATTGTAGGGCACTCATCTCACCATGAGGGGGTTCACTCTCTTGGCCAAATCACCTCTCAGAGTCCCCACCTCCAAACCACCATGACATTGTGCTTTTATAATTCAACCTAAGAATTTGGAGAGGGTGCAAACATTCAATCCATAAACAACAACCCCGTGGTTGCCATGGACAAGCATATGTTCTGAGTCTGATTTCTTTTGATGGTAATCAAGACAATATTTCAAATCTATTTGAATTATAGCAGATACACTCTCCTTTCTTAAAAGCTATAAACGATAGAACCGCTCTTTCTTAAAAGTTGCGTTCAGAAGGCAAAACAGTCACATGAGGCATGAATAGGCTAATTTATCTAGGTGCTTTAACTTTAATCTGTAAGCACGAATGACATATATTAAATTAAGCTTTGAGTTCATTAAAGTTGGAGGAGAAGTGTCCTATCTACTAACTCATTCCTTCATTCACTCACCATACTTTCATGGAGCACTGCTGTGTGCTGGAAACTGCATGGGTCTCTGGAAAATTAGCAATAAGTGGAGCACATCCCTTATCCTAAAAACACAGTCAGATGATATCACATTTTGCTGAGTTAATCCAAAGGAATTATGAAAAAGTTATTTTTTACCCCCAAACTAATAAAAGAGGTGAATTAGATGCGTGGAATGATAACGAACAAACACATTTTTGTTAGCTTGTAATTTCTTGCTAGTTTGTTATAGAATATGATAGAGGCAAGCTCATTGAGATGCTAAGATATTCATGTACTGCCTTTTTCACCTCAGATATCTTATTCCTGGAACTGATTGGATAGTGACAAGAAAGATACTGGTTTGGATAACCCATAAAGGCCAGACAGCTTATGATGTAAGATATTAATGCTAGGTGTGCCAACCTTGCTCACGATTATTAATCTTATTAAAAATAAAGTTAAGCTAGCATTGCCTGCCAGCATTGAAAGAAGGTTGAGTGCCAGCATAGATGGCGAGCCAGGAGAAGGGGATCTTCTCATCCAGAAAACAAGAAATACTCATCTTTCCAAAGCCGTAAAAGTTCATGCCTTAATGAAACCTTTGATTCTCCCATAAGGAAACTTTAGTATTACTTGACTTACTTTGCAGTAAATAAACCTGCATCCTTTGCACGTGTGCAGATAGTGACTGTGGTTACTGGACAGGAAACAAAGAATGGGGGAGTCACCACAAAAGTTTTTTTTTTTCCTCTCTTTTTACATCCTTATCCAGAAGGAGGGAGCAGGAGGTGGATGTGGCTGGCCAGAAGAGCACAGTTCAAGAAGCCTGTAGAAACAGGAAACATTAAATTCTAGAGTTTCAGGATGGGGAAGGTGTTGGGAAGGCAGGGTGCTCTGTTCTTTTCCAGTTGGTTTACTGGCAGCTTTCAAATAACACTGAGTCCACAGTAGACACCTTTCTCCTCCAAAGTCTGTCGGGGTTCCATAAAGAACTCAAAGCACATTAAGCATATGTTATTGTTTCTCAGGCCCTAAATGCAGCCTTGTAAAAATGCACAAAGTGATGGCAGAGTGAAGGCTAACAGCCCAGGGACCTATGAAATCCAGTGCTTTTTCATTGATTCCTTGTTGCCTCCTTTGTTCGTTGAAATATTCAGCTTTGGTCTAAAAAGCAGCTAAAAACCTTATGCAAAGAGCTTGTAAACAAACACCCACTTGAACCATCTGGTCTTGTAACACATACAAGTGATTAAGCTTCAGAGCTATGATTGTTAAATTTTTAAAAACACAACAATCCCAAACACCCCCAAATAGACTCCTTATACAAGTTTATAGGGAAGAAAACATGGGATGCTTTCTATAGTAAATAATACAAAGAGATTAAACAACCTTTTGATTTCCCTACCTCATGTCCTCCTTCTCTTTCTTCATCATGAGTGTTATAGGATGAGAAAGGCTAGAGATAGAAACATATAGACTGAAAATACATTTATAATTCCACTATATTGAGTCTGCATGGTCAACAATGTAGGATAGTTGCTTATCTTTACCTTCTTTTTTTTTTTTTTATCTTTACCTTCATAATTATTTTTGCCCTTGCTAGAGAAACACGTGGGCTGGAATGTATGTGTGTGCGCACCTGCTTGCAAGGCGGTGTCTTCGTTCCTTCTAGAATATATTAAGCAATCCAGGCTATTTGCAAATAATGAATTCATACTTTTTGTCCATAATGACTGAAGAAAGTCAAGTCAGGGGGAAATTAAATATGTTAAGAGCTCTCATTTTAATTGTATAATATCGATACTGTCTTTAGAGTTAATTTCCTTGACAAGTTGTAGGGCCTATAGATTGGATTCTTCATATATTTCTAACATGGAAATGATTCTAAACTGCGACATTTCATTTAGGTGACATCACAAAAGTGAAAAGGAATAAACTGCACATTGTACCACAGCATGTGGAAATAACACAGCTTTCTAGCTGATGACTGTGGAAGAGAATAACACAAAGAACCAAAAATTCTCAAGTGAAATAAACTCTAAGTGAGAAATTAATAACATGTTAGGCCCCTGTTTCTATCTTCTCAATCTTGACCAGCTCTCATCCCTAGATTTAGCTAGATTTATTTTATCAGCTGGAAGGAGGAAAGGCAATAGTTCAAAGAAGAGAAAGAGTGTTTAGCAAACCACCAAATGGTAAATAGTGTAGACATAAGTCCATATAAGCCACAATGAGTATTCCTGATTGAGAGGAGTCTCTTTCATGTGGTGATTTGAAGGCTGAGCTCCCTCCATCCTGTTACTCTCTGACTCAGTAAATGGCATCCAGGGTTGCCCATATCATCTGTCGTCGCCGCCGTCGTCGTCGTCTTCTTCTTCTTCTTCTTCTTCTTCTTCTTCTTCTTCTTCTTCTTCTTCTTCTCCTCTCCTTCTCCCTCTCCTCCTCCTCCTCCTCCTTCTCCTTCTCCTTCTTCATTTAAATTCAGTTTGCCAACAAATAGTATCATACCCAGTGGTCATCCCCCCACACTCATCAAGTGCCCTCCTCAGTGCCAGTCACCCAGTTACCCATCCCCCCACACTCCTCCCCTTCTGCAACCTTTTGTTTCCCAGAGATAGGAGTCTTTCATCATTTGTCTTTCTCTCTAATTTTTCTCAATTCAGTTTCCCTCCTTTCCCTTACAGTTTCTTTCACTATTTCTTATATTGCACATATGAGTGAAACCATATGATGATTGTCTTTCTTTGATTGACTTATTTCACTCAGCATAATACCCTCCAGTTCCATCCACATCGAAGCAAATGGCAGGTATTCATCCTTTCTGATGGCTGGATAATAATATATACAACATCTTTATCCATTCATCTGTCGAAGGACATCATGGATCCTTCCACAGTTTGGCTTTGTGGACATTGCTGCTATGAACATTGAGGTACAGGCGTCCCGGCATTTCACTACATCTGAATTTTGGGGATAAATACCCAGTAGTGCAATTGCTGGGTCATAGGGTAGCTCTATTTTTAACTTCTTAAGGAACCTCCACACAGTTTTCCAGAGTGGCTGCACCAGTTCACATTCCCACCAACAGTGCAAGAGGGTTCCCCTTTCTCCACCTGCTCGCCAATATTTGTTATGTCCTGTCTTGTTCATTTTTTAGCCATTCTCACTGGTGTGAGGTGGTATCTCATTGTGGTTTTGATTTGTATTTCCCTGATGCAAGGTTGCCCATATCATCTGCAAGAACCTGTGGAAAGGGAAGTGCTGGGGATCCCTGGGTGGTTCTGTGGCTTAGCGCCTGCCTTCAGCCTGGGGTATGATCCTGGGGTCCCAGGATCGAGTCCCGCATTGGGCTCCCTGCATGGAGCCTACTTCCCCCTCTGCCTGTGTCTCTGCCCCTCTCTCTCTCTCTCTCTCTCTCTCTGTGTGTGTGTCTTTCATGAATAAATAAAATCTTAAAAAAAAAAAAGAAAGGGAAGTGCTATAATATGCAGGACACTCTGTAGTATTTTTTATTTGTTCAGAAAGAAACAAATTAATTCCTTTTTCAGTGATGTGGTGCTAATCTGTCTCTCTGGAGGGTAAAAACACCCCACCTGATTTGTAATGTTTGCTGATTTCCATGGTGTAAATACTCTCATGGTGGCTGATTTCAAGCTACCAACATGAAGTCACTCAACATGGATTGGGAAGAGAGATGCAGTCAGTTCTAGCAATCTGGAACAAGCCACTCTAGCACCACATTTTACTAATAATTCTGAGAAGACACATCTGGGGCAGCCTGTTGGTGAGCAGATAGTGAGTGTGCATTTTCCCTTTTGTATCTGACCTAAGAAAAGATTCACTTTGGAGTGGATTCTTTATCATTTAAAAAACCATCAGTGTCCAGGTGATGTATAGAACTGTTGAGTCACTGTATTGTACACCTGAAACTAATGTAACACTGTGTTAACTAACTAGAATTAAAATAAAAATGTTGAAAAAATTTAAAAAATTAAAAACCATCAGGCACTTGGGTGACTTAGTTGGTTAAGTGTCCAACTCTCAGTTTTGGCTCAGGTCAGATCTCATGGTCGTAGATCGAGCCCTGCATCAGACTCCACACTCAGCAGGGAATCTGCTAGAGATTCTCTGTCTCCCTCTGTCCCTGCCACTCCCCCACCCACGGCTGTTGCCCTCAAATAAACAAATAAGCCTTTAAAAAAATTAAAAACCATCAGTGTATGGTGTGTTCTTATCAAGAATAGTTGGGGGGTATACAGTTTTTGAGTCAGAGAAAAATAGCTTTTTGAGTTTTTGAGTCAGAGAAAAATAGCTCCGAGGGCACAAGCTGTCCATCTTGTACTGAATCCTGGGTCACTCTCAGGCAATATTTAAAACCTCTAGAACAAGTTTCCAAAGAGTGTACCAAGAAGTCAGATGTCACTTCGGGAATTTCGTAGGATTGTTCCCGTAATTGTTTTCCCAAAAGTGGGAAGGATTTGGAGATGGAACGGATAATGGTGATGAGAGAAAAGAGATGCCAAGGATGATTCCTTTATTTCTGTCTGTACAGTAAGTTGTAAGGATGCTGGTGTCATTTCCTGAGAGGAGCAAAGAAGTCATGTGAGCTTGTCTGTGTTTAAAAACAAACAAACTAACAAACAAACAAAAAAACAGGCATAAAAAAACACAAAAAGGCACACACACAAAAACAACTCTGAAATTCAAATGGATCCTCAGGTCTCAATTGATGAATTTATTAAGATTGTTATTAATCCACCAATGGCTGCATTGTTTCTAAGATCTCCACTATTCCTTGTCTACCTTTTTGTAAAGGGTTAAGCCATGTAATGATCAGCTTGATTCACACTTAACCATTTTGCTTGATCCATGCACACTCTTGAATCAGAGTGCAACGGCCCAGATGGGGGACGGAGGCGTGTGATGCACTAGGCTTCAGCCCTGTGGTTTTTTGCTGCGTGTGGTTTTGTTTTCAAGTGTTAGCATCTTTCAAGTGTTAAGGTTTAGCACCTCTTGAACTGATGGCATCGTGGTGTGAGTCTATACCGTCAAGGCCCAGGGTTTCATATTCGGTGCTTGTCGCTTTGTTTAATTCCGAGGGTCACAAAAACATCAGCAAGATTCCACTCTGTACTTTCCGTTTGGAACACCAGCTGAGGCAGATCAAAACCTAAGAACGAATTAAATCTGGAATGCGTTGGTAGTAGCCCGCTAACTGGTTGGTTTGAGGCTGATTGCTATTTTGGGAAAGTACTAAAACTGGTAATGACGGACAGAAGCATTGAGGTTTCTCAAAAAGTTAATCCATGCACTTAGTAAATAATGAGCTGTTCTGGGGAACAGCTCTCCTCCTCCCCTATTTTGTGATGATGGTGAAAAGTAAGCTGCTCCGAAAACTAACTTTCTTCATGCCAACCTGCCCTATTGGGTTTCTTCACCACCACCCCCCCCCCCCCCCGCCTTAACTGCAGTCTGCAAAAAAAAAAAAAAAAAAAAAACAACAGAACTAGGGCTTGGCACACCAGTTTTGATCAGAGCAACCATCAGAATCATAATGTCCTAAGTACAAAGCTCACTAATTGAATTTCATTCACTGGACTGAAATATAGCAGCCAAGACAGAGAACACTGTCGGCTGTTTTTTATGAGGTCCAGAGTCGAAAGTCATTTTTAAAATGTGAGTGATGCAATTTCTTGTATCTTTCATTTAAAATGCTACTTGGTAAACAGTGTTTCAGATTAGTGTATTTGTAATTTAAATGAAGACAATACATCAAGCTGCATCTGAAAAGAAAGAAGTTTAGGGAATGATTCATTCCTCTTTTTGTGTGATCTACTGTAGAAAATAATAAATAAATAGGTAAGGGGGGGGGAGGTTTGTGGATTTTAAAAGACAAAACTGAACTATTTCTAAAACAGAGCCAGTCCCAACAGCTAAGTCTTTGTTTTCTTCAAGCAGACTCATACATTCTGTCTAATTCATTTTTTATTTTCTCTCGGGGTCTGCTTGCAGATTTGCCTCAACAAAGGAAGCATCATGTTACATCTTTTAAATAATTGATGGCTCTCAGTCCAAGCCAGCTCGAAGGAAATTCTGAAAATAGGTACTGATTGAGCAAATGCCTCCTTCCTCCTCCCCATCCCCTTCTAGAACACGCCCCGCTCCTCTCTTCCCTCCTGGCCCTTTGCTGCTTTGCCTCCCTCTTGACCGGTGGAGGAGGATGATATCATTTGGACGAAGGCTTTATCTACCACTCGGTATCCCTCATTTGTTTCATATCATTCTATATATTTTATTAAAGACGGGGGAACTGTTAATTACAAGCTCACTGATGTAATGAAAAGTTCTTAATTAATCACCAGAAATGTTAGGTCATGATCACCACCAGAGATGGTTTGTTGGGAATATATATAAAAAAAAAAAAAAAAAAAAAACGAGGCTTAGAGTGTGTCCCTCTAAATTTAAAGTATGCTGTCACCAAGGGTCGAGTTGCCCCGGAAGCTGGGTCGGCTGTGGCCTTGCCAGCCCCAGCTCTTCTGCAAGTTCAAGTGCTGGAAGCTGACCTGTGTTTCAATGCCCGCCCCCCCCCCCCCCAAAAAAAAAAAGAGAGAGAGAAAGGCACCTGCATCTTACTTCACTGTTGAGTCATTAGCGATTGTCTACAGGTTGGAAGACCCATCCCTGCTTTAAGGCAAGTGTGGTTGGTAGGACCTTGGGCTGGTCCACCATGAACCTGGCTTCTGGTCATGACTTTGTAAGTCTCTTTGCCTTCCAAGGCCCTCCTTTCCTTGCTGGTGAAATGCATACTTTGGACCTTTCCTTGACGGTGAAATGCAGACTTTGGAGTGGATGATCTCCAACATCTACCCAGCAATGATATTCTTGTGTCCTCCAGAGAGGAGGATAGACCACAAGGAAGTTGCCCTCCATTTGAGAGCATTAATGTATTCCACCTTAGAGTGAATGGACTGTGTGCTCGCCCATAGGTAACCTTCCTCTCTCTTTACGTTATTTTTCTTTTCTTTTAGTCTGTTGCTTATTTCTTCTCTTCTGCTGCTTATCAATCCTTTCCTTTCCTGGCCCGACTTTCCACACCACCAGGGTCAGAGTGGAAGGTTAGAGTCAAGGATCTCGGCCACTTATTTTTAAAATATCCTGCCCTCACAGAAGAGCTGTCTCCATCAGAAATTGCATCCGAAGGTAGCCAATATTGTTGAATTTGGGAAGACTAGCTATACAGTGGCAACTATTGGGAGATCTAAATCTGGAATTCTAAGTTAGAGCTCAGTTAACTGGGGGAGAGCTTTACATTGTACCCATCACTGAAAAAGCTGTAGCTAAATTGATGGATTATTGTCTGCTCTCAAAACAGTATCACAATCTCTGACCTACTCTCCCTTTCAAGGGACATTTTAAGATATCATATTGCTCACATTGTTCCATTTTTCTCTCTTATTATAGCAAGCTTGGTGAGGGGTGGGGAGCTAAAGCCATCTTTGCCCAGAATCTACCCCAAAACCCAAAGCTTGTTTGAGTTATCCCGTGCCAGCCTGGGAAAATCCTTTTTGATTGCCTTTAGTGAAATATATTTTTTAAACCCTTTGAATAAACTGATTTAGAACCCCCAAACAACATATGGCAGGGAATCTAGAAAGTTGAGAATTTCTTCTATGTATCTCCTACTATCTGACTGTATTCTAATGTTATATTCAGAACTATTTGTGTTTTCCCTTTTAAAAACCTACTGCTATCCATTCATTTTTGAGACTGTATTATGCACAGGCTTTTGTATCTGTATTTAAGTAGATCACAGGTAATGCCTCCTGGTAAGATGTATTCCTAAAATGTGCTTTTCTCTAAGTGATGTTAATCTTTGAGTTCTACTGTAGTGCTACCATGTTTCAGGAACATTTTGTGTTAAATGGCTTCTCTTTTTATTGGAATATCCATTCTTAGTGCCATTTTGGAACTTGAAGAACAGATCTTTCTCCTTCTGAAGGTAGAGAGATAATTCCCCGTCTTCTAAGGTGCTGACTCAACCACCTAGAGACTGGTGATGGTGAGGATGGGGGTAGTGCAGGGTCAGTGACTATTGCCTTGGGGTCAGTGACTGAGTGAAGGGATGCTGGTGACTTAGTTCTCTAGATCTGCTCTAAAAGCATCCTCTGGGGGTGCCTGGGTGGCTCAGTCAGTTAAGCATCTGACTCTTGCATTTCATCTCAGGTCATGATCTCATGGGTGGTGAGATTGAGTCCCACATTGGGCTCTGCACTCAGCAAGGAGTCTGCTTCTCTCCGTCTCTCCTTCTTCCTCTGCTCCTCCCCCTGCTCTCACTCTCTCTATATATAAAAGAAATCAATAAATCTTTTTAATTTATTTTTATTTTTATTTTTTTAAAATTTTATTTATTTATTCATGAGAGACACAGAGAGAGAGAAGCAGAGACACAGGCAGAGGGAGAAGCAACCTCCCAAGGAGGAGCTCGATGTGGTACTTGATCCTGGATCCCAAGATCACGCCCCGAGCCAAAGGGAGATGCTCAACCACTGAGCCACCCGGGCGCCCCAGATCTTTTTTTTTTAAATCCTCTGGCATAGGGAAGGGAATCCAGATGCTACTTCCCCTAACCCTTTGCTATGCAACCATAGTGGAGTAGCACCATTCACAGTGGAATCTGTGTGTAAGATGTCTCCTGAAGTTTTTGATCCTACAAATCCTTCTTTTGTAAGACAGACCTCATTTTATGGCACTTTACTTTATTGCACTTTCAGATGCTGTGTTTTTGCAATGCAAAAATCCATGTGAATATATCTGGTAATTTTTAATCCTGGAATTAATTATTATTTTTTTGTCAGTTCAAATTGTCCAGTCTCAATAATTAATTGAATATAGGCAGTTCTTAGTTTACAAATTGGTGGTGTTCCTGTGTATCTCTTAAAACTGGTTGTTGGTAATTCAGAATATTTCCAGACAGGAAAAATTATGTAAGTAGTAGTGATGTTCTTAATCATACTGTAACTGAACTTCAAAACGTTTACAACAGTTATCTCTTCTTTGGGAAATTATCTGCAGCATTGAATAAGAATCTTTCACCTGGGTTGGTTGTCACCATTTAAAACAGAATTAATCTGGGGAAATGTATATTGCATTTTGTAGTAAGAGGATATCATTGAGGCAATGGGATCAAATTCCCATCTGTGTTCCCTCACCCAGGACCCCTAAATGGGATAGAACCTGAAATGGAGCCCGAGATGTACATAGCAAAAATATGCAGACACTGGATTTGCAGAAGAGTAGTCAAAGGGCCAGTTTCTAATTCATTCTCCCCCACCCATCCCCTACCTCCCATGCATTGCCAAATAACAGGATCCCAGTTGCCCATGGGACAACTAGTTCATGCATCTTGAGTCCTAGAACATTCCCAAATTTCTTAAGGGATTATGGAAGACTCTAAATCCATCTTTTCTCTCCTTGCTGCAATTCCTGAACATCTTGCACAGGACCAAAAGGGAGTTTAGTGACTCAGGTAGTAATTCTTCCTTCCTAAGACTCTGAGTAGGATGTCACTGTGGGCTGCCTCCTGTGTGATGGGAGGTCCCAGATAGCATGATCCTGAGTTGAAGGCCTCTGCTCAGACGTAAGCTCTATGTGTGGGATCAAAAGGAGAATGCATTCTAAAAACTTGTGATCATAATGTGAACATTATTTAGAATTTTCATTAATTTCAGCAATGGGCTTTGACAAGTTGTATAATTTAAATGTTAAACTTGAAATCACAGCCAGGTCAGTCATGACCATTGGCAACGTTATGCAGACAGCAACTTCTTATCTGATGAAATCAGCCCTCGAAGGAATTTTAATCCTACAACCCCTTCTTTTGTTAAGATATACCTCATTTTATTGCACTTTGCTTTATTGTACTTTCAGATACTGTGTTTTTTACAGATTGAAGGTTTATGGCAACCCTGCAACCAACAAGTCTATTGGAGCCATTTTTTTCCTCCAACAGCATTTGCTGTATGTCACATTTAGCTAATTCCCACAATATTTCAAACTTTTTTGTTATTATTGTATTTGTTATGCTGATTGATGATCAAGGATTTTTGATATTACTATTGTAATTGTTTTGGGGGCCACAAATTGCATTCATAGAAGACAATGAACTTAATCGATAAAGGTTGTGTGTATTTTGACTGCTCCACCAACTGGCAGTGACCCTTCTCTCTCCCTCCCCTCTGGCCTTCCCGGTCTCTGAGACACAACAATATTGAAATCAGGACAATTAACAAGCCTACAATGGCCTCCGACTGTTGCAGTAAAAGGAAGAGTCTCACATCTCTCACTTTACATCAAAAGCTACAAATGATTAAGCTTAGTGAGAAAAGCCTGTCAGAAGCTGAGACAGGCCAAAAGCTAATCCTCTTGCTCCAAACAGTTAGCCAAATTGTAATGCAAAGGAAAAGTTCCTAAAGGAAATTAAAGGTGCTACTCTCAATGAATGTATGAATGGTAAGAAGGTGAGACGCCTGTTGCTGATAGGGAGAAAGTTTTAGAGATCTGGCTAGAAGATCAAACCAGCCACATAATTCTTTGAAGCCAAAGCCTAATCCAGAGCAAGGCCCTAACTCTTCAATCCTGTGAAGGCTGGGAGAGGTAAGGAGGCTGCAGAAGAAAAGTATGAAACCAGTGGAGGCTGGTTCATGAGGTTCAAGGAAGGAAGCTGCCCTTAGAACATCAAAGGACAAAGTGAAGCAGCAGATGCTGATGTAGAAGCCACAGCAAGTTATTCAGAAGATCTAACTGTGATAATTTGTGAAGGTGACTACACTAAACAGCAGATTTTTAATGTATATAAAACAGCTTTCTATCAGGAGAAGATGCCATCTAGGACTTTCATAGCTAGAGAGGAGAAGCCAATGCCCAGTTTCACAGATTCAAAGGACAGGCTGACTCTCTTGTTAGGAAGTGATGCAGCTGGTGATTTGCAGTTGGAGCCAATGCTCATTTCCTATTCTGAAAATTCTAGAGCTCTTAAGAATTAGGCCTAGTCTACTATGCCTGTGCTCTGTCAGTGGAACAGAAGAGCCTGGATGACCAGCACATCTTTTTACAATATAGTTTCCTGAATAGTTTAAGCCCACTGTTGTGACCTACTGCTCAGGAAAAAAGATCCCCTTCAAAATACGAGTGCTCATTGACAATGCAACTGGTCACCCAAGAGCTCTGATGGAGATGTACAAGGTCAATATTGTTTTCATGCCTGCTAACACAACATCCATTCTGCAGCTCATGGATCAGAAGTAATTATGACTTTCAACTCTTATTATTTAACAAATACATTCTATAGATTGAGTGGCTCAGTCGGTTAAGCGCCTGACTCTTGATTTTGACTTAGGTCATGATCTCAGAGTTGTGAGATTGAGCCCCGTGTTCCACTGAGTGTGGAGCCTGCTTAATATTCTCTCTCTCCCTCTGCTCCTATCCACCTTCCCACCTTCCCCACTCAGGCTCTCAATCTAAGAAGAAAAGAAGAAAAGAAAAGAAAAAAAGAAAGAAAAGAAAAGAAAAGAAAAGAAAAGAAAAAAGAAAAGAAGAAAAAGAAAGAAAGAAAGAAAGAAAGAAAGAAAGAAAGAAAGAAAGAAAGAAAGAAAGAAAGAAAGAAAGAAAAGAAAGGGAGGGAGGGAGGGAGGAAGGAAGGAAGGAAGGAAAAGAAACACATTTTATAAGGCTATAGCTGCCATAAATAATGATTCCTCCTCTGATTGAGGTGGCAAAATAAATTGAAACCTTCTGGAAAGGATTCACCATTCTGGATGCCATTAAGCACAGTTGTAATTCGTGCGAAAAGGTCAAAATGTCAACATTAACAAGTGTTTGGAGGAAGTTGATTCCAACTCTCCTTGATGACTTTGAGGAATTGAAGACTTCAGGGGGAAGAAGTGCCTACAGGTGTAGTAGAAGTAGCACGA
Organism: Canis aureus; assembly: GCF_053574225.1. Lineage (NCBI taxonomy): Eukaryota > Metazoa > Chordata > Mammalia > Carnivora > Canidae > Canis > Canis aureus. Next base: position 11,722,268 of record NC_135648.1, read on the forward strand.
GAACTAGAATTAGAAGTGGAGCCTGCAGATGGGACTGAATCATGCAACCTCCTGATAAAACTTTAATGGATGACGAGTTGTTTCTTGTGTCCAAGCAAAGAAGATGGTTTCTTGAGATGGAATCTACTCCTGGTGAAGATGCTGAAGATACTGTTAATACTGTTGCAGTGACAACAAAGGAGTTTGAATATTACATAAGCTTAGTTGATAAAGCGGTGGCAGGCTGTGGGAGGATTGACTCCAATCTTGAAAGAAGTTCTACGGTGGGTGAAACGCTATCAAACAGCGTCACATGCCACGGAGAGATCATTCGCGAAAGGAAGCATCAATTGATTCAGTAAATTTCATTGGCCTATTTTAAGTACTCGTCTCATCCTCCCCAGCCTTCAGCAACCAGCACCCTGACCAGTCAGCAGCCATCAACACTGAGGCAAGACCCTCCACCACAAGGAAATCATGACCTGCTAAAAGCTCAGATGATGGTTAGCGTTTTTGCAATAGGATATGTACATTGTTTTTTAGACATAATGCTATTGCACACTTACTAGATGACATATCATGTAAACATAATTTTTATATGCATGGGGAAACCGGAAAATCCTTTGACTCCCTTCCTTGCAATTGTTGCTTTATTGCTGTTCTGGAACCCACCTGCAGTATCTCCAAGGGATACCTGTACCTCTTGAGTTGTAAGCTTTCTTTTTAAAAAAAACTAACAACCAAAACTAGTTCTCCTCAGGCTTCTTACCCTGTAGTGTCAGTTGGGTGGGTTCTCTCCTAATGTTTCCTTAGACTTAAAGAAATTACAGCTTTTTAACAGGCCTCCTGTGTTCACAGTCCCAGGAAAAAATAGGGTTGAATTCCCACATTCGAGTCATCTTGCCTTCTTCCTCTCTCATTGAATGTGCTGGAAAGATCCTCCTGTTTTTATTTGCAAAACATTTTTCTTTCCTGATTCTGGACTCTGTCAAATTCCAGGCCCCACTGGAAACCTTGGTGTCTGGGCTTCGTAGATCATCAGCTCTTCGGTGTCTGCAAGAACTTATTTACAAATTATCCCTTTTGTCTTCCGATAATCAAGTCGTTCCTCTTCAGCATTAAAGCAAATGACCAAAGTCTGATTCCAGTTGCTCTTTGTAGTCTGACGGTGTTAGGGAGAAGTTGAAATTGAAACCTCAACTTGCTTAATTGTCCAACATTTTACTTTTAACTTCGTGCTTTAAAGGAAAGGGCAAAAGCTGTGAGTGTGAAGTGTGTCTTCAGTGATGATTTAGACCCTTCTAATCATGATTCAGGCGTGTCTTTGGAGTGTTCCCTCTCCAGAGTCTACAGCTTCCTCATTCGTGCCTCAAGGGGTGTGAAAGAATGTGGCCCAGGTGCCACCTGATGCATGAGTTTCCACATCTTTTACTTAATAAACAGCACTGGAGTGTGTACCAAAGACATTGTTAGAGGCCTTCGGGTTGTCCATTGCTCACAACTTTCTCTTCTACTCCTTCTCCCTTCCCTGGATGTCCAGCGGGTCTCCTGGGTTGCTCTGAAGAGTTTTCTTCTAGAGAGGGGTAAAGATGGGAGAGGGCTTTCAGTTATATCACATGGAATTGCCATGTTTATATGTCAAGATCAGTAGACTATCGATAGTTTTGTGAGGTTCCACCTAACGGTTTCTCCTGATAAATGTTCTACCTCAAACAAGTACATTTTGAAGTGCGCGTTGGCCTACAACCCACTGTGGAGTTACTTAAAACAGAAGCTTCAAGTTTTTCCAATCAGGAAACTCATGCTTCCTCCTTACCTGTTTTATTTTTTTTTCTGAGAATCACAGAAATAACAGACAAAACCCTCATATTTGGAGAAACTCGTGTATTTTGAGTCTGTTGCGAAATAAGTAGAAAATCCGTTGGTCCCTGTGATAGAATTTTTTTCTGAAAGTTCTAAATGGGAGTTATCATGGAAACTGCTTTGAGACCTTAACTAGAGCGTGCACTATAAATAAGAGAGGAGCAGAAGATTAATAAATCTGATAAAGCTGAGAAAGAAAACTTAAAATAAGAAATGAGGACTGTTCTTTAGTTGGGGCATTAATACGGCCCTGAGTGTGTGTGTGTGTGTGTATATATATATATGAAAATCAAAGACTTGCTAAAGGCAGGGAGTGTGAAGCCGTAGCTACTAATGTGTGCTTAACTCTATTGCCTGGGAGATTTTATTAAATGCAGCGGCCAAGGAAATTGACCTCACTTTTTTTTTCCTTTTTTTGGGTTGGATCCTTGCTCACGTCACATAAATGAATAGAGCTGACAATTTACTGGCTCATCAATGAAACAATATTAAATTATGAAGATGTAAGGAAAAAATCCTTCGCTAACATTGTTGCAGTTTGAAAGGTAAGCTGCCCCCTACAAGAGTAGGAGATATTAATGTTCGTTTCCAAACCTATATAACTTAAGGCCAGGTGATACACATTATAGGATGAAGTGGCTTCTTGATGACTTTGATTTACTGTGGTCCTGGCATGTATCTCATTAACAACATTCATGAAGAGGCTCCCACGTTTCTCTCATTCTGTCTTTTAAAATGCAAAAAAAACCATCGTTTTTCATGCTTCTAAAGTGTTTTATTTTATGGAATATTCTGACAAATTTGACTTTACTGAGTATGTGTTGCAGAGACCCTGGGGTTTCCTTTTGAAAAGAGCCTGTTTTTATTGATTCACTATATTGGCCATTAAGCCATGGCTGTCAGGGTTAGACTGTTTCTGAATTCTTGTCTTTGGGGCTGCACAAGAAGCAAAATGCTGTTTTTCTTTATATCTTGTCCTGTGCTTGAGATAGGAAGCCTTCTCTTCTTAATTCTGTCTTCTGTGAACTTACTAGAAGTACTTGGCATGCCATCTATTACCAATTGAATACCTAGCACTTTCAAGTGTGCCTAGATGTTGTCTTTTTCACTTTATTTTTGAAGGAAAATCGTCCTACTGTTCTTGGTTACCATCAGTTATTCAGTTGGTCAACCAGACCCAGGTCCGTCTCATGCATTTGTGAGCCCGGTTATAATGACAATCCGATAGGATCAGAATATGGAGGTTCTTTTTGGTGGAACCGTCCCTGCTTCCATCTGACTCACAGATTTGTTCACAACTCACGAAAGGTGACCCCCCCCACACACACCCCATGGCAGCTCTTCCAAGGTCATACTGGTGATTTACCTGTTACCCCCCAGTCCCAGCTGCAGAGGCTGGTGCAGAGTAGGTGTGCAGGAAATCTGTGCACGCTCCCTGACGGTGATGCCTCCCCACCCCACCCCCCAAATCAGTACTGAACCCTCTGCAGTAAGTCAGATTTTCTGAGCAGCATTCAGCAGATTTTTGCTTCAATGTGGAAAATGGCACTTTAGAAGTCGAATTACCTTTTTCATGGCACCCAAGTTGCTTAATTTGCAAATTGAGAATAATTTAGGCAATGGGAGAATATGTTTCCATGTGTGAAGTGGATTGAAATGAGTTTTGTGTTCTCTGCTCCTTCAGCTCAAACTATCAAAAAATGGAGATCTGGCCAAAAATCATTCAGTTATATGATTCCGGGATATCATCTGTTGTTTTGCGTGGCATCAGTTTAGCTTTAATTATTGGTGATACTTAAAATCTGTGCTTCTGATAAACTGCGAGTGTGCCCTGCTTTAAGGAACCGGAATGGGCTTCAGATTTATGCTTATGGTGCCTTTGCATGAAGGGACAGTTATTTGTGCTCTAAAAATACCTTGGCTTTATAAAATAATTTATCACAAGATTCCTTTAAATAACCAGCTCTCTCAGAGCATTCAAAATATGATTTGATTTGAAAAATCAATGTCCACTCAACTTTTCAAGAACACATCTGCTTTGTAATGTGAGGCAGGTGAAGGGAGAAAAACCAGGCAAGACGGAATGAGGATCTTAGGTGAGCTGAATAGGAATTAATTTTAATTTAGAAAAGAATTTACTTTTCTAGAGTTTCCCGGGGAAAACACCTTCACCTTTATCACCTCCAAAGTACATAAAAGGAAAAAAAAAAAAAAGCAGGCCAATTTGAGTTTGGAGAAGATAAATCTATTTCTCTGGTGGGTCGCATTCTGCATTATGCATGTGCGTAAAAGTGAGGTTTGCTTTGATCCTGACTATTAAAAGTTTATTTTTAAACTCAGACTGGGCAGGGATCCAGCGATGCTCTTTCCCCCTGCAGCACATCCTGGTTTCAGGTCCTCAGCCCGGCGGAATGGAACTAAGCAGCAGGAAGTAGTTGAAAAGTGTGGAGACTTGATGAGTGTTGAGGGTTTTTTCCCCCCTTCTTCCCCTCCATTTTTGAAATTCAAATTGAATGCAATTTTCAGCTCATTTGAGCCAGAATATACTGTTGCTGAGCTTCAGTGGCTCTTAAATTCAAACTCACAGGAGAAAACAGATATCATTTGTCACAGAGGGTGGGAGAGAGAGAACACTCCCCGCATTTTATTCATGGGAGGCAGAGCTCTAGTAACTAATTCAAACCTTTCTGACTAATCGACTAATCATTCACCAGCAAACTTATCAACTAATCAATGAAACCTTTAAGACACTCATCTTCGGAAGTTGGGAGCAATTTCCCCCTCCCTTTAAAACAAAGTCATTGTTCAAGTCTATTTTTGTATTGTTGGGATCTTAATACCTTTTTTTGCAAACTGAGACAGACTATCATGGCAATCTTTTTCCTGCCCTTCCTGACAATTTTATTGTTTCCATCTTTAATGTCTTTGTCAATGCTCTTTATTTATGACCGAGGATTAGCAGAAAGCCTACTGCTGGCTGAGTGAGGCCAAAAATTTTGAGTTTTTTTTTCTTCACCAAATGGACTGCCTGAAAAAGAGTCTTCTTTCTTGGGGTAAATGTAAATACCAATTAAAAGAGGAAGACCCACTCGTGCAGTCCTTGAGTTTGCAAGTGTGTTATCTTCAGGGTGGCTTCTTCAGCATGGCTTGAGAATGCCTCTCAGGAAACTTCTGCCACTGGATATGTGCCCGGGAAATGCAAATGATTTGAACAAATGATAATCTGAAATCCCTGCTCTAATTTCAGAAAGGATGTGATGTTGCAATTCTGGTCCTGAAATATAGGTTTTATGCCTTACCGCTGGTGCTTATCTTTGACTGTTTTAATGTAATCCAAAATTTCCATGGGAACATGAAGTCCATTAGCCTTCTCTCCTCCTCTTCCTCCTCCTCCACCTCTTCCTCCACCTCTTCCTCCACCTCTTCCTCCACCTCTTCCTCCTCCTCCTTCCTCCTCCCTCCTCTTCCTCCTCCTCCTCCTCCTCCTCCTCCTCCTCCTCCTCCTCCTCCTCCTCCTCCTTCTTCTTCTTCTTCTTCTTCTTCTTCTTCTTCTTCTTCTTCTTCTTCTTCTTCTTCTTCTTCTTCTTTCTGTCAAGGTCTGTGAGAGACAATTATGATGTTATTTCAAAGTGAGTAAGAGAAAAACAATGCTCCCTAAATATTATCTCTAATGAAATTAGCTCCTACCCATCACATTTGGAGTTTAAAAATGCTCTGCAATGAGTATATGATCAAGCCATATATATTTGTGCTTATGTGTGTATGTGTCTACGTGTCTCCAAGGTGTCCAAGAATGTGACAGCAGGAATTTCTAAATAGTCATTTTCACATTAATAAAGGCGTCAATGACTTTATCCTCTATGTGGTAATGTGCTTGTGCATTCGGCCCCTGGTAGCAGACATTTATTTCATTGCTTTTATAAAAAGGAATACCCTAACTTGTTAACCTGTTTTCTCGCTATTATACCTTAAGACCATATTGTTGTTTCTTTGACTTCAGTATAAGAAGCCAAAAACCTACCTTGACAACCTACCTTTTAGTTAATTACTAAGGTAATTAATAGAATTTTAACTTTTCTTCTAAAATATCAGATTGCTTCAATATGCAAGTAATTACCGACTGCTTCCTATATGATAGACATTTGTTGTACTAAGATTTGTAACATATAGAATAGTGACTTTCTAAATCCAAGTGAGGTAGACATAGGAGATGAAGTATCAGCATCAGCTAGGCAGAGAAGGTAAAGCTTGAGAAGCCCCCAGGTTCTCAAATGATTCTCAAAGATGTAGTCCTTCTCCTTGTCCCCAGGTGGTAGCCACTGGTCTGAAACAAATATGATCTAACTTGGAGGTGGGAAAAGGATGATACACAAAAATCAGTGAAAAGGATAAGAAATATGCATTTTTAGGTGCTAAATGTATCCTGTTCCTCAAACAATGCTTGCATCACTGGGTAGGGGAAGGCAAGTGGGATGCTGTCATCCTGCATTGTAAAGTGGGTAGGGACGGGGGTCAGTGGAGGGAAGGGGGGAGACCCAGTTCAGGAGGGAGGAGAAGGCTGGAGTAGAAGGGAGAACATTTGAAGCAGGGGCTCAGAGGTGTACTGGAGCTTAACTCACACCCTGAGGGCCAATTGTTAAATTTCTAGAAATTTCATGAGCCAGCTTTTATGACATATTATTAAAAATTAAATTACATAAATTTATGACAATTAAATTATATAATCTTATATGATTATTAATATGTATAATATATAATTATATATTAATTATATATGTATAATTATAATTAATTATATATATTATAATTATATAATATATAATTATAATATATAATTATCATATATAATTATTCTTATATAATAAATCAACTATACTAAAAACAAATGTAACAAATACTGAAAATCATCACTTCCTAATTATTTCCCCTTATGCATTGCCATCACCTCTGCTCTTGAGATGTGCGCATCGTATCTGCATGGTAAAAATATGTGCTGCTGTGACATGTTGCCCATCTCTTCCCAACTGCACATTCCCTGATGCCGTGTTGGTAGCATGGGTGGATGGGTTAAGCATCTGCCTTTGGCTCAGGTCATGATCTTGGGGTCTGGGATCCAGCCCCATGTCAGGTTCTCTGTTCGGCAGAGTCTACTTCTCCCTCTCCCTCTCTCTCTGTGTTCTCCCTCTCCCCTGCCACCCCCCTCTGACTCTCAAAGAAAATAAATTAAAAACAAATAAAATGGGGAGACTGGGTACAGAGAAGTGAAGAGTCTGGCCAAGGAAAGGAGTGTGATTCAAATGCAGGCAGTTGCACCTAGAAGTTCACTCTGTTTGCTGCTGTCCAGTGCAAAAATGACAAACCACAGTGACCCGCCACCTGGAGCATTTCTGAGAAACTGAACTAATAGTATCATTTAGGAGTGAGAAGGGCACTCCTTCAGTTGTAGATAATTAACATTTTGGATGTGGGGAATCTAAGTGACGAGGCCCTCCTAGCAAATCAGCTTAGAGAAGGAGCACAAGCCCAAAATAGAGAAAACCCCTGCACGTAGATGTGAGAAAATATTCATCATCACAGGGATTAAGCATAGAAAGAAAAGCTTTAGGGAAAAAGTAAGTGTTAGGAAGAAGAACAACGAAAAGAAACCGTGATGGAGAGAATGAACGATTGGAAAGGGAAGAGAAATATGGGAGGACATAACGTACAGTGTCATGAAGATAAGGTAGGAAGTTTGTGGAAAGCATTGATAATTAACAACACCAAGGGCTTCGGTGAAATTTTAAAATGGTAACCATATAACTTCTCATCCCAGTTGATCACTTGCAGAGTGAAGGGGGTGCTATCAATAATTGGGCCAGGGAACAAACATAACACGTGAACAGTGATGTATGGTCGCACTAGATTTGCAAATGGATGAAACTGGTAGATTTCTAAGAATTCATGATCATCTGGAAACGATTTCCCTTTAACCAACATTTGCTGAGCATCTCCTGTGAGGAATGCTAAGTGCTGAAGATAAAGGTACATATGGCAGAGTTTAAAAAAAAATATTCTGTTGGGGGAAAACAGAAAATTAGTGGATGAAGCATAACTTTCCTTTGCCACACATACCCAGAAGTAGGCACCATTCACAGTGTATTAAGAGCTTTTTCTACATATTCCTATGGTTATAGAGATATCTATCTAACTAGTTTTGTTTACAGCTAAACAATGAAACGTGCCACATATCAAGCTGCAATTTACTGGTTAAACATATACACATCTTTTCAGGTAAGTAAATATTTAGTATCCTCTTAAATGGACATATTATATTTACCTATTCCCTTACTGATGGACATTTAACCCTTTTTTTCTTGTGTTCTTATTTCTGTGTTCTTATTTATGTAGGAGAGATATCTGGAGTGGGATTGCTGAGCCAAAGTAATTTTACAATAAACCTTCAGTGGATTGTTTAAAAATTATGTAAAATAGCGCTTTTACCAACCTTGTATGAACACTCATTTCCTAGTTAGCCATGGTTGTATCAGCCTCACATTATTATTGGGAAGTGTCTATTACGGTTATTATAATTTGCATTTTAAAAAGTATTAAGGAAGGGGATCCCTGGGTGGCTCAGTGGTTTAGCGCCTGCCTTTGGCCCAGGGTGCGATCCTGGAGTCCTGGGATCGAGTCCCACATCGGGCTCCCGGCATGGAGCCTGCTTCTCCCTCCTCCTGTGTCTCTGCCTCTCTCTCTCTCTCTCTCTCTCTCTCTATGTCTATCATGAATAAATAAATAAATAAATAAATAAATAAATAAATAATTTAAAAAATATTAAGGAAGCTGAGCATCTTAATTTTTCTTGGTCATTTGTATCTTTTTTAAGTGAATTTGCCTTTTCTTATTCTCTTGCCAGTTTTTTCTGTTGAAGTACCCATCATTTTCCTTACCCTTTTTTTTTTTTTTATTTTCCTTACTTGTTGAAACTTCTTGCACACTAAGAACATTAACCCCCTTTCTCCTCATTGTTGCAAAAATCTTTCTCATTTTATTTTTTACCTTTTCATTTTGCCTTTGATTATCGTCACAGAGAAGTGTTTGGATATTTTGTTTTATTTTGTTTTATTTTTTGCGGCTTCACATTTTTCTGTCTGGTTTAGATTGATCCTTCTCCCTCAAAAGAAAGAAAAACAATACTAATTTTATTCTAAAACTTTTATATATTTATATATATGTATATATATACATATATATATATATATATATAAAGATTTTGTTTATTTATTCATGAGAGACACAGAGAGGCAGAGACATAGGCAGATGGGAAAAACAGGTTTCCTATGGAGAGCCCAATGCAGGACTTGATCCCAGAACACTGGAGTCATGACCTGAACCAAGGGCAGATGCTCAACCACTGAGCCACCCAGGTGCCTATTCTAAATCTTTTATATATTTTTTCAGCATAATATTTGATTCCCATAGCCCATAGGCTAGTTGTGAAGATAACTGCAGTGAGTATTTCCATTTCATCTGGTTAGAGCTCTGACTACAGGGCACCTGCAGAGCCATGAGAACCCCAAGGAGGGCACTTGGGTCAGTTGGGTGGAGGGGAAAGTGGGGTGCAGCTGGGCTTCCTGGCGAGTTGATATATGAGCTTAACCTTTAAAGCTGAGATAGGTAGGGTTTCCAGCTGAAGGAAATGGGAAGTTAAGGAGACCTGGAAACTTTGGGATGTCAGTATGTTTTAAACGACAGGGAAAGAAGGGCCATGTGGTTTCATGGGGTGGGGTCAAGGGATAGCATTTTTAATATCAAGGGAGAGGTATTTTTTTCTGAATTTTTCAAAATTTCCACAAAGAGTAGGTATTCCTTTGTGGGTAGAAAAAGTTAATTTTACACTGAAGAAAAAAATGAACCTCTGAGCATGGAATTGAAGAAGCTAAATCATAAGGCTTAGTAAGGGTAAGAAACACCTCGACCTGCAAGATTAGGGATGGGACACAGGACAGGGATCAGTGTTGGAGGATTGGAAGGAATGTGCATGTCATCTTTAATATCCATGTGCCTTCCTCCAGTCACTCTGGGGCCAGATGGTGACAGGTGCCTCCTAACTGAACCTGCCCTTCAGCCTTTCAACTTTCAAGCCTTACTGGGGGCCACTCAAGAATAATACCCCATTATCTATAACGAGGTCTTTCTGACTACCTTGGCAGTGAAATCTCTACAGCATTATCTCATCACACACTTCTAGTTTTCACTCACCATCATGTTCTTCTGCTCTTCGCTTTAAAATGCACAACTGGTATGGGACCTCATGTGTTTAAACTTATGTGCATGACGGACCCCTCCACAAATCTTTGTCAGACCGACTCGAATCCACTTATCCTTCAAGACAAGCTTATGCACCATCTCTTTTCTGCAGCCTTCCCTGACTTCTTCAGCTGGAAGAAACCTAGGTGTTGAAATGTTCCCTTTGGTACCACTTACGATTTGTCCTAAGCCAACAAAATGTAATAGTGATATTTTAGAGTGTAGAGAGTGATACATGGTATAGTGACACATATAGTGATGTATAATATATATTCTAGTTACGTATTCATCCTAAAACAGCAAAGTATATAGTGATCATGTTCCTGACTAGGTTGAAATTTCTAGAAGGGCAAGAACCATGTTCTACTTCTTGCTTCTTGGCCATATTCCACTTTAATACAGAGAATTCTCATCTTCCCTAAAAAAAAAAAAAAAAAAAAAAAAGGTTGGAAGGCTAAGCTCATTTGTGGAAACAGACTCACGGACAGCCAAGGCAAGAGAAGGTGAGGGATGAGAGTACTCATAAAATAAGCAGTTAGAATACAGAGTCATTCCCTTAAGAGCTTGAAGAGAGCATAAATCTAAACAAACCCCAGAAGGAAGTGAGCCTGAGAAAGCACTGAGCATGAATAAGTGGATCACCTGGTACTCACGGTGGAGGGCCCAGATGCAGTTAGACAGGATGAATTGGAAATGGGCCACATTCACATGTTCCTTAGCGTTTGGTGGCCAAAGAACAATATGGATGCAGAAGAGACCTGAGAATATCTGAAGCAGAAATAAAGTAAGAAGAAAGATGGCAAGAGAAGAAGAAGGATATTTGTGAAGAGGGAGAGTGAGTCAGAGAAAGGTTCTTCAGAGGGGATGTGAGTCAGAGAGGAAGATTACATAATCGACTTGGCAGGATGTCTGCAAAGTGAGGACAGTGGTGAGGACGTCAATCCTGGATCTAGACAGGAGAGAGATCCAGAGAAGCCATGAGGGGCCTAATAATTGGGATGAGGTAAGAGTGACATGGTGTGGGTGGGGGTGAGGTGTTTTGGGGTGAGGGGAATCAGGCACAGTTTCTGTGAAGAAACCGTGGGAGGATGGAGGCCTAACAGGCGAGACAGTTGTGTTTGGCAAGGGATCACACTTAGCATCTTTGCAGTTGAATGGCATCGTACACTGGGAAGGGACTGGGGAGGTCTGGTTCAATACTCTCATTTGGCATTTAGGGAAAGAGTATGAAGTGTTTAATGTCACCCCTGGGCAGGCCTCATCACATGCTTCTCTGCTCTCCCTCTACCCCAGTCAAGCGAAACTGCTTTACTTCCCCACACCTGGCGTTCTTTCTCATTCATACCTGCACTTCTCAGTCTGGAATGTTCTTTTCTATAAAATCTTTGTTATTTGCCTCACTCCTATTCACATTATGGGTCTCTGCTGAAAAACATTTATTTAAAGCATCCTCTCCTTAGGAAGGACAAATCCCGAGCATTTGTCTCCTATTTCTAAACGTATAGGGGACAGACATATAGTTGCTTCTTGACTGTTGCTTTTCTAGATTGGAAATTCTTTTTTGTTGTTTTAATTTATTTTTTACTTTTAGTGTTTTTTTGAAGAGAGAGTGTGTGAACAAATGAATGAGGAGGGATTGAGGGAGAGAGAGAGAATCTTAAGCAAGCTCCACACCCAGCATGGAGCCCGAGATGAGCTGAGTCTCACAACCCTGAGATCATGACCTGAGCTGAAACCATGAGTTGGATGCTTAACCAACTGAGCCACCAAGGTACCCCCTGGAAATTCTATTTGGCCCCATCTTTGAGCACTATACTGGTCCTAGTGGTTGCCAAGGAAATAACTCTTGTTAGAAGGAAGGAAGGAAGGAAGGAAGGAAGGAAGGAAGGAAGGAAGGAAGGAAGGAAGGAAAGAAAGGATGGAAGGGAGCAAGGGAGGTACATTTTAAAGTTTTACCCCCAATTGTTGACAGAGCCTGCCATGCTTTTTCTAAAACTAAGCACAATCAGGCTTGATGTAGGTGTGGCTTGAGCATTTATATACAGATTGGGGTGGTTGGGCTTTTATTTCCCTAGTATTTTAACCATTGCTAAGTGTATGTTTCAGTGGCATTAAGTGCATACATGTTGTTTTGTAGCCACCCATCCTCACCACCACCCATCTCTAGAACCTTTTTATCTCAGACAGAAACTGCACCCATTAAATAGTGATTCCTCTCCTCTGTCCCTCCAGCCACTAGCATCCACCATGCTACTTTCTGACTGTGAAGTTTGATTATTGAAGGTACCTCATAAATGGAGTCATACACTTTGTCCTTTTGAGTCTGGGTTATTCATTCAGCATAATGTGTTCAAAGTCCATGTTGTAGCATATATCAGAGTGTTACCTCTTGCTAAAGCGAATAATAGTCCATCGGATATATATTTCACATCTTGTTTTCCCATTCATGAATCTATGGTTATGGGGTGGAGGGACTGATTTTACAGGAGGCCAGTATTTTAAGTCCTAGATATAAAATCTGTCGTGTAATCAAGTACCTGGTGCTGGTCGGTGGTGCCAAGGCTGGTAGATTCAAACAGCAAAGAAAGAGTAGATTGAGGAATCATCCATGTGCATGGCAAAGTCAACAAAAATGTCCAAGCACATGGAGGCTACTTAGGAGGGAGAAGAAATGCTTCAACTGGGCGCCAGCAGCCCTGCGGTGAAGACGGTAATGAAGATGCATGCCATGAATTCACATGGTAGTAATTTTTTTTTTTTTTTTAGTAAATGGCAGTAAATCTTGGTAGTAAATCTTGAGAAGTGGTTGGACTTTGAGTCCAACCCTCAAATGAGACATCATCTTGGAGACAGAGGGGAGAGCTGGATGGAAGATGAAGGGGAGTTTGGCTCTACAAGGCACTTGGGGAAGATGCGATGGCAAAGGAAGAACCAGTGAAGTCTCCATTCAAAGCCACTCTACCATTTTCACAGAGGAAGAGCCCTCAGTGCTACGAGATCAATGAATAATCTATCCTAGAGTCCATTGCAATCCAAAGAACTGGACTAGCTTGGGCTCTTTTCTTCTCCTTGACTTTTCAGTAGTTAGGAAATAATTATTCATACTCGTTCCATCAAAATCCCTTACTTGCCTGAGTTCTTCCTCAGTGAAAGATTGGAACTGGATTAAACTCTTTTCCCTCAACGACTTCTCAGTTACAGTTTCCCTAAGCCTTGAATGACCTTTGAGTTGTCTGCCCCGTGTTCTCCCGGGTTAAAGAATAGTCAGATTTTTGTCTCATCCTGTTCGAAGCTGGTGTTCTTAACGGTCCGGGAACTCCATTCGGTCTTGCCATTGTCCAGTGTGGCACTGGTCCTGCCCTGGTGAGGACGAGTGCCAGCATTTCTGCAAGCAGCTTGATGAGGGGGGCTCGTTAGGGGCCAAACTCATCAAGCTCAACCTCTCAGCCTAGAGGCAGAGCAAGTCACTTTCCAAGAGACTGCTGGTCCTGCAATTGTGTTGCCTTTTGGAGGTGGTTTTACTTTTTTTTTAAATTTTTTTTATTTCTCCTTCTGAAGTCCAGCTCGTTGGCCCATTTCAAGTTGCTTCTGATCTTTAACTGCTGCTCCTCAGCCCCTTGAATCCATCCTTGGGGAGGCTTTCATTGGTCACTTTGCAGAGTCCCCTCAGGCCAAGAAAGCCTCCCTCACTTTGTTTCTACTTAACCCTTGCCCTTCCTGGTGGTGAGGGGCCATCTCTGGGCCGCCTCCCTTGTAGTCTGTTATTATTTGCAGGTGATTAGCAGGTGGCTTCTAAGCAGAAAGGAACATTGCCCCAGGCTCCGCTCTCCCATAGGCTCTTGCCATTTTGCTACAAAAGAGAAAAATCGAGCCTTTGAACAGTGTATATATACTATTCATGTCCTCAGGAAGAGAGGAATGTCTATAAAATTTCAGGGACAGTATTAGATTTTACTCAGTTATCAGAGGGCTGAACTATTGGGTTATGGTGCGGATTGCTTTTGGAATTAAAAAGAAGCAGTTGCCCTAGCTAGGCGTCGGGTCTTTTAGTAAGAGCTTATTTGAGAATTTCTCTCTAGACACTAATCCCCCAACAAGTTGTATTCCAGTGAGACAGAGTGTCCATGAGATCTAGTAATTGGGGCTGTGTTGAGCTATTCTTCTTGCTGGGGGAGCCAGCCTGGTGACAGCACGCCGTGTTCAGCATTCCACCTGCACGCCGGCTACTCATTTGACCACATGAAAGCTCCCTTCCCTACCTCAGTCCTCCAGGCTTTTTTGTCACCGACTCTGCTACCTTCGGATCCCCCAGGGGAAATATTATATGCTTCTTTCAACATCTTGAGCTACTGTCCATGGCATTAAGTGAAACATACATATATATATATATATATATATATATATATATATATATATATATTTTTTTTTTTTTTTTTTTTTTTTTTTTTTTTTTTTTTCCCCTGAACCATTGCTGCAAATGCTGTGTCCTGCTAGGCTCTTCCCTCCCAAAAGGAGCCAGTTCATTCACCTGAGTTTTAAATTGCCAGTTTGTCTCCTATTGCTTTTTAGTTGAAAAATAAAATTAAAAGCCCATCAGAACTTCTTGTCCTCCTCTCCTGTGCAGAATAAACATGACCAAAGCACTCGATTTTTGGATTCGGGGTGTGCGGGAACCACATGAACATACACCGATTCAGTGCTGTTCCGTGGATGTTCTCAGTTTTGCTGGGCGGAGGCTGGTTGCGTCAAAGTCGCTGGTCGTGTAGCAGAGTAGGCCAGAAAGCAATTCCTCGGGTTCTCGGACTCTGGATTTAATTCTTTACGCATATACGAAGGTACAGTGTGTCCCTCAGAGCACCTGGCCTGATCCATCTGTTTCGGTGTGTCCCAGATGTGCCCAGACCTGCTGGGCAGGAGCCTGGCACTCTGTATTTTCACAAGCGCCCCAGGTGCCCCTTTGGGTCCAACAACGCTGGGAAACACTGATCCATTCATTCCCGGGTTTTGCTTGCCAAGCTGTACCGGATCTTGGGGTTGTCCGAGAGGGCGTGGAGTTGTTTATGTGGCCTTTTTCTCTTGCTTGGCTCAGAATCTTTTGTCCCAAGGAGATCATGAACATTGAACAGCAGGCCCATTTTAAACAAACCAGGAAAAGAGGGAGCCTGCTTTAAACAAAACAAAACAAAACACAACAACCACATACACACACACACAGAAACACACAAAAAACCCATAACCAAAAAACACAAACCGAGGGGTGTGTTCTCTTTTATTTGAGAATAACCTTAGGAGGTATAAAGTTGAAATAGTCCTCAGGGCTACTGCTGCTGTCTTGCTGGTCTCAACATGTTTTATATGACAACAGTAATAAAGGCTGTTTCGCCATCCTGTTTAAATCACAAAACCAAGTGGATTCTTTGTTTCCCTGCATGAGAACTGCATGTGGTTCCTATTCCCTGATAAGGTGGCTCAGAAGAGTGACCTGTTGCGATGACCTGGAAATCTTCTCGAGTATAATCCTCTAGATAGTGGTAGATGATAGAGAAGAAAATCAGGAAGCTTTGACATGTGCTGGGGAGCTGCTGGATGTAAATACACATAAGGAAGACGGTGCACTTTTATTATCTATTGAATAAGGCAGGCTGGGGACTGAGGGACGATGGAACACAGTATCTTGGGTACATAATTGAGTTTCACATTTTCTCACCTTACCTGGTGCTGCTCTGCTGTTTGCCCCAGTCACATCTCTGCCCTGCCATCAGCACACCCAGGCTGGGGCCACAAACTGTAGCGACAACAAAAAAAGCCACGACATTAGCCTTTCGTGTATTTGCCGCACTCTTTGGATTGCCATGGCAACAATAGTTTTAATTATGGAGAGGCACAACGATAACTTGTATATCAGATGTGGCTCACTTTTCCCTGTGGACAAAACTCTGATTTGAGAGCGGCTTTGTATGTGGATTTTCCTTCTAGGCTGGATTTTATTATCTGCTCTAACAGACAGCTCTTTCGCTCCATGGAATGAACCAGAGAAAGCTGAAGGACTACTGGCTGAAGGGGCTGCTGGACAGAGGCCCTGGTGGAGACGACTGGACCTTTTTGTCTCAGAGGCAGCCCGGTGCGCTCATCCCCTAGGGATTTCAGAACCAAGCAAGCCATTGCTCTCAAGGGCTGCTCTTGGCTTCCCCTGTTGACCAGTGGAAAACCATGCGTTGGGACAGAGACTTGCACGAAGTACCATCTGGTAGTCATCCTTGACAACCTTCAGGATTATGCTGGGGGTGGGGGGCTGCTCACAGGTAGTTCCATTGCAGTAGCAGGCATGGGAATGCAGAAATCACAGCAGCTCTCCAATCAGAGCTGTGGGGGGAAAAGGCAGGAGAGAGCACATCTTCCTATGCATGTGCCCCCTCCTACCCCCAACCCCTCTTTGTTTATGGATCTGCTTGCCCATCCTTTGAATTTCTCCATAGGCTTGAAGAGATACCACACCACATCTAAATATTTCTGGGCTTCCTCATTCTGAAAGCTCTTGCAAAGCTAAATAATCTTCCCCTTAGGTAAACATAAATCATTGTCTACCTTCTTTGCTCCTTGAGTAGACCTTTTGATACATTCATTAATTATGGCTGCTGCCTGGTGGCATAGCGATGGCTGAGTCACTGCTGTGAGCATCTTTCCTGGAACGCCCCCATTTGTGACACCGAGCCCTAAAATCCCATTTGGTGTTAAAGAGGCCATTCTTTGCGATGGACAGCTGGTTGGGAGCGAGTAGCAGCAACATGCCTGCAAAAGGCAGCAGTGTGGTCTCAGGAGTGAGGGTAGGAGAGGGAGGACACAGGGGACATTGATGGAATGATGTTGTCCTTACACAGGGTGCAGCTGTTTCGAATCTCTGGCAACCCCGGAATAAGACCTTGATCCTCTGCTCTGTAGATCTGCAGCCTCCATCAATAGGGCCAGTTCATCACAATCCCGGCTTTGGAAGGCCAGAATGCCCATGCAGAACTGTTTAGAAATAGGCACCATGGTTCTGCTTTCTGATCCTTTCCCACATTATTAAAAAAAAAAAAAAAAAAAAAAGAAAGAAAAGAAGGTCCTGATTTTTGGTAAATCTTGCTTAACTAATGACACAGTCTCTGTTTGTTTTGCTTCCACATTCGGGAAGCTTTGCGGCTATGATTTTGATTTTGGAGTTTAGGCATGTTAATTAAGCCTTTGTTTGAAAGCAGAGGGGTTCTGTTTCTTGTTTGTTAGTTTAATAAGATTTTGTGTTAAGAATGGCACTGAGAATCTGTCAGAATTAGCTTGGCTGCATATGTGTAGCTCAGTGCTTTGAGACTCTTGAAATGTCTGTTTTTAGGACATCAGCAGGGGGCTAATGAAAAGGCTTTGTTGATTTTAACGAATTGCAAGCCACTGTAGCCAAAATAAATATAATCTGCTTTTTGGATTAGTTGTCACAGATGATTTTACCTACTAACAGTGATTAAGGAACCCGAGTGGACCAGAAACATAGCAGCTCTCCAGTGACTCCTGCTAAAATAGCAATAAACAGAAGTAAATAAAGACTTAGGGCATTAGTTATCTTTAATAAACAGTGACACCAAATATACTGTGTGCAGGCGTGAAGAGGTGGGAGTGGGGGTGTCGGGGAGACTGGGGTGTCAAATACGTGCAAGGCACCCGATCGCTTAAAAAAAACCCAGAGCGCTCGCTGGTGACGTTCGTCTGGTGTAGTTGTACCTCATTAGGAAGTGGTGAGAAAGCCAGAGCCATCTCCTGCTTTCCCAGCCCCCCTCCAACACCAATTCCAGTCATTGTCATTCTGCTCTCTCCGTCCCGTGGACTCTGGGACCAACGTGGAAATCCTGCAACTATAGGATTAGAGTATGAAAATCAAGGACATGCTAATTATTTGTGTAATTATTAACCTCCTTGCTGCAGTGATGCTACCCAGCCATGAGCGGGAGGCCAGCACTGTATCCTTCCCTGTATTTTTCTACCCGGATGAGAATGACTTACCCTGGCTGCCAAATGTGGTGCTCAGATTTCCCCGGGACAGTCTCATGGTGTTTTCCCTCATTGCTGCTTGACCCAGAGAAGAGGTTGTGGCTGAAAGCGTCTCAGGTGCAGTGTCTGAGGACCCGCCGATAGATGCCTTTGGTAGGCCAACATCATAGTGGGTTTGGTGTGGGTTGGTTTTTTTTTCTTCTGATTTTTAATCTCATCGAATATTTTATTTTATTTTATTTTATTTTATTTTATTTTATTTTATTTTATTTTATTTATTTTATTTTATATTTTATTTTATTTATTTTATTTTATTATTTTATTTATTTATTTATTTTATTTATTTTATTTTATTTATTTTATTTATTTCATTTATTTATTTATTTATTTTATTATTTTATTTTATTTTTTATTTTATTATTTTATGTTTTATTATTTTATTTTATATATTTTTAAGATTTTATTTATTTATTCATGAGAGACAGAGAGAGAGGCAGAGACACAGACAGAGGGAGAAGCAGGCTCCCTGCAGGGAGCCCGACATGGGACTCGATCCCAGGCCTCCAGGATCACACCCCAGGCCGAAGGCAGGTGCTCAACCACTGAGCCACCCAGGGATCCCCTCATCGAATATTTTAAACCATGCTGTGGACACGCTCACCTTAGATGGCAAAGCAGGTGACAAACAGAGCTTTCCCTAACTTCTTTCTCCCCTGGAGGGTGGATACTGTTGTATTTGTTTACAGATGCAGAAACTGGTGTGCCCGAGGCCTGCAGATGAGTCCTGGCAAAGCCCAACAATAGAACAGTGGCCTTCTCGTACCCTTGGGAAACCCACGTGTTAGTTGTACCACTGACTGGCCAAAAGCAGCGCATAGGCCCACTCAGGGGTTTCAAAGATGATAATCTCACCCTTGGCTGTCCACCCTCAAGAACGAATTGCTACCGTTTCTTAAGTTCTTTTTTTTTTTTTAAATAATTTAGACATTTGCTAGTATTTTTTTTTGAAGTATTCCTTTTTTTTTTCAAAGATTTATTTATTTATTTATTCATGATAGACATAGAGAGAGAGAGAGGCAGAGACACAGGAGGAGGGAGAAACAGGTTCCATGGTGGGAGTCCGAGACGGGACTCGATCCTGGGACTCCAGGATCGTGCCCTGGGCCAAAGGCAGGCATCAAACTGCTGAACGACCCAGGGATCCCTGTTTCTTAAGTTCTTAGCGTGTGCCAGGCACTGTGCTGAGTGCTTTGCCCATAACGTGCTTTCTGATGCCTTACAGCAACAAATCTTTTCGTTCTGTAAATATTTCTTGAGCCATCCCCTGTACCCGGCTCTGCTGCAGAGATACACAGCAGGGATTAAAATCGATCCGAATTCCTGCCCTCTGGAAGTCTTTGTTCCACTGCGAGGAGTTAAGACAACATGATACGTTTTAAAATAGTTATTATGGGGGCGCCTGGGTGGCTCAGCTGTTGAGCTTCTGCCTTTGGCTCAGGTCTTGATCTCAGAGTCCTGGAATCGAGTCCCACATCGGGCTCCCTGCATGGAGCCGGCTTCTCCCTCCGCCTGTGTCTCTGCCTCTCTCTGTGTGTCTTTCATGAATAGATAAATAAAATCTTTAAAAATAAATAAATAAAATAGTTATTATGGTAGAAGGTGGTAAGTGCCGTGGAGGGAACGCAGAGGTAGGGAGGTGCTGCGGTTCTAGAAGAGGCGGGTAGGAAAGATTAGCAGGTGGCATTTGAGCAAAGACTTGATGGGGGTTAGGTTGCAGCCATGCAGGTGCCTGAGGGGTGGATGCACCTGCCTGAGGGGTGCATGCGAGGGGAAGCAGTGCAGCGACCCTGGGAAAGGAGCCACCCTGGAGTGTTCTAGGGAAGAAACAGAAGAATGGGAGAGGTCAGTGTGGCGAAGAGGCCAGATGTGAAGGAGTTCACAGCCCCTTGTAAGGACTTGGCCTTTTACCACGAAGAAGATGGGAAGCCCCTGGGAGTTTTCAGCAGAGGAGGGACATGCCCTCTTACATTTTCAGACCCTAAGAGGCAGGTTGCATTTCCTCATTTTACCGATGGAATGCAGGGAGCGCAGAGTAAGTGCAGTGGAGCACTTGGAAAAGTCGCAGTGTGACCAAGGCCCAGAGCCCCCAGCACCCCAGCTGCGCTCCGCCTCCTGCCGAAACACTGGGCTGGTGTCTACGTGATGTTTTTCTTTCCACCAAATGGGAAAGATCTTGTAAATGTTATTTTTAGATGATCTCTTTTGAATATCTGGAGTCAGAGACTTGTGTAACCAGACCTTTCGGGATAAACATTAGCCTCATTAAATTCATTTTCCAAACAAGAGAGCAGAATATATATATATAGTAAAATCCGTAAATTGGGTAAAACTGCCATAGGTCACACAAGCAGGAAAGTGTCAGATCTGGAATTTTTTTTTATAATGATTTTATGTATTTATTCACGAGAGACAGAGAGAGAGGCAGAGACACAGGCAGAGGGAGAAGCAGGCTCTCCCTGCGGGGACATCAATGTGAGACTCGATCCCAGGCCCTCAGGATCACGACCTGAGCCCAAGGTTGTTGTTCAACCACTGAGCCACCCGGGTGTCCCACAGATTTGGGACTTTAATCTAGTTCTGCTGCCTGACTCCGAATCTAATGCCCTGCTTAGGCCATCATGCTGCCTCTACTACAAGCTTATAACATTAGACAAGGAATGAGGTTTCTGTTCTACTTGCACTGAGCCGATGCCTGTAATAGTGACCTTAATATGTGGTTCCTTCTTTTCACCAGTTCTTCCATGCTCCAGGACAGATCTTGGGGTAGATGTCTGATGACCAGATAAGCAGGTATTGAAACCCTGTAGCGAGGGAAGGCAGCCATGGTATTGCATATAGTAGTCAATTGAGGACAGTCCCCAGATTTCCTTTGCTCTAAGTCAGAAATTTCTTTTCCAAATTCTATAAACCACCACTAAGTGATAATAGACCATACTGAATATCTGTAAAGGTCTATTCTTCGTGGCATCATTAAAGATTCTCAACTAATCCCTTGGTGAAAGGCTATGCCTGGTTACACATTCAGTCTTGCCTCCGTATATATGGACAAACGAACACAAAACCCCGACTTTTCTGTTTTCTGGGTCTTCTGTGCAACTTTGATGGGTGTTCGTTATCTTGATCAAATCTTTTGTAAGATTTAAATAATCTTGTGTTCTTCTGTGAGGAGCCATGCCTTGCTATGCCAAGACTAAATTCCGGGTCTGGCTTTTTTGTTTTTTTTTTTAATTTTTAAAAAAGATTTTATTTATTTATTCCACGGAGGGAGGGAGGGAGAGGAGAGGAGAGAGAGAGAGAGGGACAGCACGCACAAGCAGCGGGGGAGTAGCAGAGGGAGAGGGAGAAGCAGGCTTCCTACAGAGCAGGGAGCCGGATGTGGGGCTTGATCCCAGGACCCCAGGATCGTGACCTGAGTGGAAGGCAGACACTCAACCAACTGAGCACCCAGGCGCCCCTGGGTCTGGCTTTTGGAGGAGACCTTATTATATCTAAAATCTTCAGCATTTTGAGGAACTAAACAGTAGTTTTGTAGCATGAGCACAGCATTGCTAGTTTCCTTTTCTAAATAACCTTGGATTTCGACCTTGTCCGTTTTACCAAGGAAGCACTGCTATGTGAATGAATGATATACAATTTCATTTTGCTTCTTGCAGAAGTCTTCCCCGAGTATATTTCTGGAGTCATCACACAGTGTCGTTCTACCTTCTTCTAGGGTTTACCTGCCATCTACCACCGTTTCCCTGAATAACCTAAGAGGATGTCTGCGATACTCAGCCCTAGACTTATTAGAATAAAATGTAATACAGGTGCTCTGTTCATTTTCCATGGAAGTCTTAGGTGCCTGGCATTTTGAAATAAGAGGAAGTAATTATCTTGTTATACTACTATCCACTGACAGGTGGGATGGACCTGTGCAAAAGCTTGATTCTGCTTAAAATTCAAATTAACACCCGGTCAGCTCTGCGGTAGGATAGAAATGTGATATTCCTCCCACATGCAGGACTAATTTGGGTGTGCAGTAGTAGGAGTTGCTTTTGTCTGATTTCCAGAGAAGAGGCCTAGCTACGGTGATAGCCTGTTTGTTTTTCCCTTATGTTCTTTAAGACAAGAGAGAAAAGAGCGTATTCTGTTTTAATAAGTTATTAAGGAAGCAGACTTTGTTTCCTAGAAAATCTAGTTCACCTAGCACAGGATTGATCCTGGTTGGTGTTCCCATTTCAGAGCTGGTTTTCTGTTTGAGCTCAGGGCTCTCGCTGTGTGATTGGCCTCCTCACCAAAGCCTTGGAAATAGGCTGTGTCTCAGTTCAAACCCATAAGTGCGGTTCCTGGAGTGATTAACGATAAATTGAACGTAGAAGTATTGGTGCCGTGTAGATGGCGTTTTCCTTACAAAGGGATAGGCAACTGTCCTTTGCTCAGCAGGTGACTTGGAATTAGCAAACCCTTGGCTCTGGCGGATAGAGCAGGAACCCGAGGAAATAGGCGTACAAGGCCTTCTTCATCTTTTTTTTTTTTTTAATTTTTATTTATTTATGATAGTCACACACAGAGAGAGAGAGAGGCAGAGACACAGGCAGAGGGAGAAGCAGGCTCCATGCACCGGGAACCCGATGTGGGATTCGATCCTGGGTCTCCAGGATCGCACCCTGGGTCAATCGCTGTGCCACCCAGGGATCCCGCCTTCTTCTTCTTCAAAGTTATGGCAAGCTAATTGTCCATAGTTTCTTGAGTGGTTTGCTGTAAATAGTTTTACTCTGAAATGGATAATTAGGGAAGAAAGTGGATTTATATCAGTTTATATGTGAAACTGAGATAAAAATATGTAACAGCTAATACCAGATATTTAATTATTATCACTAGTATTGCCTGTAGTTTATGAAATGTTATATTACTCACTTGATGTTCATGATAAGTCTGTGATGGGGGTAGTAGAGGCTTCATTACCCTCACGTTATAGATTAATAAAGTTCAGAGTTTGATTTATCTAAGGTCACGGACCTTACCTGGTTTTCTCGTTTTCTTGCTGCTTTTTTCTCAGATTCTCTTATTTGAAATATAGGCGTTTTACAATTCTCTAACATTGACTTTTACAAATTATTTTTCTTTTTACCTAATGCTCTGCCTTAGGGTATGTATTTGTTCTATTTTAATTCAAATTGCAATTAGCTTATCACGGAAATTTGAGTTAGGAAGAGGTCACTTAGATTGTTAGCATTTTTTAAATCTCATAGTGGAAAGGTCAAAGAATAATAATAAAGACAAGAAAGACGGGAGAAGAGGGTTGGAAGAAGTTTGACATCAGGAAGATGATGAGCATACAGTGTGTCCATGTAGAGAAGCATGCACAATCTAGAACAAGAGAGAAGGAAGACTGCACTTTATTTTCCCCTTTCAAATCGGTAACAAGTGGCAGTCCCATTTCTTTCTCATCAAGGTACAGAGTTGAGGTAGGATGAGATGACGGAGGTTTTCCTTCAAAGGGACAGTGGGTCACACGTTGGTGTTCTAAACTCTCTACGCACGCATAGGTGCCTATATTTATTAGTATGTCTAAAATGAAGGTTAAGAGAATTTTTTTGAGTATTTAAAGTAAACTTTAAAAGTCTGTATCTGAAAAATAGGAATTTTCCCAGGAGTAAACAAAATTAAGACTCCCAGAAGCTGATGTTTGGAACAAAATTACAAATGCCTTTGTAAATTTTAAATTTGGCAAAACATGGTCTACCATCACTTAAAAATAACGACTTTAAAAGGGCTCATAAATAAAGACATAAAAGGCATTTTGACATTTAATACAAAAACAGCATTTTGATGAACTGGGTAAAAATGAATCATAGACATATGGATTACATATTACTTATAGTGTGCCTGAGTTTCAAAATTGAGGCAGTGGAAATCTGGCAAAATATTTTTGGGAAATTTGCTATATATACTATATTTAAAAAGAGGTGAAGATGAACTCCAGACTGCTATGATTGCTCATGACATTGAATTTGATAACTTTTCATTCGCATCTAAGAAATTCTTGTGAAATAGCTCAATCTGTTCATGTGCTGTGGAAGTGAGTTGTTGGAGACAGTGTATACCAATTTCATTTGGTCATATACTCAATCAACAAGAACTTATTACCGAGTGCTCACTGAATGCCTGGATTTGTCTTAGGCACTGTGACAGCTTCCAGGATGGTAACATGAACTGTGGACTCCAGCCTCATGGGAGCAGTAGACAGTGGTAGAAAGGAGCTCACATATTTCTGGGTAATTCAAGTGCTTTGGGATACCCCAAAAGAGACTATAGAGTATTTACTGTGTATCAGTCTCTGTGTTAGCCTTTATGTTTATTATTAGGTGTCATTGTTAGCTCTTCATAACAATGGGGATTTATTATTCCTTTCTAATGGATGGAGAAACTCATGTTTCATCAAAATGTATAGATTAAGTGATTTTTAAAGTGGTGATGGTAGTCTGCTATGTTGATGGCTCCAAATGACCCTCACCTTCTGTATTCTCACCCATGTGTTGTTAATACCCCGTTGAATCATTTTTATTTTTTTTAAGATTTTATTTATTCATGAGAGATACAGAGAGGGAGGCAGAGACACAGGCAGAGGGAGAAGTAGGCTCCCTGCCTGGAGCCTGATGTGGGACTCGATCCCAGGACCCCGGGATCACCCCCTGAGCCAAAGGCAGATGCTCAACCACTGAGCCACCCAAGTGTCCCAAAGCCCCCTTGAATCTTGGATGGCCCAGAGATTCACTTGAACCAATAAATCATGGCCCAAATGACACTGTTTCAGTTCCAGACCTAAGCCTCCATTGGGCTAGCAGCTTCTGCTTTTGTAGCATTGGGAGTCCTGAGTCACCTAGGAAAAAAGTCTAGTTACCTGTTGGAGAGACCCGGTGCTGAGACCATGTGGAGAGACACATGGTGTGGAAGAGGCCCTGAGACTGCTGGGAGGGTGAGAGGAAAGCACAGCTAGCTGACATCTCACCCCAGCTAGCCCCTCCCCAGCTAGCCAGCTGAGTGCAGTGGCTTGAGGGGCCACGAATAAGATCAACAGAAAAGGTGTCCATGTGTAGAAGGATGAGCAAATGCAATGGTGGTTGTTTTCTGCTGCAGAATTTTGAGCAGTCAGGTGGCAAGAGAAGACCAGAGCGGTGGCTGAGTAGGATTTGAACCCAGGTCAGTCTGACCCCAACATATGCTTTTTCTCACTGTGTTTGCTCTGCTTTGAGTCAGTGGGGATGGGGGAACAAAACAGAATTCAGTAATATTTGCACCCCTCCCCAAGTAGTCTGCATCTGACCTGAATGAATCGTGAAAAGGGAAGAGTTGGAAGACTTTTAACTTTGTGTCTTAAAGGAAAAGAGAAACCTACCAGTGCTAGGACCCTCCCCGACGGCCTTCTTGCTCTGTGTACCTTGTAGTTCATGCATCAGAAGAAACGGGAGCAGATGGCCCCAAATTCTCATGCCTGGTACTCTTCCTGGGCAAATGCCATGTAAATGTTTGTATTGACTTTATTTAGAATTATCAAACTAATAACTGATGCTAATGAATTCCTCTCTTTCACTTGGGAGTTGATAAAGTGAACGCGGATAGAAGCTTTAAAAATTACACAAGTGCAACACACACATATACACATGGGGGATGTTATGAACGGTGGCATGAAACAAATGGTGATCAAAAGATATGAAACGAGGGCAGCATGCAGCGGTCAGGGAGAGTGGAGGGTCCCTGGCTGGTGACACAGGGGAGCACTTGAAAGGATAGTTTTCTGGCAAGTCCACGTTTGAAGTGATGTCATCTTTTTTATTCTCCCAACTCAATTGCTTCTCTGAAGCTCATTCTTTCCATTCTGATGAGGAGCAAAAATGTGACATCAAAGGTTAATGCTTGAATTGAGATGAAAGAGAGGAAAGTGGGTGGGCGCGTGTGGTGCGTACACACACACACACACACACACACACACACTGAGATATAGAAAGAATCACAAATGACTAAAAGTTCTTAAAAGTATGATATAAAGGAAAATAGCCATCTTCCTCCCCTGATACATAGTTCACAAGATCACCTGGAGTTTGGATGTGAACCGGCACGGTGCATACCAATGAGGGTGCTATCACGGGCTGCTTCCTTTGGAGGCTTGTGGTGGTAAAGTGCATGGAAATGGGCATGTAGTAGCATCAGCACTTCCGGTCCTCACAGCAAGTTCTTGATCTGCTGAAGCAGCCGTTCTTGGGTCCTGTGTTTGGCATTACCGTGCTATGACTTAGTGTTGTTTATCCAGTCCTCCTTAGGAGATGATCTTGAGTAGACTGCCCTGCGTAGTCTATGTGGGCAGTGCCATGACACTAGTGCACATTTCTCTAATCAAGAACACATTTCCAGGGTTGTGTGTGTGTGTGTATTTTTTTTTTTTTTAGTTATATTGCCTTTTTGCATTGGATAGTTACATAGGTTTACTTTATACTAGTGCAGTCTGCGTGTTGAAGGAACACTTTCTTCCTGTTCCCTCTCCACCTCACCTACAACTACTCAAGGAGAGTAGAACACGTCCTTGTTTTTCTCCACGTTGCTCTAACTTGTGGCAAACGGTTGGCTTCTTCATGCCAACCCAGAGATGAGAGGGTGAGGAGCAGACTGGCTTCTGGGCATTCTTTCAGAAGCAGAGCAGAGGTGACCCTGATGCTTCATCCTGCCCATCTTCTTCAAAAAACCCCACCAAGTGAGGGACTAGAAGCTTCCTTGGTACCTGGGGCCCACAGGATGCCCATCGGAGCTCTGTGAGGAGTGGTGGCAGTCTCTAGTAGCCAGACTAATAGATACCTAGCAAATGGAAGGGAGTCTAAGGAGCCCCTTGATGGAAACTGGTGGAAAGTTAAGGGAGAAATGTGAATATAGACATGTTTTTATATACTACTGATGAATACTGTTCTAACTCCAGTTTCTTAGATTTATGTTTGAATCATTGAACAAAAGTCTAGGAGATAATACTTGAAAATAAATTCCTCCTGTCCTTTGAACATTTTCTCAGGACCTAGGATTTCTGGTGGGGCAAAGACAGAGGTGTGGGGTCTGCTTTCTGTTGGGGGCCGGTCTGTTGAATCCTTATATCTGCCGCCAGGCAGCAATTATAGCGCCGTGCCTGATAGGCTGCCTTAGGGCACAAGGGATAGGTGACCTCGATCGTGGTCACCAGGAATGCCGGCATTGGGTACCCCCTGGTTTAGGAGAGGAAGTATCAAGGGTTAATGTGCACACGAATAAGCCATTCACACTGCTAGTGAAGTGAGCCTTTTTGGAAATTGCACAATTGATTGCAAATGATTTCAGCTGACAATTAGATGTGTTTACATGGTCAAAGCCCTTTTTCATACTGAGACATTTTACCTGAGTGCTCCTTCTGAGAAAAGCTGAAAGTTTCAGAAAATTGCAAGGCCACTAATGGTTTGAAAAATGACCTCTTAGCAGTGTGTTTAAATTATAGTGGGGAAAGAGCGAGCATTTTTATAAGTAACATTTTATTTCATTTGTGTAATGAAGCCCATGTAATAATCAATATTAAAAATGCAATGCTATGCTGGGGCCAAGTACACATATGGATGTGCTGCTAATACTAATAAAAAAAAAACTGAGAATTTTCCTCTTCAGGAAACATTACAAATATTTGTTTATTAATCCCCCATGTCAGAGCTGAGATTAGAACTCAAGCTTTTGCCCGCCAGCTGATTCACTTATCCTCTGACGAGAGCAGAGCTCATGAAAATAGCAGTATATGGAGATAATATAAAGTTTAAAAAATGGCAGGGAGAGTTGATGTGATTTTTAAGAACTTGAAATAGATTTTTTTTTTTTTACTAAGACCTGCTGAAATAAACTCTTTTTGGTGCTTTCCATGTCATTTTCTGTTTGCAGATATAAAATTGTGATTTTTCTATTATTAGTATTGAAATATAATGCACTGTGTCTATATATTTTTTTCTTCCTAGAAAAAATATATAGACAGAATATAACTATAGTCTTTTCAAAGTCATAAAAGGGCCAAAACCATATGAACTACTGTTTTAATTATAAGCCTCCTCAAAGTTTATAATTATCCCCAATAATACTTACAGCATAGTTTTCTTTAAAGACTGTATGTACGTATGTATGTATGTATGTAGGAATTTGAGAGAGAGAGAAGCATGGTCGGGGAAACAGCAAAGGGAGAAGGACAAGCAGACTTCGTGCTGAGCATGGAGCCTGATTTGGGGCTCGAACTTACAACCCTGAGATCATGACCTGAGCCGATATAGAGAGTCAGAAGCTTCACTGACTGAGCTACCCAGGCACCTCCATATACAGTTCTATACATTGTAAAATACCTCATGCACTAAACTGCCTGTTCACAACTGCCCTTAGAAGGAGATGGGGCAGGGGACACCTGGGTGGCTCAGCGGTTTGGTGCCTGCCTTCGGCCCAGGGCATGATGCTGGAGACCCAGGATTGAGTCCCACATCGGGCTCCCTGCATGGAGCCTGCTTCTCCCTCTGCCTATGTCTCTGCCTCTCTCTCTGTGTCTCTCATGAATAAATAAATAAAATCTTTAAAAAAAGAAGGAGATAGGGCAGATATTTTTATTCCCATGCTGGAAATAGTTAACATGCTTGAGGGATCCTTAAGGGCTGCAGAGTTTAAACTTGAAAAAGTATGGAGTCAATGTTTGTTGCATGATTCCAAAGCCACCATCTACTGATTGTGTGGAGCAATTATGCCACATTAAGAAACAAAAAACAAAAAACCCTAAATACTGAATATAATCTTTTATATACTTTCCTTTGGTTTGACTAGAAAAATGTAAATATGAAGGATGCATTGATATAGAAATACTGTACCAGAATTTTATGATTTGCAATAGTTGTATCATCAGTAATATAGAATTGAACATGTAGCAGGTGTTTATTTAATAGAATGTTGTATCTATATAATATATATAATTTACCTATGGATATAAATGCAGATAAGTTTGGGGACATATAGATGCAAAAGAAGTTGACTTGTGTACCCTTCAGGTACTTTGAAAATATAAGTACATACAAAAAGTGTAAGCAGTGAACTTGTGCTGACCTAGGTTTGCATTCTATTTCTGCCACATGCAAATGGATATAAGTACACTAATGTACTTTTTCCAAGTGCTTTTTTTTTTTTTTCCAATTGTACAATGGCGATTACAAGACCTACTAGAAGAGATGATTTATATTGGGCCGGTGAATGCTGAAGCACATTGTACATGAAAAGCATTCAATAAATAGTTGTTTGCTAAGAAACAGAAACAACAGTTGTAGAGAGCTTCCATTTATGTTGAAGCGTATAGTTAGCTGACATTGAGTAGACATGCCTACAGTCTCACAGTTTTCTTAGTAGATATCTTTGTAATTTATCTTTGTTCAAGACTCACTTCTTATCAGTGTGCAAAGGTGAGTTTTTAATAAAGTAACAATCCCGTTAAGGAGTGCCTTACTCCACACGTTTGGTTTGCTGCAGGTCAAATGGAGTCTCCATATAGTCAATGATGGATAAAATGCACCTCACCATAACAGGGAGAGCATTGCCTGCCCCATTTCCCGGCATCAGGAGTATAACAGTGCCCTGTCAAACTTATTCAATGGTGTCCTATTTATTAGAAATGCCAAATTTTCATCCTCTGTCCAGTCCTATGACTTGTGCTGAATTAATGTGAATTGCTTTTGTAAGGTCAAGACCTCTCTGACAATACAGTAAAAGTTTCAAGGAAGGTGGTGATGATGGATTTTTCTTTAATTCATTAGAGTGCTTGTAATAAAACTAATGAATGGAAAGGACTGAACATTTTCAATTAGCCGCATATAGTAAAATCCTGAAAATAATTAGTGGCTGAGATGGTGTGTAGTTATTTTAAAATACTGTTTCTAGTTTGTAAAGATCTTGGTTTAGTTTGCTTTGGAATCAAGCCATTTGGGAAAGAGAGAAAAACCTACAATGCGCGCACGCGCGTGTGTGTGTGCACGCGTGCGTGTGTACGTATTTCAGAAGGGCTTTTTCATTGCCATGCAATAGTATGATAATAGATAGAGACTAATGTTTTTTAGTGCTTTGTAAGTTCACAAATTTTTCTCTTATTTATATTAACTCATTCCTTAAAACAATAGTTGGAGGTTAGTATTATTATTCTATTTATTTTAATGAGGAAATAGGCTGTATATGATTAAGATTACCTGCTTTGAATTTACATGACTAAAAAAGAATCAGGGAATTAAGCCATGTCTTGAGACTTGATATCCAGGGTTCTTTATACTGTTCCACATTCACGTTGGTTGGGGGAGGGGGGTTGGTTTTGTTTTGTGCCTTTGTTTGTTGTTGATGGTGATAGGTTGGTTTCCTTTTTGAAAGAAGCCCGCAAGTGTCATCAGTAATATAGAATTGATTGTGTAGTAGGTTTGAGGTTTAATGGTATATGTGTGTCCCTCAGATCTCACTTCATCAAAGAGTTGTTCAGCTGACGCTTTGAGTGTCAGATATATTGAGTGGTTAGTTTAGGCATTGTGCTTGGTTCTAGGAAGTCAAAACTAAATTGAGTAAGGCCCTTACCCTCCAGGAGTGAATAGTGTCACTTACAGCATCCGGTCTTTCCAGCCTCATTTTGCTCGCTGGGAACTGCGTGCCAACCATGGATTGATAACTCAAACCACTGGCTGACTCTGTGCCCTGGCCTTCCCAGGCAGGGGAAAGTGGCGGAGTTCTTGCTCGAAGCTGGATTTTTGTGAATCTGGATCATGTGTTCTTGATTGAGTCTCAGTAGCTGTCATTGCTTTATAGATTGTGATATTCTTCATGTATGATTGGAGTTCCATGGTAGCCCATGAAATATTTGCTATTACCCTCACTTTAGAGGTGAAGAGCCTAAGAATGTGCCAGGTCAAGGGACTAGGTCTTATTTTTTCTATCTATACAGTGATCTGGTTGAAAGTTTCTGAAATTTTCTACCCATGTACTCCAAAAGCAGAGGTCAAGGAACATGGGCATGTGATTCGAAGTGTTTTAGTTCATATAACAGAATACTGTGGACTGGAGAACTTCAACATTTATTTATATCAATAAATTAATTGAACATTTACTTATTTATGGAGGCTGGGGAGTCCAAGATCAAAGGGCTGGTAGGTTCGGTGCACGGTGAGGGCCTACTTCCCATACCATAGCTGGCCATCCTCTCTGTGTCCTCCGATGGCCGGAAGAGACGAGGGAGCTCTCCGGGGCCTCTTTTATAAGGTCACTTATCCCATTCATGACAGCTTCACCTTCATGACTTAATCACCCCCCAAAGGCCTTACCTCCAAATACCATTACACTGGGGGTCAGGCTTTCAACATGTGAATTTTGAGGGGTCACAGCCATTTAGTCCGTGACAGCAGACATCTGGCCTGAAATGGCCAGGAGCAACCGAAACATTTTTTTAAAGTCTTTGCCTTCTCTTTAATATGCATGTGAAATTTGCATTTTGCTCCATACTATATGTTTTCATATCAAACATTGTTCCCCAAGCCCGAATCAGAATAAAATCCATGCAGCCGTCCTGTCAGAATTAGTGAGCTTACGTTGCACCCAATGGGTTCCAGTTTGTTTTTCTTTGGCTTTCTCTCTCGTTGTCCATCTAACTTGTTATCTACTATTTTATCCGAAAAAATGATTTGAGGGGATTCTCCTAAGGGCATACAGTAAAATACCAAAACATCTGCAAATGAGGGTAAAAGAAAAACCAGGCTCTCCTAGCAAGATTAAGTTGGGATGTGTGTTGGGGGAAGGCACCGATATTATGCTTCTACGAATTTGCTAGAAATAGACAATTGATCTGGCTGTAAGCTTCCTCCCGGCCCAGACACTCTGAGCCCCTGAAGGTTGGCCTCGTCTGTATAATTCACACTTAGGAGGGGCCCCGGTTATCCTAGGCCTGAAATCTGAGGGAAATTTCTCCTCTGGGTCCGCAGAAGGTGGACGCACTCCGTGATTGCCAGCCACCCTGATTAACACTTCCATGGCAAAATTCACGCAGAGTGTCGTTTGGAAGCCTTGGCATCTCTGAGGGAAGCTAGAGGGTTGGGATGCTGAAACCCAGTGTGGCTGTGGCAGGCCTCAACCCAGGTTTTCTGCCTACAGGTCCACTGTGATTTCTGCCAAGAATGGATTCCATCCTTGTTTCTTTTCCATCCAGATCGCATTCTGGATAGAGTTAAGAGAAAATGTATAATAATATTTTCAGTGTCGTGTTTTTCTCATTAGGAGAGAAAATGAATACATTGGAATTTTAATGCTGAGCCTTTTTAATAACAATCCTTATGATTTATTATTCTCCTTGGGATTTTATTCACGGTCTTAAAATCTTAATAAAAATATATGTTAAAAAGCAAAAGAGTTGGCTTCTCCCGGTGGAACAGGTTTTAACATGAGAGAAACAGGGTACATTTGCACAGGAGACTCAGAAAAGGGGACTTTGATTCTTTGTACCTTCCTTCCTTAGATGGACGGGAATGAGAGCCAGTAAGAATAAGAAATATGTTACCTGGCACTGCTTGGATCAAACACATGTTCAGAACTTTTGATTTTAGGAAGTCTCAGATTATGCACTCTTTAAAAAGATGCATTTCCAGAGTTTATATATGTCTGCTTCATTCTAGTGTGTATGTGGAGTAGTGAAATGCATGTGATTTCATGTCTGTGTGATGTCACAGTACAAAGCAGTCTTCTACTGGTGGGGATTCCAGTTGGCCATCAGTACTGATAAAAAAATCAGACTGGACCATGCATACCATACTTGTTCATTTTGAAATAGGCTCACAAATTTCTGCAAAGCTCTTGCTGTTTCATTACAGCCCCTTCCTGGTCCCAGACGTCTGATCACAAATGCAGCATTTCCCTGCTAATGCTGTGCAGGTTGATAAAACAGTTGCCGAGCCGGAATCCCTAAAGAAATTATTAATTATCTGGTTAATGTGCATCAGGCTGTGGGAGTGTGAGATTAATCACCAGCAGTGGGATGAGTTGCTGAAGTGGATTTTGGTTTTTTGTCTCCTGTCACTCGGTAATGGCTTTTCCTTCCTTCACCATCAGGTGAACAGGTGCAGAGATGCTGTATTTTCATTTTCCCAGAGTCAGTAACAGCCGGTGGCCAGGCGATGCCTTTTCCACAGTCCTGCTGCATGAGCAGTTTACAACATGGAGTATTACCTACTCAGAATGTTCCAGCTCTTGGAGAGTCTCCCAACGTGACAGGTCCTACCTCAACTTTCTCAGCATTCCAAATGCATGCACGTGTACACACATCGCCCCCCTCCACCAGCCAACACACACGCACCCACGTACATCCGTGCATACCCATATAGGTGGACACATGAATGTACACAAAAAAAATTTGCAGGTACTTCTGGATGCTATGAATGAATCCATGCTTAACACTTTATCTCATTTCTTTCTTTAGAAACATGTTCCTCATCTTTAATTTTTGTTTTTTTTAAAGGGAGAGGGGAGGAAAAAGCTCTAGGTAGCTCCTTCTTTGAAAGGGAAAGAGAAGTTCCACACTAGTCACTTGGTAGTGGGTGGAATAGCACAGAGATCGCAAGCATTCTCTGGATTCTTCCTTTTATTTTGTCTCTTCTAGGTGCTCAGTCTCATGCCCTAGGAAGTTATCTTGGTTCAAATTAATCATGTGTGACGTAATCTCTTCATTATGATAAGTGTATTTCTAGAACATGAATCTTTGGCTTCTGGCATGTCACTGTGTCCTGGACTTTGGGATGTTGTTGGAGAAGTTTGGCTGACGTTGCAGGTGCTAGAAGGCAGAACCGGTCCATGGAGCAGGTTACAGGAGAGCTTAGCTGTTCGGCTGAGGCCATAGTTCCTGGCCCTCTAGTGCAATGACGGGGGTAAAGCATGGGGCCTGGGGGCTTCTGGGGGTTGGCTGAGTGCTCTCTGTCTTCACCTTGAGTGGAGGCTGAGTCTCTTCAGGAGAGTCTGCCATTCATGGTGATGCAAAGGATATAAAACTGTCAGTAGCACCATCAATTTATTTTAGTGTATTCATCATATTTACCTAGAGTTTGAAAACTTTTCTCTTTCAGTTCAGAGAAATAAAATGGAAAGGGGGGGCAGGTATAATGGGAAAGTGGGGAGAGGGAGCCAGTTGTAGCTAGTCAGAAGTCTGGAAATACACAATTTATGAAAGCATGATATTTTATTTTTCTCTAATCCACTATTGGGCTTCTCAAGTTGTTTCTAAGTTGAGGTCTTTCAGAATCTTCTTTAAGAGATATATGATTCGTGGGGCTTCTGGGTGGTTCAGTGATTGAGCATCTGCCTTTGGTTCAGGTCGTGATCCTGGGGTCTCGGGATTGAGTCCCACGTTGGGCTCCCTGCATGGAGCCTGCTTCTCCCTCTGCCTGTGTCTCTGCCTCTTTCTCTGTGTGTCTCTCATGAATAAATAAATAAAATATTAAAAAGATACATGATTAGTTTTCCTTTAATAAATACATATTTATTGGGAGCTCTTGATGCTGGGGCTATGGGGGTGACAAGACAGAGTCCAAGCATTGATGGCCTTAAAGTCGAGGGTGTTCCATTATTACATAATTACACCGAGAGAAGTGTATGAAATTCCAGAGGGTGGTAAGTGTCAGGGAGAAATCAGACGGAGGTACGAGGGAGAATCACTCGATGGTCAGAGAAGGCTTGAACTTTGGGCTGGGGACTGACTAATGAGAAGGAGCCAACCCTGTAGAGATTGGAGGCTGGAATGTTCCTGGCAGGTGAAGAGCAGGTGCAAGGGTCCTGAGGTGGGTATGAGCTGGACTGGCTCAACAGAAAAAAAAGATGAACACCAGCAGTCTAGAAAATGAAAGAGTGGTCTGGATGTGAGGGTCTCAGGTAAGCTATGACCTGGTGACATTCAGCTTTGGGGGCCGTGGTAAGAAGTGGACGCTTCATTCTGCACGTGAGGGCCACCCTTCAGTATCTGCTCCCATACAGTGTGTCGAAAACCCTAAAGTTCCCATGAGTACACCCCCTGCAATATCCCTTGCATCTTTCATTTGCTTGGCTAATCCTTCTTTATGCCTAGTATGAAGAAAAATTCAGCGTATATTGGATTTTCACAAGAATTCCGAAATAATTCCAGCTTGAATGAAATAAAATGCCATTTTGTGCCAGACAGCATTGAAATGGATGTCACAGGCGGTTATCTGCCCCGGGCCCTTAATCTCATTTTGGATGAGGAAATTTCCTTGAGCGGTTCAGAAGAGGGGCGAGCCTTCTGTTCTGTGTATTCTCTTTACATCTCTGCCTGGTGCTAAGATTCCAGAAACTGCCTAGAGCCCCACGATGTCTGTCTTGTCGTAAACTTCCAGGCAGCGGGCTGGGGTTGGCAGCCACATAAAATGCAGATGACCCATTTGTGTCTCTAAAATGTAAACCTGCCTAATGGTTAGGAAGCCACAGCGGGTGGTGGGCATTAAACTGTCTTCTGGACTTCTGGTTGAGCATCATCTCTCCGGTGTTTGGGTTACTCCTTCGCTGAGGGCTTCCTGAGCTCACTCTGATAAGTAAAGCCAAGTTTACTTTGTTAAGCTCAGCAGTCCCAGCAGTAAAGAGATAAGAAAGAGGGAAAAAAAAAAGAAAAAAGTATCTTTGGGAGAAAAGAAGCTGTTTCTGTTTATAACGGGCACTATGTACACTATTTTTTTTAATGATTTTATTTAATTTTGGCAATCTCACGCTCCATGTACCTGAATATCCCATAAACTTAGAAGTGATTGAGCTACTTGTCTCCAGCAGAACCAATTTATCTGCAGCGAGACTCTTCTGAGTTATTCTAAGAACATAAGTTGCAGTATGTCATCTAGGAGGGTAGTTTTTGTTGGTTATTCTACTCAGAGAATTAAGAGATGGCATCTAATTAGGAGTTGGGGGGTGATTGCATTTGTAATGAATACTCTAACTGGTAGACCTCTCCTGAGCTTTCATGGGTTGCTGTTTCCTGAGTGGTACCTACTTTGCACCAGGGGCCTTATCAGAATCATCTTTAGTACTCAACGCAACCCTGTGAGGCGGGTAGAAATACTACGCTTGTTTTGCAGATGAGGACACTGAGCCGTCCAGAGGTTCAGTAATACAAGTGCTGGAGTGAAGATTTGCTCCAGGCCCTCTTCCTCCTTGCCCTGTGCTCTGGGCTTTGTGCTGCCCTCTTTGGAGCAATGTGCCCATGTCTCAGCAAGAACATAATTGGCTCCTAAGTCGAGTTTCCTCTTGTTGTGTTAATGAAATCATGGTAGGTACCTAGTAGCTGCTGTCACAGCTGAAGGGAATGGTTGGTGTAGGTGGCAGGTAAGTGGCATTTCATTGAACCAGGATAGGCACCGTTCTCATCCTTAATTCCCCAAGGCACTTCTGACTCCCCCCACCCCAGATTTCTTTCCTCCTCTGCACATCTGAGCATTTCTTCAAATGAGGCTCGGTCTGACCCTTGAGTGTGTAGGCCAGGAACCAGCTGTGCAGGGGTCTGCTGCTTGCTGTTCCCTCCGTGAATCGCACTAGCACCCCCCATTCCTTAGAGCTGGGGAATCAGACCCTAAGCATATCACTTCAAACCTACAGCCTTCAAAGCTTCTGTTCTTTCCTCCATAGTTTCTCCTGTGCACTCATACACACATTTATGCACATGCAGTCACTGACACACACACGTACATCTCTTTGCCTAAGTGCCTTTTCGCTTCAAAGACAGATTTGCCCTGGTGCCAGATAAGTCATGGTCTTTCACAAAAGCTCTCCACAAAGAATTACATGCTGGGTAATGTGTCCCATGGATATTTCCCGTGACAGGGATTTGCCACCGTGCAGTATTACGTGGCACTGGTAAGGTCTCGATGACATGGGTCTTGGACACACACAGTCTGTGCTAAAGAATAAAAGTGATGCCATCTCAGGTATGCTTCACAAAGCTCAGAGAAGCACACACACACGCCCGCGCACACACACATATCACACACATGCAATACGTATGCATTTAACATACACAACGCAAACATACAATTCTGCACAGGTAGTTCCCTGAAACTTGGCTATGCAAGCAACCCCAGCGCTATGCTCTTCACACAAAGACAATTCATAAATGTTTGATGAAACGATGACAGCTTTGTGCTGTCTGGACAAGTGGGAACATGACAACAGAAAGAAGTTGGGCTGGTGTGCCACCACTGCGGACCTCAGGCTAAATGTGTTGACAGGTAGAGAATGATCGTGCGCAGGTCTGGCCGGTCTGTTACATGTGTCGTCATGTGACGTCTCATGTCCCATGACTACAGGGCCCTCGGTATCCAGTACTGTCTTGGCCTTTAGTATTGTTTTCCGTAGGAGCCACAGAACCACTGCAGAAGCTCTCCTGCTTCCCAGCTGGTGAAGTCTCAGAAGAGATGGAATCATCATCTTGCTGCTGAGCTCCAGGAGGTGTTAGAGATAGGTCCAGGGTTGAGGTGTGCGTAGGGAGATACGCTGGCGGACGGGCAGAGAGGACCCCGATGTGTCTGCTCTTCTTCACGGAGGCAGGAATGCTGGGCTATTATTTTCAAGGTCAGCATCATGGTGGGCCACAATCCAGGGTTGGTACAGAGGGATGAAGAGATGATTCAGATGTTGGGAATTCGGGAAATAGCAGTTGGGAGATAAGCCTTGTGCAGATCATGCTGATGGACTTCGGATAAAGAAAGAACCAGCGGCAGGCACCTTGTCACTGACTGCTCTGTGAGAATACAGACACGCATTTAGGGAGACACGTTTAGGGTTCAGGAAGAGGAGGGATGACTAGAATTATATACTGAGAAGAATGTCTTGGAACCAGATACCATATCCTGTCCATCGGGAAGTAGAAAAAGGGGGGCTTGATAACTTTCTATAGATGAACTAACTAAGGCTTTGCTTGGAGCACCCCCTAAATTCTCCAGAGCCTCTGTAGCATCTCATGTGGATTCTGCTCCTCTATCCCTTTGCACAAGGTAGTTGCAGGTCTTGTCTTTGCCAGCAGCCCCCCCCCCCCCCACATCCTCTTTCAATTCCACTACTGTTTTCCTAACACTGGCACATAATGGCAGGATTAGGACGCAAGCCACAGCAGCGATGGGTCTAGATTGCTTCTGCGAGTCTAGCCTTAGTTTCCTCTGGCGTGACAGCGAGGAGCAAGTGAGTGAGAAATTTGGGCTCCCTGCATGAATATTCTAGAAGCTTATTTCATTTGGCAATGTGACACCCTGAGTGCACTTCTAACTTCTGCTATTTCTCTTCATAGTCATTATCTGAGATTCACGAGAACTGGATATGGTTACATGTCCTGGAGTTCTCTCCAGTGTACACTTTGCAATTTAAAGATACAGATATAGTAAATGTATTATGATTACCTGTGAGCCCTTAGTGTAACTAAAGGGGATCAAGCTGCCGTGGTTTAAAATTTTATTACATAATCTACCCTTGGTCCACTCCTTAAAGTGTCAAGGTCCTTATGATTTGGGACCGAGGGGTAAAACATGAGGCTAGCTCTTTGTATAAAGGTTTGAGATAATATGGTGCATATATTAGGATAAAATTTATATACACTGGGTTAAAATTCCTTCCCTCAAACCAGGCCGAACTGTTTCAGATCATACGCTATACCACTTCCCCCACCCCACAAAGGCGTGCACACGGGCATACACCCACACAGACACACAGACACCACACCTCATGCAT
Organism: Canis aureus; assembly: GCF_053574225.1. NCBI lineage: Eukaryota > Metazoa > Chordata > Mammalia > Carnivora > Canidae > Canis > Canis aureus. The sequence continues at coordinate 11,761,253 of NC_135648.1, forward strand.
CTGTGCCCTAGATATCATTTTGCTCAATTCTCTAAGTATTTCCAGGAGCGTTGTTCTCGTTACTGCTTTACTCCGGGGGCTTTCCAGTGTCCACAATCTGAACACCAACTTGAGTGGGCGATATATTTCTCCACCCTTCTGAAGAAAACAGTAAGCATGTTGTATTAAAGCTGAACAGTTAGAATTTTTTTTGTTGTTGTTGTTTGTTTGTCTTTGGCAAAACTCTAAGAATTCCAGATCTGTGAATTATCAGCCTGGAAGTGTTGGTACATTTTTTTCAAGATAACTTAGTGTGTCTTCTTTGACACTCTGCTCTAGCTCCTGGCCATTGAGGTCTGTATTAAGTGCAACAAATCCTTATTTATGGGGTATTTTATGCGTTCTTATTTAAATCCCTTATAAACAGGTTACAAAAGTTCCTGACTCTGAAGGGTAGTAAAACTGATTTGGATTTCTTAAGCACCTTGATGGTACCATATAAAGAGGGTGAAATTGTTGAATTTGTGTAAGCCAAGAGTTGAAGGGAAAACCCCCATCTGTGTACTGGAGTGAGTGATTGTGATATGTAAGCCTTAGGCATAAGACATAACTCAGTTGATAAAGCAGGGGGTTATGGCTCTGCATTCAGAGACTTGGCAGGAAATCCAGCTACCTTCTGGGCCACTGTGGCTCCCAGCACCTGCCAGACCCACCTTCTGGATGGGCTGATTGGCTTCTGCTTCTTTCACCACCCCCTTTAGTTTGGGTTTTAGCCAGACCTTCCCTGTGTTCCTCCGTAAGCATATCAATGTTAGCATCACTTGAGTGTCTCAGACAGCTTCTGTATATGCTGTGTGAGATCTGCAACTTCATGGTTGTCAACACAGACGGAGCAAAGCACACGGAAAGAAACTTGATGCAAAAAGCCCCTAAAACTGCCCTCATGGCTGGTGACTCCCTTCAGGTGTTCACACGTTGAAGTCAGAGAGCAGCATCAGAAAGTGCCCTGTTCCGATGGAAATTCCAAAATGATATCCTAGATCTCCTAGCATTCCCAACCAGAAACTAGCATCTCCTTCCCTTGTCTTCAGAGGCCCCGAGCAGACAACCCACTGCCTCTGAGCATGCTTCCAAGCCTTTGTTTTCAGGGATAAAATTTGCGGCTGAAGGAGTAGAAATAGTAGCATGAATTAATTCCTTTCAAATCACTGCTCAACAATATTGAAGAGCATCAATACTGTCTGTGAACACTGTCTATAAAATTTAGCACTAATGAGGATATTTATTCAAAAATAAATTCCAAATGACCTAGTTCCCCTGAGACCTTAGAAGTCCTTTCTAGCCCTGCCTGTGACCCAAGATCCTGTCAGAGAGATGCACATGCTCTTCTACTCCTGAGGCACTTTAGCTAATGGGGGTATATTAAATTGAAGAAGCTAGGGCTGGGGATGTCTCCCTCATTGCCCAGCTAAGATCTCCTCTCCACCTTGGACAGCAGTAGGAGTTGTGTCCTAGTGTTTTCCACAAAAACAACAATTCATTTACTTATTAGTTAAATTGTCTTTGGTGGAATAACCTAGTCCCCACATTTCATGTCTGACTTGGCTTCTATGGAAAAATCATTTAAAAATATCATGAAATTCAAACACACTTTTTTTTAAAAAAAAGATTTTATTTATTTATTTGACAGAGCAAGAGTTGGAGCAGAAGCAGGGGGAGCAGCAGGCAGAGAGGGGAGAAGCAGGCTCCCCACTGAGCAGGGAGCATGATGCAGGGCTCGATCCCAGGACCCCGGGATCACGACCTAAACTGAAGGCAGATGCTTAACCGACTGAGCCACCCAGGTGCCCCTCAAACACACTTTCAAGAGTATACAGATTGTGACTACTTCTTGGTCAAGTGGACCATTGCCAATTAGACAAGGTACCAATTTCCTACAGAATTCTCAGCTTACATAGTAAGAATGCATGAAATGAGCCCCACCTCCCACGGCCAAATCACTTAAAATGAACGACAATGTTCGTAAATTGAGTCAGGGAAATAACACTCCAAACTGAGTCACTGGAATTTAAGTCCTGACCCTTGGTTTGACTGACAGATTTCAGATTTCTCCTTTTTTTTTTTTTTTTTTTGTCTACCCTTCTCATGTTCTAGTTTCTATGCTAAGGGCAAGGTTTTATTATCTCATTTCACCCTCATAATTTGTGAAGAGGTGGTTTTATATTTATTGTGCAGACGCCTGCTTTTGCCTAGAATATATATGCATTGTGCAGATGAGGAATGCCTACTGCCTGCCAGGAAATGAGCTAGGTCTTGCCCAAGATCGCCTTGCTAGTAAGTGACAGGATGGGACTGGATTTAGACCCACCTCTCTCCCCAGCTACCATGCTGCCCGTGCGGGTCCAGCCATACCAAGACAGTGACTGCTCTGTGAATAGAGGGGTGATAGCTCACTTTTTCAGTGAGCTGGGTTGTTCAGAAATTGTGCCCCCCACAAAAGGAAATGATTACCAGTTTTCCTAAAATTGAACTGAGGCAATTGAACCATGGGACGACAGTTAGAACAACACCATCCTATATTTTGGGTGAACAAGGTAATTTCACATATTTGAGCCATTTATTGATTCTCTTCCAATCCCCGTTCCCCTTTGCTCCCTTGCTAATCGTACTACTGGAGGCTTGATTATAAGTCATAATTGTGTGCTTTGCAGGGAAAGCCTACGTGAATGGATTGAAAGTCTTTTTGAAGTGGTGGTTTGTCATTTTTTAAACATGTGTGCTCCTAACATCATAGGACCATTTTCTCAAACTGTAGGACGCACACTCATTGCCGGCGCTAGTTAACAATGCAAATTCCTGTGTTCATCCCTTCATCTGTTTAATCCAGATTGCTCAGAGTGGCCCAGAACTCTGCATTTTAGACATTCACAAGGGGATCCTCAGGCACACGATTTTTGAGATTTACTGACTCAAGACAAAAAAAGAAAAAAGAAGACGATCTAAGGTAAGACACCTGGTGGCTCAGGGGTTGAGTGTGTGCCTTTGGCCCAGGGTGTGATCTCATGGTCCCAGGATCGATTCCCACATCAGGTTCCTTGTGGGGAGCCTGCTTCTCCCTTGGCCTGTGTCTCTGCCTTTCTCTGTCTCTCTGTCTCTCTTGAATAAATAAATAAAATCTTAAAAAAAAAAAAAAAAGATCTAAGGTAAAAATGGTCAGGGCGTTAGATGCTCTCCTCCAAGAGTAACCTCGTGGTTTACCCATAAGTACTTTCTTTGTATGGCAGATCCAGCAGCTCCTTGTCATTTATACATTTCCTTTTGGGGACCCCCATTCATTTCTTCCCGGAGTGACTTTTTCAAACTTCCATGCTCTTCACGATGACTGATCAATGAACTTGCACATAAAAGACAAACTTAAACTCTTCTCATCTCTTTTCATCCCCTCCACAGCAAATGCCTTTTCATCTTCTCAGACATTCCAAAATGTAGCAAAAAAAAAAAAAATGTCTCTGGAACAGATGCAGTTCCTTCTAGGTCTCTAGGTAACATTTTAACCTGTGTAATGTTCACTGCACAGCATCTTAAGTAATATTCTAGGAAATCCGCTGCTGCTTGTTAAAAAGGATAGGACCCCAGAGATGTCTTTAAATATGCCTGTAAAGTGAGAGGTGCCAAGAGAAAGATAATATGGCTGATTATAGTTATTTACCTTACATTTTCATTCGCTTTTAACTGGGTGTAATTTAGGGGCATGAAATCTCTTATTGGAAGTGTATTTGCATTAAACAGCTCTAAGCAACCATGAAAGTGCAGAAACTGAAAAATTGACAGACTGGGTTCCTAGAATCCCAAAGTAGCATTTTTGTAATAGGCATACAAACAAATCGAATAAACATGTTTTGCTTCAGCGATTTAAAGAATACGGTCTTTGGAGTAATTTGTCTTTTTTAAACTATCATTTCTAACCTTTTCATTGCCTATCTTTCGTTGGCGGCTTCCCCTAACAATCTGCAGCAATTTCCCAACCAGCTGTTGGTGTGCTACTGCTTGGTGCTTTGTTTCCATTTCCTCGAGCTATCAAATCAACCCATAAAGGGGATTACCTGAGTGCCAGTGGTTTCCCAGGTTTGCACTTAGCAGTTGGTTTGTTTTTTTGTTGTTGCTTTTTGTTTTTGTTTTCTCAAGATGCTTCATTGTATGAAAAGTGTGCTTAAACAATTGCAGTGGCCGTGGATTACAAGGCTCAGGCCAAGTGTCAGAAGACACCTGGAGCATCGACCATGAGCATTGGAGCTTTGGGAACTGGTTGCTCTTCTTTCTTCTGCATTAATAGCAACAGATCTAACCATTGATCTGTTAAAATTTTAACTTGAGTTTTGCAGCTGTGACTAAAGATCAGCATAGCCTTTCTTTGGAAGAGCGTGTGTTCGTTAGTCTTGGTGCAATGTAAAGAAAATCACTTGTATTCTCTTTCCCCTTGGAGGCGATGAAGGATAAACAGAGTCAGTGCTTATTACACGTGCAGTTGGTGGAAAAATGAGCAAAAGGAGAAATTTCACTTTTACTTAGGATTGTGAATCTCTAGCTAAAGAGAAAGTGAGGAAGCCTATGTGTGTGTGTGTGTGTTTTACTTGTGTTCTGATTTATACTTGGACACACTTTGCAAACACTAAGTTTTCTGTATCATGTGGGGATAGTGTTACTCAATGCATTTTTAAAAAGAAAGGAGGGAAGTGGGAGGGAAAACAAGGGCAATGAGCGGGGAGCCTTTGGGGTTCCTTCTGTTCCTTCTATCAATCCCCCTCCCCCCAAGTTATATTTTAACTCAAGTCCAGTCAGTGGATGTGTTTTCAGTAACCTCTCCATCATTAGGAGGAAACGTTGAGTCTAAGCCTGTTTCCAGAGTCGTAAGATTTTTCTCGTATGAGAAGTTCCTTTAGTTTATTTGAAACTTGCTAAGGTAGAGGAACATTTGTATCGTTCAGAGGAAAATTTTATCTTCCAATTAGAGGCGAGGAAGAAATTCTCTATGAGAGACTTATTCTGTTGAAACTGCCTTCCCTGTTTCCTCAACATCCTGATAAAATGACAAAAGATTTTTTTTTCTCCCTAATTGGCCCTCTAGCTTTGGATCCCCATATATGTCATGATGTGCTTTCGATCATAAAACCCCAGAGATCAGTAGGTCTTAATTAACAGGCTCTATGGTCTTGCTCTTAGATAGATGACCGTCATTGTTTTTTTAAAGTGAGAAACAATTTTTGTTTGCAAAAATATTTTCCAAGTAATTTCCCTCACATCTGAAAGAAATGAGAGAAGACTCTTATCTCCTGTCAATTGCATCTTTTTTATAGTCCACTTACAAAAAAATTAGAGCAATTTTGCATCTCCGGGAAAAGTGATGTTCTTTTGTACATCAAAACAAGTATGAATACGTATGTAAAGGTGAAAAGAAAAGGCATATTTCTGATATGGTGTACGTGTATATACCCACCTAATTTTTATTGTTTGTCCTCTTAATTGAAAGAAATAAGTATAAGGGCATTAGACTATAAATATGTAAATCAGATCTATACCCTGGCTTTGAAAAGAAATATACGTTAGCAAGTTTTTTTTTTATTATTATTAATTAATGGAGGGGTTTTTTGTGGGTTTTTTTTTTGTGTGTGAGGATAAAACGATCTAAAAATAAACAGCTGTATACTACTTCATTAAGCTGCTGCTTGGAGTGATTTTCCCATTGATTAGTCTCAGGGCTAATGCTGGTTCATTCCTCATTTCATTGCTAATTAACATCAGCGCTGCTTCTGACCACTTGACCGTGTTCTCTGGTGAACATGTGCTGGTTTGGCAAGTAATAGCTCTCCCCTCCCTCCCCCCACCACCTCCTTCCCAATCCCCAGCTCCCTCATCTTTTCTTCTTCCTAAAAATAAGATTTTAAGCTCAGAGGGGAAGGGGATAGCCTTTAAGTTATAGCCTGCTAGTTTTCCTGTGAAGACAGCAAACTTAATAAAGAGATTATATGCAAGCAAGAGAAATAAACAGAACTACTCTACCCAAGCATTTGATTGAAGGACTGTGTAAATACGGATGATTCACTCGGGCTACCATATGAACTGGCTGGGGTGGTTCATTTTGCATTTGTCTCGTTGATTCAGGCTTTTGTAGAATATTTACAGGGCAAATTACCTGACTAAAGGAGTTACAACCAAAGACCTTTAAAAGAGAAATTGGCCATTGGCTTTAAGGCATCTGTGTTTTTGAGACACTGTGCTTTCGGTTCCTAGGTCTGTGAAATGAAAGTCACTGCCAGCTCATAGTTTCCTGATCTGACCCACAGTTACAGCTTTTGCAAGATGATCCACAGTCAAGCAGAACATAGGTTATAATCGAAGCAGAATACTCAATTTGGCAACCCAGGATTAGGGACGGGAAAAATCCACAGTATAAACATAATGAAAATCACTTGCTTCTGTTCCAGGTCAGGAGGTCAATATTTCCATAAACTCAAGCCAACATGCGTTTTGGAAAAGCCTTTCCGGAATCATTGAATAATTGTTGTTTTGACTCGATTCCAAATCATCGCGTCTCTTTTAATTGAATCAAATATTACATTGCATTTAGAAAATAATTTCAAATTAGTGTTGATTTTTGCAGTTTGAGGCACTGTATTCCCTAAGTAATCACAAAGCAGACTTCCTTCAAATCCACCTTTTAGGAGCGATCACTAGAAGACAACCTTCACATTTTTTCTGCTTTATACGAAAAATCACCATTCTTGCCATCATGGGCTTTCCAGTAGGCATTTTAGTATGTATTTCTTGACTGTTTCTTATCATCCCTATAAGAGTGGAAGCTCCTGAAGTGAAGGAACTAAGCCCTGTTCACCTTTAGGATTGAATAAAGACATATTGGTGGCTTTCTACTTGTCAGACCTTGTGCTCAGGAGGAGTGATGCCATCAGCAGAATGATCAAGGGAACTGAATGTTTCCTAGGTAGTACTGTTATTCCTTCATGGTTTATCTTTCTTTTTCTTTTCTTTTCTTTTCTTTTCTTTTCTTTTCTTTTCTTTTCTTTTCTTTTCTTTTCTTCTTTTCTTTTTTTTTCATGGTTTATCTTTCAAGCTCGTTTCATTTGTATCTCTAAATGTACTTACCGTGTATCTGGTGAGGCCCCCGGCATTATCAAGCGCTATGGAATTTCAGTCTGACCCAATAGGAAATTTGGATAATGGCTGCTTGCTGAAGAAGCATCAGGAAAACATTGCTGAGTTATTGCTGAACCTCAGAGGACAGTTTAGAAGTGGAGTAGATTATAATATTCCTGAATTCAGGACCTGTGTCTACTTACTTGCCAGCATATTTCCATTTTCTGTGATATTGCCTGGCAAATTGTTTGTTCAACGAATGCAGTTGAAGGAAGAGAAATGGGTAGGAAGGAGTATGCTAAGCAGCAAGAACTCCATGAACAAAAGCTTGGAAGCTGTATTTACTTATACAAGAAACAGCAAACAGTTTGTTTGTATTTTAAAAATATATATATAGGGACTCCTGGGTGGCTCAGTGGTTGAGCATCTGTCTTTGGCTCAGGGTGTGATCCCAGAGTTCTGGGATCGAGTCCCACGTCAGGCTCCCCGTGAGGCACCTGCTTCTCCCTATGTCTCTGCCTTCTCTCTGTGTCTCTCATGAATAAATAAATAAAATCTTTAATATATATATTTATATATAATTGTATTTTATTTTATTATTTTTGTTTGTATTTTAAATATATACATATACATATACACTTAAAAATAGAAAAATAGTTGGACAGGTAACTTTGGACCAGGTTGTGTGAATAGTCTTAAATGGCCAACTAAGGAATTTGGACTTGATTCTTGTAGGCAGACACAGAATACGGTTAATGACTGATAAATGTGTTTTTTTTTTTTTTTTTGAGCTAATTACCTTAAAACAAGGTAACTTGGCCATCCTATAATAAGAACACAAAGAGTTGTCTTTTATTCTGGTTCTTGAGAACCAAGCAGGGCGGGTGGCAGAGAGGACGATTTAATAATTCAGATGTGCTAGCTGTAATTGCTGTAATAGCCGAACGCTGTTAAAGTATGTGAGGACAGTGCTGTGTTTGTTGCTATAGATCAGCCTGCCACTGCTTCGCCCTTTCGCTGGAATTTAGTTTCTCCTTATTTTCTTTGCCTTTTATACCACTGGCATAAACTGGTTCAAAGAGAGTCCAACAGACCTGACTTGCGTAATCTGAGCCCCTCTAAAATTCCAATACCCACTATTTGCTTCCTTAAAAAAGATAGGAGGAACTGAAAAAGCCCTTCATAGCTTTTAATACCACAACCAAACTCTGTGTAATATTATTTCTGTTAAATAGGAGTGAGTCTTTCCCCTGTTGGGAGGTAATGTATAAACCTTCAGGATAGAAGGCTGTGCCCCTCCTTGAAATCCAGGGCTCCAGGAGCTGAAAATCAGAAGGTATGCCCCTTCCCCCTTTGAAATTGCAAATAAACACATTTTCAGTTGGAGGGTCTCCTTGGTGGGCACACCTGATACCACATTTGCCCCCACGGTATCCCAAGGCCAGAGTTTAAATTTATGTTCTGGTAATCTAGATGCCAAAAGAAGCACACTAAAGTTCTTCAAGTTTACAAGTTTCTTTTGTAAATTATATCGTAACTTCACATTTAAATATTTGCTCCCAAAGAATCCACTGACTAAAAGTAGGCACAGCACTAAGTAGCATTTCCTCAAAAAGTCTCCTGCTGAATTTTGGTATTTCCATTCAATTCCCCATGCCCGCCCCCCACCACTCTCCTTCCTGTAAAGGATAAAGGTCTCTATGAGTTAAATGGAAGAGACCAGGATGGAAACTTTCTGGGGAATTTATCTCTTAGTTGACCCATGTTTTCTATGTCCATGGTATGTGACCCTGCAGAATATAAACTCCTGAGGTGCCTACTTGTGTCTGTTGCCAAGCTTGAGGCAGCTCCTTAAGTCAGCAAGAGGATTGTAAGTGACCCAACCTATTACATAAATGCGTGTGTGGGCCTTCTTGCATGTGCATGTATGTGTGTGCACATGCGCATGTGTGTTCATGTACACATGTGTGTGGAGGAAAGAATTTTCTTATTGAGGTTCTGGAGAAAAATAAATTTCACAAGTTGAGTGTCAGGGAGAGATTCAGCAACAGGATTGATTGTAATAAGCCTCACCGTTTTACTAAAAATCCATTACTTGTTGAGCTATTAAGCGATGAAAAGGATTAAGAGAATACAAAAATCTAATAAAGATGATAACAGTGGAGCATCTTGTGAAATTTGTGTGTGAATTTATAACATTAGAATCTGTCGGCAGACAGCATTATCCAGCAGAAAGGAAGAACTGTACCATACATATAGGCATAAAAAATGCAACAGCAGAGTTTCCGGCCAGGAAACCTTTTTTTCCATATGGGCGTCCATATGTTTTATCTCGAAATCCATATTTTTGGCCTTGATACCCATATGTTAGCTTTTTGCCCAAATAAGATTGTGTAATCATTCTTTATTATTTCTTCTTTCCTAGAAGTTATTACTCTAAGATTTGGAAGGTAGGGGGAGGGTAGGAAAGCTAGAGGATTGTCTTACATACTGAGAATACAGGCATGAAAGTGAAGCATTGCTATAGGAGGGACACACACACAATGTATGTGTATGTGTCTTTATGTGAATATTCATTTTTAAATACTTGGTTTGTGTTTATTTGGTCAAGGAGAGACTCTCAATAGGTTGGGTTTTTGTGTCACAGGTCATCTGTCTCAGGTTCATGCATCCACGTGTCCAACTGGGCGATGAAGAACACTTCTAGAGTGGGGGCAGACTGGGGTGTATTTGGCTGAGTACATTCTCTCTACACTGAAATTGCTCAGTCAATATTCCCTGTACAGCCCTCATTTTATTATTTCCAGCCCAACAAGAGCAACGATGGGGCACATGACTCAGTACATCTTACATGGCCAATTATGTTAAGACTTCCCCTCTAGACTGTGAACTCCTGAATAAAAGTGTATTTTATTTTATTGTTGCATCCCCAAATCATGGCTTATAGTTAGGTTTCGATAAAAGATTTTAGAACTATTAACCTATAAAAGGTCATTCACAGGAAAAAAAATGATACAGGCTCTCCTTCCCCCCAATCAACAAATTCTCAAGGAAGTAAACTCACTTTATCACAAGAATTTAATGTGGAGATAAAATTTATTTTATTCAGTCCGTGTGCTGGGTTATCTCCATGTTTAGATTCCATCTAATATTTGCAACTCTAGCCTAATGTGAATGGAAGGAGGTCTTTCCATCTTTTCCCTCCACTTCTCTACACAATAAAATAATTCTTAGATTTACATGATCTCCCCTAAATTCATGTAAAATTAACTCTCGATTTATCGAGCATTGATTTACCAAGAAAGCAAAACCAGTGCATATATGAGGTGTCCCGCCCAATGAGAAATACTCTTGGGAAACAAACCAGAACCCGCAAATAAAACCTGTGAATACTTGGTTCTCAAGGAGAGCCACAAGAGTACCCTTCTCTTCTCATGGCAGCCTGCATGTGCCTTCTGGAAATTCAGGTGAAGGCATAGAATGGCACACAATGAATTTGAAAGGAGGCCAGAGTGGAGAAATTTTTTTTTTTTTTTTTTTTAGCAATAATTTTATTTCACTTTATTTTATCGGAGGGGATTTCTGCTGTCAGCCACTTTCTGCCTTCCTTGTCTTGGTGGCCCAGCAAGGTCAGAAGTGGTTGTCTGTGATCTGTCAGCCTCAGGACCTTTGATTGACAGACTGCTGAATTGCTCTGTACAAAAAAAGGCTGCTGCAGTGTGCCTAGCATGTGCAAAAACCCTCTACGTTGACCATTTCTCAGACATTTTGGCTTGAAATTCATGCTTCAGCAACCTTCTTGGAAATGTCCAGTCAGAGCGAGTGTCAGGGCCACCTCTGCTGGAGAGCTCTCGGTATGGAGAGTCAGCATTCTGACCCCCTCTCCCATCAAACTAGAAAGATGTCAGCAATCTTTCACTTATTATATTCCTAGGAAAACATGCTGAGATAACTCTGTAACTACTCAGGGTATAACTTCTGTTGATAAGCAGAGGAAGTGAGAGTTCACCCCTCTTGCTTGCTGGGGTTTTAAACTCTGCAGTTCTGTCTTTGCCTTTTCTCATTCTTCTGAGGATAAGTCAGCTTATTTTAAGATTCCTAAGGGCAGCATTTCATTCCTGGACTCTTCTATTTTTTGCCACATTACCTCACTGCATTAGTACTTGTATCTCCCTCTGATGGCATTCAGTTTCCTTTCCATTCACGGTGGCCAGGGATTGTATCTCTGATCCACTTAGAAACAGTGAGCTCTACCCCTGAGAATGTAAATGCTTTGTCAGTCACATCTATTGATCTTTGGGGCTCTGTTTCTGGATTTCCATTCACGTAGTCCTTTGGTGTTTGGGATATCGGCTGTTCCTTTGAGGGACAAGAGTGAAGTTGGGTGCTGGGAACTAGGTAAAGAATATTTCTTTGGTTCTGTAGAAACAAGTTTTTATATAGATATTGATGAGAGGCTGTATGAGTTGTATACTCCTGTAAGTAAAATGGAGAAAGGTAAAATACAGTCCATATATCTTGCTGGGAATGCGGAAGGAAAAGAGCAATTAAAAAAAAAAAAAAAAGAAATACTAGAATAATGTAATCATTTCATTGGAGCTTGTTATTGTAGAGCTAAGTGTGAAATAAATGAATAGATAAAATAAAGAAACAGACCAATAGTCAAAGAAATTTAGTGAATTATGCCTAGATTGAAATTTCTATTTCTAAAGATCAACAGAGCATATTCCTTTGAAGAGCTGGCGTTTGCTACAATTTGTAGATAACACATTTTATGATGTTGTAGGAAATAGGAAATAAGGAAAGGGAAGCCCAGAATTGGGTTAAAAAAAATCTTCAGCTGTAATAATGAATTGTTGCCATGAGAAAAACACCTAAATTAGAGGAGAGTGACTGTCTGTCTTAATAAGAGCCATAGTGGAAAGCCCTTCTTGAAATAGAAGTAAAATAAGGGAAAAATTGCATTGTTGCAGGGCTAATTTGATGAAAGGACCTCAGTAAATTGTGATTGCACAGTTAATAAACCCTAGAGCTTTTTTTGGAAGACAAAATTAGTTGTTCAGTGGTAAAAAAAAAAAAAATCAATTACAAATTGTGTTGTCTTCTTTAACCAATCAGGCAGAGAAACCTCCATAATAATGAATACTTAAAGTGAATAGAACCTCACGGAATCTAGGATTTAACTCTATTTTTCAGCAGGAGATTGAAAACTAACATTTCTACATGGTGAAAATATTCCTCCTTATGGTGTCAAAGGAGTGCTTCTTATTATTTTCATACAAAAGGTCCATGGAGAGACATGAACATGTTTAGGTCTATCTTTTAATACAGTTCAATGAGGATGAGTAGTGCATTCAGAGAGGAAAAAATTAGCCATTCAAAGGAAAGGAAGGGGTGGGTGTCTTTCATGTGACAGAAAATTGAAAAAGCACTTCTGAATAGGTCAGTTATGTTAATAGAGAGAAAAATGCAGCATTCCATAAACAGAGGCATAGTATATATATGTTTTTTTAAATTAAAACAAATCATCAACACTTTTGTGAAGCAATTCTGAGTACATGCCAGGATGTACGTGCAATATCATCTTTTTATAAAAGTGACAGTTCATTTAAGGACCAAGAGTAAATCTTCCCATTTTTCTTGACCTAACTCAGACAGGTATGAGGTTAGGAAGTCTTGGGATTAAAAGTGATTGTGTTCTGATAGTTCTGGTAGTTCAAGTTTAAAATCAGTTCCATGACACCTAGAAGATTTTTTTTTTCATAGTAAGAATATTAATGTCTGGCAGTTGGACTATTTCAGGAACACTTACTCAACCAAAATACTGTATATATGAAACAGTGAGTGGCCCTGTGGGAAGCCCTGGGCTTTGAAGTCAGCCGGCTTTGAATCCGGTTCAGGTCTTTCTGTAAATTCAATGACTGTCAACAAGTTATGCTGCCACTTGGATCCTCGGTTTTCTAATCTGAAAAATGGGGAAATGATACCTTTGTAAATGGTTGTGGGTAAATGCCCGAAATAAAAAGCAGTTACTATAATAATTTTAGCTCCCGATAATCTTGTTAAAAGATTGTTTAAGCCAGGGGTGAGTGGAGGTGGGGAAGAGCAGAGGGAGAGAGAGAGAGAGAGACAAGCAGACCCCCCCACTCAGTGGAGAGCCCAACGCCGGGCTTGATCCCAGGACCCCAGGATCATGTCCTGAGCCAGAGACAGGTGCTTAATCAACTGAGCCACCCAGGTGCCTCAGTCCTGGCAATTTAATAATTAAGAAAATAGAAAAACAAAACAAAAACACTAGTTTTTAAATTGAACAATACTTTTTAGCTATTAAATGAATTTTTGAGGGAATATAGGCTTATAGGAGGATGAGGAAAGTTTTAAAGTTCTATTCACATCACATTCATGGATTATGTTGCTGTTGCCAGTTCTTATTGCATTTTGTTTCATACTCAGATATGACCTAACTTTTATTCTTACATGTTTTGCTTATTAGAGATGCTTCCTCTGTGAATACATTTTACACTGCATTTAAAATATTGGGTTGTAAAAAAATAATCATAATAAAATAAAATATTGAATTGTAGCTATCAGTCTATGTTAATGTCTTCACACTTGGACCACAAGGTATTGTTACATTAACCAGCGAAACAGATTAGAAAATGTGCAGTTGTCTTAGCTCCAGCCAGTGAAGTAGAAGGAGGGACAGTTCCCTGTTCCAGCTCTAGGTGACCCTATAGGCATGGGACACCGTATTGTTTCAAGTGAAAACATAAAATGGAGTGGATAAAGCTCACTTTGGCTCAAATGGGATTAGATCCTGCTTGTAAGAGGAGGTCATACTTTGAGATAGTCCATACTAGATTAAGTCTGGCAACTGAAAACTAAAAGTGAATCAGAAAACCTGGAGAATGTTTTTAGGAAACCAACCACTGACATTAATTACAAGGTCAACTAAAAGAAAAGGAGTTAAGAAAGGGATGACCATGGTATTAGGCTGGAGTGTCTAGGGAAAGTGGTCTGAGCTTGACTTTAAAGAATAAGCAGTAATCTGATGGGTGGAAAGCAACAGAACTTGGAAGAAACATAGCTTGTTTTATTGGAGAAAGACAGGGGGCCATGTGATGGTCAACTTTTCTTTTTTTTTTTTTTATGGTCAACTTTTCTGAAGAAAAAGCTGTATCCCTCTGGGGAGCAGTGAAGCACCAGGCTGGAAAACGGTGAGTTGTAGGAAGCTTTCCAAAACAAAATCTAACCTGGAAGTCTGATGCATGGAATAGGTAAAAGGGAGCCTCTCAGGTCAATGGTTTCGGATGCCCTGCACCCCTCAGTACCCCCACCCCGTGTCCTCCCCCTGGCAAATCTGAGCAATTGTTTTCTTTTTTTATTTAAGAGAGAGAGAGAACACATGAGCAGGGGGAGAGGGAGAAGCCAATTCTCTACTGAGTAGGGAGCCCAGTGTAGGGCTCCATCCCAGGATCTTGGGATCATGACCTGAGCTGAAGGCAGACGCTTCACCAACTGAGCCACTGAGGCTCATATAGTATATAGATGACACATGTGTTATATATTTTATATGAGTAAATAAATATAGATGAAATGAACACACACAAATTACATATTTATTTTTATATCTAAATGAATTGAACTCCCTCTTTCTGTCATTTCTCTTGCTACCCTATTGAAATCCACTCTAACCGCAAGTCACCTAATCCCTTTTCTCCTTCCACTTGGAATATTTGGACTTGTGAATGTAAGGATTGTTTTTCCCCTCATTTAAGGTACCCAACAGGAGCTGAGGAAAGGGGATTAGCTGAATATGAAGTCATTTGACTTCATCCTATTCCCTACACCTCAAGGCAAAACAAGAACAAAAAGAAGGGAGTATAAAAATATGTTGAATGTAGCAAAGCTTCTTTATTTACTACTGTGCCATATGGCTATCACCAAAGGTTTAGTTAATATGTTGGGAACTTCTTTATAAACCAGAACAAAACAACTGTGAACCTCACCACAATGATATCAGAGTCCAATGTAAAGAGTAGTGAATATGCCTTCGAATATGTTCTGAGAGAGACCCTAATGTCCATTTCTCTCTCCAAATCTTTGAAAGAAGATTCCAGAGAGAAAGGTGCTGTTCTAGGCTACAAGAAACCAAGAGGACAACTCTCGATATTAAAGACCCCTCAAAGCAAAGGTTTTACCACCACTGAGAAGTTTTGCCTGCTTCTGAGAAGGCTTCCCTTTGTTGGAATGGTTGTTCTATGCCTTGAATCCAAGGGAAGCCTGAGCAAAGTTCAGGGTGCCATTATACACAAAGACGGGGTAAATGAATTGATTTTTAAACAAAGATAAAGTTACCAATAGCTGGCACAATGCCTTGAACATAGTAGGCTCTCAATAAATGTTTCATAAATCGAGATGTATTTTCTCTGCAATCATGTGTATAACAGAGTGAATTTGATTTTGTTGACTTTTGAACGTGACATTTACCCAGCTAGGTAAGCCCTCTTTGCAAATATATCTGTCACTCAGTATGCTGGATTCTTACTACATATTCATAAAGCAACAGATTTATGTTTCAGTCTAAAACCAAATTGACAAACCTAGTTTCCCACAGCAGAGCCTTAAGTGACTTGCTGACGGGATTCTGGAATATTCCTCACAAGCTAAAAGAAAAGGTAAAACTTTAGGAGAGCATAGTCAACAAGCTAAGAAGTTTGGTAATGCTGATTTATAAAGACACTATAACTTTTAAACGTGTACTTTCAATCTGAAGGACTGCAGTGGGGATTTAAAATATGACTATTTAATTTTTTAAAATTACATAAATTAAGTGAACAGCCCATTAGCAAGACGCCATCAGGATCACATGGCCAATTCAGATCAAGTTATATTATCTTGACTGCCAGATTTGAATAAGAATTAAGAAATTACTATTCCGAAGTGGTGTTGGACATTGATCCTCATTTGCAGTGATATTCTTCACGGTAACTACCTGGAACTGACTGCTCTGACAGGCATGCCCCTGAATCTTGGCGGTGCTACCATTGGGGGGTGTATTAGTTGGAGAGAAGCAGCTAATTAATTGTTCTACTTGCCTTTGATGAAGCCTTATACTGCAGGGACCTCATGTTGGAGCAGGAAGACATGCCTGATTCAAAAGAACCCAAATAGGACGGTCATTGAGTTTCCCCCTTTGTCCACTTTGCTGGGTCAAGTTTAAGCTTCATGGCCTCTTCGAAGCTGTGGTCACTACTGACTCCTTTCTGTACCCTGCGTATTTGAACTTGTAACTCTAAGCAAGCGTGTCATGACAGTCCCTTTGGGGGGTGCGTCTCAGAGACAAGCCCTGCTTCAGAAGATTGACTGTGTCTGCATGAGGGATTGCAAGTGTCTTAGTGTGTTGTTTTTGTGCGTAGAGTTTAAGTAAAGGAAGAGGTAGGTATCAGTTGACACAGACTTACATGCTTTTAGGTAGTAGTATTTGTATCAAGGTAATGATCTCAAAATTGTGACTCTAAAAAAATAGTTAAAATATTAGTACGCATTTTGCCTCTTGGACTCTTCAATAGCTGATAGTGTGAAAATGAGGAAATTTCTAATTACGGAGTCTTAGAAATTAAACATAAAACAAATACCTTCTCCATTTTACCAGTGCCATTTTTATTGCTACTTGTTAAAAAAAAATGGTGTTACTTTGCTTCTGCTCTACTTAAAGGCCATTTCCCCCTTTGCCCCATTTTCTCTCCCATTAATATGTTAATTATTTCTAGGTGTGACTGAAATGCTAACTTTTGGGAGCCATCTTTGACTACTGTAGTACTTGTACTTTCTGTCAAACCATTTAGTCCTAGTAATTTGTACCTGGCTCTTTCCCATTTTTGTTAGTCTTATTGGGACAGACACCTACATTTTGTTTCTTTAGGCACGTACCACATTGCTGGGTATATTCTGGTTCTTGAGAACTGCTTGGCATTCCTTTCTAGAGTAATTCATTCAGCAAGCTTTCAGCATTCTTCTACCAGGGAAGGCATTGCGCCTGGCACTTAAAACCTGTAGCCCCTTCTCTCAAAAGCTTATACCTAGTTGGTGAGCAGTCAGGTAAGTCAAAAGATGGTGGATGATCTGATAGCCAACAGGGCTTGCATTCTGATTCACAGTCTACAGGCATTTAGGGAAGTGAAGAGATCAAAGAATATATAGTCCCCAGTCCTAACTATGCCACCATTTTCCAGACAATCTTGGAAAAGTCACTGAAACCCTCTGAATCTCCTTTACCTCCTCTGTCAAATGGAGATTTTCGTCATAATGCTCACAATCCTATAAGAAGGTTGTGAGGGATGAACGAGGCTATGATATGGAGGTGCTACTGTTAACCTCTAAAACACCAGACGGAATATTATTTGGAGGTCAAGTCCAAGCCTTTTCTTTAGGATTCCAACCTCCCCGTCCCAATTCAATGCTGCAAACTCATTGCATTCAGAAGACTCATTAGGACAGTTTTGGAATTCTGTACTTTGAAAACATGACAACAGATGCTAATGTATGGGGCTATATAAGTCACTTACCAGATGGTTCACAACACATCTTTCCTATTAGATTTCTGCAATAAATCTTCATTCCCCTTGAAACGTTTGTTTGAATGTGTCAATAACTTTTTTATCTCCCTTCCCTATGCTTGTGTGGTGCGCATCTGGCTGTCTTAACGTGAGATTATATTAGGGTCAGGTGTTCTTTTACTTGACCTAGGTGGCAAAATTAATTTCTACTTTTATTTTTTGTAGAGGGGAAGGTGGTAGCACAGAAGGGCTTACAATAATAATGGAACCCTAACAAATAGGAAGTTTGGGGGGCCTTGATATTCTTATACCTCTTCTAATTTGGATACCTCACCTCTTCCCTCTGACACCTAGGTCCTCTCCCACTTCCCCTTAACTGCTGTACAATATTAGAAGAGGGCCAGGGCAACTCATGGGCAGCGGAAATATAGCCTATATCTGTTAATATCTTTGAAAAATGAGTTTCCAGTGCTAACGATACTTATTAATTGCAGCTAATTTCTTCACATGATGCTGCTGTATTTGACAAGCTATCATCAAGCTTTGCAATTGTGTTGAGGATAATCTGCATCTGTTTTCTTTAGTCTTTACATATCTGGAGAGCACCCTTCTTTGGTGAGAAAATTGTGGTATGTGTTGAGAAAATTAGGGGTTTTTAGGAACTAGTTCCCTCCAAATAATTTGTATCAAGATTTCTTTTGATAACATTTGTTCATACTCATCATAAGAAGCATTTATAGACATAAAAGCAGTAGCATTTGAACTTTGCTGGTTTAATTTATGCTTTCTCTTTTCTTTCATGTTGTATTTTAGGGATTTTCCCTGTGGCTCACTACAGAACGACCTCATCTTCAATTAATATTTATTTCTTTATCTGTAGGTTCAATTGTTTTAAGGTAGAAAGAAAGCATATTAAAAGGCAATAATTATCCTAGTGTGTGTTCAGTAATAACGGATCAGCAATGCTTTTAATCTGTGCAAAATAGTTAGTTTGTCTTTGTATTGAATACTTTTAATATAAATGAGAGTGTATTTGAGAATCCTAATTTTCTCTTGATTGTGGATTCATACCTCATATTCCTTAATAATATACTTTCCTTCCATATTTAGCTATTACTGTCATTTATTTTAAATCATTATATCAAATATGTTCTAAAATAAACAAAAAAGAAGGAGCAAATATTGCTGTTAAAATATACTAAAGTTAGAAGTATTTGCCGGATTAAAGTCAAATAACACATTAAGTGCATTAGAAAATCGTGAATGCAATTTTGGAACTACATTTGGATTATTAATAGCCAATGGAAACTTGGTTAGTGAAAATCTTTAGGTAGCTGTCTTAATAATCACATCAAATCTCTTCTTTCTGAGTTTTAGTTCCTTATCTGTAAGATAAATGCTAGATAAAAGTACATTCATGGTTTCTTCTGGCACTCCTGTATCAACCTTCTAAATATTAATGGATGCACCCAAAATATTTAAGGTACATGAAAATACCTTCTCCTTTTCTAAGTAGGTTGTTATTTACGATGATTTGTAAATAAATACTTTGTTAATACAGAGTAATTTCGGATTGATCGCTGTCTGTACAGGTCACAAATTCAGGATTCAAAAAATCCTAAATAATGATGTCTTACTTGATTTCACTGGTGCCACTGAGACGCTTTGCCAATTTAAATAGGATGTGAGTGTAGCTTTCTTGGGAAAGGGCACTGGGAGATGGGGATGAATTTCGGGAGAGAAAGATCAGTACTAAATTCTCCTGCTTTGGAAGGAGAACTGCATTAGGATCGAGGTAATTGCAGAGAGTAACCATTTTGTTGTAACCATGACAGTGCTTCCATTAACTCTCTAGTGATACTGTCACTAAAGGCATAGGGAGAAAGAAAAGAAGAAGAAGAAAAGAAGAAGAAAGAAGAAAAGAATAAGAAGAGGAAGAGGAAGAGGAAGAGGAAGAAGAAGAAGAAGAAGAAGAAGAAGAAGAAGAAGAAGAAGAAGAAGAAGAAGAAGAAAACAGCAAAAGGGACATCCTGTCTTCACTCTGCTGTGTCTGCATTAATGCAGCATCATAGCAGCTGCTGGTTTTTACATGAGGCCCTTTTTTTTTCCTCTCCTGGTGGCCTTTTTTTTTTTTTTTTTTTTCCTCTCGTAGAGTAAGCCAACCAGATTTTCACTTTATAA
Organism: Canis aureus; assembly: GCF_053574225.1. Classification (NCBI taxonomy): domain Eukaryota; kingdom Metazoa; phylum Chordata; class Mammalia; order Carnivora; family Canidae; genus Canis; species Canis aureus. The sequence goes on from NC_135648.1 coordinate 11,781,121, forward strand.
AACTGGGCCATCCTAGCAGGGGATGAGAATTTCCATGAACCATCTTCTGGGGATAATAATATCAGTAATCAGAGACTGTCATGGCAATTGCAGAGAAAGATGAATTGCAGTGGACAGGAAGTCAACACTGTTTTGTGTGTTTGTTCTTTTGGAAAGTGGGCTCAATGCTCCATAACCATATACCCAAAAGTTGAGCTTGCATGCAACTCCCTGTAAACTCTTGAACTCCAAGTTATTTTAGAGACAAAGACAGATGGGAAAGCAGATCTGCTAAAGAATTATATAAATGGTCTATATTCCAGTGGCTCTATGTTCACCTATTTGCCTTTAGAACTCAACTATTTGCACTTAAGCCAAAAGTGTTGGTTAAAATTCAGTTTTTCTTTCATTCCACATTTGGTCTTTGTTCTTTATGCCCAACTAATACGTTTTATGTGTCTATCCAGTTATATTTTAATCATTTCTTTTTTAAAAGATTTTATTTATTTCTTTGAGAGAGAGACACAGAGAGAGAGAGCACAGGCTTAACTGGGTTGGGGGTGGGTGGGAACAGAGAGGGAGAAACAGGCTCCCCACTGAGCAGGGAGCCCAACATGGGGCTCATCCTAGGACTCCAGGATCATGACCTGAGCCAAAGGCAGACACTTGACTGACCAAGCCACCTAGGTGTCCCTTTAATAATTTCTTTATTCGAAAATCTATTGCATCGCCAATTTTGTCCCAGGTATGGGACAAAAGTTAAGCAAATCCAAAATTCACATGGAAGAATAAAGATCTCCTAGCACTTTATTCATACTTATAAAATTATAGTTACAATATCCGTACACTTGTAAAATTATACTATAACACATACTTTTGTGAAATTTTCTGTAGTTTTATAAAATTTCAATTTTATAATATGATGATTTGTTCATTCAACAACTTATTTTCAATATTTCAAACAGATAAGAGACTACAGTACAGGACAAAACCACAGAGGAACAAGTTGTGAAACCTTATTTATTACAAGTAGCATCAAAATATTAATGGGGAAAGGACAGATTATTTTTTTATGTGGCTTTTTGAAAATGCTTGCTACATAGAGAAATACAAAGTTGAATCTCTTCTAAACCTTTTTTTTTCTTTGAAACCTTTTACAAAGATAATCCTTTTTTAAAGATTTTATTTATTTATTCATGACAGACACAGAGAGAGAGAGAGAGAGAGAGAGAGAGAGGCAGAGACACAGGCAGAGGGAGAAGCAGGCTCCATGTAGGGAGCCGGATGTGGGACTCTATCCCAGGTCTCCAGGATCACATCGTGGGCTGAAGGCGGCGCTAAACCGCTGAGCCACTGGGGCTGCCCTATGAAGATAATCTTTAGATGTATTATAGAGATAAATGTGGAGGGTAAAACTATATGAAATAGTAGAAAAAAATGCAGAATATTTTCATGATCTAGAGATAGAAAATTTTGGTTTACAACCTCAAAAGGATAAATTAAGACAAAAACATTAGTTAACTTATTTATATAAAATGTAAATATTTATAGTCCATAAAAAAGAAACCATAAATAAAATCCATACTCAGTTGATCGACCAAAATAATTGTTTATGGTGTCTGACATGATGAGTGATTGATATCTAGGCTCTAAAAAGAACTGCAAATTAAGAAGAGTATTAAAATGTAGTAATCCCAATTGAAGAGATAGGCGATGGATGTGATTAGGCAATTTATAGAAAAAGAAACCCAAAAAGCTCGCAAGGTTGGTTAGAAGTACTCAAATCCATTAAGAATATGAGAAGGGTGCCTGGGTGACTCAGTCAGTCAAATGTTCCGCTCTTGATTTCAACTCAGGTCTCTAGCTCCTGGTTGTGAGTTCAAAGCTCCATGTTGGGGGCTTCACGCTGGGTGTGGAGCCTACTTAAAAATAAATAAACAAACAAATAAATAAATAAATAAATAAAATACAAATTCCAACAACATGAATTAGATAAGCTAGAAGCTGGAATTGCATAATGCCAAGTTTTGGGGGGAAAAGAGAGATTTGGGACTTTTCACAGTTGGTGTCACTGTAGACTAGTATAGCCAATGCATGCATACGACATGCTGTAAAACTGTGTAGCAGTTTCGTTCCTGGTGTATCTTTCAAAGAACTTCTTACATTGTTCATAATGACATATATGCAGAAGTGTTTATTGCAGTATTACTTGTGGTGGCAAGAAGCTAGGATGTCTGTCACAAGAAACAGATAGGTAAAATGTGGTGGATATATACCTTGGAGCACTATATAGCACTTAGAACCAATGGTCTAGGTATGCTCACAGCAATGTGGTTGGGTCTGTCAAATAGTGCTAAATGGAAAAAGTAAGGAAATAGGATAGATTATGTAACATGATACGATACCATTTACATACATGAAAAATATATACTCAAAAATAACAATGCCTGCTTTTCAAAAATACATAACATATATGAATGAGAATACATGCAGTTTGCAGGAGGGACATGAGAAATAGAAACATATAAAACATGAGACAGGGACTGCCTGGGTGGCTCAGTCAGCTAAATGTCCAACTTTTGATTTTGGCTCAGGTCATGATCTCAGGGTCATAAGATCAAGCCCCCATCAGGCTCCATGCCCTTGATAGAATGGTGAAGGAGACAGCACATAATAATTAGGAAGAAGTATGATAAATACACCAGGATTTTATTTTATAAAAATCTTAAAAAAATATTAGTAGTAGCTACACTTTAAGAATTATCAAGAACCCTTCAAAATGTTTAATGATTGTTTGGAGCCCTTCATGTAAAAATAAATCTTATTAAAAAGTAATATTTTAATCCCTGTGTGGGATAATCCAGAATTACACTGTTTTTGTGGATATATACTTTTATTTTATTTTCATATTTTAAAGCTTCCCTTATTCTCTTCTTTTAGGTTTATCAATTTAGAGAGAGATCTTCCAGTGGCTTTATTAGTCACAATACTGAAGACCCAGGTTGAAATATAGGGAGCATTGTGATTCTAGTTTTTCATACTTTGCCTAATGCCATTCGAGATGATGACATTTCTCTCTAAAAGTGACTTTATCTATCTAAAAAATGCCTTCCTTCTCAGTTAGATATTGGGAGTGTAGATTGTTAAAAACAACTCTGGAAAGCTGTATTATCTACTAATGCTGAGCATATGCATAGCCTCTGACTTAAGCAATTACATTCCCAGAAAAATATCCAACAGAAATGAATACATACATGCACCAAAAAACATGAACAGAATATCTTCATAACATCAATTATAACAACAAAAAATGGAGGGAGAACCCAAATGTCCATTACCATGAGAATGAAGAAATGAATCAACATAAATAAATATAGTATTAATATAAAAGAATACTATAAGGCAATTAAATTATACCACTAGATCTATGTGCAACATGGATAGATCTCATAAATATAATATGAAGGAGAAGCTAGACATAAAACATGTATTTCATATGCTTCTGTTTATATAAAGTTCAAAACAGATAAAAATATTCTGAGATATTAGAAGGCAAGATAAAGGTTGCCTTTGGAGAAGAAGTTAGAGCTAATGATTTGGAGAGATCTGAGGGGCCTTTCGGGTTGCAGTGAAGTTTTATTTGTGGATCAGGTGATAGTTAAAAAGTGCGTTCATGTTGGGATAATTAATCAAGTTTTATGTGTCTGATTTGTGTATTTTCTTATATATATGTTATACTTTAATATGAAAGTTTATAAATTGTGGAAAATGAAAACTAAGCAGCATATTGTTCAGGGTTATGTATTTAAGTGGTAGAACTATGAAGGGATGCAAGAGAATGATTACCTTGAAGATCAAATTACTGATTACGTAGGAGGAAAAAGGATAAGCATGGGAAGGGTACACAGTGGAATTCTAAGGGACTAGTTAGTGTCTTTTAGGCTTTAACTTAGGTAGGGGTACACTGGTATTTATTATATTATTCTTCAACCTTTACATACATGTCTTATATTTTTGTGTCTGATACATTTATTTTACAACTTAAACAAATCTTAACTGAGTTTTGATTCTGGATAAAATGGAGTAAATACAACTCGCCCAGTGTCTCCTGCTGAATTCAAATATAAAACCTGGGGAGAATTCTGGGAGCTGCTCTGTGAGGATACTGAAAGGTAAATAATAGCAGGTGGATTGGAGAAGAAGATGAGAACTGGAAGTATTCCTAAATCAGTAGTGAGTTTATCATTGTTTCCCTTCTGATATCTCCTGGCTTGATCTAACTGGAGTTAAAACCCAGAAGTGGACACCAGAGCTCAGAGAGAGAGAACTCCAGGAGAAATCCTCTAGTTAAGCTTGAATAGCAGTGAAGAGAAAGGGAAGTGTTTTTCCCCCCTTTCTTTTCTCTATGTTCTTCCATGTAGGCCCCAAGCAGTTTTAATGGTAAGCATCAATAATGATGGCAGCAGGAGCCAAACATCTGAGAGAGGGGAGCCTTCTTCCATCAGTGGAGCTGTGGTCCCAGCAGGGGGGAACCCCTACACATTGCTTTTCTCTCTCTGTTCTTGTAGTACTTGACTGCCAAGTAAAGTAACTAAAGCTCCAAATTTACAGATGGAGAGGTAAAAATGGGAGCCCCCCAAAAACAGAAGACACCAAGGATAATACACCAGGGCAGGGGCTTGGGGAAACACAAAAGTGTTTATGCTTCTGGGCTCACCCTTGAACTGACATACACAGATCAGATTCTAATTTATTATATCAAAACTTTGAGAATTAAGCAGATAAACTACTGCCTATGTCCATACCGGCCACTGGGTGGCACACACATAGGGAAAATCAGAATAGCATAAAAGCTTTGAAAACTGACCTGACCTAACACTAGAACCATAGCCTACAGAAAATGAATTGGTACTTGTGACCTGAACCTCACTAGTTTGATTACCTGCTAAAACAAAACATATGATATTGTCCATAGGATTTAAACCAGATACATAGTCTAATAAGATAACTAAAAATGTCCAGGATATCATCCAAAATTAGTTAGCATTAAAAAAAAAAAATCCAACAGGGAAATTTCAATCTCTGTTGAAGACACAATCAACAGATGCCAGTGGTGAGAAGATACAGATGTTGAAATTATCTGACAGAGACATTCATAGATGCTTTAAAGAAAAATACTTCAACCAGTCATCATGAATACTCTTGAAACAAATGATAAAATAAAAAATCTCAAATAAAAAAGAAATATAGAGGAGAATCAAATAGGAAGTTTAGAACCAAAACAATAACCACAATAAAATCTTACTGGATCAGTTCAATAGCAGAATGGAATTGAAAAACTAAAGAGTGAGTAACTCCCAAAATAGAGTAGTAGAAATGATCTAACCTGATAAATGAAAAGTGAAGAGTCTGGAGGACAAATAAGCAGAGCCTCAAAGATCTGGCGGGGAGATGTTGGGAGGGATGACAACAACAACAACAAAAACTTTAACATTTGTGTCATTAAAGTTTGAAAGGAGAAAAAAAAAAGAAGGTAGTACTAAATTTTATTTAAAAAAAAATAAATAATAGCCCAGAACTTCACATATGGAGATAGAAAATAACCTATAGATTCAAGACATTCAGTCAAAACCAAACAGGATAAACTTAAAGAAATCCATCTTCAGATACATCATATTAAAGTGCTACAAAAAATAAATGTACAGATATTCTTGAAAGTGGCCAGAGATAAAGTATGCATTTCCTATAGGGGTCAGCAATGACCAACTATGGATTTCTCCTTAAAAAACCACAGAGGGCAGAAGAAAGTGCCATAACATTTTTACTGAAAAAGAACTGCCAACCTAGAATTCCATATCCAGCAAAATATTGCTCATTAATGAAGGTGCAATAAAGGCATTCTCAGATGGAGAACTAAACATTTGTTGCCAGCTCTAAAAGAATTTATAAAGGAAGTTTTTCAGATAGGAGGAAAATAACGCCAGAAGGAAACTTGGAACATCAAGAAATGAAGGAAGAGCAAAAGAAAGAGTAAATATTTGGGTACACATCATAGACTATTCTTCTCTTGAGTTCTTTAAAATATGTTTGACAGTTGAAAGACAAAATTTTAACATTGAAAGATGGAGATTTCAATGTATATAGATGTAATACATAAGGCAACTATAACACAAAGGAGAAAGATAAAGAGAACTATAAGATGGTTAGGTCTCCATGTTCCACTGGAAAAATGAAGGATATATATTATACTGTATATAATAGTGGTATGCTAGAGTAACCACTGTAAAACTGTATAATAAATAATAAAAAACACAATTGATAAAATAGAGTGCTAAAAAATATTCAAGTAACTCAAGTTTCTCCTTAGAAACTGAGAACTGAGGGGTGTCTGGCTGGCTTAGTTGGTGGAGCATAAGGCTCTTGATCTTGTGAGTTCAAGTCCCATGTTCAGTGTAGAGATTACTTAAAAATAAAAAAAATAATTAAAAAAACCCCAAACCTGACAACTGAATTACATAGAGAACTAATAGAAAACAAAACAACAAATTTGGCAGCTATAAATCTAAATATATTAATAAATACATTAGCTATAAATGGAATAAATTAAAACAGATTATCAGAAAGGAATAAAAGAAAACAAGACCCAATGCTATACTGTCCATAAGAAACTCGCTTCTAATATGATATATGTAGATTAAAAGTAAAAAGGCACTAAAAGATGTTTCATGTAAACACTAATAAAAAGCTGAGACAGCTATGTTAATGTAGTAAAATAGACTTTGAGCCAAAAAAAAAAAAAAAGAAATCCACAAACCAAAAAGAATAGATAGAATCAGAAATAAATAAGTACATTACATAATAATAAAGGGGTCAATTCATCAGGAAGATGGTAATAGTTCTAAATGTGTGTGACCTTAAAAACTAAGCTTCAAAAAAAAAAAAAAGACTAAGCTTCAAAATACATGAAACAAAAGCTAACAACTGAGAGGAAAAATGGGTAAGTCCACGATTATAGTTGGAGATGTCAATACTCTTCTCTTTATGATGGATAGAATGTATAAGCAGAAAATCAAGACTATGGAAAAGAATTAAATAGCACCATCAACCAACTGAATCTAATTAACATATTTTAGAATATTACACCCAATAAATAACAGTAAAATACCTGTACCCCTCAAGGGAATCTGGAACATTCATCAAGACAGACTATTTTCCCAGAATAATAAAATCAGTTGAAAAATTCTTAAAGAATTAAAATAATACAAAATATGTTCTCTGGGTATAAAGAACTAATGTATTAATAATGGAAATAATAGGAAATATCCAAACTAGAATATTAAGCAACAATTCATTTATAAATAATCTATGGTAAAAGAGGAAGTCTAAGGAAAATTAGAAAATATTTTGAACTCAATGAAAATGAAAATACACATGTCACAATGTGTGTAATACAACCAAGGCAGTGCTTACAGGGAAATACATAGCATTATATCTTTATGTTAGAAAAGAAGAAAGATCAATACTCCAGATTTCTACCTTTTAAACTAGAAAAAGAGCAAAATCCAAAGAAGCAGAATGGAGAGAATAATAAGAATGAGCTGTAATTAATAAACTTAAAAACCATAGAGAAAATCAATAGAAACAAAAAGCTGATTCTTCAAAAAAAGATCAATGAAATGGATAAATTTCTGGCAAGAATGACAAAGGAAAAAAAAACCCAAAACACAAATTATTAATATCTGGAGTGAAATACGGGATATCACTATAGATCCTACAACCATTGAAAGGATAAGAAGAGAATAAGTATAAACAATTGTGTATAGAAAAAAAAACACAGAATCATATTAATTGGTACAGAAAAATATTTGCTACCATTTAAAACCAATTCATGATAAAAATTTCCTGCAAGGTAGGAATAGAATGAAATGTACTCAACCTGATGAAGGTGATCTACAAAATAGCTACAGCTCAAACAGTTAATGGTGAAAGATCTTTTCCCCCAAGATCAAGAACAAATCAAGGATATCCATCTACAAAACTCCTATTCAACATTTTAGTAGAAGTCTGAGCCAGAGAAGCATTGCCATGAATCAAACAAAAAGGCATATAGATTGGAAAGAAAGAAAACTCTCTCTTAAGTCAAAATTATTATTATCTACATAGAAAATCCCAAGGAAATTACCTATAGATAAAAGTGAATTCAGCAAGTTGGCAAAGATACAAGACCAACATGCTAACTCATTACATTTCTGTATATTAACAAGGTACAATCAGAACTTGAACTTTAAAAATTAAAATTAAAATTAAAATAATTCCAAAAATGAATGCATAGATAAGAACCTAACAAGATTTTTATAGGATCCATATGCTGAAAACTACATATACTGATATAAGAAATCAATGACCTAAATAAATTGAGAGCTACACCGAGTTCCTGAATCACAAGAGAAAAAAGAATAAAGATGTTGATTCTCCCCAGTCTGATCAATAGATTTAATGAAGTTTCAGTAAAATTCCCAGCAGGTTTTTTTTTTTTTTTTTTTTTAATAGATACAGACATTTTCAAGATTTTACAGAAAGGCAAAGGAACTAGCATAGATAAAACAATTTTAAAAAGAAAAACAGGACCCACATTTCCTGATTTTAAGACTCACTATGTATCTACACTAATCAAGAAAGTCTGGTATTGGCAAAGGATTTGACAATTACCATAGAATTACAACAGAAAATCTACAAATAAACCCAGGCATATGTGGCCAGCAGATTCTGACAATGGTGCAAAAGCAATTTGGTCTTCTCAGCAAATGGTATTATAACAATTGGACATCAGTATGCCAGAAAAATGAGCCTTGACCCAACCCTTGTGCCTTATACAAACCTAAAAACTGACCAAACACCTAAAAATAAAAATAAAATATAAAACTATGCAACTTTTAAAAGAGAACATGAGAGAAAACCTCCATGATTGGGAGTTAGGTGTAGGCATGATATGAAAAGTATATAATCCACAACATTAAACAATGTTAAATTGGCCTTCATTCAAATTTATAATTTTTGCTCTCCCACTGTTAAGAACAAGAAAAGACAACTTCTGTACCGGAAAAAAAAAAAAAAAAAAAAAAGATTTTGCAAAGCAATACCCAACAAAGCTCTTGGATCAAGAGTAAATAAAGAACTCTTGAAACTTAGTAGTGTGAAAGCAACCTAATTTTAAAATGGGCAAAAAGATTTAAGCAGACACTTCACTTAAGAGAATGTACAGAATGCATAAAAGCACATGAAAAGACGCCCTACATCATTAGTCATTAGGGAAATGTGTTTTAAAACTTTGATAAGATCTGCTACACATTTACTAGGATGGTGAATTTTTAAGTCTTATAATACTAAGTAATGATGAGTATGTGGCACAGTTGGAACTTGCATACATTTTTGGTGGAGATGCAAAATGATATAGCCATTCCGGAAACCAATCTGGGAGTTTTTTATAAATCCAAACACACATCAACCATATGAAGAAGAAAATTCCCCTCCCGGGTATTAAATGCAGAGAAATGTGAACCTATGTTGACACAGAAACCTATACATGACTCTTTATGGAGGCTCTATTCATAATTGTCCCAAACTGGAAACAATCCAAATGTTCTTCCTGTGTGCATGGATTAACAAACTGTGGTACGTCCGTGCAATGGAACATTACTCACGATTAAAAAGGAAGAAACCATTGCTACACACAACAATTTGGATGAATCTTTGTGCTGAATGAAAGAAGCCAGTCTCAGAAGGTTACATGTTATGTGATGCCGTTTATATGACTTTCACAAAAAGACAAAATTGTACTGTTGGAGACAGATCAGTGGTTGCCAGAACTTAGGGATAAGGGGCAGTTTGACTATAAAGGAAGAAAAAAAAATCTAGAGGGAATTTGGGTCATTAATGGAACTGTGTTTTATCCTGATTCTTCTGGTAATTACATGAATCTGTTCATGTGCTGCAATCCATAGGACAGTACATCAAAACAAATGTTGATTTTACAGTATGATAATTTAGAAGGTACAATTTTTTTTAAGTTTTAAAAAAATGTATATGCTTATTTCCGAGAAAGAGAGAGAAAAAGAGAGAGAGAGAGAGTGAGGGTGGAGGGGTGGGGGGGAGGAACAGAGGGAGAGAGAGACTTTCAAGTGGGGTTCGATGTCACAACCCTGAGATCATGAAACCAAGAGTTGGACATTGAACTGACTGAGCCACCCAGGCACCAAAATTAAAAATCTTTTATACTGCAAGGAAAAAAAATTCCTGCCACCATAGCAATTACAGTAAAGTGGGAAAGAATAGGGAGACAGACAAGAAATATAATTAACTCAAACAGAATTTAGATTGGATTCACAAAGCACGCTAATAGAGGTACTTAGAGCCATTTTTAAAAAATAAATTTAGGAATGATTTGCTTATCAATTTTTTGTAGCGAAAGGGTTGCTTCTAAATTAGCAATGGCTCATAAAGCTATTTTATCTTATACAGTTAAACATCGCCTATGCAAATTTGTTTGACTGTTAATTTACATAGAGAAATTTTTCTTTATAGATATATGGAGGCAAAATTCTGTGCAATCCATAAAAATAATTGTAAATTTAGGGTAATGATATTTGAATTGATGTTCCAACTTTGGCAGAGAATTTGGCTGTGTCCAAAAAAGAAAGGTTAGAAAAATATCACTAAAGCAAAAAGAGAGGGGTTTTTTTTTTTTTTTGAAAAATGATCTCACATTACTCTGTGTCCCTCTTAATCAGTTTGTGTGTGCAGATAGTCTTACTAAGTTGTTGGGCAGTGATGTCATTCTATGCCTCAGTCTCCCCCCAATGCAAATGGGAGAATAGGTATTCTGACAACTGATGACCTTCCTGAGACCATATCCACATACCGTATGACAAACATACGACAGCACAAGGCTGGAAGGCCCTTGCAGAGCATCAATGTTTATAAAATTTTATCATTTTATTTCTTAAAACCAAATGCATCTTTTTCTCATTTCACTCTTTGAACACTGATGAAGGGATGACAATGTAATTAGAGAAATTTAAAATATTTGAAGTTAGAAAAATGTCTATGTGGTAGAAAAAAAAAAAGAAAGGAGGTAAGATCGCTTTATACTCTCTTTTTTAAGTTTGGAAACCCACATCCAAGAATGAAAGGGAATTTAATCACAGATAACCAGAATTTGAAGGCTGTAAGAGAGGCCATGTGGGAGACTACATAGGGACTGCCTTAAGCCCTGTTAGGAGATAAATACATCATGAAATATATATATAAATGAAATATAAAATATTATATGTTATATATCAATATATAATCAATATATTCTAATGAAATATAAATACATATATAAGATACATATATTGCACATTGGAGAGGTAGCCTCTGTGGTTTTGGTATGGCTGTCCTAGGGAAGCTCAAAGCAGTAGAAACTTATTAGTTTCTTATTAGTAGAAACTCATATGGTTACTTGCTTCTTTCCCCTAAAAAGCATACACTTCAAAATTGATAAAGACATCCATATTTAAATAACGATAGGAACATTCTTTAAAATGTGTCATTGTATTATTAAATTTGCTCATCACAAAGGGAATGCACAGATATATCATGCGGTACATGAGCGTGGACACTATGGCCACTTAATAGTCTGCCCAACATACAGTGTGTGTATGTGTGTATACATAGCTTGTATGGAGGCCCATTGAGTAAATATGTTTATTACTTGAGAGCATGTTTGACAATATTACTGTTCATAAATGTGGTAGAGATGACATTCGCTGCTGTTAAACAGCATGTTCATAATATTTGCATTTACTGAGCAAGAACTAATGGTAACGGAATTTCTGTGTTAACACAAATATCTGGGCAGCTCAATTCAAGCATGGTTTATAATTGCACTTTCTAAAGATAAACTGAAGGCTCTGCAAAATGTCATGTCTTCTTTGGGATGATCTTTCCTTAAACATTTTTGTTGGCATTACTATAAGGTGTGAGACTCTGGAACTTCTACAAAGTAGAAAAAAAAAAAAGAAGAAAAAAAGGAAAAAAGGGGGGAAAAGTATGTATGGATATAAAAGGTGCTAAATCTTTTAAATATTCTATCGGATTATATATTTAATAGGCATGGAATTTTGTGTTGTTCCGACTGCTAAAGCAGTCATACCCTGTTTGGTTTTTTCTTTTTTTTTTTTTTTTCCCTGTTTGGTTTTAAAGTTTTCTCTGATTGCTCTTTTCCTTATTAATTGTAATATAAAGTTTCAAAGGCAAAAGGGAACAAAGGCTGACAGTCCCCTCCGAGCCATGAAGCCAGGTAGGAAGCTTAGCCCCTTCCCACTACAGCATACTGTGTAGATGTGTTCCTGAAACCCCTAAGGTAAGACTTTAAGACAAAAAAAAAAAAAAAAAAAGGACAATTGTCAAGGATGGTTGATTTTTAAGGCTTAACTACCTGAGCAATGTTCATTTAAAATAACATATGAGTCTCAGTCAAAATGATCTAAGCTGAGCAAACGGCTGCTTTGTCCTTCCCTTCCAAGGAAGTCCTGAGATGCTACACACTCTGTGAGCGAAACTTCTTTGGACAGTGCCCTGGATTCCTTTTTGTAATATATTTTTTTCATAGCTTTAAAAAAAATTCAAGCCTATTGGAAACTGCTTAAAAGAAACTTTCCTAGTCAAAGTCCAACCTTTTTTTTCCCCCTTTCTCTCTTACTCATCAAAATATGGGTCCTCCAGAAAGACTGTGAGGTAAAAGTATTCTTGTCCTTTGCAAATCAGATTTTTCTGTCAGAAGAATAAAGGCCCTTGCAAGTTGGTTCCTGCTGCGCTGAGGGCTGGGATCCAGTATACTCTTGAGGGTGCAGCCCCCAGCTGTTGGCCTCTGCAGGGTTGGTGGATTCTGGAAGTCTGGAGCCCATATCCCGGGCCAGCTGCTTTGCCGGGCTGGGGTTATCCAGTGCCACCCTGCATTCCAAACATTGGCTTCCCTTCCCAGAGACCTCTGGGGGCTCCTCCAAGTTGCTAGGCCTTGGCAGCACCCCTGAAGTGAACAGATCTTCCCTTATGCTCTCTACTTGTTGACCCAGTTACTCCACTCTGACTACCAACCCCTCCAAGCGTGACAACAGCATGGTGAATCGTGAGGCAGATGCCTAGCTAGGTGTCCTCTGCTTTACTTTGTGTTCTCAGCACATCCTTCCTTCTGGCTGAAATGAAAAATTTTCAGGGAAGACTTTTTTTTTTCCTCTCCTGGATCATTTTTATTATTTTGTTTCCTTAAGCCTTATTTGGGGTCTATGGCCAAACCGATGTGACTGATCTCGTCTTAAACCTTGTTTGGGGGCTATTGTAGCAGAAGTCTAGAATCATGAGAAAGTACAGTTAGGATCCTTAAATGTAACTGAATTCACAGGCAGACACTTTTAAATGGCTCTCATAAAAGTTTTAAATGTGTTCCAAAGCTGCACTGACCTCTTCATAGGGAATTCTGTTAACAGGCCTGGGCTATGGTTGCTTTTTACTGACTTGTTGATTTAGGGACCAGCTGCCTCCTAAGAAATTGTGATCAAAAGCTATAAAAACAGACCATAAATATGTCAAATGCATGAGTAGAAATTGGGAAACTTGATTTGTCCTGCGGTCCAATCTGCATTAGAGGTTGGTCAACTTGAAATTACTATCCTTAGAGAAGTTAATATCCCCCCAAATAGTTTGTATGCACAGGTATTCACATGTATGTTGTGTATTTATAACTTCATCCTACATCCTTCCTGTCCAGTTTTATGAGTATAGATTTTGTTACCTCTGTTCCTGCCTCCTTGTTTGTCCCTAAGAGTCTCTGTGTATCAGAGAGGATCAGGGAAGCTGGAATGTCCCAAATGCTACTTCATTAAATTAAAAAGAAATAAACTATTTAAGGAGTAGAAAGGCATGGGATGAATATAGTCAAGTGAGTTAGAAGAAAACATTCAAGAGTAGGCCTTTGGAGGCTCTAGATGAAGGCATAGAGTAGAGATTCAGGAAGCAGAGGGTTGCCTAAGGTGGATGTGCCAGAGAAAGTTCTTCAAAGAGCTGATTTCTAGGCTCAGACTTAATTAGAATTAGCCAGATGAAAGGGAACAGAGAAGATGAAAGGTGTTGCATCCAAGAGGAATAGGAAGGATCAAAGCCATGATTGAGAAAGGGCTATTAAATATTTTTATTTATTTTTAATTTACAATAGCAATATTTCTCAAAAAGATGTAGGAGAATGGCTGAAATAGGACAGAAAGTGGGAACCAGGGGTTTGACTAGTTGGACTACACTCTTATCTGATTCTAAATCTACCCATGGGCTTGAGATTTAACCGCTGTCTGAAAGGATTGTGGTTGTCTCTAAGTTAACGCAACTTGTATGAGATAATCCCGTAAAGCCTGGAATTTTCTGTATGAACATAGCAAATATGGGGAAAATATTCTTAAAATAAAATAAAATTGTATTTACTTAAATTATCTTTTATTTCATTGTTAAGGAAACATAAAAGCTTTTCAAAAATGCTATAATTTCTTCCTTAAGTTTGCTCTTTATTCTCTCTTGTCCTAGCCTCTCATATATATCAGGGTTGCTTGAAGTGTGGTCCTGGCACCAGCGCCACTAACATTAACTGAGGACAAGTTAGAAAATGCAGATTCTTTTTTTTTTTTTTTTTAAAGATTTTATTTATTTATTCATAGAGACAGAGAGAGGGAGAGGCAGAGACACAGGCAGAGGAAGAAGCAGGCATCATACAGAGAGCCTGACGTGGGACTCGATCCAGGGTCTCCAGGATCACGCTCTGGTCTGCAGGCGGCGCTAAACCGCTGCGCCACTGGGGCTGCCCGAAAATGCAGATTCTTAAGACCCATCCCAATCCTACCGAATCAGAAACTCTGGGCATTGGATCTAGCAATCTGTGTGAACACGTCCTCCAGAGGATTCTGATACACACGAAACTTTGATAACCACTCATCTATACTATTCTGTGGGAAACATTTTTGTAAATCTTCTCATTCATTAAATTAATTTTGTATATATGTTTCATTTTAATCACCCTATGCCAAGTTCCTTATGAACAATAATACTGTTTTTCACAGCTCTGTTAAGACAGAGCTGACATATAACAAACTGTACATTGAAGGCAATGAACCACCCATGAAACACACACTCATGAAACACTATAATCGAGATAACAAACAGGTATATCCCCCTAAAAATTGTCTCATACCTTTTTGTAATCCTTCCCTCTAATTCCTTGCTGACCACCTCCCCACATCTCAAGGTGTAACCACTTACCTGCTTTCTGGCCCGATAAGTTTGCATTTTCTAGAATTTTATATAAATGGACTCATAGAGTATGCAGTCTTTTTTGGTCTGATTTCTTTCACTCAGTATTTTAAGATTTACCCCTGCTGGTGCATCAATAGTTGGTTTGATTTTATTGCTGGGTATTATTTTATTCATGGATATACCACAATGTGTTTATTCAATGACACGTTGATGAACTTTTGTGTTGTTTCTAGTTTGCGCTGTTGCTAAATGAGGCAGGTATAGACACTTGTATAAATCTGTGTGTGGACAAGGATGTTTGTTTCTCTTTGGTGAAAACTTAGGAATGGATCATATGTTAGGTGTGTGTTTAGCTTTTTAAGAAATTTACAAACTCTTTTCCTTAGTAGTCAAACCCAGTTTACATTCCCAACAAAAGTATATTGGAATTCCATTTGCTCTAAATACTCAGGCCTGTGTTCAGGTTTTTTAATTGTGTTCATTCTGTTAGGTAGTAGTATGTCATTATAGTTTTAATTTGTATTTGTCTAGTGACTAATGATGTTGAGCATTTTTTATGTGCTCATTTATCATTTGTATATCTTCTTTGTTGAAGTATCTACTCAAATCTTCCCACCTTTGTATCAGGTTTTTTGTTTTCTTATTACTGAGTTTTGATAGTTCTTTATATATTATAGGTACAAGCCCTTTAGCAGATTTTATGATTTATAGTATGTTCTATCTAAGTTAGCTTGTCTTTTCACTATCTAAAAAGTGGCTTTCAAAGAGCATACATTTTTAATTTTGATGAAGTCTAATTGCCAATTTTGTCTTTCGTGGATCATACTTTTAGTTTTATACATAAAAGGATACACTTTGACTAACAAAGTCACAGAGGTTTTCTCCTATATATGTTTTCTGTGGGCATCATATTTGAATCTTGCTTTTTTTTTTTTTTTTTTTTTAGCCCAGTCTGAAAATCTCCGTCTTTAATTGGGATATTTAGACTTCTTACATTTTTTTAAAGATTTTATTTATTTATTCATAAGAGATACAGAAAGAGAGAGGCAGAGACATAGGCAGAGGGAGAAGCAGGCTCCATGCAGGGAGCCTGATGTGGGACTCAATCCTGGGACCCCAGGATCATGCCCTGAGCCAAAGGCAAACGCTCAACTGCGAGCCACCCAAGCGTCCCTAGACCTCTTACATTTAATGTAGTTATTAACACAGCTAGATTTAAGTCAGGTGTTGTTTTTATCTCTTTTCTATATATTCTGTATTTTCTTTGTTTCCTTTCTCATTTTTATTGCCTTTTTTGGCTTAAGTGAATAATTATTATAATCCATTTTGTCACCTATGTTAGTTTATTAGCTAGTATAACTTTTTGTTGTTGTAGTGGTTGCTTTAGGGCTATAGAGTACATCATACTTATCACAGACTACATTCAAGTGATATGCCGCTTCATTTATAGATTGAGACTTACAATAGTATATTTCCATTGTTCTCCTTTTGACATTGTTGTCACATATTTTACAGATATTAGAAGCTTTACACTATATTGCTATTATTTTTTGAACAGTAAATTATCTTTTAGGGAGATATCAATAATAAAAAATATATATATTTACCCATATAGCCACCATTTCCAGTGTTCTTCATCCCTTTGTATAAATCCAGATTTTTGTCTGGTACCAGTTTCTTTCTGTCTGAGGCACTGCGTTTAACATTTTTATAGTAAAGTCTGGTGGTGATGAATTATTTCAGCCTTTGTATGTCTATAAAAGAATTTTGGGGGGCTTTGCTTTTGGAAGATATTTTTATTTTGGTTCTTTTAATATATTGGTCCACTATCTTCTTACTCACATTGTTTCTGATAAGAAATCCGCTGTCTTACATACCTTGGCAGCTCTGTACATGTATTTTATTTCTGGCTGCTTTTAAGATTTTCTCTTTATCAATTATTTTGAGCAGCTTGATTATGACATGCCTTAGTATTGTTTTATTTAGTTTCTTATGTTGGGATTTGTGAAGATTCATTGATCTGTAGGCTTATAAATCTCCCTTGCCTCAACTTTTGAACATATAAAATACAATTATAATGACTGTTTTAATGTCCTTGTCTGATAACTCTAACATCTGGGTCAATTTGGGGTCTGTTTCAATTGACTGATTTTTCTCTTCATTTTGGGTTTTATGTTCCTGCTTTTTCTGAATGTCTAGTGACTTTTGATTAGATGCCAGATGGTTAGAATTTTTCCTTGTTTGTGTGCTGGGTATTTTCTACTTCTATTAATATTCTTGAGCCTTGTTCTCAGATGCAGTTAAGTTACTTGGAAACAGTTTGATATTTTTAGGATCCTACTCTTAAAATTTGTTTAGGTGGACTAGAGCAATGCTTTGTGTAGAGCTAATCATTCTCCACTATTAAGTTAAGACCTTCTGTGTACAGCCTTCCTGTGAGTCAAGAGGTTTTTCCAGTTTGGCAGATGGGAACAGGTATTATTCCTGGCTTTGTGTGACCACCAGGCACTGTTGCCTGTAATCTTTTTTTTTTTGTTTTGTTTTGTTTTTTTAGATTTTTAAATATTTTATTTACTACAGAGAGAGTGAGCGAGCAAGCATGAGTAGTAGGGAGGACCAGAGGAAGAAGTGCTTCACACTGAGCAGGGAGCCTGATGCGGGAATCGATGCCAGGATCATGACCTGAGCTGAAGGCAGATGCTTAACTGACTGAGCCATCCAGGTGCCCCACTTCTGATCCTTTTGAATGATTCTTTCTCTAGCTCCTGTAGTTTCTTTACCTACATATGCTTATTAGTGTTCAGCTTCTCTGCATAGCAGTCTTTTCTCCAGGACTCCATCCTACAAATTCTAGCTACATTGATCTCTTCAGACTCAGAGCCTCAGCAAGACTCTGCCTGACTGAACCTTGCATGTGGCCTGGAACCTCTCTCCAGGCACTAAGCTGAGATGATCATAGGTCTCACCTCATTTGTTCCTCATCTTTCAGAGATCACTGTCTCTCCTTATCTCACTCAAGTGTCTTACAAATTGTTCCTTTTGAGTGCAGGGTACATCTGGTCCCTGTTACTCCATCTTGGACAAATGTAGAAGTTCCTTATCCTATTTTATTCTCATTTTATACATTAGAGCTTGTTATATAGTGCTAGGGGATAAGGGTAATAACATTTGTTCGCATGTATTGAGTGCTTGCTATCAGCAGATATTTTTCTAAAGATCATACTGACTTATTTGATCCTCATAACAATCCCAGGATTTAGAATATTATCTGTATTTTACAGATGTAAAAACTGAGGTATGAGTGACTGGCCCGAGGTTCCAGAGCCAGTAAATGTCAGAGCTGATATATCAGCACAAGTTTCCTGAATTTGTCTCTTAACTTTGCTGTAAAGAGCTGCTGTCCCTCAGAAGCAGCTCCCTGTGAAAGCTGCCTTAGGTTTGGATTACAGCTTGTGCCTTGGATTCAGATCTCAGCTCTGCCACTTAGGCAAATCTCTAGACCTTTCTGGGTTTCAGTTTCCTCATTTGTAAATAAAGAGTGATTATCCTCACCACATAGAGTTCTTATGAAGATGAAATAAAATACCAAATGTAAAGAAGCTAGAACAGTGCCTGGCCGCTCCGCTTGCTGATTGAATACACAGCGTGGTCATGCTCCGCTTTCGAGACTCAGTCACCTCTAATTGGATAATAAACCTTTTAGTGCAACTTGGGTGAGGACAGACAGCTACATTGCTTAATTATTTATCTTTAATTACCAGGTATAGTGGTTTAGTTTTCAGAGTGTTCATATCCATCTTCTCATTTTATCTTTATAGTCACGCTTAAAGAAAGAGCTTTTTTCCTTATTTTACAAAGGGAGAAACTGAGACTCAGGAGGTTAGAAGCTTTAGTCAAGGTCCAAGGTTAGCAGATGGCAGAGCCAGGGTTACCATGCAGAGTGTCTGACTTATATCCAGTTCTTTTTGTACCACAGACACAATATCAATCGAAATTTGGGGGAAAAAAATGCTTTCAGAAAGTTAGTAAACTTTTCTTTGGGTGAATTTATGTTCTGTATGTTATCATTAAAATCCAGATAAAGGATATTTTTCTAATAAATGGACACAGATTGGTGAATGAGCCCTCATGTTGCTAAGAGCGAAGGGAGAAGTTTTTTAGTTCTGGCTTTGTTGAAAATGAGCATCTGGACCACACTTAGTTTTCTGAATGCCGTGTGACTCCAGCATGATCCCCAGAGATGCTGAGATACCCAGAGTTGCAGAATTAAATTTTCCTTTCTTCTTCTAGACTTTTATATTGTGTGCATTTTTGAAGAACACCTTTAATGTTTATTTTTAAATGTGATACTATGTGGGTGATATTGGTGTGTTTCTTTTCTGTGTCCAGAATTTAAACCTGCAGGCAATAGGAGTGCTGTCGTGAAATTGGCCCTAGACAGTTAATAAATTCTAAGCAGAGACGCATAAATCAGCAAAGGGTATTTTTTAACTTTTTTTCCCCAAAGGACGGTTAAGGGAGAACAGGAAAGAAATGTCTTCAGAGAATTGTTTTCTATCAGTTCAGAAAATAGAGGAAAGCATTGAGCAATGCCCAGTGCTGGTTAGCAGATTGTCATTTTTAGGTTTGATGTTCCAGGGTTTAATTGTCTTTCATGTGAACAATAGCAGACACTCTCTGGTGTGCTATGCTAGCATGATAAAAGGGGGTCGTTCTTGCATAGCAATGCCTTTTTTTTATTATTAGCGTAAAAAATTAGCAAGCTGGAAGTCGTTAGAAGGAGTTCCACTGGCATTAATTGTAATGCAGCCTGAATTTGTTTGCAGACCAGTGCAGCAAGACAATAGCAGGGAGAAAAAAGAGCAATATTAATAGCCTTCTACTTATTGTATCATTTTAGTGGGCCTTAATAAGGTGTCTGCTGTCAACCAGAATTTATTAAAAAAAAAAAAGACATAGTAATTGATGTATTGCAGTAAGTATGGATGAGGGCTCAAGTTGATTAATGTATGAGTTGGCTTTTTAAGGCATTTTAAAAAGGCTTCTTAACTGGGTCTTAAGAGACTGGCACAAGCCCACTGTAAACTACCTCTTTGCAGTTGGAAACCGGCCTGACAGCTGCTGATGCCTCTTGTGGGTTTTTCTCTTTTTTTCTCTTCCTGATCAGAGAAAACTGAAGCAATATACTCCTTGTCAATAATTGCAGTGCTTAAAAATCTTATAAAGGGATTTTGACGCTTCTCTCCAGAGATAACTTTCCAAAGGTTAAATTAGTTTTACTTGTGTGTGCTTCAAATATCACCACTTTCAACCAGGAGCGAATTTGGTTTTTAAATAAGCTGCTATTTTGTGGTTTGCTTTAACCCAGACTCCATGCGACATGACCTGTTTTGATGTCAGAGATGGACTTGGTCCAAAAGCAATTACAGGTCAGGATCAAGATCTGTTTCTTTACTTTCAAATGGCTTGTGGTGTGTGTGTGTGTGAGAGAGAGAGAGAGAGAAAGAGACAGAGACAGAGACAGACAGAGATAGACATGGACAGACAGACACAGAGAGACAGAGGTACACAGAGAGATTAAGCAGCTGGTAATATCTATCTGGAAAAATTAAAGACCAGCCTTCCTGGAAAATTTCCCTTTATATCAGCTGGAGATCCATTCATCCATTTCTCCTTTGCTCAACACACAGTGTATCAACTCAACTCTATATTTCCTTTTCACAGAAAGTTTTTTTCTTTTTTTTTTTTTATAAGAAGCAAAGCAACTGAGTTTTAATCCCAGGGGAGACAGGGAAAAAAAAGAAGAAGAAAATCGAAATACTTTGCTTTCTTTGGTATCCATAGGTGTCAACACAGTGCCCCAGGTAGTAGGTCACCTCTTTTGATAATAATAAAAAGGAGATATTTGAAGAATTCCAAGCTGGCTGAAACTATCAGGCTATCACTGTGCCAGTTTGAAGGAAGCACCTCATCATTATTCAGCACCACTGCCTTAATGTGAATTGAGAGAAAGTCCATAAACATGAGAGGAAGAAATGAGAGTGGGAAGAGGGGAAGGGAAAACACATGCTCTGCACAGTCCTGTCGGGGGACTTCTTGGCTCCACTAGATTTGCAAGTTGACAACTGCCATGAGGCAGCTCTTCGGGAGCATCAGCAGAATCGCCTCTGCAGCTGGGCTTATCTGGTTGGCTCACAGGTGTTCCAGCCTATTGGTGAGTGGGCGGGTGGGCAGGCCAGGACAATGGATTGGGTGGATTAAGTGCAGATGTGTTACAGGGTGGGTCCTTCCCTCTATGCCTGG
This sequence comes from Canis aureus, assembly GCF_053574225.1. Taxonomy (NCBI): domain Eukaryota; kingdom Metazoa; phylum Chordata; class Mammalia; order Carnivora; family Canidae; genus Canis; species Canis aureus. Next base: position 11,802,736 of record NC_135648.1, read on the forward strand.
CATATTCAGACTTGTTGCCACCTTGGCATTATCATCTTCACAGTGGATTAAAGAAGCATTTTGTGTTCCACTTCACCTGGCCACAACTTGACTTACCTTTTCATTTCCTAGTTTTCTTCATTGTTCAGAGCTGGGCTTTTCTCATGTGTAAACCGGAGAATAATGATAGCCACTGAGATGTTTCTAAGAATTAAATGAGATAATTCACAGGAAGCAATTACCCTAACGTCTGGCACCAGATAAGCATTCAAGTCAGCTATAATAATATCTGCAAACTTTAGGCTAAACCCAAGGCTACTTGTTTGTTGTTGCTTTGATGCTGTTGTCAGGAACCAGGCTTTGTCTCTAAGCCTTGTTATTGTTCAAGCCAACTTTAACAGGGATGTTTTGTTGTTGTCGCAGACTAGCAAGTCCAAATATTGTATCACTTGCCTATATAGGTCTCAAGAGATTTTATTTCCCCAGAATTTTTTTTTTTAAGCATACCACCCTTGTTCCTCAGGTTGAAAATGCATGTAGAACAAATTCTTCCAAAATGGAACCCGACATTGCTCCCAGAGAGCAGAGAGAGACTCGCCAGCCAGGAGGTTTTGTTGGCCCATAGATATTTTCAGAGGACAAGACATTTCTAAAGCATTGAGCAATGTGACTTGCCATTTCTCATATCCATTGGTCAAGACGATCAGAAAGCCATAAGTATAGCAACCTCCAGCTCCATATAGATGTTGCCACTTCTCCTATGTGAACCCCTTCCATTTCTCTTGCCCTGAGGCATCAAACAAATGGTGAGTACTCTAATACTGGGCAGTCGATTAAGCTGTGTTTCAACAAAATTTATCAACTGCCTGCTCATGCTTAGACTTTTGTGTATATTTGGGTATGGACAAGGTATTCCTTAGATGTTCATAGATGTATAAAGATGGATAAGACAACTCCCTGATTTTCAAGGAGATTGCAGTCTAATAAAAAAGACAGATGGAGGGCCTTTGTTGTGGCTGCAGAGTCTAACCCCCAGCTTCTTCACAATGTAATTGATGGCATTCCGTCTGGATTATCACAGCATTTCTGATTTAATAGAAAGCATACATGTTCTAGTAGATATAAACGGACTTTAAAAAATGTAAATGGTAAAAAATATATCAGATGAAGAGAGGTCAGGAGTTGAATCAGTTGATTTCATCAAGGAATTATCATGAAGTGTTTGAAAAGTAGGAAAGATGAAAATAAAAAGATGGAAGCTAGAGATTGGCATCAAAGGAATGCACTATGGAAGCTCCCAGGAACAAATGTTTCATTGGGCCTTGGAGGGTAGGGAATGGCCACTTGGAGGACCAGCCAACTCAGCTACACAAAGGAAGGTAATATGATGGGTGAATACATGGCTGGGAGGTGAAGGACAAGAGGAGATGAGTGTGTGTGTGTGTGTGTGTGTGTGTGTGTGTAGGGGAGGAGGGCAGGGACTATTTGTGGTTCTGGCATTGTGCATTTAAGACCAGGGGGTATGGAAAGGAGAGAAGAATGGAGGAGTTGAAGTGGCGGTGTGTTTGCAAATGGAGTAGAATTGTTAACTAGAATATTGAATTAAGGACAAAATAGGACAGATCTCAAATACTATACAAAAGAATTCGGAGTTATTTATTATGTAGGAATCTTTACCATTGACCTTTGTTGAGGTTGAAGGTGACAGGATCTACCGTGGATGTTTGGAGGCTAACTGGCAGGGTTGTTGAGAAAGGCACAGAATCCATTCTGAAAATGAAGCCTTCTGATTTCCCTTTGATACGAGATAGCCAACTGGCATACGGACAATGCTTTACAAAAGAAATTTGGCTATTTTTCTCCTCTAACTTGGTTCAGTTCTTTAGCATAATATATACCTATAAGGGTACAAACATTTTTGATATATGTGTCTTTGAACAGACTGCTACAAAGTTTGAAAACTGTTGCAAAGAACAGGCATTCTAATAGGTTTAGATACTGAAGGTTAAAGGCATTTCTATAAAAATCTCATTTACCGAAGATATGTGGAATGGGTGGGTAATGTTGGACGCATACCACCTCCTAGGACCTAAACAAAGTGAGTAGAGCCAGGGTCAGAAGGACTTAACTATGTTTCTAGACAGTAGACAAGATAAATCTTGATCTGGAAAGAATTGTGATAGGAAATTAGAAGACAGAGCTGAATGAGTCCCATCTTGAATGCCAGACTTCCAGAACGTGGATTACATAGACTTTCTGCCATTTAGGACGTCAGTTTCTTAATTTAAATAAGATTTATTCAACTAAATTCTTTTTCTTGATAATTCTATGAGTCCCATAAACACAACTATTCAAAACTTAGCGAAGGGGCGGGGGAGACTACTTCTCCCTCTGCCTTTGTCTCAGCCTCTCTCTCTGTGTCTTTCATGAATAAATAAATAAAATCGTAAAAAAAAAAAAAAAACAGTGTAATTATAACGTAAAAGTGCTGCTTACCTATGCTCAGTTTTGTTTGATATTAAACAAGATAGCAAAAAAAAATACTTTCTTACCTTCCAAGAGTTTAAAAGCTCACTGTAGAAATAAACCATAAGATTTGTTCAACTGTCAAAATATGTTTAATATACAACTAGCTGCTTAGAAGATAAACAAGTTATTTTTCACAATTATATCAGAACTCTGATGTCACTTACGTCTTTAATTGCTAATCTGTGTACCATGGTTTCTACTCCAAGGCATTTACTATGCAGTGTCCTGCTTACCGTTGTGCTCATTATCTTGATTAACTAGTATTGGTTCTTTATTAACATCCTTGTAAGAAAGAAGGAACCCAGCATTTATTGGTGGTATCTATGAAGAGGACAGCATTTACCACTAAACTCCTTAAAGCCGGAAAAATGAAGATTCAGGCTAAACATTATTTTAAAGTAACATTTCTTAGTCTCAAGTAAACCAGGCATAAGCAACCCTTTTGAGACACTTGCTTTTTCTCTTTGCTTTGAATCTTTATTGATTTATCTGGTAAACTTCTCAGCAGCAAAAGGTTTGTCTAGCTCTTTCATGATCACGGCTCTTCCTTACTGTTCAGTCTGAGGTCCGTTCTTCAAAATGTTAGGTCCTCTTCTTTTGACTGATCCATTCAGTGATTCTTTGTTATGTAAAGTTGAAATCACTGGCCCAATATTTTACCCCTTCTAAATACCAGCTTCTTTTATTTCTGTAATATAGAAAAAATAAAAGGACCCTTCATATGGCCAATGGGAGATGCACACTTCTGCAAATTAATAAGCAACAGTAGTTCTCTGCTAAATTGCTGTGTTTCAAAACCGATTTTGATGCCAAAACAGAAGAACAGAAAATGCATCTTGTTGGCATAAAGGGTCATACTGACTCAGAGTGAGAAGCTTTTGGTAATGAGTGGGCACTCTGAAAGTGTATTTATTCCTTCTTTACAAAAAAATTATCTTTCTAATTAAGCATATGTCTTTAACCTTTCATGCTGATCCTGCCAGGAATTCCAAGAAGAGTCTAGAAAAATATTTTTAATCACAATATCTGATCAAGTATAAAATGCATTCAATAAAAGGAAAATTTCATGTTAGTGGAGAATTTTCCATATATCATATTAGTTAAATAAACTACACATCTAAGCACATGCACCTCTACCACACTTTTTTAAATGTTTAGACACAAATTTCTAGAGTAGCCACTTACTCAGGACAATATAAAACATTTATCAGCACTTTAGATTATGGTCTTGATAAAATACAGTGCTATTATTTAAGCACTTAGATATGAAGCACTGTAGATATTAACTATAGTGATATTTCTATAGATTTTTTTGACCCTTTCTTGATAAACTCTCTCAGTAGATTCCATGAGAAGTAGAAAATCTATAATCAATTCCATCAATCTTTCTCATTCCCATTTTAGAAACAGCAGGCTATTTATTACAGATTATAGGAAGAGTTTAATTCCTGGGGAAAATGATATGTAATATACTCTATTTATTTTAAATATTGCTACCTTTAATTTTGCACATATTGAAGTGTCATCAAGAAATATACTTTTAGGGGGTGCCTGGGTAGCTCAGTTGGTTGAGTGTCTGCCTTTGGCTCAGGTCGTGATCCTGGAGTCCTGGGATTGAGCCCCACATCAGGCTCCCTGCTCAGTGGGGAGCCTGCTTCCCTTTGTCCCCCCTGCTCCTGCTCTCTCTTGCTATCTGTCTCTCTCAAATAAATAAATCTAAGGAATCTTTTAAAAAGAAAGAAAGAAATACACTTTTAGGGGCACTTAGGTGGCTCACTTGGTTAAGCATCTGACTCTTGATTTCCACTCAGGTCACAGTCTCAGAGTCGTGAGATCAAGCCCCACACTGGGCTCCACTCTGGCCGTGGAACCTGTTTGAGATTCTTTCCCTTTCCCTCTATCCCTCCTCACTTGCTCTCTCTCTCTCTCTCTCTCTAAAAAATAAGAAAGAAAGAAAGAAAGAAAGAAAGAAAGAAAGAAAGAAGAAAGAAAGAAAGAAAGAAAGAAAGAAAGAAAGAAAGAAAGAAAGAAAGAAAGAAAGAAAGAGAAAGACTTTTGTTTATTGGTATAAGGGAGATAGGAACCAGCAAATTACATAATTATCAGACCAAAGATGTATGTACATATATTTGATCACTATATCTAATTTCAGCCTGTTTCTAGACATGGTGCAATTTCTAGATGAGATCTTTGTTTTTAAACTACATCTGGTGAGTTGAGAGGCAACTACATGCTTTTTAAGGTTGGAAACACTAATGAACTTCATTGTGCTTCCACCAAACTAATATGTTCTTAAAATTATGAATTTCTAAAATAACGAATGAATTCATGTTTTCTCCTGGAAAAGAGGAAGGGTAATAAGGTACCATTTATTAGAAAGTATATTTAGATTGACACCAATAAGTAAAGAGCGAAAACCGAGTTGTCATTTAACAACCATTTTAACAGTTCATTTCATTTGAAAAAAATACAATTCCATAAGAATGATAAGTTCATTTGGAAGATGCTGATTACATGGCCATCTAAATTTTTAGACCATGTACATGTTTATATTTGGAATGTCAGTAAATATATTTGACTTGTTACAGAAATGAAATATTGTATAAAAAAACAAGTAAGTCTTAGTTTATAGAAGGTTGCAGACTAGAGTCCATTACACTTCTCTGAGTCTCCATTTACTTAGAATGAAAATGCAGAAGTATAATTAGAAACATTCATAGTCAAATCATTCCCCCCCCAAAAAAACGTCATGAACTCCTTATGTTGAAGTAGATACCTTCAGTGTATCCAGTTAGGAGTCAGGCCCTATTTTTAACCCAAACCGTGATCTAGGAAAACAGTAGAGTGGATAGCTCGATACTGCTGTAACTTGTGTAAGCTCTATTGAAGGAATCCAGACAGCCTTCTAATAGAGAAAACACTGAAAGTTCAGCTAAAGCAGTCGACATTTCTTATTATTTGAGGAAATGGGCCTTTTCGTTTTCTCATTAATCTGTTTCCCCAATAATCACTATCAAAGCAAGTTTTTAAAGCAGATTGTTCCTGATAGACAATGCTGAAATGAAGTGAGAAGAATCCCTCTGATCTCTTGGGAGTAAACTCTGTTTGCAGATAATGCCCAACAAGAGAATTTCTGTTCATTTGCTCTCCAGTTTAATACGAACAAGTGGAATTTGAATTCAGCAAAAGATAAATAAATATATAAATCGAAGTCTCATATAGGCTTTTGAATGCATACCTTTAAATATCAAAAGATAACGATTTGTATATAGCATTGTTATATAATGCATTTCTTGTCTTCTGTTGGGTTCATGTGACGAATTCCAGTTGATAAGCCCCAGACTCTGGAGTCACTTGTCTGGCTAGTTATTAAGATTAAGATAAGTACTAAGAACGAAAGATACAGTGCTTTGTACTACCTTTATGGCATTGGGCCACCGAGGATTCTGAGTATAAACAATGCATTAGTTCACCCTGACTCTCTTTCAGACCTGAGGTATATGTACACTGTAGATATTGGTGAAATATGATTGAAGCAGAATATCAAGGTTATTTTTAATAAAACACATTTTAAAAATTATCCAAAATCCTAAAGTGTGCATAAATTTGGCAATAAGTTTAAAGAAAAGAGATTGACTATTGAATTTTTCTTTTTATGTTGGTATTTAGGACTAAAGAGGTGACTATTGGGTCATAGGTAATTCATAACAGAAAAGCATTTTATCCTCATAAAATATGCCAAAAGAAAAAATACAGGATGCTTGGGTACATTTAGGAGACTTTAAGATGAAAGATGTATTAGTAAAAAATATATTTCTAATGCATATTCAAAGCTAGTCTTGCCTATTAAATGCTTCTCACTAATTTTTCTCAGAGTGAAAAAAAGTGCATGTACTGTTCTCTAAAGCTGATGGAATGTTCCAGAGGCACACCAAGCAGAGACAAATATTTTCTGAAGTTCAGTCAATGATTCTCACTAAATATAGTAAATATGAGCTTTGCTGCAAATTGGCGGGCAACATTTCCAGCCCAGCAAAGTTTAACTGTCTAGCAGATCGCTGGAGGAGTGATAGAAAGGGGTAATTTAGCAAGCATACCATAGCAACATGCTGCGCCATGGAGAGCACCGGGTAGCTATTAATTTTTGTTAATGAATTTAAAACTAGATGTATGGAAATGGTTATATGAAATGTATACACTGCTAAACAGTTAACTAGTCCTTAGGGCTTAAGTTTAATTATCTGTGTGTAAATCATTTTGAGCAGGGTGATCTAATGAGTCAAAAAAAAAAAAAAAAAAAAAAAAAACCACAACAACAACCCTAGAAACTCCTATCTAGCTTTGTAATGCCTGCTGAACACAACAAGCCAGCTACTCCAACCTGCAGGAAGAGACACAATTCGCATGTCCACGGAGGGCTCAGTCCTCATGGTGGCTCTTGTCAGGGCTATGGGGTTTATTGCTTTCCACACCCCAGAACCATAGCTGGCAGGGCAAATGGCAGAGTACACAACTTCCCTGCCTTTTGGTTGCTGTTCGGTGTCCCTCTAATCCATTGATTCTCAGTTGGGATCATTTTCCCTCCCAGGGTACATCTGGCCATGTCTGTGGACATTTTTGGTTGTCACAACTGGGTGGCTGTTCCTGGTACTTAGTGAATAGAAGCCGAGGATGCTGCTGAACATCCTCCAATGTGCGGGGCAACCCCTACAATAACCAGTTTTCTGGCCCCAAATGTCAGTATGCTGAGATTGATAGATACTCTTCCTATGCCAAACCTCAGAACAGCATTTTCTAATAATAAATAAATAAATAAATAAATAAATAAATAAATAAATAAATAAATACATACTACAAAAGGAAGCAAGAATGGAGTTGTAGCCCTTCCACTCCTTACGCATATTGTGTTTTAGAGCTATAGAGGGCAAAGCCACTGCATGGTGTCCCTTGCCAACCAAGATTGGTATCTGTGTGTGGACCTCAGCTTGACCATTGGGATATTTGGAGAAGAGGCCATGAATGGAGAGCAAGCCTCCCCAGGGCTGAGCACCGCTTTGTAAGAGGGTAGAATGACCCAACTTAGAGACGGAAGCTGCTCCCCTGACAGAGGAGCCTCAACTAAAGATACTCACAAGATTCATTCCAACCCCCAACTGATCATGGGGATAGGTGTGTATTTGTACAGTTAGCAAGAAAACATGACCAAATGCAGAAAGACACTGCTCACAGTCCCCTGCAGAAAGTCACTTTTAGAATTAAAATGTATCCTTTCATGGTGCCTTTTGGATTCCCTTGAGGCATTTATGGAGATTCCTTCTCTGCTGAGAATAAAAATAAATAGCAAAGAGGGTCTCCATCCCCTGTACAGTTTATTAAGTAAACTGAAATTGGAACATAATGCCATGTTAAAGCAGATTTATAGTGAAAATACTAAACAGCACTTGAAAACTTTAGATAGAAGACATTATTACCCTCACATGTTTTCAGACTTTAATAATACAGCTTTCTGGTAACAGGAAATATGCATAGAGGTCTTGATGTACTGTAACTGCTATTGTCAACTCAGCTTTGTGGCCTCGGCAGTAATCGTAATATGTGATTAACAACCCTTTTGTCTTGCTCATTTTAAAATATAAAAATGGGGGTCACCTGCTGTTGATGGTCATTGAATTATTTACTTGGAAGGACTAGGGAGTTATCAAAACCCTGAGAATTCAAACAACTGTGTCTTTTCTTGGTTTGGTGACTGCATGGTAGCAGGACCCCCAGAACTCGGTTTCTGCAACTGAATCAGTTAAAAAGATCAATCTTGGAAGAAAATTGCTCAAGGGGAGTGTCCAATGAAACTGAAGATCCAGCTCAGTCTTACCTGAATCCCAGTCTCTCTCTCTCTCTCTCTCTCTCTCTGGGGAAGTTAATTAGGGCAGGACTCCCCTAAATTATCAAGTAAATGATTTTGTTATTGTGAAAAATTAAGCAAACAACTATATTTGAGATCACCAACATGTATAAAAAAGTTGTTACAAATGTTCATAGCCTTTGACTCAGTTCATTCTATTTTCAGGCATCCTGAGAAAGTAGTCAGAGATCGAAACTGGCGTTCAGGTTGGCAAACTACTGTCCTGAGACCAGATTCTGTCCCATACCTATTTTTGTAAATAAAATTTTATTAGACTGCAGTCTCCATCCATTTAGCTGCATATTTTCTATGGTTGCGGCACAGTTGAATAGAGACGGAAACCCTATGACTTGAAAAACCTAAAATATTGACTGTCGGCCTTTTAGACCATCTTTTTTTTTTTTAATTTTATTTATTTATTCATGAGAGACACAGAGCGAGAGGGAGAGAGGCAGAGACACAGGCAGAGGGAGAAGCAGGTTCCATGCAGGGAGCCCGTCGGGGGACTCGATCCCAGGTCTCCAGGATCAGGCCCTGGGCCAAAGGCGGTGCTAAACCGCTGAGCCACCCAAGCTGCCCAACTGTCTGCCCTTTAAAGAAAAAGTTTACCAACCTCTCTAGACAAAGACATATGTTTATTGTTTCCTTTTCTAGGAGTAGAAATATAATTTATTACAGAGCATTGTTAAATACATGGCAATAGGTCCCTCTAATGAAATATCCTGTCCTGCCCAAACTATTTATCAGGGATTTTTAAAGACATGGAAATGTTTTCACAATACAGCGAATGGGAAAAAGTAGAAATTTACTCTATTTTTGTATTGTGTATTACACAATACAAAAAATTGTATATAGAGTAAGATATTAACTATATAAAGATGTCCAGGGATCCCTGGGTGGCGCAGCGGTTTAGCGCCTGCCTTTGGCCCAGGGCGCGATATTGGAGACCCGGGATCGAATCCCACGTCGGGCTCCTGGTGCATGGAGCCTGCTTCTCCCTCTGCCTATGTCTCTGCCTCTCTCTCTCTCTCTCTCTCTGTGACTATCATAAATAATATATATATTTTAAAAAAAAGATGTCCAGAAAGAATAGACTAATCGGAAACAAACCACTAAGTAGTTATTTAGGGATGGTAGTATTATGGGTAGTTTTGATTTTTTTTTTTTAATTTTATTTGAAAGTGAGAGAAAGCAAGAGAGAGAGAATGAGCATTCAAGAGCATGAGCAGGGGAGGCAGAGAGGGGCAGAGGGAGAAGCAGGCTCCCTGCTGAGCAGGGAGCCCGACGTGGGGCTCGATCCTAGGACTCAGGATCATGACCTGAGCTGAAGGCAAACGCTTAACAGACTGAGCCACCCAGGTGCCCCAGTAGTTTTAATTTTCTTTTCTTTTTTTTATATGATCTACATTTGTGTGTGTGTGTTTTAATTACTTTTATTTCCAGGAAAAAAAAGAGAAAGTTTGAATCGTTGTAGTGAAAGGAAATAAAGAGAAAAGGCCTTGAGAATCTTTCCACATATTTTTTTTTCCTCCTTTGAACAATGGAAGAGCCATTGCCTTTTGCTTCCTCTCGCAGGGAAGGTAGAGCAGAGGTCCCCTGGGTGGAGGGCACCTCACTTGTCCAGGAGATTGTGATCATGTTCACTCCTAACTCCACCTGTTGCTTTGGAGATGAGCTGAAGTCTCAGAGTAGAGACTCGGGGGAGGGTGTGGCGTGCCTGAACTTGGACATTTTGGAAGAAGGACGAGGATGAATCAGAAAGTTCCAGGGTTGGAGTGTTTCGGCGTGGAGGCAACAACTGAGTCAGGTTCTGAGGAGGGGCTGCTGGTGCCTTGGGGTAGAATTAGGGGAACAATACAGCTTTACCAGCAGGGAAAGGGCATGGAGAGGGGAGACGGGAAGTGGCTCTACTTACAGCTCTGCCCAGAGCCAGCTTTGCTCTGTTAGACTTTTTTCCTAGCTCTTCTGAGTCTCCCCAGGAAAGCAGATGATAACGACCATGACCAGCTTTGTTCGTCTATAGGAGTTAGGATTGATTATCCTGCTAGTTTTGTGTTACTTAGATTCTTTATTGTGCCACTAGAAAAAAAAAATTAGGTGGAGAAAATGTGTGTCATCTATAACCCTATTCTGATAAAGGCTCTTGGGTATTTGACTATCTTTGGTTGAATTAGATGTGTTCACATTTTGCAAATATTTATAGCACTCCTCCTCTGTGCCAAGTGCTATTCTTAGCACTAATGACACCAAGGTAAACAGGACAGAAAAATGTTTTGCTGCCTTTATGGAAGTTGAGTGGTGGGGTGGGGAAAGAATAAAATATACACGATGCATACAAAGTTTCAGTGACTGATAGTTGACAGGAAGATGGCAAAACAAGATAGGAAGATGATAAGATAAATTAGTGATGTTGGGGTGGGGGTTGGGAAAGTGCTATTTTATATGAGGGGCATCTAGGGGTTGTCTGTGGAGAAGATGCTTGATCTGAGACCAGAATAATGAGGCAGAGTCAGCCGTGTAAAAATTCAGTTGCATTCAACTAAGCACATGTTTTAATTGTTTTGGTCTCTTGGGTTATAATAGTGAACAACAAAACAAAGCCCCTGCTTGCAAGGAGGTGTGTGTGTGTGTACGTGTGGGTGTATGTGTTACTATTTTGGGGTGCGTGCACACACACAAGTGCATGGAGAATGATAAAACAGAATGAGAGAGTGCTCGTGTCTTGAGCAGGATGGGGTGCCCGAATGTTATTTTGTAGCAGAGTCCATGAACAACCTACAAGTTTATATTCTAGTAGAGACCTGAAAGGGTGAGGGCAAGGTTTCTGAGCAAAGTGTCCCAGCAGAGCTTCTGTGGAGGAAGATCTTGATGTGTTTGGATGGCAGCGAGGAGGCGGAGGAAGCTGAATTTCATGCAGAGGTTGGAGACCAGTAGAATGTGCCATCAGAGCTGGGCAAGGTGGGCATGTGTCAGGCCTTGTAGATGAAGGTGTGAAGTTTCAAGTTTACTCATTTTACCATAAACCAACATTGGGAGGTTTGAAGCAGGGAGGTAATGTCACTGATTTCCCCTCAGTTGAGGGCCTTGCTAGAGAAGAAGGTGGGAAAGAAGGCATGAATACTTATTTTAATATTTAAAATATCCAGACGATACCCAGGCATTCAGTCCTCCACCACCTCATCAGCTTTTACTTGAACTGACATCAGAAAGAAGATTTAGAGAGGACCTGGTTCTGAGTTCCCAGCCTGGGATGCATTTCACAGGCTAGGCCTCTGTGTTCATAAAAAGGTTCTTCTGGCTGGAAGGATTTTTTTCTCTCCCTTTTCCCTTCCTCTTATTTTTATTAAGAAAAGAAATGTATTTTCTTTCTTTCTTTCTTTCTTTCTTTCTTTCTTTCTTTCTTTCTTTCTTTCAAGAATTGTATTTTCATCCCTGAAGCGTTGCATATTAAGATAATAAGCCAAAGGAGAATGCACCCAAACAGATCATGAGGTAAGGTTAGGACAGTAGTAGGATTCCTGAGGTCTGTAATTAAAGCTATCTGGATTAAAAAAGAGTTATTTCAATTCAGATTTGTGTTCCAAGGAAACAACAACAACAAAAAAAAAGGCAGAAAGAATGGGAAAGTGAAATAAAGCAAAAAGAACTCTTAATTCCAATGCATTCAACTCACCCATCAGAAGAAATGGCATTAATTCAGGTACCCAATTACAGTAATGTGGTTCAGAGCACCTCAATAGGTGTTTCAATCTCAAACCAGGACTAACATTTGTAATCCTTTAAATGCACTTAAGAAATTGATGTTACAGCCCCACAATCTGTTAGGGGCCTTGCTTGCTGGATGATTGCAAAGTATCCCACCATTAATTGGATCATCAGAATGTGATCCGCGTCCTGGTCCCTGGATTATGGAAGACTGACTCTGCTCTCACGTGTTGAACCAGAAGCTCCTTTTGCTAGAGATTTTGACCCTTAATGTAGATAAGTGGTATTTTTCATCAATCTTAGCTTGCATTAAAAAAGGGGAAATGTCAATTCAATGTGGGGCATTTAACTTAATTCAACATCTTTTAATTTAATACCTTGGAAAAGTTAGTCTCTCCGACCCACCTCACACTTCTGCTGATGGAATATTTTGTACAGCCCTGTCAAAAAAAGGTTGTCTTCTGTTTGTTAATAAAATCACAGTTTTGAAATTCCCTGCATTTCATGCGATGGTTGCACCAATAACAAAAACAACAAAACAAAACAAGACACCAGAAAGAAATCTCAAAATTCAGGCAAAACAGACCAAAGCAAAATCCACTTAATAGCTCACTTTGTTACGACAGTATTGGAAAAGGTGCATGGAAATGGAATTTTTTTTTGAGTCTCATTTGTCTCCTATCCCTGTGTTTGCTTTGGAGCAACTAGGTGGTCTATTTGACTGCCTGGTCATGAATTTAGGACAAGGAAGAAGGGATAATTTTATTCCCCTCAAGGCAGAAAGAGGAATGAATTCATACTAGTGTTTACTTACTAATTTTTTGATGGTCTACATTGTATAAATGTAAAGTCTGGGTTCCAGGTTAGTGGGCTTTCGTGAAATTTGACCACCTCAGAGGAGAATCATATTTTACATTTGTGAATGTCCACTCACAAGGCGTGTGAACAGTAAAGCAATCTTTGGCAATCGTTTCTTCAATGATTTGTGGCATAAATTCACCATCAAAGGCATAGCATCGTTGCTTCTGGGGTGAGTCGTGGTGCATCCTGGCCAACGAGTAAATGAAGATACATGTCTTCTTGCCAAAAACCACTTGCAACTCAGTAAAATGGCCAGGTTAGTCTCTGGCTAGGTTAGCTGATAAACGTGTCGCATTCCACGTTTAACTGGAGTCTTGGTGACAGTTGGCTTGTTGCTCCTTCTCCAGGCAGAAAGTATAGCTGCCTCTTGCTTTTTTTTTTTTTTTTTTTTATTTATGATAGAGAGAGAGAGAGAGAGAGAGGCAGAGACATAGGCAGAGGGAGAAGCAGGCTCCATGCACCGGGAGCCCGACGTGGGATTCCATCCTGGGTCTCCAGGATCGCGCCCTGGGCCAAAGGCAGGCGCTAAACCGCTTAGCCACCCGGGGATCCCTGCCTCTTGCTTTAAGGTCACTCCAGATTGGGGAGAGAAGTAGAGTTTGTGACAGGGTATCATGCTGGTTCCTGATGCTCTGAAGATGCACAGAATCTCAACCACAGATGCTGCAGCCACACTTCGGTGTCCCTCCTTTCCTAATGGGGTCCCTTGTGAGTAAGTCCATGCGAGCACAGGAGGCCCGAGATGCCCTGCAGACCTGCATTGGACTTCCCTCGTAAGCAGTGTCTTCACTGAACTGTGAACCAGGACTCTCTTAAGCCACAGTATGAGAATATAAATTCAACTCTGAGACAGAAAAGTAAAAGGAAATTAAAGAACTTGACAGAGAACGCACTCGTAAAGAGATTAATAACATAGATTTCACACGTAACGCTGTCCTGCGTCAGAAATGATCTTTGGAGGCTGGGCATTTTATTGGAGTCATTCTTTGCCAGAGTGAATGGTGGAGAAAAGTCTCTGCTGGCATTCCTTTGTCCCATCTGGCCCTGTGCTCCTAGACGAATGGATTTTGGCCAACATCTTAATGGCCAAACACTTATTTTGTATTAGAGTGTTACTTAATTTAGGTTTGAAAAATAAAAACGAGATCCGAAAACTGGACCTCATTATGAAAATTATGTTCCTCTTTTTCCAAAATCACCTGTGCCATCCTAAGCCCATCGATTTCCCCCTTCTTTTTCTTTTTTAAGTGTAGAGATTCCTAATTATCACAGTAAAAGTGGTGTTTGCTGTATTTGCTGAACCTGGATGAACTAGCAGGTGCATTTTCTAAAGGTTTTCTTTAGAGGCAGGTACTCGCCTTGTCTTTCATTCCAAGCTGCAAGCTGTGTCTGCCCCTGCAGGGTGGAGGGGAGGTTAAGAGGTGCTAGTATGATAAAGTAAAGCTGCCATAAGCTACCTGTCTTATTGTTTTAGGCTTTCACCTGGCCGGCCACTGTCCCAGGGAGTCATTTTTCTTGACTGCTTTCCAAAGTGGGCAGCAAAATGCTCTTAGCTCTTGTCCCTTCATGTTAAAGTTCTGTCCTGAATGAAGCTGGCAGCTGGTTTTGCCCAGTGCTCATGTACCTCTACATTTCCTTCCTGATTGAATTCCTAGAATCCCCCAGGATAAGGATAGTGTGCAAACCGATGCTGACCAGACTGCCAGCCCCTGAAGTTAAGAGTATAGTGTTTCCCCTGAAAACAAGACTATTTCTGTACTCTAAGGCATCCCTGCAGGGAAGAGGGCTGTTGGAGAGCCGTTGCTGGAAGTCTACCCTTATTTATGCTTCTCTCTGTATCTCTTCCTCTCTTCCCTCTCCCGACTATCTCTCCCTGTCTTGCTCCCTCTCAAGAAGTTAGAAAAACAAATCCTGTTTTAATTTGAAGATCCACAGTACCCTTTAACAAAGAGGCCACCAGTGCCATTTTCAATTGATTGGTGGTAACTGTTAACTATTTAACAATTATTTCAACCTTAAGGCAGTGCCATTTATGGTTAATGTAGTTGGTTAGAGCCTAATGAATTGAGGCCAAGGTCACGAATATGATCCCTGTCAGTAATTTTCGCTCTTTTTAAATAATGTCACAGTATTCTAAAATGCATCGACTGTCTTAACAATGTGTGACTCCAGTCACTGCATTATCAGAAAAGGAAGTGTCACGGTTTCAAAGTCATTATCAAAACCAGCGAGAAAAATGACAAAGCATATGTATGCTAATCGTCAATTAGAGATACGATGTTCATATACTAAGGACAATACTTTTTTAGGTTGAAAAATAAATTAAACCAATTTTTGATGCCATACCACAGCTTCTTTCATCCATTACCAGAATCAGAACCAATTTCACTTGAAGATACTGAGATACTATGATATGATAAACAGAAAATGATCTCATTCTTTCTTCTCAATACTTGGATTCAGATGCTCAGGTGGGAGGGCACCCCAAGCCCGAAGAAGGTGTTTCATCTAGTGGGTACGGATAGAACACAAGAGCTAGATGTAAGGGTGTTTTTCGCCTCCATTTATGCCAGTTATATACATAAGGAGGTGATTTTGAGGAAGGAGACTTAAGAAATGCTCATCTCCCATACCTGGGTTGTACTAGGGCTTTTAGCTGTATGTTGCCCTAACTCTACTCCATTAAAAAAAAAAAAAAAAAAAAAAAAGCCCTCAATGTAAAGCTTTTGAAAGCTAGCTGACCCTGTAACCTACTTTATAAGAAGTCTGCACCCATCACTATTAGACAGAATTAATTTCAGCACTTTTTAAATTGTTAATCTTACAAAGGACAGCTCCCTGACTGATCCCACAGGTCACCTCTCCGTATGCTGGAAGCCAGCATGCTGGAAGCTACGGTCAAGGTTCGTGGCACTGGACCCCATCAGCCTGCTTTTGAGCTCCCTGCTGCCTTTCAGAATGAATTCTTCATCTCCTCTAGCTGACTATATCAAATTCTCTCCCTCCCGCTCCCTCAATCTGGGTATAATTGACATCCAATGTTATATCAGTTTTGGGTGTATAAAACGGCAATGAAGCATCCAGATACTTTGCAAAATGATCGGCACAGTAAATCTAGTTACCATCTGTCACTATACAAAGTTAATACAACATTACTGAATACATTCCCCGTGCTGTACATTATATCCCCATGATTTGGTTATCTTATAACCGGAAGTTTGCACCTCTTGATGTCTTTCACCCATTTTGCTCGCCCCACAGGCCCCCCCCCATCTGCTCTCTGTTTTTATGTGCCTGGATTTTGTTTAGTTTTGTTTGCTTGATTGTTTTTGTTGTGTTTCTTAGATCCTACATGTAAATGAAATCATGTGGCATTTGTCTTTCTCAGTCTGACCTATTTCACTTAGCATAATACCCTGAAGGTCCACCCGTGTTGGTGCAGATGGGAAGACTTCGTTCTTTTTTATGGCTGAGTAGTATTCCATTGTACATGCATCACGTGGTCTTTATGCATTCATGCACTGAGGGATGCAGGTGGTTTCCATATCTCAGCTATTGGAAGTAATGCTATAATGAAAATAGGGGTGCCTGCATCATTTTGAATTAGTGTTTACATTATCTTCAGGTAGATACCCAGTAGTGGAATTGCTGGATGCCATGGTAATTCTATTTTTAACCCTCTGTGGACTGTCTAAGCTGTTTTACATAGTGGCTGACCAGTTTACATTTCCACCAACAGTGTATGAGGGTTCCCTTTTCTCCACATCCTCAGTTGGTGATAGCTCTTGTTATTTCTTGTCTTTTCTATAGTGGCCATTCTGACACATGTAAGATACTATCTCATAATGAGATATTACCCTGATTTGCATTTCCCTGATGATTTGTGATATTGGGCATCTTTCCATGTGCCTAATGGTCATCTATGTGTCTTCTTTGGAAAAATATTTATTCAAATCCTCTCCACATTTTAAAAATCAGACTGTTTGTTCTAATATATTGAGTTGTGTGAGTTCTTTATATATTTTGGATATTAGCCTCTTATTGGATATATGATTTGTGAATATTTTCTCCTATGGATTAGGCTGCCTTTTCATTTTGTTGATGGTTTCCTTTGCTGTGCAGAAGCTTTTTAGTTTGACATAGTCTCACTCATTTGTTTTTGCTTTTGGTTCCCTTGCATCCAAAGAACATGGCTATAACCAATGTCATAGAGATTACCGATTATGTTTTCTTTTAGGAGTTGTATGGTTTCAGGTCTTACAGTCAAAGTTTTAATCCATTTTGAGTTAATTTTTATGTATGCTGTAGGATGGTGACTTAATTTCTTTTCTTTTTTTTCTTTTCCTTTTTTTTTTTTTTTTTGGCATGTGGCTGTTCAGTTTTCATCATCTATTGAAGACTCTTTCCCATTATATATTCTTAGTTCCTTTGTCATAAATTAATTGACCATATATGTGTGGGTTTATTTCTGGGCACTCTATTCTATTCCACTGATTTATCTGTTTTTATGCCAATACCATACTGTTTTCATTGTTGTAGCTTTTTAATATAGTTTGAGTACAAGAGTGTGATACCTTCAGGTAGGTTTCTCTTTCTCAAAATTATTTTGGCTATTGAGGATATTTTATATTTCCATATAAATTTGATAATAATTTTTTTCTAGTTCTGGGAAAATGCCATTGATAATTTGATAGGAATTGTATTGACTCTGCAGCTTGCCTCGGATAGTATGGGCATCTTAACATATTCATTCTTCCAGTCTATGAGCATGAAATATTTTCCCATTTATTTCTGTCATTTTCACTTTCTTTTATCAATGTCATATAGCCTTCAGTGTACAGGTCTTCCAGCTCCTTGGTTAAATTCATTCCTAGGCACTTAATTCTTTTTGATGCACTGGTAAATGGGATTATTTTCTTAATTTATCTTCCTGAAAGTTTGTTATTGGTATATAGAAATGAAGAATTTTATGTATTAATTTTGTATCCTGCAACTTTACTGAATTCATTTATTCTAACAGTTGTCAGATTTTTTTGGTAGAGTCTTTAAGTATTTTGTGTATAGCATCATGTTATCCATGAATAGTGATATTTTTACTTCTTCCTTTCCAATTTGTATGCTTTTTTAAAAATTTTCTTGCCTAATTGCTATGGCTGGAATGTTTAATACTTTATTGAATACAGGCGGGAAGAGTAGACATCCTTGTCTTGCTCCTGGTCATACAGGGAAAGCTTTCAGCTTCTTACCTTTGAGTATGAATGTGATATGCTATGTTATATATGGCCTTTATTATGTTGAGGTATGTTTCCTCAATCCCACCTTGATGAGAGTTTTTATCATAAATGGTTGCTGAATTTTGTCAAATGCTTTTACTACATCTATTGAAATGATCATATGATTTTTTAATTTTCATTTTTTAATGTGGTATATCACATTGATTTGCAGATACTGAACCATCCCTGCATCCCTAGAATAAACCCCACTGGATCATGGTATATGACCCTATTAGTGTATTGTTGCATTTGGTTTGCTAATATTTTGTTGAGGACATTTGCATCCTGTTTGTCAGGGATATTGGCCTATAATTTTCTTCTTTCACGGTGTCCTTGTCTGGTTTTGATATCAGGGTGATGTTTGCCTCATAAAATGAGTTTGGAAGCATTCCCTCCTCTTCAGTTTTTTGGAAGAGTTTGAGAAGGACAGATATTATAATCTTTTTTGAATATTTGGTAGAATTCACCAGTAAAGTTATCTGATACTAGTTTTTGGTGTGTTGTGAGGTTTTTGATTACTGGTTTGTACTCCTTACTAGTAGTCACTCTATTCAGATTTTCTATTTCTTCAAGTCAGTCTTGGAAGATTGTAAATTTCTAGGAATTTAACCACGTCTTGCTGGTTATCCAATTTGTTGCCTTATAGCTGTTCTTCGTAGTCTCTTATAATACTTTTTACTTCTTTGGTATTACAACTTTTCCTGTTTCATTTCTGATTTTATTTACTTGAGTCCCCTCTTTTTTCTTGATGAGACTAGCTAGCAGTTTGTCAATTTTGTTTGTTTTCAAAGAACCAGCTTATAGTTTCATGATCATTTTATTGTCTTTTAGTTTGTAATTTATTTATTTCCTTTCTTCTACTAACTTGGGCTTCATTTGTCCTTTTTCTAGTTCTTTTAGATGTAAAGTTAAATTGTTTATTTGATATTTTTCTTGTTTTTTGAGGTTGGCCTAAATTACAATGAACTTCCCTCTTTGAGCCAAGTCACTCTTGCTATGTTCCATGGATTTTGATATATCATATTTTTGTTTTCATTTGTTTCAAGGTATTTTCTTATTTCTCCTGTGATTTTTGTCTATGACCCAGTAGTTGTTCAAATATGCTGTTTAATTTCCATGTATTTGTAGTGTTTCCAGTTTTCTTATTATAATTGATTTCTAGTTTCATACCATTGTGGTCAGAAAAGATGTTTGATATGATTTCAGTCTGTTTGAATTTATTGAGACTTGTTTCGTGGCCTAACGTGTGACCTATCTTGGAGATGTTCCGTGTGTACTTGAGAAGAATGTGTATTCTGTTGCTTTTGGATGGAATGTTTTGTATATATTTATTAAGTCCATCTGGTCTAGTGTGTTATTTAAGGTCTATGTTTCCATACGGATTTTCTTTCTTGATCATTCATTCATTCATGTGAGTGGTATGTTAAAGCCTCATGCTATTATTGTATTGCTGTCCATTTCTCCCTTTAGGCATTTTTATATTTGATTTATAGATTTTGGTGCTCCTCTGTTGGGTACATATATGTTTATAAATGTTAAATCTTCTTGCTGATCTTTATCATTATGTACTGTCCCTCTCTGTCATTCATCACAGTCTTTGTTTTAAAGTCTATTTTATCTGATTAAAATATCATATTTCTTCCCTTTCAGTCTCTGTGTGTTCTTATTTCTGAAGTGAGTCTCTACAGGCAATATATAGTTATGTCTTGTTTTTTTAATCCATTCAGCCAGTATATCTTCTGACTGGAGGATTTAGGCCATTTACATTTTTTTTTTACGATATTATTTATTTATTCATGAGAGACACAGAAAGAGAGAGACAGAGACACAAGCAGAGGGAGAAGCAGGCTCTTTGAGGGGAGCCCGATGTGGGACTCAATCCCAGGGATTGAGTGACCCCCCCCACCCCGGGATCACAACCTGAACCAAAAGCAGATGCTGAACCACTTCACCACCCAGGTGCCCTGTCCATTTACATTTAAAGTAATTATTCAGGATCCCTGGGTGGCGCAGCGGTTTGGCGCCTGTCTTTGGCCCAGGGCGCGATCCTGGAGACCCGGGATCGAATCCCACGTCGGGCTCCCGGTGCATGGAGCCTGCTTCTCCCTCTGCCTGTATCTCTGCTTCTCTCTCTCTCTCTGTGTGACTATCATAAATAAATAAAGAAAAAAAAATTAAAGTAATTATTCATAGGTATCTACTTATTATCATTTTATAAATTGTTGTCTGGCAGTTTTTGTAGTTCTTCACTCTGTTCCTTTCTTATTCTTTTTCTATGTTCCCTTGTGGTTTGATGACTTTCTTTACCATTATGTTTAGATTCCTTTCTCATTTTCTTTTGTGTATTTGTTATAAGTTTTGCTTTGTGGTTATTGTGGGGTTCACATACATAATGGACTATTTTAAGTTGATAGCAACTTAAATTTGAACACATTCCAAAACTACATTTTTACCCCCAATATGTTTTTATGTTCTCGTTTTATACCTTTTAATTCTGTGTATCCCTTACTGATTATTGTAGTTTTACTTAATTTGACTACTTTTGTCTTTAAACCATCATAGTAGCTTTATTAGTGGTTAATATATGGTCTTGCTAAATATTGTCCCTTTCTAGTCAGATTTTTACTTTTGTATGTTTACTTGTTATTAATTAGTGCCATTACTTTTTAGCTTTAAGAAGTCCCCTGTATATGTCTTGTAAGGCTGGTTTAGTAGTGATGAACTCCTTTTTCTATTTTTTAAACATTTTAAAGTAAAAAATTAAAAAAAAATAATTTTAAAAAGGGCTTTTACTTAAATTTTTTACTTTAAGCCCACTGGGTATGGGCTTGAACTCATGACCCTGAGATCAAGACCTGAGCTGAGCTCAAGAATTAGATGCTTAACTGACTGAGCCACTCAGGCACCCCTGAGCTCCTTTAACTTTTGCTTGTCTGGAAATCTCTATCTCTCCTTTGATTCTGGATGATAACCTTGTTGAGTAGCGTATTCTTCATTGGAAGTTTCTCTTTTAACACTTTGAATGTGCCATGTCACTGGCCTTTAAATTTTTTGCTGACAAATTTGCCAATATTTTTATGGGGGCTTCCCTTGTATGTAACAATTTGCTTTACTCTTACTGCTTTTAAGATTCTCTCTTTATCTTTAAATTTTGATATTATAATCATAATGTATCTTGATGTGGATCTCTTTGGGTTCATCTTATTTGGAACTCCCTGGGATTCTTGGAATCTGTTTCTTTCCCTAAGTTAGGGTAACTTTCAACCATTATTTCTTTCAAATGAGTTTTCTACCCTTTTTCTCTCTTTCTCCTCCTGATACCTCAATAATGTGAATGCTATTCCATTAGATGTTGTCCTTTGGGTCTCTTAAGTTGTCTTCATTTTTTTAAATTCTTTTTTCTGCTTCATCTGGGTAAGTTGCATTACTTTGTCTTCTAGCTCACTAATTCATTCTACTCCATCCAGTCTGCTGTTGAACCCCGGTAGTGTATTTTTGCATTCAGTTATTATATTTTTCAGCTTTCTTATTTCTGTTTGGTACTGTCTTATATTTTCTGTCCCTTTGTTGAAGTACTCAGTGCATTCATCCACTCTTCTCCATAGTTCAGTGAGTGTCTTTATAACCATTCCTTTGAATTCTTTACCAGATGGGTGACTTCTCTCTGTATCATTAAGATCTTTTTCTTGAGGTTTTATCTTGTTCTTTCATTTGGAACATGTTTCTCTGTTTCCTCATTTGGTTCAACTTTCTGTGTTTGTTTCCTTGTATTAGGGGAAGAGGGTTTCTCTCACCATCTTAAAGGTATGGCTTTGAGCAGGTGATGAAGCTTCTTGTTCAACCTTGTCCTAGCTCTTGGTTGTCTCTCAAATCCTTGTGATTGCCTAACCCACCTAGTCTATTCTTGATATGTCCTTGTTGCTGAGGATTTGCCAAGATATATCAAGGTTCCAAATAAAGGAATCTCATTTAGTACCTAGTTTTAGGCTGACTGGAAGCCAGACCCTCAGGCAGCATCTTTTAAAGTATGCAAGTATACATGGTCCTGTGGAACTTTGATTGTAATCCCTATTGGCCTTCAGACCAGGTGATCTGAGTGTGTTCCTTTGGCCACAGTTGTGAAAATTGGGCTCTCTTTCTGAACGTCTTGTCAATCTGTAGGGAGGCCAAGGGTATGCACAAAGATGGTGTCTCCCTGCTTACATTTACAAGGAGGATCTTTTTACCCTCTAGATGTATAGGAAACCCAAGGCCTGTCCTTCACGCAGATAAATAAATCACCTAAATAAATAGTTCTCCCACCCCCCCGCCCCAGGAAGACTGGATTCATGTTTCAGTCTGCTGTCTGTGGTGCCCTGGGGGTGGTGGCCTGCCCAGAACTGTCTTCTGCTTGTTACATTCCCCTGGAGTGCAGGAATGCAAGCCATCTTGGCCACCAGGGCCAGATGATCTAGTGGTGTCCTCTGTGTGGACTGCATGTGTACACTGACTTTAGCAGGGCAGCTGGAGGTTGTAGGGTGTAGGGCACACTTGTTGGCTTTGGAAATGTCTTGACTGTGTCCACCTGCGGGATTCAGGAATGCAGCAGGAGAATGCCTTGTCTGTGCATGCAGGCTGGCTTTAGGCTGAGAGTGGGAGAAGGCAACAACTGCTTACATTTGCCAGCCCAAGGCAGAGAGTGGGAGAATGCCATGACTGCTTGCTCTTGGCCTGCTGTAGCCAGGAAGCGGGGTGGGGGTGGGGGGACAGTGCTGCAGCCATCCACAGCCTCTGGCTTCAGCAAGGCAGTGGGATAGTGCCATGACTGCTCACCCCCACTGACTGAGGCCATAGGATGGTGCTGCTTCTAAGCTAGCCACCTGTGCCAGCTGGGTAGATAGAGTGTACAGAAATGGCATTGGCTACCACTTCCATCTCTGGGGAGTCTTTCAACTATTCCCTCCTCCTCTAGCAGGTGCTTTTACATCAACAAATGAATCTCCATCATATATGGTCTAGGCACTTTTCAAACCACTGGGGTTTTTTGCTGGTTCTTGGGTTAAGTGAGCTTACACATGAATCCTTTAAAAGGGGAATCTGTTTCTTACAGTATTGTGGGTACTTTGGATGTCAGTCCTATTGGTTTTCTAAGCCAGGTGTTTGGGTGGCTCCTCTCTGATGCATATCCCAGAGATTGGGGTGCCTTTTCTAGGATGTCAACCCCACACTTCTCTGAAAGAAACATTAGACTGGTGAGATCCCTTCCTACTGTGTGTCGCTGCCCCCAGTAGTTTTTTGTCAAGACCATGTTTCTGCCTCTCTTGCCCGTCTAGATGTGATCTTTTTATCTTTGTTGTGGAGAAGTAGTTCATCTAGCTTTCAGGTCTTTTTCAGTGGGTCTTATTCAGAGTGTCTGTGGGAAGAGGCAAATTCAGGATCTTCCTATATCACCATCTTGCAGTAGTCTCCTCAGATTCTCTTGATGACTTGAGGAAACCTTTAGGCTCTGGGCACAAACTCATTGGTTTATGTCAGGATTTGCCAGACCTAAATCCGTGACTCCCCACTTCTCTTCCTAGAAATGACAATTGGATATCAGTGCATTCCTTCAAGCATGAAATAGCAGTTTTAGTATTCTAAAAATTGGAAATGTCTATGGAAAGTTTTAAATTTTTTAAAGTTCAATATATATTTTTTTACCTGTGAATGGAGCAGTGCTTTGTCATATGGTAGTTTATTTGATATTCCTTCTTGTTATATTGTCTTATGCTTGATCTGCCCAATACTAAAGCTTGGAAGCAATTGTCTTTTCTTCCCAGAGACAGAGACAGAGAGAGAGAGAGAGAGAGAGAGAGAGTCTTTGCATGGGTATACCTGTATATCTAGCAGCCTGTTTTATCTGGGATTATCATTCTTGGTTATTTCTCTTCTTTCCCCCTCTTTTGTCTCTGCCACTCAAACCAATTTCAGCCGTCCACCCGCTCTCATTGGGGATAATAGCCTCTCTTTTTGCCATCGTCTTGTCATGTTTGATTCGGCTGCACAAGGATTTTAAATTAGCCAAAACGTTTGCATGCTGGGCTCACTCTGCTGCCACAATGTGTTGCAGAACCACCACACCACTTGATGCTGATATTGATGATTGCTCAGAAAAAAATAAGAAATGGTTGGTGGCTGTTGTAAAACTCATTCATGCCAAGCCCCTTTTATACAACAGAGAGGGAAGAAGAGAGAGCTCGCCTGTTTTCCTGCTGCCTAGCTGGTCATCCCATTGTGTTAGTGCCAGGCTCCTGCTGGGAGATGACAGTCTTGCTAGGCCTATGATTGTAGAAATAAAAACAGTAAAAAAATAAAATAAAACAAAATAATAAGAGATGCGCAGTTAAATTCAACGACTTGCTGCTGATGGGTTTTAACTCACTGGTGAGAGAGGAAACTAATTTTCTTATTTCATTTTATTCTCTCTGTCCTCCAGTTTGCTTATTGGAGACTAACAGAACTGATTCTTGTCATGTGAAGCCAAAAGGTATAACCACAATAAAGGAGAAGAGGACAACAAAGTTTTTGATTTCTAAAATGATTTGCTATTAATAGGTCTGAGGTGAAGCTTCTGTTTTGTGAAGCTTAGATTACCTTCACTATCTTTGTTAGGTGTGAAAATCAGTCTAGTGATAGAAATTTATCTTTTATTTACCATTCCAGATTTTTGTTAAAATCGCATCATTGGCTTCTTCACTCACCCTGCATAAGCAGGACCTAAAGTGCCTAAAATATTGTATTTGTTTGAGAGACAAATACATAATTCAGTGTGTATATATATATATATATGTAAGAAACATATATATATATGTTTCTTAACTCTGTGGTTTGATACAGTGTGATTCTGTTGAGCTAAGTCCACATGATTCCAGAACAATGAGATAAACAGAATTAGAAACTTCAATATATCAAGCAGTTATTTTGTTTATAAAACATCAAAAAGCTCTAGCTAAGATCCCTGTTCCATGTTGTAATATAAATATTAGAGCCACTTACTTTTTGAGCTGTGTTTTTCTAGTTCACGTGACTCCTGTTACTGGTACCTTGTAATTCTTTTAAAGGACTGGACATTGTCACACACTTCATCTTGCCACTCTTTTCCGTTGTCAAGTTCAATAGAGCTTTTGGGATCTTCTCTCCTCTCCACCGCTGGTGAAACACGCCTCCCTGCCAAAGCTAATCCCAATCCTGCCTAGGTTCTCTGAGATTTAACTTTATGGGTTGGTCCCATACATACTGAATTCCTATAGTTCCAATGACCCCTTTTCTACTCTAAGAAATAAAACAAACAAGCAAACAAACAAACAAAACTTCCCACACCCTGATAGCTATTCATAGAGCTGCCTTGCTTTTCTTACTTCCTTCACCTTCAATTTTCTCATAAAAATGTTTTATGAACCTGGTCTCCACCAAATGATCACAATCTACTTGTGATCTGGTGGTGCCTCACCACTTTCCTTCTGTTGCTGTCTCCGTGGTCGCCAGTGACTTCCAATCATGGGATCCATTGATCTTTTCTGAGTTCCCATACTCTTGAACACTCTGCTATATTTAATACTTCTTTGTTCCTCAGCTTATCTGATTGTATACTCGCCTGAATTTCTCCCTATTTTTTAGATGACATTGTGTTTCCATTGCTACTCAACTGCCAACATCTGTTATTATCATTGTTCTACGAGTGGGGCTTCAAAGCTTACGTCTCTGCGTGTTATACCATTTGTACATTCCAGGCTCGAACATCTAATTTCCAGTAACCCTCCAAAATGCTAGTCAAAGCCACCTGGATGTGCTGCCTGAAGCTCCACATGCCCATTTTTCAGTTTTTCTTCCCTTCCTGTCCAAGCTATCACTTCTGATGATTTGATTTTGTTAATGGCTCACCCTTTATTCCAACATCCACAGTGAGAAAAACCTCCCACGTCACCTTGACTCTCTTTCTTATCCAGTTTTACAGCTTGAAAAGTACATTAACTGCGCAATATTTTATTTCATCCTGATTGTGGTACTCTTGGTGGGACATTGCTGTCCCATTTGTTCTTTCTAAAAAGAGGAACTTGAGACCCTTGGTCTCATCTCAGCATTGATGTCCAGTGCCCCATTCCTCCTACTGCAAAAGAATAACCCCATAGCATGACATTCGGGGCTCTCCCCAAGCCAGCCTCAACATATGCATTACTCATGCTATTATGTTGACACCTGCTTGTTCTATAGAGCTATGAATGGGTAGCACAGTGCTGGCAGGTTTTCCCCAGCAAAGATTCTGAAGAACACTTTTCAGATGAACAATGATATACAGTAGCCTGAGGGCAACTATACTGAGAGAAATTGGTAATTGGATTAACTACCTTGATTGAGACAGATGATCTTTCGCTCCCCTGAATTTAGCCTTTAGCAGTGCCTACTGACTATTCCTTTAAAGTGGGGTAAAAAAAAAAAAAAAAAAAAGAACAGCAATGAGGTACTAACTGGCCAATTTTATATGTCAACTTTTTCAAAGAAGTGATGCGTCCAGATTTTGAAGAATGGCCAGGCTACCTAGAAGTAGTAAAGTGTCAACATACAGATCTGCAAACAGATATCTTATAATTATTGTTGAAACAAAACAGCCTAGAAGATTGTTGCTATGGCTGGTGATGATACCTGCAGCCTTGGAACTGGATTTCAAATGCTCTGGATCTTATCCTTGAATTTTTGTGACCAAACGGATTTTCTTGCCTGATCTATTATCTCTAAATTACACATCTTCAAAATATTGTGTGATTGAATAATATTTTTTAAAAATCTGAAGGGCAGTGTTTTTGTTCTTTTGATAAAATATCCAATTTTCCCTGCAAAAAGGCCAATCCACAGGTAATTTTTTTGAGCACTTACTATCGGCAAGGCATTCCACGGGATGAATGAGGATTGAGCTGATCAGTTCTGGAACTTCAGAGCAAAGTGGTGGAGCATTGTGAGCCCAGGTTGCCTACTGCAATGGGAGTTTTAGTGCAGTCCTTGCCTTTCAATTGTTCATTTGTTCTATTCAGTTGTTTTGATACTCCCCTTAATCTTGGTGGACAACCTAGAGGGACAAAAAATGAAATCAAATTAAAAAGTGAGGCTGATGGTGGAGGACTTTTTAAAAAGAATAAAGCAAAATGAGATAGGCTTGTCCTCTGCCAGACTCTGGGTGTCGGGGTTTGCTGTCAGGTTAGCCAGTTTACTCATTAGCTAATACGATCATTCTACCAAAGTAGCTTACAGCTTTTATTTCCAGAGCTCTTACGTATAAGATGCTCCCCGGACCCTATTGTTTATTAAAAGGGTTTATGTAGGTGACTCTGAAGCAGGATGACATTTCAGTAGGTAACTTCTTTCTCTCTTGTGACTTAGGAGAATAATGCTTATATTCTCCACTTTTAGGAGGAACCTGGACAAAACTAATAGTCAAAAGGAACTTTCCATTCAGCTTGGTAGCTTCCATCCATGTTGAGCCAGAGGAATTCCCTAAAATGTGTTCCGTCATTGTCCATTCGTCCATATAATGTTCTACTTTTGCTAAAATAGGTGTCGTTCCTGAGAAATAACGGTGGCTTTAAACATGGGAGGGCAGGGGAGAGGAAAAAAAAGTTAATCCAAAGGATACTAAATGTACAATGATACCAACTGAGCCATTTAGCAGTGCTTGCTTGCAGAGAGGAACGCACCGTCTTCCTTTGTGTTAGTATGAAGCCAGTTGTATGGTGGCGGTGAGTGAGCCCAAAGGGACCTGTGGGTACCTTGAGGTCTCTGTGTCACAAAATAAAGCATGAAAATTCACTTATAGATATTGGCGGCTCTCAGCTATCCACCCGTATGAAAGAACCAACTTGGGGAAAAAAAAGAAAACAACTGTGATTAATAGTCTTCTAACTTAAAAAATACACACACACACACACACACACACGCACAGATATATAGCACGTAAATAGCCAGTGAATGACAGATATCCTTCTTTGCATTTGGGGGCTTATTTCTACCCTATCTCTAACCAAGCCTTACATTTAAAGACCCAAGAAGGTCTTATTAATATTAATGAGCCCTGGTTTCCTTCAACCCATTGCCTGGAAAATTATTTGTAGATAATTAAGAATGAACTACGTCCAAATGCATATCCTATTGTGTTGGGTGAGAATGACCTAACCTTGTTATCGAATAGTTTATCTTAGGCAATTTCAAATGTATTTGTCGTTTCCATTAATATTTAGTAATAAAGTTTAAGGCTTTATTCTCTCTTTGTCTCTGTCTCTCTGTCTCTCCCTTTGTTGAATGAGAGACAGAAAAACCCTTGTTTTCCCCCAGAGCTCCGTCTCCTCAGGCTTCCTTTGGTAGAAGCAAGTTTAGATTAGATAATTTTAGTTCTTTGTGCGGAGCTATTTTTAAATGTAATTTTTGCTAATAATGCAATTAGTTGTGTCTTTTGCATAATTTGCAATACGGTGTTGAAGTTTAAAAAGCTTCATTTTATTTTAATTAACAACTGATCGGTAATAATAACCAAGCGGCTGCTAACATTACCAGCCTTAACTCTTAAAAAAGAAAAAAAAAAAAAAAAAGGCAGCAGACACATAACTCTTCCTCCTCCTTCCCCTCCCCCCTCTGAAATATTTAATAAGAATGCCATGTATAAAATTACCCTGTTGGAGAGAACAGGAGCTGCATCCCAATATAGATGGCAGTGGAAAATCACTCAAAACTGCACGACGCCCTCCCTCCCCCCTTCCTTCTCCTGCCCCAGTCTTTTCTAATTGTCTGTCCCATAGTTCAGTTGTGGGGGTGGGAGCGCACAGGGGTATTGTGACATTTCAGTTTACTGTTCCTAACAATTCCTTTGCACATTCCATTAGCACATTATTTATAGCTTCATAAAAGGGGCCTTTCCCCCCCCCCTCTTCTAACCATATCCTTGTATCTCTGATGATCATGCTATCTGAGGATTGAACTGTTATTTTTAAAAAATCTATTCCCTAAGTTGACTCTTCATTGGCTCGCTCCATTCAGCATCCCTCCTGTCACACTTAAAAGTCTGCCCACAAATCCTCTCAGGAGACTGGGGCTCAAATGGAGCAGTTGGAAAAAAAAAAAAAAAAAAAAAAAGAAAGAGTCCGAGAGAGGCTTGGAGCTGATATCCTACATCTTATAACCCGCAGTTCCGACCCTGCCGAGAGCTCTGAACTCCAGATGCTTGTATAAACAAGACTTCTGGAAGTCATTACCTCATAACTCCTCATAAGCTTACACCTGACAGGCCTCTCCAACCGAGAGGGCTGTGTTTCCCCTAATACATTCCTCTTTGAACCCACTTGT
Source organism: Canis aureus (assembly GCF_053574225.1). Classification (NCBI taxonomy): domain Eukaryota; kingdom Metazoa; phylum Chordata; class Mammalia; order Carnivora; family Canidae; genus Canis; species Canis aureus. Next base: position 11,832,325 of record NC_135648.1, read on the forward strand.
TAGTCAGGCGTTGTGCACGCTAACTACAGAAAGGGCCCGCTGTCTGAGGCATAAATTACTCTTCTGTGCCACTGTCTTCCAGCACCCCCCAGTTATGGATTACTTCGTTCTCGACTTGACAGGAACATAATTAGAACTCTTGATGAAATCTACCAAATTGTTCCTCCGTGGCCTCAGTGGTCAGGAAATTCGGCTGAGTCGTATTTGTCACCGATGCAGAGGCTCTAAACACTTCATATTAACTATGTTATTAATGTGCTCATGAATGGGTAACACTTGAAGTGAGCCCGGCCCTAATGGCACCTTGCGATGAATACATTGGAGGGCCGCATTCAAAGTTTCAGCAGGGAAGAAAATGCTAATAAAATCCCGGAGTGTATGTGTGTGTGTGTGTGTTCTTGTCGGCGCCTTAATGCTTTCATTTCAGAACGTGGCCTTTTTTGCAGGCCTTACCAATAGCACAGTTTTTTTGTGTTCGGGGGTTTACAGCTATTTCAGTCACTGCTTCGTCCCATAAAGCCTCTAGAAGATGAGGAAGGTGGTGACGTGGGGTGGTTAACGGTGAGGCTTTTTGGAGTCAGCCAGGTCTGGGTTCAAAATGTGACTTCCTTGCTTACTAGCTGTGAGCTTCAACATGCCACTTAAACTTGTTCTGCCCTCTTTTCCTCATCAGTAAAATGGGAAGAGCATAGTTGTGGAAAATTAAGTGACAGTGTTTCTGGAAGAGTTTAGCAAAGTGTTTGGTTGGGGGTCAGTGAATGGCCCTCTTATGATGGTGATGATGATGATGATGGTGATGACTATGACAATGACAACAAGGAACCCCCCCGCCCAATTACTCCTAGCATTGGAGGTTTCTGCTTGCCTGTACTTATGTGTTCACTGACATGCTCCAGCGTGGCAGGAACTCTGGTGTTCTGCAAGTAATGGATATAGTATTAGAAAGAAATAAATTTTCCAGGTTAATCCCAAACAGGCTGTTGATTAGATGGTGAATTCTATGGCCATGCTATCAATGTCATTTGTATCTACTGAGACAGCTTCATCTTCTAATAAGTGTCACTTAGGCATATACTTATTTTCCATAGTTTTGTTTTTTTCTCTTTAACAAGGACTTGAGCCTTTTTCCTTGTGTATATCACATAGGATGATCCTTAATGCTGCATTTGTATCCCTACCCATGGGATACCTGGGAGTCGACAAATGTTCACTGAGCTGTGTGCCACAATCAGCTGTTATAAAAACAATGTGGACTAAGACAATGGGTTAATAAAGGAGTAAGGATAAACGATGTGCCACTGGAGAGAGAATAGCATTCTTTACATACTGATTCCAGCATCCCTAAAAAAAAAGACAGTAGTGAAGTTATTGGTCACTGAAATACAACCTTTGGTCTCACCTGTTAATTAGATGAGAAAAAAATGTAACATAACTTCCTTATGACCAGTTTTTCATTTGGGGGTTAATGCACTGTGCCTACGTTTTCTACTTGTTGAGAATACAAATGCCAATACATATAGAGGCAACAAGCTGTCTCTAAAATGTTAAAGAAAAGAATGTGGGGTGTGTATGTGTGTGTATGTGCATGTGCATGCACCTCCTCCACCCCCACGAAGAATTAGATGATTTTGTTGAGAGGGTATATGCATTCCTTTGTCATAAACACTTATAAAGCTTTTAATATTGCTAGATATTTTGAATAATAATCCTCTGATGTAGGTAGTATAAGCAACCCCACCTGGAAGATGTGAAAACATAGGTTAGGTAGCATGGCCTCCATTTGCTCCTGCATATCTTTTTTGGGGGAAGGATGTACTTTGCAGAAAAACCCAACCAACCAACCAAACAGAAAGCAAGTAAAAACATTCTACACTAAGGTATTTCCAGAGTTTGAAGCCCAAATCAACCAAACAAAAACTCAACTTGCTTTCTGTCCTTAAATTTGCAGAATATAAAAATTTGACTTTGTCATGTATCAAAAGAATGTTTCCTTCATACCTAAGAAGCCTATAAAGGTCCCAGGCTCCAGCCCAACTCTCCTCCCTCTGGGAAATGGCCCCTAAATTCAAATTCTGGTTCTTTCTTGGGCGTGAGAGATGTTCCATCATTATTACTTTCAACCAATAAAGACTTAAGGTTTAAGCAGAGAATGATGAGCAACAAAATAGTGGAAAATCATTTGTGTACACACCTTACTAAGAGCTAGAGATATAAAAGAGAAGGCAAAAGTTCATATTCTTTCTTGCTTGGGTCCCCAATTTTCAGCCTATGAAATGCTGTCCATCTTTCAAGGCCCTTCTCCAGTGCCACCTTATATATAAAGTCTTTCTTGCTTTCTGTTCTATTTGGAGTTAACCTGACCCTTCCCCAATTTCCCTTAGCATTTAACTTATATTTGTGGTTATTTATATGAATCTATTAGGTCCTACTTGATTGTGAGTGACCAGGTCTCATTTACTTTTCATATTCTCCATACATCCAATCTGACACTATAGACCTTAATTGTATACCCTTTTATTCATTTATTCATTGACCAGTTGGTAAAACTGAGTAATACACCAAAAGGCAATTTAAGAAAGGCTACATGTCAAACAGCTTATATGAAATAAGTTCTATATTAAACAAGAGGGAAGAGAAATTAAGGAGGGCTAGGGAATTTTAAGAAACTTCACCTCACTGCAAGGAAATAAAAATTTTTATTCATGGGGAGGTTAAATTACTCCGGGTCATGCAGTTAGTGAGGGACAGAGTTTAGATTTATTTTAAAGATTTTATTTATTCATGAGAAACACACAGAGAGAGGCAGAGACATAGGCAGAGGGAGAAGCAGGCTCCATGCAGGGAGCCCGATGTGGGACTCGATCCCAGGACCCTGGGATCACTACCTAAGCAGAAGGCGTCTGAGCCACCCAGGCACCCCTAGAACTTGGATTTTTTTTATCACGGCATTCCCCACAGTTACCGGCAGATGAAAGAAATAAAAATAAATATAACGTAACTACAGGTCACATTTTAATAAGTCTTTAAAAAGAACAGAATAAGATGTCTTATTATTATATATAAGAGAACATTTTGGAGACTTATTAGTAAATAAAATCGTCAGACCAGTGTATGCCCATGTTATTTTTAACATAACTTTTCCAATAATGAGATAATGCATATCTATTGTAAAATATTTTAAGAATACAGACCAACCTACAAGAGGAAATAAAAATCACCATAATTCCTTTATACACAGAATTTTACACTGTTACCATTTAGTATAAATAATTCTTCCAAGGTTTTTTATGATAGTAACCTATAAATCTGAGCTGTATTTTCCTTTCAGTTTTGAAGCAATCAATACTTCAATGTCAAAGTCTGTGACAGGCAGTGAGGGTCACTCTCCTTCTGATAAAGCTGGGAACGAGAGAGGAACTTAATGTGCTCTCACGAAAATTCTGCCCCAGTTGTAGATACTGAAGGTTACTGACCAATGGCTACTTGGCCAGTTGATCGTTGCAGAGTTTTCCAATCCCTTCTAGAATGAAACTATGGAAAAGTACAAAGGAATAATTTCAAGTTCCTTTTTGAACTAAGGACCAGAAGCAATTCTACTAAAGACTCAGATCCAACCTGAAATTGAAATTTATGTAGTATGGCCTAAAATTAAGAGCAAGATCTCTGGATTCAGAAACATTAGGTCCCTTACGCTCAGTTTCCTTACCTGCAAAATGGGATCAATAATATTTACCTAGGGGATCCCGGGATGGCTCAGAAGTTTAGCGCCTGCCTTCGGCCCAGGGCATGGTCCTGGAGTCCCAGGATCAAGTCCCGCATCGGGCTCCTGCATGGAGCCTGCTTCTCTCTCTGCCTGTATCTCTGCCTCTCTCTCTCTCTGTGTCTCTCAGGAATAAATAAATAAAATATTAAAAAAATAATGTTTACCTAAAAGGCTTAATAGTATAAGGATGAAATTAAATTGAGAAATGATTCTAAAACAATTTTCACATGATATCCAAGAATATGCTAATAATATACTAGCAATATTATCACTAACCTCTACTTATCACCTATCTTGACTCCTAAGCCAAGTGGTAAATTGTGCTCAGTATAGCCGGTAAGCTCAGATCACACAGCTAGGACTTACCCCTCAAGGTCAGTAGGTGTGCCGGCATGCGTTATTCCATACTGCGCACTTGATTCCGATACTGCAGTTCAGTGTGCTATATGTTTACCAACCCAGATAAATGTGTTGTATTAGATTGTACTTTTAGCCAGTGTGCGTTGACTTACTGATTGCACACCGTCTGTGTGTCTCTATGCATGTGTGTGTGTTTTTTCCTTAACCATTTGCTTAGATCATGGTGACTTGAACACTTTATCATTAAAACTCAACTTAAATTCAATGTACCTCTACTTGCTCTCCCTTTACATCTCAACATATGAGCAGGTTCATCTTGCTGCTCCCTGGTTTTGTTAGCAAGGGAAATATAAGAAACTTGAATGGGAGTTTACACTCCTGAGTATATGCTACGGATTTGACATTGATTGACCCTTCAACTCAGACAATAAGTTGGCTCCATCAGTTGGGAAGGACTTGCCACAGAAGAGCTAATGGATTCTTACTGAATCTGGGACTCAGTAACGGGAAACTCATCTGCCTACGACTATCTACCTTTCAGTACTGGCCTGAGGATCCTGTACCATTATGTTTCCAGAGGGTCCTTGTTAGGATGCTGATGCCAAGGAGACATATTACTTTAAGTCTTTATCTAAAAAGCTTCTTAGAGGGCAGCCTCGGTGGCCCGGCAGTTTAGTGTGCTGCCTCCAGCCCGGGGTGTGATTCTGGAGACCTGGGATCGAGTCCCACGTCGGGCTCCCTGCATGGAGCCTGCTTCTCCCTCTGCCTGTGTCTCTGCCTCTCTCTCTCTGTCTGTCATGAATAAATAAATAAAATCTTTTAAAAAATAAAAAATAAAAATAAAAAACTTCCTAGAGTATAGGCAACCTCACTGAGGTCACCCCAGCTATTCAATCCAGAGACTGGATTGAACCCATGGTTGCTTAGCTCTACTGAGTGTGCACACTTCCAGCATCAATAGGAACCAAACTGACATGTCTCATTCTTTATTAGCTTATTGTCTTGCATTAAATATACCTTGAGGACAGCCCGGGTGGCTCAGCGGTTTAGTGCCACCTTCATCCCAGGGCCTGATACTGGAGACCCGGGATTGAGTCCCACAGTGGGCTCCCTGCATGGATGGAGCCTGCTTCTCCCTCTGCCTGTGTCTCTGCCTCTCTCTCTCTCTCTCTCTCTGTGTCTCTCATGAATAAATAAACAAAATCTTTAAAAACAAACAAACAAACATTGGGATCCACCATCTCATATTTTCTGGCTCTTTTCCTCCTTTTAGTCTCTGAACCATTGCTAGCAAATTCAGAGGCCTCATGTCCCTATAACACACTGCATTTGCAAAGCTCCTTATGCTCTATCTTTGCCTGCATTATCCTATCGGACGCTTGCAACAACTCAATGTGGGTATTATTACCGATATTTTACGGTTTTCTTTTTACCAGGAGAACATCTAAGCAGTATTCAGATATGTAAACAGTAGTGGTGGAGCTCATTCCTACAGACTGTTCTTCTGAGCTCAGGGCAAGGATTTCTCCATTCAAACCTTGTCTTAAAAGGCAGGAAGAATGTGCAAGAGGGACTGGTCTCTTGGCCCAGAGCTTTCAGAATGATATGTAGTGGTAACTTTGCCCACATTTTCTGCATACGTGGCCATGAAGCAGGGAAGAGGGCCCACCATCACTATCATGGCTTTCCTGGTATGGGGCCCAAACCTGACAATAAAGAGATCTTTTATAAGAAGCAGCCAGACGGATCAAGTTATCGAGAATAGATCTCTAGGCCACTGTGACAAATTCTGTAGGCTACTGACCTTCTAATCCTAGTAGCATCTCTGTCTTGAAGCAGGGCCACATGCAGACAGACATTGCATATATGCCTTTGAAACATTCTTCTTCATTTTGTAAGGTGGGGCGAGTAGACAGCAAATTCAACATGGTTCATGGTTTGTTACTTCCCTGTCTTCATTTCACAGACAAAAATGTGCTACAGCCATCATAATAAGACACTAGTTTGGTAAATTGTTGTGTGCCTTCAGCACCCCTTATCTGGAGCATATGCTAGTGGATGCTTGTGCTTGAAATGATGACTCACAGTTAATCATTATAAGAAATAGGCTTCCCACTTCATAAACTCTAGGAAAGACTGTTTTCTTTTCTAAACATTTAAATTACTCAGCCATTTTATGCATTAAAACCCAATTATAACTTAGTATGTTGGAGAATTTCAAAAGCCATTCCCTGCAGCATCTGGGCCTAAGACTACATTTTATCATTCAGTTGTTCAAACTCTCTCTAATACAAGCTTTTACAAAAAAAAAAAAAAAAAAAAAAAGGAAGAGGAAAAAGAAGTTTAAAACACAGAAAGGCATGTGACAAGACCTTGGCATGGCTCCCTGAAATGGCAGTCCTTGAGGAATGCGGTGCAAAGAATATCATTTCCCAGATGCTTTGGACTTTGCTCCACTGTTAAGTGGCTGTGGTTCTATCAGAAAAGGGATAAAGAAGAGAAACATCTTACAGTTGGGAGCCTGTAAAGCTCCAGCCAGGTTCATTTTGTAAAGGATGTATAAAACTAACAGGTTCATTGTAATGGAGGGCAGTGGATAAGTAGCAAAAGTTGTGCATAGTACTTTAATGTTTTTACCTTTAAAAAAATGTTTTAAGCCTACAGCACCTGGAGTGTAACTAGTCAGTCTTTCCCCCCTGCTTAGCCTCCCAGATCAGACGAGACCCAGCACATTGAGGGTGGTGTGGCCACGCACAAACAGCTGGAATGCTTCACAGATTTGTGCATTATCCTTATGCAGGGGCCATGCTAATCTTCTCTGTATCATTTCAATTTTAGTATATGTGCTGCTGAAACCAACATAACTGCAATGCTTTTTAAACTATAGGTTATTAAATCACAGTCCAATAGCCAGTAGTTTTGCATTTTCCTGCAAAATCTCTTTTAAGTCTAATGCCTTGAACCCTATAAAGAAAGCTTGTGCTCCCACCAGAAACCTGGTGGCTCTGACACTCCAGATGAGAAGATAAGCAAGTGGTTTGAATTAGAGAACCTAAAAGTTCAGGAAGAGCTGAAATTCAACTAATTTGTCAGCCTGTATAGGAAAATGGAAATAAGATTGAGTGATTTAAATTTCCTAAAAAGGATTTGTTTTCTTTTTTTAAGATTTTATTTATTTATTCATGAGAGACACAGAGAGAAAGGCAGAGACACAGGTAGAGAGAGGAGAAGCAGGCTCCACACAGGGAGCCCGATGTGGGACTTGATCCCAGGTCTCCAGGATCATGCCCTGAGCCAAAGGCAGACACTCAACCACTGAGCCACCCAGGTGTCCCAGGATTTGTTTTCTTTTGTGTTTTTCCTCCTGGCACTAGAGCAAAGCCATATCCAAGTAACTAAAGTAAGATATAGAATTCCAAAGGGAAATATAAAGGATGATTCTCGAACATTCCCAATGTGATCATGGTATCAACATCTTCAAAAATCGCCAGAGAGACATGCAATTTGTTTCTTTCTAAATATAAAAGAAACAACACAAAGAAGCCATTGCTACTTTTTGAGAATATTTTATATAACTCTCAATGCAACAGTACAGTGTCCCTCTTTCTCTAGCCACCAACATAAATCGATGTCATCATTGTAAATACATTAAATAGTAGAATAATTGGTGAGTAGAGTTGAAAGGGGTCTTTGCATTTGATCCTGTTTCCTCCTTTTACAGATCAGAGACATGGTTCTCAGGCAAAGTCAGTGAGTTATGCACAGTCTTTCAGATAATGGGAATGCTGGGGTGGAAATCCAGGTACTCTGATGGTTTTTTTTTTTTTTTAAGATTTTATTAATTTATTCCTGAGAGGCACAGAAAGAGAAGCAGAGACATAGGCAGAGGGAGAAGCAGGCTCAATGCAGTGAGCCCAACACGGGACTCGATCCTGGGTCTCCAGGATCACACCCTGGGACGAAGGCAGGCACCAAACCTCTCAGCCACCCAGGCGTCCCAGGTACTCTGATGTTAAGCTAAGTTTCCCATTACAGACTTTTTCTCTGAAATACATCTGAGTTTAAGGATTGAGTAGTGAGAGGAAATCAAAATGCTAGAAGGCTAAAATACAAGTCAAGACCCTCTTTCCCTGCTCTCTGTGGGTAGATTATCTTCAGTCACAGCAACAGTTAAAGAGAGCAAGTAGAACTACTAGATGGCAGCATTATATTTTGAAGTTGGTCTCAAGTCAGGATAGTATCTTCTACGTGGAGCCTAAGTTAAGATAAATATCTGGGTTGTGTGCCCTCTTTGTAAATCTGGAAGATTGTATTAAGGTTCCAAATGATACTGAGATTTGCTAAGTAAAGTCTCACTTGTCAATGGCTTCTCTTGTTGGATATTTAAAGTTCAAGAGCTTTGTTTGCTTTAGTTAAGTGCTCTGAAGTGTTTCAACAGCCATTGGCCCATTTATATAAATAAATGAAGGAACACACTGATAATCCATGATACCCGGAAGCAGCCCCAGCCTAAGGAGTAGCATAAATCCTTGATGTCTTAAAGATAAGCCTTCCACACACCTGCCTAATTCATTTTGTTAAACAACAAGTGTGTGCCAATGGGCTTGATTGGCTGAAGAGGGAAGGGCTGGGAAAAAAAATATTTACTACTCTCAGTACATCTCTCTTTAAATTTACTAACGTCTGAGCGTTCTGCTAAGAAGTGCAGTTACAACCTTAACCATTATTTGTTTTCAAATGATGTATTTTCTGTTGTTATTTATCATCCTTTTTTTACACCGGAGTTGATTTTAATTGGGTTTGTTAAAAGTTGGTTTCCTCCAAGTGTTAGTTATTTGATAAAATTGGTCATCCATTTAGATTTTTAGAGAGTATCGTTATTTCATAAGGAAACTCCATTCTAGGAGAGTGGCGTAGGTTGAAATCCACGATCAAATAATGTCACCCTCAAACAACTTCAAAAAAATACATCTTTGTCTTCATAGAGGAAGTGAAATGATCCCAGTCTGACATCCTGCAACTTACTATGCCAGAGTTCCCAAAGATGGGTGTGTTTGGCCTCAGTTCTAACTCCTACCTTACTTACCCTCAAAGGTAGGGAAAGCAAAGTTCAGAAATGATAAGGAGAGACCCCGTAGACAAGGAAAGGAATACTTCTACGAGAAAGGGAAGACAAGCTTTCATGAATGGAGTTGGCACTGGCCATAGAACTTTAAATTATCCAAATCTTACCATTTTCTCTACCCCCTCATATGTGACACCTTGTCCTATTGTCACCAGTTATAAATACCAGGTAATTTATTAACCCTCACAAGTCTGGGTGGCTAATTGCAAAACCATGGATTGATTGTCTGTAAGAAGCTTTAGCCAAATGCTGGATGTACTCGGCAGAGACTCTCAGAGCAACTGAAACACCTGCTGTGGACTGACACGTCTTGGTTCACCCAAGAACTTGAGATTCTGAATTCTTGAATGATTGCCTAGAGTCCAAGGGCTTACTGGCGTGGGAACTTGAACTGAAAGAAGAAAAAAAAAGACGGTATGTTGTACATAGGATCATCATGCCCTAATTAGAATCGAAGGCGGTTTGTTCTGACATAAGACAGAGAAGTAATAAGACAACATTAGCTTTGGTTTTTCCTGCAATTTACATCAGCTGCAGTAAGCTCTTTCCTGTTCCTCTTGCATTCATCACTCCATATTCTGAATATCTTTCCCCTCAAGTGTTTTAATATCTTTCAAGAGGAATAAAGGAATAAGCACTAAAAGTTCAGAAAGAAATTGGATTAAAATCGGATGGATTCTCAGCTTATCTTGACTCTGGAATGCCGTGAGAGCTAGAGAGAAATGGTGATGTGTGACTGCCAGGCAAATGGCAAAGAGGGCTTGGCAAAGGATTTTAAGAGCTGTAGTCTGGATTGTGAGAATTTCCTTAAGGCTTTCCTTCTCATTTAAAGTTTTACCAGGCTGTGCTTTTATACTTATTAAATTTGGGGATAGCTGCATCTCTTTCCCCAAAAAACTCCTATTTCTCTCTCCTAGATAGGAATGAAGAACTCTTTTCTTCTCTCTGTCACATACTCCCAATCATATCCTATAGGTGTTTCTATTGCTTGGTGAAAATGGGAGCTTTTATTTCTAACATTTTGTTGTTTGTATCTGCTCCCCATCCTGTAAATGTTTTCATTGTTCTGCAGAGCTACACACTGTCTTTTCTGTTCGGGTCAGCGTTTGAGGTGGTAGGGCATGCAAGTCCCTCGGGTTGATTTCTAGAAGGTGTTGCATCTCCATCTTTCACGTCATTCATGGTAACTAAGCGCATCTGCAATTGGCAGAAATGTCTAATCGGAGTAGTGAGCTGAAAAATCGTGAGTCTAACAGAAATAGAAACCTTTCATAAAACTAGTTTTAATCAATTCAACGACAGCAACAAATTATTAAACACCCACTGGGTGGGAAGAGCCATGATTAGTACTACAAGAGAGAAAATGATAGAAAAGAAGGCCCAGCCTTTGTCCTGAAGGGACTTAATCTTATAAAAGTCACACTTATAAGGCAGAGGACCATACCACGAGGCAGAAGATGGTTTGGACCATAAGCAATTTGCTAGCAATAGTAACATAAAAGAGGGATGGCAAGGGGAGCACCTGGCTGGCTCTGTCTGTAGAGCATGCAACTCTTGATCTCGGGGTTGTGAGTCTGAGCCCCATGCTGGGTGTAGAGATGACTCAAAAATAAGATCTTTAGGAGGAAAAAAATGAGGAACCATTCTTTTGATGAATGGAACAAAGCCCCTGAAAGAAGAAGATATGTGGGAGACTTTAAAGAAGAAGTAACATTTTAGGTAGTTTCTGATTTGTTGGTTGTCCTCTTTGTTATAAGGTAGTAAGTGCTCATTAAAGAAAAAAAAAATCAGAACATAGAAAGAAATCGAAATAAAATCATTGGAAAGCATGACTGCTGCCAACACGGGGCGGCTAGAGCATTGGCTGTGAGGCACTTGCCCGTGGAGCTGACTGCTGGACAGTGAGTGTCCGTGTGTCCTGGCCTTTGTCAGACTTGAGGGTGCCCTCCCAGAAGTGTTCACGCCACGCCTTGTGACGGAGGCTCATGCCTCTGGAATCTTCTGTTCCTTGTTACAATATTTACTAATGCCCGGTAGACAGTCTCATCTCTCTGCAAGGGAAGGTGAACGAACAAAGATGAAATGCCAACCCGCTGGCACTTCTTGTCAGTATTTCAAAGTAATATTATATCAATCCATTAATTGGTAATTAAAAGACAAAAGCATCACTTCATTCCCCCCACACCCTCCCAGGAATGACACCAGCTCTCCTTCTTCCCAAAATGCTGTTTCAGGAGACTTCAGTGGGATGAGTAAATGGCGTTTTTTTTTTTAACACTTTTGTTGTTTAAAAATGCTTTTGTTTCATTTGAGGTGTGAGGAAATGTGCTAACCTTGTCTGCGTTGGTGCAGCAGTGCAGAAATGATAACTGTATATACATTTTTTTTACATAAAAATAGAGAGGAGCAGGAAGGAGAGAGACAACTTATTTAAATCCTGAATACAGTCAGACCTCATATGCATTGTTAAAAAAAAAAAAAGCCCTAAAGAATTGCATATGGATTAGAGGGATGAATATTCTATTATTTCAGTCTGTTCTGCTGAGCTTCTTATTGTGACTTTGTGCTTCAGAAATCTGCTAGGAATTTGGCTTTGCCGTAGTAGGCAGTAATTTTAAATGTGTATCAAGCACTTGATAGTGTATGATTTGCGTGCTGTTGCATTCCTATTCCCTAAATTTTCCACCAATTTATTACTTTTTTCATACTGTTTTAATATTTCAGGATGATGAATATATACAGCATCATTAAAGGTAAATAAAAAATGCATGAAATTAAAAAATGGAATATTAGATGTTTCTTTGCTGTAATCCCCTGGCCCAATTGGAATGAAATGTCTCTGTTCTATCAAGTAATCCCTAAACATGATTAGGAACCTGGGAGTGTCCACACAGCCCACATAATATTTGTATCATCTAAGCCTATTTATGTAAGGTTTGAGTAAAAGTTGTTATTAGAAGACCTATAAACCCATTTTACAATTCTGAAAGATATGCTTGCCTCTTAATCTTTTCTACCTTTATTATTTTTGCTGGAGTTGATGACAATGTGTTCTTAATTCGTTTTTCAGAATGCTATTACTGTACGTCTTCTTCATACTTGGATGATACATTGGCTATTCTATTGAAATACATTTTAAAGACCAAGGATTGAGTTCAGCAGTTCATTTGCATCTTGTCGCTGTTTTTTTCAATATTTATAAGAAGGAGAAGAGTTAGTTTCATAGGGCCTGTTACAACTTTCAATCATTTGATGTGTGTCCAGGGCAAGTTTTCCCAAAGTATTTCTTCTTTTAAGAAAGTTTCTCATATTATATTGATGCACTAAGCTCCTGGGTTTTTTATTTCTTTTTTCTTTAAAAGAAAAAAAAAACAGTTTGCACTATGTGATGCTTTGCTACAAAATTGTTTAATTTTGATTTTTGAACCAAAAAAAAAGTGTTTTGCAAAGAGAATATTTGAACATAAAAAGACCAAAAAATGTTTTCCCTAAGCCTTGATCTATGACCTACCTTGTGTTAATGAATTATTTGGAAAAATAGCCTTTCTTTATTAGCAAATCTTCACTCTTTGTCCTCTTTAAAAGCCCTCTTTGTAGGGAGAAGTTTTTCACAACATCTTAAAAGTCATACGTATAATTCTTTTTTTCCTCTTCCTTCCAATTAGGTTTTTAGTGAATACCAGGCTTTTCTTAACTCAGTTTAGTTCTTTTAATCATGTAGATACTGATCTAACAATTGCATGTAAACAGTCTTGAATTTCAGAGAAGCTCACCAATTGCAATCTTATTCCAGATACTTTAAGTACCAGGACATTTTTGTTTCTTTAATGTAGTATTCTTTGTTTATTTTTGGCTTATGCACAAAAGATGATTTTCACTGAGCACTGCTTTACCAAAAATCATGAGATGTGAAGATCGACAGCTCTTACGAATTTGACAGTTATGAAATCGTTTCAGTGACTACAGTTTCTAATAAATACTCACCGGTGTGGTTTATTTTAAAACCATGTTTCATACAGCACCCCAAAGATATTATGTGGTAAGGCCTTTTAAATCTTTGCTCTTGTTTGGACAAGTGCTCTGATACCTGGGATGAATCCTAGTAGTGAAAGAGGCATTCCCTTAGCTTCCATATAGGTTAAGTTTGGGTTGGCTCTTCCTGCAAACACCAGGTTTGAGCAGAGGGGTCCAGGGTTGGTCTTTTACACTTTGCAAGTATGCCATTTGGTACATGTGTTGTCAGCAATTGTAAAAATTGTCCTCTGGAAGCCAGTTTCTGTGTGTTTGTTACTCATTTTGCAAAGGAAGTAATGACAGCAAAATGACATATGGCCGACATTCCCCTAGATGAACTTTACCCCTGGGGGAGCGGGGAGGCAGGGAGGGAAGTTTTAAATAGTCCACACACTTATGCTAGAAAAATTATCAGCGAGCATGTGATTTCATAATGGTCGTGTGACAGTGCTGCTCCATTGTGTTCAGTTCATCAGAAATCTGAGCCTCCTGCCACCAGCTGTGCCCAACCGGACCCGCATGTCCTGGGTTCAGTTGGCAGATAAAGCTCCACTGTGTTGCAACTGCAGTGGGTGAGGGGGGAGGCACTCAGGTGTAGCCCAACCCTTGGTGGGGGGGGCCACTGAGCCCCAGGGGTCCTGCTCCCAAGGCAGGTGGGCTCATGTGTGTGCATTTGGGAGGATATCCACAGACCCCCAAGAGAAGAGAGAAAATCTGGACAATTAGTTCGAAAAATTTCAGGATTGGTATGTGCTTTGTGCCATTCCTCAGAGCCCTTTCAAAGAATGCTGAACCCAGCAGAACAGAGAGCAGAGTGGCCTATGGCTTAGAACTCAGCCTTTGCGTTTCCCATCTGCACATCCCTGGTCCAGTTACTTCACATCTCCATACCTCAGGCACCTACCTCATTTGTAAAATTAGGATAACAATATTATCTACTTCCAAGGATTAAATAAAATAATCCTTTTAAAGTGCTTACTTAGCTCCGTGCCTGGCACGTAGTCAGCACTCAACAATATTACCATTTGTGAAGCTCTCATTTGCAGGAGGGATGTGCCACACTTTCCTTTTATATATGGAGAAACTGAGGCTGTAAATCATGGGCTCACCTAAGACCGCTTGGCCAAGAATAGAATTCGTGTTTCCTGGCTTTCATGCTATTATGCTAACCACTAATCTATGCTTCTTCCCCGCATCAAGCCCCTAACATTCCTATTCTTGATTAAAGCAAGGCGTGGGGGAGGTGGGAGGGGGAAGGGAGGTAGGGAGGATTTAAGAAAATAATGGTGAGAAATAACCTCATAGAGATGAATTTAATCTATTGTATCTCCTCCTTGAAGCTGATTGTCTCTGGAAAACAAAAACAAAAACAAGACATAAAACAAAACAAAACAAAAAAACCAGCATGTTTTCAATCAGCATCTCCCCACAGCTAAAATTATCAGATTTTTAAAATAGAAGTTTTGTGTTGTTGGTAAAATTGGAAAGTTTTAGAAAATAATTATTTTTGGTAACTCTGTGGAGTCTTGTATGCTTCTGGAACTATCCACAGGCGTCTAAACGGGCTCTGAGCCTTGGGCAGGATAAGGCAGAGAAATGTTTACAGTTCAGAGTTGTGAACGGCGCTGGAGTATTTTGCCTCAAGCAATACAGAAACTCCTGGGATAGGCAAAAAAGCACATTTTCAAAGTGAAATAGACTAAAGAAAGTAGCAGAAATATTACATGGTAAGGTTGAAAACTGTGAGGCTGGATTAGAAAGCATAGACAATGAGGAATCTTCAGGCTTCTTCTATTAATAATGAGTTGTGTCAGCATTCACAAATTAGTTTGCAAATTAATATTTGGAGTTGGCTAAACAACTGGTTATTAATTTTTTGAGAAGAAAAAAGTTGCATTTGCCAATTACTTGAGTGATTTTGACATGCAGTTCCCCAAACAAGCAAACAAAATTGTTTGTGTATATAGGCATGGGATAATTCAGCTCTCTCCAGGTTGTGGGCTTTATTCTACAGATGGAATTCCCGTTCACCCCCAAAACAAATACCAAATAAGCAGAGGTCTGCACCTCATGTCCACAGTGTAGTCAGGCTGCTAATTTGGTTTGATGGCTATATAGGACCCAGTGGTCCAGGGATGTTTCTTCTCACCAAATGATAACAGTATTGTAGTGTGCAGAACAGGAGCTTTTTTGTTGTTGTCTTTTGGTTTTAGGGTTTTGTGGGGGGTTTTTTTCTTCCCCATCACCGAGGAGCAAAGCCTTTTGGGCACATTAGCGCTACTCTCAGCAAGTAATGCAAAATGGGAAATAATTGGGTTGAGGTGCTCCTGGGATATTAGTGGTGCTGTGGGCAGGAAAGCAGGCATTGGAAAATAAATGACAAATTAGTCTGCTTAATCTCTTTATTGTGAATCAGATGCCACGGCAGAGGTTCATAATGCATTAATAAATACCAGTTAATGCAATGGAGATACTATTCCTCAAATTTGCAAAAGTGGTAAGAATTCTTTCCTAAGGGAGTGACCATGTTTACTGAATGATTTTCTCCTTCCATAAGCTGGACTTTGTGGTATAAGCCCAAGTAAATAATAATAACCATTATATGTGTATAGGGCTGAAGCATTTATGGACAGTTTCATACATATCAACATGAGTGAGCTTCACAATGATATCCCTGGGAGGGACAGGTTTTTGTATTTCCCATTCTACAGACAAGCCACTTGAGGAGTTACATGACCTACCAAATGGTGCTCAATCTTGGTCAAAAAAACATTTGGATCTTGATTTTCTGGCTTCAAAATGTGTGATCTTGCTACCCCATCACCCCACGTACTTAGAGTCAAAATCTATATATTAGTATAGCTCCATATAGTATAGATTCTGATAGCCTCTGAGTTGCATTATAGTCCTTCGTCCATTTTAATCAAATTCCATAATATTGCACGTACGACTAAATTCCAGAATCTTACTAAGTTCCCAACATTACAAAGACTGCCTTTACATGCCCCCTTAGTACTGATGACACACAGGAGTCCCATGACATTTTGCATGTGGAAACTGAGACACATCGACAACATAGCTGAGCTGGTTTGCATCCAGAAGTATCATTAACCGGACTTGTCAAAGTTATTTCTCTAGGTGCTCTGACTCTTAGCTGATCATGTCATTAGTTTAACCTACAGCAGCATCGAGTTGTGGGCTTTCTGCTTTAGCATCTCCAGATGGAGTCCGCCATCAAGGCTCACGGGATCTGTAGGTGCCTGGGCATCTTTACAATAATCCTATCCCACTTTTGGCCGCTCCTCCAGCTTATACCACACAATGCTTAACACTGAACTGTTCCAAGTTCCTTTGTCCTAGTTGACATGATGCTATGTAATTATTCTAATACTTTTGATGAGAAGGTGGCTTTTGTGTATTGAGGCCTTTTTATCCTCATTTATGTCAGCTCATTGCCATATGGCGTAGAAAACGGGCCCTAAATTTATGCTTGTTGGTCAGTTGACCAGAGGGCTTTAGCTAATCACAATCCCTCTTATTTGTTCACACAAGGGCACCTACCCTGCTGTCAATTACAATTATGGTCATCATAGTTTTGGGAAAGAGATGGTATTTGGCCAAGGTCACGGAGAGGAAGGAGGGGATTAAAAAAAATGTACAAGGGACACAAACTATAGAAATTAGACTTATATTTGAGCCGGAGTTATCAAAATGTATTTCTAAGAAAGAAAGACTCATTGCTCACATGAGGAAGACCAATCATAGTTCATAGTGAGGACTGCCCAAAGCAAACACCTCTCCTGTCTTACAGCATCCAGGAATGCCGCATCCATGTGGTCAGAACGGTTGTTTTCTTTGTCGCCCTGCTCATTGTGTTACCTACTGTACAAAGAGCTCTGAAGAAATCGAGCGTCAGTGGTCCCCCGAAATAAGTGAAGTAGAAAAATTATCCATTCGGTGCTCACGCAGACGTGGACTTTTTTTCTAATTTGGTTTTTGCAAAGACTTGATTGTATCCAGTTGGTGTTTTTGGATAATAGCAAAATGTTTTCTATACTTTCTAATGAGCTTTAAAGAAATGCATCCAAAACAGACCAGGGAAAACATCATGGATTTGGTCTCTTTATATAATATCTCTCTTCAACATGTATCTGAGTCTTCAATTTGATTGTTTCTTTTGGTATCTTCTCTGAGAGTGGGACTTGGAGGCTTCCCGGGTAATTGTGCCTCCTACCTTTCTAAGGACAGTCTGCTACTGTTTTCTCTAAATAACCTGTGATCATGTAATGGATAAACAGTATTACCTCTGTTTTAATGACCCCCTGATTTTACAGTGGTCGGCAGTGTGCCAGAGTCAGCTCCTTGGACTCTGTTTTTGTTCTACATTCCTCAGTACTACGACAAAAACTATTTACGTTTTGCTTGAATAGCTTAAACACCATTTTAGAAGACTTTAGATTGCTTTTGAACATATTTGAATGCATCTTTAGCCATCACTGGGCTTAAAATGGAAACCCTTTTTTCAGCTTATCTGTATTAAACACCTGTAAAAATCAATGGTACTGTATTTTTTTTTCTTATAATGCTCTGTTCCTTTAACTAATGCCAGAAATAATGCACAATTTATTCTAGCGTGTTCTTTCCCCTTTGCCTGATGTTCTCCGGTAGTAAGTGGCATAGTGTATAAGAACTCACTTCTGCTGACTTAATAGTAAAATTGCCAGGTTGATGTTGAAATTCAACCAATTGGAGCCTAATCCTCAAGAAGAAATTTGCTGTCTCTCCTACTGATTATCATCCGTCTTCTTCATAATGAATATGCAGAAAGTTTATTTTTTGCAAGTGCACATACTTACATAAGTGACCAATAGGAGAAGTTAGAGTTAACCAGTGATGTTTTTTGAGCATTGTTATTTTTCCCTAAAATCAGAAGTCATTACATTTATATTGAAAATATTGAGTGGTTTGTATGAGCTTTATGCCAAACTAAGATTAGTGAGCTGTAGCCCATTACAAATGTAGAAGATTGACCATTTTTTATGAGTTAGAATAAAAAATATGATAATAATGTCTTCTCATCATCATAAAGAGAGATGATAATGACTAAATGAAATATTTATATTATCTCATTTTGTTTGATAGGTTCCATCTTCTCCCATACCAAACACTTTCTCAAGAGCAACCATAGCCTCCTGGTTAAAAAAGAAATCTTTGTAGAATTCAAGTTCTTCGTATGTGTTGCTAAAGAAATCCAGTAACCCAATGTTTTACTGCCTTTAATTTCTGAAATTTGTTTTGTGTCTTAAAACAGAGCCCGGTGGTTTGGCGTGTTTTGATCAGGGCTGTGCGTAAAGATGGGTTATGTTTCAGCTTCTATATGCATAGCCTATTTGTTCCCGAGTATTGCTTTTTTGGAAAATGGGCTAATTTGTAAACAAAAATGTTTGTGTATGTTTGTGTATATGTGTGTGTATTACACATATATTCTTTGTGCTGTCTATTGCTGGCGCACATATTGAGTACACCACTTGTCTCTTCATCAACCATATTGTGAGGCTCACCCTGGCCTGTCTCCTCCCTCATGCACTACCTTGCTATTTTTGATATTATTATATACAAGCTATATCCTTCCCAGCTGGACCCTTTCCAGACTTCTGCATCTTCTTCAAGACTTCCTATATAGAAACACTGACATATATGTCACTGCAAAGTCATAGAGGGATTGCTTTATGACACTGATGCTCTGAACATGCATGTTCAGCGGGTGGCTTGGCCCCTCAACGGCTCTGTTTGCATGACCACCGCTGTCATAAAGGATTCTGAGTTCCCAGGAACGGTTTTCAGGCAGGTGGTTGTGTCACAGTGCTTTCCTGTGAACTGAACTGTCCCCATCTTTTCCTCCTCCTCTCTCTCTCCTTCATTCCCTACACTCATCTTACTGAAGTTGGAGAAGAGAAACAAGATTTGAGGCCTGCCCAATTTGTCCTGACACAGAGAGATGCTTAGCTCAGTGGAGGCCAGCTGAGTGCCTGCCTGACATTTCAACAAAGTGTCTGCAGGGCTGCTGGCTCACTGGCCCTTCCCTCTGCCACCGCCTGGCTCCCGGAGAGCCCTGTCTACCTTGGAGCTCCTGTCTACCTTCCTGGAGAGGGGTGACATTCCCTCGGGCTTTGTCACTCAGTGTCTTGTTAGATCTGCTGATGAAGACACTGTTTATGACTCAGCCTTGGTTTTCTGCAAGAGGTGTTTGGGTGTGCTTAGGGGGCCCACAGAAAACATTCCTAGGGATGCTTTTATTGCTTTTATGGAGGAAAAAAAAATGCCCTATTTTCTGAACACATTGATTTGCCTTTTTTTTTTTTTTCCTTAAATGTCCAGAAAACATTTTGGATTCAGCACAAAAATGTTGCGATGGCCCAGTTTTCCTTAAATCCCTGATCTGCCAGATTGCAAACGACAGAAGTGTAACTCATCACACTGCTTCCTAGATGGGCTGGGTTTTGTCCCCAGGTCATTTTATTCCTTTTTTTTTTTTTTAAAAATGATGATGACCAGGGGCTTTTTTGGTTGTCTCTTACTCTGACAAAGATAAGACCTTAATTTAGTTCCGATATTACATATTACAATCTAAAAACAACACCAAACAGCCTTGTGTCATGGGAAAGAGTAGAATTTTAGAGCCTGAGTGAGATCAGGGCCTTGGCATAATTAATTATCCTTTCTAAGCCTTCTTGACTTACCATTAACATTTAGCAAGAGGCAGGGTTGGGAAGATGGGAACCACCTTGCAGGGCTGTTGTGAGGATTTAATGAGGTAATCTAGAAATTTAGCACAACATCTGTTATGTACGCACATAGACATGGAGCCGTGCAAACCAGCAGAGCACCTGCTATCTACTAGCCATGCAAGTTTCTTTTCTCCCGCCTCCCCTTCCTCTCTTTTTAACTTGTCTCCCTCTTTACTTCCCATTTGGGGGGGCGGGGTGGGAATTCTTATGATGTCATGCATACTGTTGTTATGGGCTGATGTATGGTTAGGTTGGTTTGGGGTCAGGAATAAATAATATTATAAGTAGATGGTTGCACTCGATTATTACCACCCCTGATGGTTAGTCTCCAAGTTGCTAATTTTAGGTTCACTGATGATGTCTCATCAAGACTCATCCAAGTTTCTAGTTGAGACAGGACTTATTTTCTGTCATTCCATTTTACCTGGATGTTGTCTCGCATCCTCTGTCACACCCAGAGGATGTGACATCTCATGTTATCAGTGATCCATGCTTTAGCTTTAGGGGAAGAATTATACCCAAACATAGGGAAGTCTAAGTTTTCTGGTCAGCAAAGCTCCAAAAACTTTTGGAACATATATAAATAATTCTCTAAATTGTCCCAGAGGAACTTGTCCCTGAAAGGAGTCTCATTTCAATCTTCGAGGGCTAGTGTAGGACAATCCCCATTGGAGGGATGTTGGTGAGTAATGTCTAAGATTTCATTCAATGCTAGGGCTCTGTGACTTTTTCATTCTAAAGTAGGAATGTGCCAAACACTCCTGCTGAGCTATGAAATTAGTAGATCTCATTTGTTGTCTATCCTCCTCATGTGCTGAGTTCATTATTATATTGGGGTTGGTATTACCCTGGCACCTCCAAAGTACTCAGCAATGGTTAGCTATGATTACCACTTAATGCTCGAGGTTTCTTAGGTAACCATTCTCATCTTGATTCTCTCTCCCTTGTCTATGCTCTTTGAAAACTATAGCCACAATTCCTTGTGTATTTTTACATTTTTCTTTTTTTTTTTTAAAGATTTTATTTATTTATTCATGATAGAGAGGCAGAGACACAGGCAGAGGGAGAAGCAGACTCCATGCAAGGAGCCTGATGCGGAACTCAATCCCGGGACTCCAGGATCACGCCTGGGCTGAAGGCAGGTGCTAACCCGCTGAGCCACCCAGGGATCCCCATATTTTTACATTTTTCTTGTATTTCTGGAAGACATTTTAGATTCAGAGGGGTGAAGAGTTTTACAGAGACTCCCTGTCTTCTCCCACCGAGCATAGTTGAGCCCGGCCTCCTTCCTGTCCAGTCTCTGTACTGCAGGCTTCCCCACCCTGCATTGCCCAGATGAGGTACCTGCATTCCAAAACAAAGAGACACAAAACATCATGCCCCATCCATTTAATGTTTTCCATGCTACATTTTAAAAAATCGTATTCAGTTCATTTAAACTAAAAAACAGTTCATCCATTTGTCCTCCACCCCACATTTCCTATGACCACCGGTCTATTCTCCATATCTATGAGCTTTTTTTTTTTTTTTAAGATTCTACATGTAAGAGAAATCATGCAATATTTGTCTTTCTCTGTCCTGACTTCTTTCACTTTGTATAATCCATCCATGTTGAGATCCATCCATGTTGTTGTAAATGGTAAGATTCGTTCTTTTTTATGGCTGAATTTTTTATTCTAATGTATATATTATATATATCATACATTCATCCACCGATGGACATCTTGGTTGTTTCTATATCTTGGCTATTGTGAATAATGCTGCAATGAAGATGGATGTATCTTTTCCAGTTAGTGTGTCCTTTTTCTTCAGTGAAGACTCAGAAGTGGAATTGCTGGATCGTATGGTAGTTCCATTTCAATTTTTTAAAGAACTTCCATACTGAGTGCCATTGGCCGAACCAACTTAATATTCGCACAAGGGTTTCTCTTTGCTCCACATCTTCACCAGCTCTTATGTCTTATCTCTTTATACCTGCCATTCTAACAGGTATTAAGTGATATCTCATTGGGGTTTTGATGTGCATTTCCCTGATGATTAGTGATGTTGAGCACCTTTTTATGTACCTGCTGACCATCTGTATGTCTTCTTTGGAAAAATTTCTACTCAGAGCATTTGTCCATTTTAAAATCAGATTGGTTGCTTTATCGCTGTTGAGTTGGATGAGTTCTTTGTATATTTTAGATGTTAGCTCCTTTTTAGATATATAATTTGCATGACTTTTCTCCCATTCCACAGGTTGCCTTTTCATTTTATTGATAGTTTCCTTTGCTGTATAGAAGCTTTTTAGGTTGGTGTAGTCCTACTTGTTTATTTTTGCTTTTGCTATCATATTTAAAAAGTCCTCATGCCACCTATGGTTTCTTCTAGGAGTTTTTTAGTTTCAGGTCTTAAGTTCAAGTCTTTGATCCATTTTGAGTTAATTTTTTATTTATGGTATAAGAAGGTGCTCCAGTTTTATTCTTTCACATGTAGCTATCCAATTTTCTGAACACCAATTATTGAAGAGACTGTCTTTTCCCCATTGTTATTCTTGGCTCCTCTGTTGTAAATTACCTGACTATGTATGTGTGGGCTTCTTTCTGGGCTTTCTCTTCCGTTCCATTGATCTGTGTGTCTGTCTTAATGATAGTATCACATTTTTAAAATTATGTTATTTTTATTTTGTTTAAAGATTTTACCTATGTAGTTTCGAGAGAGAGAGAAAGAGAGAGAGCATGGGTGGGTGCGGAGAGAGGGAGAGGGAGAAGCAGGCTCCCTGCTGACTGGGGAGCCTGATGCAGGACTCAGTGCGGGGCTTGATTCCAGGACCCTGACATCATGACCTGAGCCGAAGGCTACATTTAACTGAGTCACCCAGGTGCCCCCCAAACTTTTAAAATCATTATAACTCTGCCATAGAGTTTGAAATCAGGAAGCATGATGCCTCTGGCTTTGCTTTTTCTCAAGATTGCTTTAGGTGTTTGGGGTCTTTTGGGGTTTCACATAAATTTTAGGATTATTTGATCTAGTTCTGTGAAAAATGTAATTGGTATTTTGATAGGGATTGCATGTGTCTGTAGATGGCTTTGGGTAGTCTGAATGTTTTAACAATATTAATTCTCCCAATCCATGAGCACAAAGTATCTTTCCATTTATTTGTATCTTCTTCAATTTCTTCCTTTTTTTAAGTATTTGTAATAATAATAATAAAAAAAACTATGTTGAATAATGGAAACAAGTCAGGATGGAAAATCCAGTTTGCAAACTAAACTATTTCTAGGAGCAGGGTATTGTGTTTTCCTGTGACTCTTGAGGACCACTCTAATATGACTACAAGACACGAACCATATCTCAAGAAAAATGTTTGAGGAGTGTTGAACCCTAACACAAAAGCAGCAACCCATTTCTCACAGTAAGTTGTGGGATGTCCAGGAGTGGCTCCCTTACCTTTGCCAGGTAAAACAATACCATTGGGCAGTGAATAGAAGCACTAGAATCTTGGAACCTTCGACTGGTTCTCTAAACCAGAAGCTTGTTTACTAATATGCATGTCGAGCCCTGACTCAAGGCCACCATGAACTTGATTGCTAATTGTCAGTGACTGATTATGGGTACCTCCAGCATGCCTTCAACCTGAAGAAGACAGAAATACCGAATTGGTTCCTTAATCAAGAAGGTGGAATTGCCAGGTTATCGCATAAGAGGGGAAGCTGCAGACGAGTTACAGAGCCCTGGACTCACCGATAGGATTCCTTTACAGGCCCACAGGTGCCCATTATGCATTCTCTCTCTACCATAGTGAGGTAAAGGCAATAACATCATTTGATGATGGGTTTATTCTCTCCAAATTTCAAGATTGAAATAGAAAGACGACACCTGAATGTAATTCCCGGGGCAGGCGAGCGCCGTCCAGCCCTCACAGGATGCACAAAAGCCAGGGAAGCTCCAAAGAAGTCTATTAGGGGATTTGTTTCGTGGAGCCCAGGGTTTCTTCCATTCGAGTTTTACCCGATACTTAATTTAACTCCTCGAGTAATATAATACACTGGGGCAGGACTAGAGTGAGGTGGTGAGGTGAATGGTACTGCAGCCTGCACATTACCCTGACCTTGCAGCTGAGTATTAATTCGAAGTAGAGGAATTAAAATTGTCTATTCTTTTGCATTGTCATGCCTCACGTTGATAAGCACAAAGAAATGTAAATAAAAAAGACCTATTTCAAAACCTCCCCGTACCACCTTTTTGTTTTATGACAAAAGACAGTTAATTAACATACTAGCAGTAAGCAGCCTTCCCAAACTCATGCTAATTATGTATTCTGTTGACCGGGACGCTAGTCATAAGGTAATTGGCTTGCAGCAACATGACATTTCAAATCATCTCTTGAAATTACATCAAAAAGCCAGCCTGTTTTGTTTTGATAGGGGAACAATCAATTTGATAAGTGGTAACACAGCTCATTGTTTCACATTAATTAGACTAATTGCTCCATGTTAGCCTCTGAAATAGACAGAACTTGGAGAAGACAAAGGCTGCGGCCTTTAGCATGCAGCGCGTGTGATGTTCCACTTGCCTGCACAGACCGTAGGCAGAAAACAGAGCTGTTATAGGAGGCAGCCTTGCGGGAGGCAGGGTGTTAACAGTAGTTTGATGTGTTATGCTTAATACACTGGCTTTCAATTATAGCATCCAGGTTCCAAGTCCCACAGAGGAAAGAAAGGACGACTCTAAAGAACTGTTTCCCAGCTAACCAGGTTTGGGGTTTGAGGGAAGTTATAACAGCCTTGCAGTTCCTCTCCTTCAAAACCCATACACTTTTATGTCCCTGCCAGGGAGGCCCCACTAACATCCCTTTGTAGTACTCTGGGCATAAATGCCTTTAAAAACAGACCGAAGGTAAACAAACAAAGCCGAAACAAAACAAAATACCAAAAGGACCCAGGAAAATAAAATAAAATAAAATAAAATAAAATAAAATAAAATAAAATAAAAATAAAAAAGACTTTTTTTTTTTTTTTTCTGGGTCCCAGTGACACAACACAGTGTTTTAACGCACCGAGATGCAGGGAACTGTCATTTGGGGGAAATCTGACACTTGAGCCCTGCCAACGCCTTGCAGTTTGACAGGCCGTACCTCTGTTCATTCTCGAGACCACCAGTTGGGCCAAACTGGACGGTGTGATCTTTATGACAGCAGCACATGTCAGTCTCAGTTGGCTAGGAAGAGAATGCCCCTTGTGACCCCAGGCACGGACTCCTGATGCTCACACATAGGTTGGTGAGATCGCGTTACTGGACGGCTGATGCAATGGAACAGGGCTCCTTCCCAAGCAAAAGGCTGTCCAGGGCTTAAAAAAACCAGATGCACTGCCTCTGCCCCTCAGACGCTGTCTAGTTACCCACACACGACTTCGGATTATTGCAGGCTAACTAAAACGAACGTGCAAATCGGCGGGCGTGTGTGTGTGTGTGTGTGTGTGTGTGTGTGTGCCTCTTCCTGTCCCTACTGTTTTTATGTGTGAAGTGGGAATTAGTCTAAATATTTGATTCTGCGGTTGCAAATCACCAAATTCACTGTGGTTAGGCGGTAAATTATCTTGTTGGCTTTGGGCTGCATTTGACCTAAGAGGCAGAGTCCCAGACAGCAAGAGACTCTGCTAATTGCCACTGCAGCTCGATTCAAAGAATGGTTTGCACAGGTTCGTGGTGTGGAAAGGACTTTGGGTCTCTCACTAGTTTCTTCAGCTTCACCAAGAGTGGTGTGGTCTTTGAGCAGGAAGGACAGCAACATATAAACATAACAGTGTTTTCCTAAGATACACAGCCGCATTACACATCCCAAAATTGTAAGTATGATGTTCCTCCATTTGTAAATGCTTATGGGCTTTCATTGAAATTAGAGGGAAAAACGACGGTGAGATTTGGACCTGGCTTGGAAAATGAATTGGCAACGTTTAAACGAGATTGATTTGCTTCTGGGTACGAAGGCATCTCGGGCGGGGAAGGTGGGGGCATGCGGACATTGGTACCAAAGGGGAGCATTTCATGTCTTCTTTTTCTCCTTCCCTCAAAGGGATGATCCTTCTGCAGGAACTTCAAAGCCCAAATTTGCTCGGCAGGTTTAATTCGGTCATTTAAAAGAAAAAAAAAATCGTATGTGGTGTAGCAGAGGCGAGCAATTAAATGATTGCTCCTACAAGTTAATAAATCTTCAACAGCCTTTTAAAGAGGTACAAGGATTTGTGATGTAAGTGTGCTAATGTGCTGTTTTCCCCGTAAAATCCCAGGGTTTATTCAGAAGGTAAATGATGGGGAAGAAGAAGAAAAAAAAAAAAAAAGGACCAAGATTGAAGCCCCTTAACATTCAGCTTAAGTGCTGGTTCCACTTGCTTGAGCACAAGTTGGAAGCAGCTTTGTTAGGATTCCAGCCGGCGCCCTCGCTGTCACTACTGGTTCTTGTATAGTCAAGCCCCACTTGGAGCAGAGCAAATCTTTGCTCAGTTAAGCGAGCGTCAGTCACTGGTAAGCTTGGCTGCCGGCCCAGGGTTGTTAGGCTTTTCCATGCTACACCTGAATGAGATATTGACGAGCCATTGCTACCCAAACAGAGTTGAGAAACTGGCTAAAAAAATAAATAAATTAAATTGTCATGGGGCTGACAGAATGATTTTGAAAATGCAACTTGCACTTCCAGTGTACAAGCAGAACAAGGAGAGCGCTGCTGGCCTGCTGCGAGGCCGGTGTGCCGTTGGGTTGGTTGAATGGCTTTTCGTGCTCTCCTGACTCACCAGTGTGGATTTGGGATGGGGCTTGGGGTGGGAGGGGGGCAGGTGCTGACAGATTATAACCCCGAGTAGACCCTGCTTTGGCCTTGCTTCATTGCAATGGGCCTATCATCGACTTAACGAAAGCTTCCCAAAACAAAACGCTGGGGAAGGAATATAGTTAAGAGGCTTTGGGGTGAAGAGAAGGCTTTGACAGTAGGTAATTTCTGCTGAGCAGAAAAATTAGGATCAGAGAAAATCAGGGACAGAGTGGGGGAAAAAAAAGACATAAAGTAGGAATAGTTTTTAAGTAGGAATGGCTGGCCGAGCTATTAATCACAGAGTGCTCCGAGCCACAACAGGGCTTGTGTGAGGCCTGGTAAGACCAAAGGACAGAGGCTAAAGACTCTACAAAAGCCCCCACCTCGCCCCACGTGTGTGGGAGGGGTGACCTGTTCACATTGGCTTAAAAAAAAAAAAAAAAAAGATATAAAAACCCAAGGAGTTTTGGTAAATATTTAGAGTCTTTGTTTTTTTACTGTTGAGTCAATGTTGTGTTGTGATCATGGCAATGCTTGTTCTCCTAAAAAGTGGAAAAGCTGAATTTCACCCTTGGCAAACTGGTAGAGGGGGGAAGAGGTTCGGGGAGGGGAGAGCCCTCCGATGAACCTCTGAATGCTCTGGCAAGCCTTTGTCTCCAAAAACTATTAATTGGAGGTTTGCTGGGAGAAATCGGAAATTACTATAGGTTCTAAAGGTTTAATAACTTCTTTTAAAATAGATTCCGGGCTCTTGTAAGCGTGCATGTGCTATTTTAATGCATAATTTCTCATGGAAATTATGTGATTTCTCCTCCTAGCTGTGTCTGTATTGAAAAAAAGGACAGTTCGGAGCGTGCTGGCATTTTGCTCCCTCCACATCCAGCTCCCATTCCTACTAGAGGTAGGTGCTTGGGGGGACTCGGTGGGGTGGCGTGACTGGCATGGGGATCGGTGGCCCTTCCCGCTTCAATCTTTGACTCATGTCCAAAGCACACACCTGACTCCAGGACTCTGGACCATTGGGGCTCAGCCAAAGCCAAACCCCCCCATAGCAAAGAAATCCAAACACGCATTGACGGGTCAGCACCGAGGCAGGGCCACAGGCACAGAGGGAGATCTTCAACATCCCGAGCACCACCTTGCCCTCCAGCAGTTTACTCTCTTTGGTTTCAGGATCTGTAAGTGGGGGGTAGTAACATCTATGTCACAGGGTTGCTGGAAAAACATTAAGTGGAAGTAAAGCTCCTGGCCTGGTGCTTCATAGAAGCATGTATTAAGTGCTTTGTGGCAGGTCCTTTGAGAAATGCGGGTTGTTTGTAGTAATTTTTTTTTTTAAGATTTTATTTATTTATTCATGAGAGACACACAGAGAGAGACAGAGACACAAGCAGAGGGAGAAGAAGGCTCCATGCAGGGAGCCTGATGCAGGACTCCATCCCAGGACCCCAGGATCACGCCCTGAGCCAAAGGTGGACAGAGGTTCAACCTCTAAGCCACTCGGGTGTCCCTATTTGTCTGTAGTATTAAAGAAGAGGTGTAGACACTTGAAATTGTCTTCTAGTACACGCAGGGCAAGATGCATGGGTGCGTGGTCACCTGTGTGGCCACATAGACCCCTCTGCTCTGAAGGGCCCCACACTGGGTTTAATGTTCTGCTGTCCCCTTCTGCACATTCTTAATATTTTTTGAACAGGGAGCCCTACATTTCCATTTTGAATTGGGCCCCACAAACTGTCATTTGACTCTGCCTGCAATTTTTTTTTCTTTCTAGTGATACCTTTTATGGAATATTTTAAATTAGCATGTGACACTATCAGTCAACTGCTATCTAACTGCTCAGTTAATTCTTCTTTTTTTTTTTTTTCTTTTGTGCTGCTGTGACCTCCTCTCATGAATACCTGGCTCGCTCCACCCACCCTGCAGTTCTCCATGAGCAGTATTTAGTTAGCATCCCTACAGCTGAGTTCCTCTGCTCCCTAAGCAGAAAGACCCCTTCCTCGCCAGCACCCCCACGTCCCCACAGCGTCCTGGTGTACACCCAGTCTAACACTCCCCTTCTCAGTGCCCTGGACAGTAAGCTCGTTCAAGGGAAGACGCTTCCTCTTTTTCCAACCTGCTGCCTCCCACCATTCTGACTCATAGTTGGTATTGACACAACAAGTGAACGAACAAACCGATTACCAGAGCTTCCAAGAGCACAACGGACTCCTTGTCCTCTCACCTTTAAAAAATTATTTTTTTCTGCTTTCCTTTGGCAAAGTAGTTTTTGAGCAATGGATGCCTCACGTACATACAATAGGGACCAAATGGAAAAACAAGTTCAGGGTTGCCTCTGAGGTAGAAACCAGCTCCTAAACAAGAATCGGTGGGCAATTGAGTGGCTATCATTGGACACCACCCAGTCGAGAAAATGAAATGCTTTTTTGTAACTCCTGTTCTGTTGGATGGTATATGAAAACCCTGAAACTCTTGTTCCAAGGTCTTAAAGCATGTTTCTTCGGCACAGGGGTTTAGAAGCCTTTTAACACCTGGGCCCACAAGACAAAGGGGAACCTGTATAGGGATGGGTTCGATGGTGGGCAGAGCTAGGAGTCAGTAAATTTTGTTGAAATCAAATGCTAAAAAAAAAAAAAAAAAAAAGAAAAGAAAAGAAAAAAAAAAAGAAATCAGCTGCTACATTTTGTGAGCACATGCAGTTTTCTGAGGAGAAAGTCTCTGGCTTTCATGAGATCCTCAAAGGAGCCTCTGGACCAAAAGTAATTAAAGACCCCTGCTTTGGTATTTCAATTTGAGAAAATGATGTTTCTTTCTTATTAAAATAGAATACTGTCTATAATGACTTGTCATTATTAAAGGGATGCTTTCCTGACTTTTGACAGCCCCCTCACACATATACCCAGGCCAGTTAATCAACTGTAATTTTGAAAAAGTGTTTCTTAAATGGTCTCAAGTTGATTGAAGTACTTGCACTTGCTCTTCAAAGTTGTCCGCATTGCTTTCCTCCTTTTCTCTCCAGCCCACCTTCCTCCTGCTTTGGCCGGTTTTTCAGTGTTTCGAGGGGCACCAGGAAAGGGGAGTTCAGAAAGCTTGTGTGCCATTGGCTACTGGGTGGTGCATTTCTTTTGTTGTTCTGGGTTGTTTTTAGAATTCATATCATTGATGTGCTTGGGGCATTGGTGACAAGATGTTAATGGTTTCCTGACTGGGCAGACAGCTGTGTTGAGAGGTGTTAAGTTTTCAGTAAATTCATCTGTTTTATTAGTTCAAATTTACCTGCAATGTTTAGCTCATTTACAACTGAATTTGTGGTCTATTTTTTTTTTTTTCACCTTTAGCAGCTTTTGTTTCTTTCCTTTGTTTTCATGTAATTTCATTTGAAAAGTACGGAGATTCCTCCTTCCTTCCCTCCCCCCCCCCCCAAATAAGTTAGGGTGTCTTTACCTACAATAAACAAGGGTTTGGGAGGGTGCCCCTTCCTCAAGACCATGACGTGGTTCTAGGGCTACAGAAGTGATAATCCCCAATTACTAAAAATGGAATATTTGCAGTTATCATTGCAGATAAGTTCACCCAGTTTAATGGAAAGTTCTGGCATGGCATGGTTCTGTTTTGCTCCTCCTGGTTTGTGTTTGTGCTGAAGATGTGAGCTGTGCCAGAGGCGGGTAGAAGCAAAAGTTAGCCTCTTGATTGAGACGTTGCAAACTTCTCATTGATATAAAAACCTCAGTGTGATACTATATACCAATGTTCTTGGCTCTTTTTGTTGTTAAATATTGCCCATTTCCTCCTCCACTGAATTCTTGTTTGTCCTTCTACAGTCTGAATTAAGAAATCATTCATAACTTCTATGGACTAGTCTTCAGTTTGCTTATGTATGGATTCCCTCCCTTGCCTCCCTGTGTGAATTGGAAGCTCCTGGAAGACAAGGTCCCTCCTCCTTGTACCTGCCCATAAATCCTGGTGTGATGCCAGACCCACTGTTAATGCTTTTAAGTCCTCGCTGATTCAGTGATTACAACGGCCTCCTTCTATCCTGAGTAATCAAATCGGCCATTTAAGCTGTGATTCTGCAGACTTTGGCTGTGACTTTGGATTAAGCTCCTCGAGGCCGATTCCTTCCTGAAATACTTTCTAAGCATGGCAGAAACAGCAAGGTAGAGTCACTGGGTAATGGGGAGGAATGCTAGGCCAAGTTATGCTAATCCTGAATACGAAATATTTAGGATTGAAAACTCAGTTTCAGGCCGCCTAGGTGGCTCAGTTGACTGAGCATCTACCTTCAGCTCAGGTCATGATCTCAGGGTCCTGGGATTGAGCCCTGTATCAGGCTCCCTGCTCAGCAGAGGAGTCTGCTTCTCCTTCTCCCTCTGCCCCTCCCTCCTGCTCGTGCTCTCTGGCTCTCTCTCAAAATAAATAGAAATAAAATCTTAAAGAAAAAAAAAGAAAGAAAAAAAATCAGTTTCATATTTCTCAAAATTACTCACAGCACTTTTTGTGCCCATTGTCAGTTTTGTTTTTTTTTGTTTTTGTTTTTGTTTTTTTTTTTTTGGAAAAGGAGTGGGTATAGTGGTATAGGTTACAGAAGATACATAACATTTACTGAGTGATCTCTTGGGGAACACCATACTTAGGAGCTTATAGTCCTCTTGGACTAGCAAAGGATAATGGCTAAGAATATTAACCATTTAGGGCCAGAAAGGTATTGGAAATTATATAGCCATGCCTCCTCATTTTGTCAGTGAGGGGGTCAATTCCTCAGCTAATTTAGGTACTCTGTTCAAGAACATACGAGTAATATTATTAATAGCAAAATTACTATAAGCCGACACTTGTTTAAGTGCCTTGTGCTTATTAATTCATTACCTCATAATAGCTTCATGAGGTAGGTTTATGTTTATTTTTCTTTTGTAGATGAAGAAACTGATGTACAAAAAGATTAGATCAGTCACCCAAGATCTGATGTTTCTGGCTATCTCCAAAATCCATTTTTCTCCATCTCTACTGTCCGTGCATTAGGCCAAACTACCACTGCCTCCTATCTGGACTTCTTAGAGGGGCCTCCTCGCTGGTCATCCTGCATCCATTCTCACCACCTAGATAGATTCGGCCCTTGGAGGGCTTCATTTGAGACTCCAATCTGTGTGTGGTACTGCACTGCTGTCAGTGGCCACACATTGCTTGTAGGACTGTAGGAGGCAGCCCTTCCTGGTTTTCAGAAGCCCCTCTCATGCTCGCTCCCCTGCCTGTGATACTGGAGCACTTTCCCTATGCTCCCTCATGTGTCAGAACCTTGGCAGGTACCATATCTTGTACCCATTTTTCATGGTCTTACTTCTGCCCACCATTCAGATCCTACCTCAAAGGTCGCCACCTCAGGGAAACCTTCTCTGACTCCTTAGCTAAACCAAAAGCCACTATTTACAAGTCTTTGAGCCCTCAGGGACTGTATGGATTTGACTTAACATTGTGTTCCTAAAGCCAATACAATAGTTTCCCCATATTCACAGAAAATACATTTCAAGACCCTCAGTGAGTACCTGAAGCCACAGATAGTTCCAAACTCTATATATACTGTTTTTTTTTTCTTATACAGACATACCTATGATAAAGCTTAATTCATAAATTAGCACAGTAGGAGATTAATAACAATAATAATGAAATAGAACAACTATAACAATAGACTGTAATAAAGTTCTATGAATATAGTCTCTCTCACTCTTTTGAAATACCTCGTTGATTGCACTCATCCTTCTCGTGTTGATGTGAGATGATGAAATGCCTACCTGATAAGTGGGGTGAATGATGTAGGCATTGTGACGAAGTGTTAGGCTACTGTTGACCTTCTTTCTGACAATTCTTCAGAAGGAGGACCATCTGCTTTCAGACTGCAGGTGACCATGGGTAACTGAAACCAGAGGGAGCCAAACCAAGGATGAAGGTGGGGCCCCCTGTACAGTGCTGAGTGCATAGCTGACAATCAGCATTTGTCAAAGTGGGGAAGGAAAGGAGGAAGAAAGCCCTAAAGTGCTAGGAGTAATTCATTCTTGCCTTAGTCAAAAGAGTCAGGGCTTGGAGTTACGGTATCTGACTTGATTCTCACTGTACTGCTCACTTATTGGGAAAATGCATAAAATGGGAGCAAGGCATCTCTACATCAAGACTGATGCAGAGAAGAATTCCAGGTAATCTCTGTGGATCCTCTGACCTGAAGGAAGAGGAGCACAGCTCCCCACCTCAGGAGTGTGGGCTCTGCATAGTGACTTCTTTCTCAAAAGTACAGTGTGGAAAGAGGCATGGGAAAGAGTAACTTCACAGTGGATCTCTGCCAGGTGGATCAAGGTCAGGTTATCAACAGTGATAAGCCATGTTCATAGTATGTACCTTTGATATGATGTGATGAAAACACTTTACCTCTGAGGTCTTTCATCCCCAAGCCCATAACCCCAGTCTAATCATGAGAGAAACAGCAAACAAATCTCAAATTTACAAAATACCTGGCCAGTAACTCCTCAAACTGTCAAGGTCATCCAGAAACAAGGAAAGTCTGAGGAACTGTTATAATCAAGAAGGGCCAAAAAAGACAACAGCTAAATGTAATGTGATATCCTGGAAGAGATTCTGGAACAGAAAGGGGGTAGATAAAAATTTAGGAAATATGAATATTAAGTATGGAGTTAGTTTTGTCACTAGTAATACATCGATATTGCTTTATTAGTTGTGACAAATGTAACTCACCAACCTAAGATGTTACCAGTAGGAAAAACTGGGTGGGAAATATATGGATGGGAGTTCTCTTTTGCTATCTTTACAACTTTCCTGCAAATTTAAAATTATCCTAAAATAAAAGGTTTATTTTTTTTAAAAAAGTCATGCTGAGCTTTT
The DNA here is from genome assembly GCF_053574225.1 of Canis aureus. Taxonomy (NCBI): domain Eukaryota; kingdom Metazoa; phylum Chordata; class Mammalia; order Carnivora; family Canidae; genus Canis; species Canis aureus. The sequence goes on from NC_135648.1 coordinate 11,866,044, forward strand.
GACATTGGATGACTGGGCAAATTAGTGGTGTAAAATAGCAGGGGGTCAACCACAAAGTCACTGGCTCTGAGCGTTTGGAAGTCAGTCATGTTGAGGGGGCTGGTGGTGAAACTAAGCTTCAGTGTTGAGGAGATGCCACATGCTGAGGAAGAGGGGGTTCCACAGAAGGTTAGGCAGGGAAAAGAAGGACGGGACATTGGATTGGAGCTAGAAGAGACAGTAGAGGCCAGTGAAGGATTTTTCAGGATTTGAAAAGATGTGTATTAATCCGTAGGAGAAGAAATTACTCAAATGCTTGTTTTATTCCTATTTAAGAGTGAGGATGAAATAGGTGATAGATGCATGGTTAGGGCTGTGGATGGGTTGGCTTTACTCTACGGTGATTTTGTAAGCCAATATTTTCACTTGAGAGAATCTCCAAATATTGGCATCTGTACGTCTTTTCTTTAGAACCTTCCATTTCTCATGAAGAGAGTCATCTGATGCCCCACCCCAGGGATATACAACTGCCTAGGGCGTTCTGGGAGTCCAGTGGGGAAGAGGGTGGGGTGGAATAGAGGCTTTCCTACAATTCCCTCATTTCCAGTAAGGGGTTTTGAGGCCACCTCTTCTTCCCGGACACCCCCCGCTCCTGGTATTGTGGTCCTTAGGATTTCTCTAGCTCGGTTTCTCCAAAGACAAAGTGAGGAGGAAGAGTGGATGCTGTGCTTTGTAAGGAGTAAGTAGAGGGTGTGAAGGACAGACTTTCAGCCAGCCCCACCTGATTTTAGCTGCGTGCCTTACCCCTGCCTTACACCAACGCCTGAGACCCAGTGCCCTTGATTCCTGAGCTTTTAGGGTGAAGAGTCCTGCATCTTGTTGTCCCACTTTGCTTGTGTTTACAGTTCACTTCCTGCGTGTCTCTTGACGAGATATTGCTCTACACTCTATGTTTCGACTTTGTGTATCGTGGTTCAGGTTTGGTATGTCTCCTATTTGCATCAAAAATGGAGAATATGAAAAAAATCGGGACTATGTTTCTGTTCCTCCTTGGTGTTTTATTGATACTTTCTGAGATGAAAGTGACAGAAGAGTCTTTATGTTTTTATGATCAAAATTTCAGAAGTCAACATTTAAAATCACCACTGTTTTCTTATATACATGTGTTCATGTTTTTTAAATATGTGTTTAAATTTAATGTATTACATAGTCTGAGTCTGATTATTTTAGTGAAAAGCAGAATGTAATTGAGGAACAGAACTGTCAAGTTTATTTTTCCAAGGAATGTGTTGGTTTATGGTTTAGTTTTTAGGGCGTATTACCTTATGCCTTTGGGGTAGTCTTCACATTTTTTGAGAAGTAAGCAGTCTTTGTCAAGTGATGGAAGAATCAAAGCTTGTTTTATTGAATGGTGGTTAACTGAACCTGAAGCCCTTTCTTGTACTACTCTCATTTGTTTTTTTTTTTCTCTTTTAATATTTTAGTAATTTTTTTAATGGCAAAAAAAAAAAAAAAAAGATTCCACTCTTGCCTCCTTGAGCTGCATTGATGTGTCAGCTAGTTAAGGGTGGAGGAAAGAAAGCCAGCTTTTCCTGAGTCTTTTCTTTCCTGGTAGAAGGAGAAGGCTGGAGATTACCCAGATTTGTGATCCCTAAAGATACAGCTCATGTAATCCAGGGAAATTATTTCCCAGTGAAATGTTGTCCTTTTCATTCATGCAATTTGAACTTTCTTTTGGTAAAACTTCAAGTGTGCTGAGCAAACCTTTGCTTTCTACTTTTCTACTCAGTGAACCCTTTCTACTATGCTCTGGAGTAATAATCCCAATAAGTCTCTCCCAGAGGAGATTATTGTCTAGGAAAAGGGGCTTAGTCAGTGGGGGAAAGAAAAATGTTGCCCTGTTAGTAAATGTCAGCTCAAACAAACACATCTCCTAAGAGATTTCCAAATGGATGCATCTTCATTTCTCAACATCATAATGGGATTATTTTACCCCTTCCTGTAACCTGTGTTTTCCCAGTAGGAATGTATTAGAATATGGGGGTGGGTGGACCTGGAGAGATGCTTCTACCATGAAGTATCTATCAGAATAGACCCTTACTCTGTGGAATACAGTTGCCACCTACAGAAGTGGGGAAGGTGTTTGGTCCCTGATTCTCCCTAAGCTGCCAAGTTAACAAGGGGATACTCACCGTTAGGAATATTCTCCCTAGATCTTATTGAGTATTACTCTACTGTCCCCTAAAACCCAAGACCTACAGCAGTTTATTTCTCTTAACTTACGTCAGCCTTTAATCTTTCCCATCATGCTGTCATGGCTTAGCTGGTGAGGCCAAGTTTTAGTTTGTAATCATGAATGCTTATAAGGCAGGAGGCCAAGGCTTCCTAAATTGCTCACTGAGCCTCATTGTAAATTTATATTGAACTCTTAATGGTGGGAGCATTAAAAAAATTGGAGCTTTTGAAAGGTGATCTCATTTCAGATTTTTTTTCTCTTCTATATTCTCTGGTTTAAACCACATTATTAAAAAAAAAAATTCCTTCATTAAGCAGAAGTCTGGATGTGTAATTGTCATTGAATTTACTTTAATGATAAAAACAGGAAGGAGATGATCATCATTCAGAAAACAGTTATTGGATCTGCTATGTCCTTAGGCACTCTGCTGAACCTCAAGATGAATAAGATATGGCTCCTATTCTCAAGTCAGTTAAAGACTAGAAGAAAAATAAAACCAAACCAAAAACTCTGTAGCACCTATTAGTAGGTATTCTGCTGCGTAACAAATGACCTGAAAACCTACTGGCTGAAAATAGCAAATTATCTGTTCTTTTCCCCAGTTTCTGAAAATGAGGAGTGTGGGGGCAGATTAGTTGGCTAGTCCTGGCCCAGGATCTCTCAAGAGCGTGCACTCAAGGTGTTGGCCAAGAGGGACGTCACCTGAAGGCTTGATGGGGCTAGAGGATCTGCCTCCATGTTCAGTCACATGGTTGCTGGCTGGGGGGTCTTGGTTTCTTACCACATGGGCCTCTCCCTGTGGCTGTTTGCAACATGGCAGCTGGCTTTCCCCAAAGCTTGTGATCAGAGAGAGAAGAAAAAGGACAAAACAGAAGCTGCAGTGTTTGTTGATAACTCAGTCTCTGCAGTGACATTCAGCACTCCTACTGTATTCTGTTGGCCACACGGACCGACCCTGGTACAATATGGGAGAAGCCTATGCGTGGGTATGAATATAAGAGGGGGGTGCTCACTGGGGGACAGCTTGGAGGCTTGCCACCACAGTCTTCCATCCAAATACTGACCTGCTCAGTTTCCAAGATTAGCAATGAAGAAGCATGATCAAAAAGATCTAATGATGTCAGCTAGCACCCTGGGAAGAAAAGGGCAGTAAAATTTAGAGATGGGGTGGCAGACATGGAGGATAGATATGGGCCAGCCAAAGGGACAGTGACCTCCAGTATCAGCCTAGGAAATCTGCTGTATAGAAATTCTGAGTGTCAGACATGATCCTGATTTTGCAAAGAAAGAGATTGAAGATTACTGATCATATTCCTATCAGCAGCAGATGAAGAGTGATTCTTTCACTAAGCGATCATGGCGCTTTATGAAAATTGAAATGGGAGCAGCATTTAAAAGGGGATAGACTGTATTTGAATGAGTCCGCGCTATGGCTCTTACGGTGTGGAATCAAAAATAACCACAGCTAAGCAGGTTTTTCTTTGTGTACCACTCTATTTATCAAAATGATGCAGTGTTTGTTGTAAGAATATCTAAGAAAAAATTTTGTCAGTGAAATAACAAAATTATTTCTTATTTGGACTGAAGCATCATGTTCTACTGCCTAGTGCTCTTCTTAATGATAGAATTATTTTACATAAAGAAGTCTACTAAATAGCATTTATTCAATCTGAGAAAATACAGCAAAGTCCTCTATGCATTTTTCTTGTTGCTCTATCGCAACTTTACTTCGAATATGTTAAGAGATACCTAAGCAGGTCCAATTTTTACCTCCCCTTGCTTCTGTATGTTTGTTTTTGAGGCATGATTGAGGGCTATATATATCTGAGGCAGCTTCTTTTCCCCTGGCCTTCCCCTGCTTTAACCTGGCAAAAACCTTGGGAATATATAGAGAGTAATAGCTAGAGGGAGAAGAAGAAATTACATCGGTATTACTTTCTAGTACTATACTTATGTTCAGACTCACTTCCGATCCTTGCTTAATTTAGGACTAGATCTAGGGAAATGGCCAGATATAGGACATAATATGAAATGAGATATTTAGCAAATCATGCATGGATGTCAAGACATAATAAATAACCCTGGCAACACATACTACTTGTCCTTGTGCATATGCCTCAGTGGGTCCTTTTGGTCTAATATTATTAAAATAATTCCATTTTAAATTTGATATTTAGATATATATGCTGCTGGTAAGGTGCACCGTTTATAGCAATGCCAGGAAAACTTGAGTTTTGAGCTTTAAATTTTTCATGTGTTTCTTATACTCGGAACAGAAAAGAAAATCTAGTTGACAGCAATGGCACTAACTGTGATTTTTTTTTAAGATTTTATTTATTTATTCATGAGACACACACACAGAGGCAGAGACACAGGCAGAGAGAGAAGCAGACTCCATGCAGGGAGCCCGATGTGGGACTCGATCCCAGGACTCCAGGATCAGGCCCTGGGCTGAAGGCAGGTGCCAAACCGCTGAGCCACTCAGGGATCCCCCAATTTGTTTTTTTTTTTGATTGGGGAAAAAAAAAAAGCAAGGGCTGGGTTCTTGGTCATGTGTTTTAGCAAGGTGTGTAATAGAGTACCTAGGCCTAAATTTCCTCCTCTGTAAAGCTATGTAGAACACCTAGCTGATTTATCAGGGTTCTTCTAACTCTAAAGTTTTATCAAAGACTTCTTTGTCTGACTATCTTTTGAATATGTGTAATTTTTATGTACCAATAGTATCCTAAAACTGATTTGCTTGTAAAATAAGTACAAGTTTACAAATCATCCATAACAAAAAGTTTCTTTATAAAAAGTGAATTTCTAGATTGCTCTTTTTTAAATTGTTTTTTTAAAGATTTTTATTTATTTATTTATTCATAGAGACACACACACACACACAGAGGCAGAGACACAGGCAGAGGGAGAAGCAGGCTCCATGCAGGGAGCCTGACGTGGGACTCGATCCTGGGCCTCCAGGATCACACCCCAAGCTGCAGGCGGCGCTAAACCGCTGCACCACAGGGGCTGCCCTGCTCTTACAAATACATCTTAGAATGTCTTTCTCTGGATCTATGGCTCCAGTGTATTGATCACAAGGGCACATGTCTGAGAAATTAAAGTGATGGTTTTATAAGTTACCTTTTCAAAGATCAAATTATTCGCCGTTACGCTGTTCTCTGTAATACTAAGTTAACCATTTATGCTGCTTCCTCTTTAAGAATGCTTTCAGCTGCAAGTAGCTGAAATGCCAATCAATGTTGGTTTAAAAATAAGCATTGAATTATTCCATACTATGGGAAGCTTAGAGATAGGGACTTCCAGGTTTGTTCAATGGCTCTGCAGCATTGAGATTCTGAACTGGCGTCTCTGATTCTCTTGGCCTTTCCATTAAGATCACAGTTGTCTCAAGCAAATAACTGTCCTCAGCCACCCATGGGTAAGGAGGACAAAATTACTCCCACTACTTCTAAAGACTAATCAGAGTTCATTATCCTAGTGTTCATCTCTCTTACCTTCTATAATCTGGCCCCCAAATTTATTTTCCAGCCTAATTTCCCCATTATCCTTCTATTAGATCTCTCTGTTTCAAAGTGTCTTCTACTATCCTTTGAAAGATGCACTATTTTTAATTTTACACCATTGCTTTGTTTTTTTAAGATTTTATTTAATTATTTATTCATGAGAGAGAGAGAGAGGCAGAGACACAGGCAGAGGGAGAAGCAGGCACCACGCAGGGAGCCTGATGTGGGACTCGATCCCGGGTCTTCAGGATCAGGCCCTGGACTGAAGGTAGTGCTAAACCACTGAGCCACCCGGGCTGCCCCTACACCATGCTTTTTTTCCATCCTTGTATATCTTCTGTGCAAGTTAAAATCCTATCAAAACGTTACTAAGATTCATCTCAAGATCTTCTCTTTTATCTTTTCTAATCACTCCATCTTCTCTGGAAGGAATGGTTCTTTCCTTTGAGTCCTTATATCAGTTTATATTTTATTTTTGTCAAACAGCATTTTATAGGGTGATTTACATCCATATTCCACTTGATAAAATAAGGCAAATATGATCTTGTTCACTTTACACGTGGAGAACAGGCTCAAAAGAGTTTGAGTGACTTTCCAAAGTATCTATAACCAAATGTTGGAGTCAGGACCTCAGTGAGTCTGGAGTAATGTATTTCTGTAACGGACATTCTCCAAAATAGCGTGGAACAAAGAATAGAAATGTTTATTCCTCTCTCCTGTGAAAGACTACAGTGAAGGCTCTAGGTTGACAGGTGGCTCTGCCCCTCAGAAGTGTTGAGGAGCTCAGGCAATACACAGTCTCCAAGGTTTTAGTGGCCTTGGTCGTTCTGGCCAAGGAAAGGGGAAAAGAGAAAAATCCAGGTGCAGATATTTTCTCACAAGTGAGGTAGAAACTGCACTTTTGCTCAGAATTCATTGGCAAGAGCTTAGTCATGTGGTCTACCAGGTGCTAGACTGGGAATTGCATGCTGGCTTTGGGTCCAGGAACCAGGGAAGAGCACAAGCCTTGTCTGTCACAGACCAGGAATGCAGATCTCAGACTTCCAAATCTGGCTCAAGTTTGTGTTATTTATTATTGCATAATAAATATTATTATTATGGGAAAGCCGCAATGGAGGGAATTCTGGTGGAGGACACCATGCTTGCAGTGCATGAATCTCTCCGTGAATTGCCACAATTAAAGCCTGCAGAGGAGGGGATCCCCTTAGTCCTCCTGGGCCACTCACATCCCATTTTTAAAAGTCTGAACAGCAGTTTTCTTTTATAGACACAAAGAAATAGCACACCAGACATTGTGCACTTCCCCAGTGGCTGACCTTTCGGGAGTAGCAGATCTGACATGTTCTGTTCCATTCCATTGATTGTACCGTTCCTAAACTCCCACCACTATGATCTAGGCGTGCTATGTGCTATCACTGCTTCAAGCATGCAGCAAAACATGCAAAATGTTATGATTTGTTGCCATGCTGACAGTGTCAACTTAACTACGGCTGACAAACAGTTTTTAAATAGAACATGTCAGTTCATTACAGTATTTTCCATCTGTGTTTTTTTTTTCCTTTCCCACACTTAACACTGAACATTTGAATGCCACCCCAAAGGTTTAGTTTACACTTCCAGTCGGTTACATTAATGACTTGTTAAAACCATATTTTGGAAATGAGCAAAACAATAAACAGTGTTTAAAAAAAAGGAGACCCTCCTCTTGCTGGAGAAGGCATTTTTGAGTTGTTTGGTTTGTACTGCTTCACATTCTTTGCTTTCTCCAGCTCTGATTCGGTATTGCCACCGAAACTAGCTTTTCCCCCTCTGACTCTGAGCAAAATTCCAATGAAGTTCAGGTGGCCTGCTGCATGAGATAGGGGCCTGCACCACTGTACCCTACCACGGTGACATCTAGAATATTGGCCACCGTAATGACTCACCTCGCCAGCTCTTGACATTTTGCTGATAGTGCAAAGTGCATTCTTCTTTCTACACCTACCCTCTCAACACCCACCTGCTCAGTTATGCCCCTTCCCCTTCCTCTTGCTACTTACTGAACAGAGAGTCTGACATTGCCCATTAGTAACTTTTAATGTCAAAACCACTTTTAAGTGCCTTAATTGTGTTTTAAATGATGTCTTGGGTCTGTGCACTTATAATGAAAATATAGGGTGACAATGTAAGTCTTAAAAGTCTCTTCCTGTGATGGTTCAATTTTGCTAGCTTTTGTGTCATTACAGATTTTTAAATTCTAAAGAAATTTGATTTCTTTTTTACAAAAAAGTATTGTTAATACTCTCCTTGTCATTCCGGGCGCTGAAGGTATTCCTTGCTGGTTTTCGTAGTTTAGGCTTTGGCTGCAAATGTTTGGACATCAGCTCAGAACATCGTCTCCGAGGGAACACTTTGCAAGTGTTATCTCCTTGTTCACAGGAACCCAGGGTGGACCTAGTGGAGAATTGTTTAGTGATAGAAACTGAAATAGCAATAAAAAGAAGGATGGCCAAATTATGTAAAATCAGAGTGCATGAATAATTCAGTGCTCGCTTGAGTGCGATTTTTATTTTTATTGTTAAATAATACTAGCATTTCCATGAACGAATAACACACAGACTAACCAACTGGTAAGCTTTTTGTTGGGAGTTGGGGATGACAGGGAGGATGAAGGAAGAAAGCCAAGTAGTTGGCTTTTAGAAATGGAGCGTGCTCAGTAACACATTGATAGAATCATCTGTTTTATAATTTCTTCGCTATATTGAAGATAAGGAAATTAAAACACAGAGAAATTCATTAGTACATCTTTGTTTACAGGTTGTCTGGAATAACAGTATTGTTTTACGGACTTTCTTTTCTACTGAACCTCAGAATTTGAATCTAGTGCCTTATTACAGTTTTTTAACATAAACTCTAAGTAAGCTAAGTGTTTGTGTGTTCCTGTGTTGGTAGAAATGAAGTATGTATGAGTCTCTTTTGTTATGATTCCTAAGGTACAACTTAAATATGGAGCTCCTGTGGATAGAAGGAAGGCCTCTGCAAGGAGCTTATTTTAATCTCAAGCCAAAGTTATTCTTAGCTAAAAAGAGAAAAATCTTGACTACAAGGAACTATAGTATCATGGATATTTTAAACGGGTTATGGGAAGGAATGGAAAGTGAGCAAAGGTGTTAAATCATTGGGAAAACAGTAAACATTGGAGAGAGAGAGAAACATAAATTATGAAATTATGTAAATTATGAAAAAGGAGCTGTCGGAGGAGTATGATGGGATGACAGGAACTTTTAGCTAGTGTATTAGATAAAGGAGTACTGCCTTTCAGGCCCTGCTTAATCTAACAAAATTGTAATTAGCTCAGGAAGAACCACATTAACTAAGAGATCAAGAAACAAAAGCAAAAGGCTTGGTACAAACCAAGTAAATGGTACCCGGGATTATGGCAGAAATGTTCAGTATTCCAGAAGAATGCAATATAATATGATTTGGAGTTTTAAAAACAAATATATTTTTATTCTCATTCTTTGAGAGAAGATGCAAGAGATTTTATAAAGCCGTAGTGGGAAATGTTTTGGACTGACTGTGGTCTAGAAAACATTGGGAGAGTCAGGGCAAAAGTCAGGCAGGCGTCCCATGGGAACATAGTTTTGGGAGGTCCCAAATGCACTTTTATCCCCCTAGATGTCACCACAGTATTGTCCAGACAGTGGCAAGGGACATAGGAGGATTTGAATCCCATTAGGAATTTGTGAGAAATTGAGGAGGGGATACATTAGAGTGCTGGGGTGGCTCAGTCAATTAAGTGTCTGCCTTCGGCTCACATCATGATCTCAGAGTCCTGGGATTGGTCTTGGGATGCATCCTTGGATGAGTCCCGCATCAGGCTCTCTGCTCTGCTGGGGGTCGGCTTCTCCCTCTCTATCTCCTTCCCCCTCCCCCCAGGCTTGTACTCTCTCTCTGTCTCTCATTCACTCTCTTTCTCAAATAAATAGATAGATAGATAGATAGATAGATAGATAGATAGATAAATAAATAAATAAATAAAATTTAAAAAGAAGGAATAGATTAACTTTGGTTGGGAAACTATGAATGCATAAGCAACTAGTCTTGTAGGAATAGATGCATTTATAGATGTATAACAAAAACTAAAAGAAGACCAGGAAATAGGATTTCCTAGGAGGCAAAATAAATTATTTTAAATTTTTATTAAAGATTAATGATGAAAATGTTGGGCCTGTAAAAGATAAATCTGAAGGAGCTAGATGTTGTAAGGCAGATTGTGCTATGGTTAAGTACATTAATATTAGTACATGTGCAGCTAATAAAATAACATAACTTTTATGAACATTTCTGCCCCTCCACACACACATACAGGATAGTTACAATTAGCCCCATTCCTCAGACCCACTCTGCAGAGGGTCTCTCCTAGTAAATGTATTGTTCTAAGAGAATAGAGATTGGAGCCATTCATAATGTGATTGATACACATAATCAGGCACCCAAGGAAATAAAGTCTAAGTCCTCAATCAAAAGATATATCAGAATCACCTGAAAAGCATTTTATTTTTAAGAAAAAAGATTTTATTTATTTATTCATGAGAGATACAAAGAGAGAAAGGGTCAGAGACACAGGCAGAGGGAGAAGCAGGCTCCATGCAGGGAGCTTGACCTGGGACTCGATCCTGGATCACAGCCTGGGCTGAAGGATCACACCTGGGCTGGATCACACCCTGGGCTGGATCACACCCTGGGCTGAAGGCAGACGCCAAACTGCTGAGCCACCCAGGGATCCCAGAAAAGCATTTTCAAACTACCCAAGCCCATCCCCCAACTCCTGGACACCCCAGGTCCCCACCCCCACCATGAAATTCTAATCTATCCTCTAAAGAAAAATGCAAGATTGGAGTTATTTCATTCCTTCTCATTCTGTCTTTCTGATATCTACATAAGAGAATATTTATAATGAACATGGGACATCTGAGTAGAATTTTTTTTTTAAAGGAGGAAGAGAAACAAAGAAGGAGAAAATATTTCTCCAAATTTCTCATTGGTTCAGAAGATTGAATACCTGTTAAAATTGGCAAGGGTATTTTTTATTTTCAACCACACACATTCTGTCACCTTCTCTGGCATGCCTGTTTTATTTATTTGTGAGGTAGAAAATGATTACTGTAAAGCTGTATTTGTCTGGGATCTCATGCTTTGATAAAGGGAATGAAATGAAGATCTCACACTCACTCTGGGTTTTCATTAATGATGATCATTAGCCCTGTTCTGAACTATTGACAAAATGTTATAGAATCTTGAGAGGAGAACTTGTATTCTTTTAAATAAAGAACTAGTTAATTAGAACTCTTTCTAATGAAAATGACCTAATTCTGCTGCTAAGTGCTAACTTAAAAAAAAAAGAGTGAGGGGGGGAGAGAATGCTAAAAGATAGTTTGCAAAAATGCGTATTGATTCACATAAATCAATAAGTTAGAACCTCATTGAGGCTTGAACTGCTCTGGAGTTTCTAAAATGTCCTCTATCTTCCTGTGCAATAGCAGAAAATGTTTGCCTGCATTTTGATAACCAACCTGAAAATTAGGTATTAATATATACAGGGAAAGACAGAGACAGAGAGAAAATACTTAACACCCCAAGAGGGAAGCAATCGTGTCATTACTCACAAGTGGCACTGCTATGAGTGACTTAGTCATTCTATAACAAGTGCAAATCTGTCTCTCAGACCAAAAAAAAAAAAAAAAAAAAGAAAAGAAAGAAAAAGAAAAAGAAAAAAGTGAAGGGTATATTTAAAAGGCATCTACCAGCCCCATTATATTTAAGTGCTCTTGTGTTTTGCTTGAAAACTGAGGTCTTTGTAGTCAGTTTGTACCTGTTTACTCACACAAGACTTGCAAATAACAGAAATGTGAAATCAATTTCTTTTTTTTTTTAAGCTGGAAGAAATGGTGTCTCATAATTATTTTGAAAGTGGAGACCTAGCTGTTTAAAGCTTATTAAGGTTTATTTTCTAAAAATTTCCTCTTTGTCAGCCGAGGTGACAGCAAGGCCAGGTGACCCCAAATGAGACTTATCGACCTCTAGACTTTTCAATCAGAGGCTTGTCACCTTGAAATCACCAGCATTTGCACACGGAATGTCTGTATACTACTGTGCAGGACATAAATATGAATCTGGCCAATCTGGCTCTTACTTTGCACATTAACGATTCCCAGGAATTGTCTGGAAATGAGCTAGAGGGTTAGGCTTGCCACTCTCCTATGCGATTTCTGTCTTAACCTGGTTATATTCCTGGCTTTACGAGGCAACCAAACAAGAAGACAGAGTGGCGAGGGGGGATACGTGCAAAGGTGATCTTTCCTGCATTAGGGCACCAGGGGTGGTATGTATGTTGGCTGACTATACTTTTTGTTTGCTTTGATTAATTCACTAAAATATAAAAGCTCTTTTGAACTGTGACATTATATTTGGTTTAGCATCTGGAAAGCAGAAGATATTAAATAAATGTTGGCTGACTTTGTTGATGGACCTCTTCTGCATATTTTCTCATGGTAAAATCCATTCTTAGATATGGAGAAGTAAGAAAAATTTGAAGGCTATTTCAAGGAGCTTGCAAAAAAAAATAGTAGGTGTTTTCTACTGTTTTCACTACAGTTCTGAAAACAGAGAGAGAGAGAGACTAAAAAAATTCACCTTGATTTCTCTCTGGTCTTCCTCTCCAGCAAAGATTGAGGGAAGAGATTGTTTGGATGCTACTCAGGGATGCATTCCCACTGCTGAGCAGTGTCTGTCACATAGTAGGTACTCAGTAAATATTTGCTGAAAGAATGAGTGTGTTATGCAAATAGCAGAGACGTGAAAATAGTAACGTACTGTCCTCATCTATGCAATTATTACTCACAAACCAGGTGTATTTCTTATTTGCTTTCGATGAGCTAGAGATATTGTTTATTATTTTTAATTTGGTTAAAAAAATCACATAGTTAGCTGTTTTAGGGGCATAACAAAATTATTTGTTTTGATATTTACTAGTTGAATTTAATGCTGAAGTAGAAAGATAGGGCACCCACATATCTTGTTGACAGATCAGTGAGGTGCAGTAGAGGGACGATACTTAGTTTTGTATCTTGAACATATAAAGTTTTTGTTTTGCTGCATACACACTACTCTCGTGTGCAAGAACCACGGTCCAGAAAGGACATAAAAAGTATATGAAAAAGAACGTGGGTGTAGGAACTGAGTTCCTGTATTCTTCTTGTCACTGTCTAGCTGTGGGACTTTGGAATTTCTCTGAGGACCTCTGTAAGCCTTATTCCCACTGTGTGGTTTGCTATATGATGCAGATAATATATATTAGAGGAGATTTCGAATCAGTGGCACAGAGCCTCTAGCTTTCCCTCTTACTCTTGTGCTTTGGGTTTTTTTGGGGGGGTTGGTAAAATGAAGGTAAATAGTAATGGACTCGTAGAATTTCTGTGTCAATTAAAGAGATAATTTATGCATGGCGCCTGTCTCAGTGTTAAGCAAATTTCAGCAATTACTAGCTCTTGTTCTCTATCTAAATATATATGATTCCATGAGAAATTGTCCTAACCTATCAATAACTCAACTTAAAAAATGTACAGGCATTCTCAGGGTCCATCCTGATAACTTCTGTCAGGTAAAGAGAAAAATTGGTGGGTTTTCTATTTCAAGTCTTATACACAGAGCATTTTCAATTTTGAAAATGTCAGCGCTTTGACAGTACTCCTTTAAAAGCAGCTTTGTTGTTTTTAAATTACATTTGTTAAGCTTGAAATCCATAATGTGAATGATAGGCCCTGGTGGTATTTATGTAAAAATTAAAACTGTCAAGTTGTATTAAGGTTTAATCACAGGCTACGGTGCATGAGTCACAATTTCTTTGCACTTGCCCTCTTGATGCACTTTTTTTTTTTTCTGTAGATCTGAGCTATGGAAACATCATGTGCCTTTTTTTTAAAGACTCATATTCTTAGAAAATTAGTCCATGAGTATGTATAGAAGATGACGAAGCAGAAGAAACTAACATGATTCTGTGCATACAGTCACTTTACATGCGATGTGTCGTTTGACCCTTAATATTAACCAACAATGCATTATTATGCCCTTTGTGCAGGAGAAGATACTGAGCCTCAGAGAGAGAAACCAATTGGCTGAGGTCCTCTCCAAAATACTGTACCTTAACCTTTTATTATGTTCTTCTAACTTCTGCTTGGATTAATCTTACCTCCCCTTTTACTGGCCTCAAAGCTACTTCTAATTACCTTAACATTTGTGACTATATCGTTAGAAAGATGTGTTAAAATAATTTTAAATCTATGATGGTTCAAAAAGTAAGATTGTAACTATATATATATATATATATATATATATATATATATAATAAATTAAATTTAAATAGCAGTTGCCTTTATATGTGTGTGTGTGTGTGTCTGTGTGTGTGTGTGTAGTACTTTTAAAAGATAGTGAACATCTTTTGAAGGTGGACTGGATAAGCATATTGCCCTGGTAGTTTACATATACATGCACATAGTTCAAAAAGTTTAAGTCTCCTTATAATAACAAAGATACAACCTGTGAGTAACCACTAAGGAAGGGATTGTCTTCACAGTTCAGGCTTGTATTCTGGCACCGTTTCAGTGTTGTATTAGTTGAGTGGAATGACCTTGAGGAGAAGACCCATGGTTCAGATTAACATTGCTTCTTCACTGTGGGCCTCCAGGGATCCATTGCCAGAGTCAGGTGTCCATTCCAGAGCTTAGTCTCTCCCGACTCCAGAGTGTTTATCAGGTTTGAGAAATGATCCTCTGTTCTTGCTATTTCCTCTTCTCAGAACATTGAAGTCAGATGTGTCTTCTTTAAAGTTACATAATCCCAACTAGGTGTGCCTCAAAGCAGAGGAAGACCTATTATTTTCAATCCAAGTAGTAGAATTTCAATAGGTGTGCCATACATTTCAGCCTCAAGTTAGCCTGTCCTGCATGTCTGCAGTCCGTTGGGATCTGGTGAGCACTTCCTGGTCAGGGACTGCTCCAGGGCCATTGAGCTCTGAAGTGGGCTAAGAAAAGTAACGGGAGACTGGTGTTCTACTGCCAGGAATTGATAGATCTGATAGTCGAGGTCTGCCTCACACCTCTGTAGGGGATGCTGTGATGTGCTGCCCAGATCTGCTTCCAGAACCAAGAGATTCATTTTCACATCTGCCAGAAGTGATGCTTCACAGTTGAATCTTTGCTTGGAATTAGACCCTGCCAAGGGAAGCTGCCTCTTGCAGGGCTTCATGACTTAGTCTGTACAGAGGTACCATAGCCTGGCTCCCTTGTCTCAAATAGAGACAGCTCTGAAGGACTATGTGGGCTCCAGAGCTCCTGGTGGGATCCACTACATACTCCTTCTCCTGTGTCTACCCATTCTGTTTCTCTCACCACTCAGTTCTTGAGAGTACTTCCTAACAGACCTCTTGCACACATGTCTCAGAATCTATTTCTCAAGGAATCAACCTGTGACAACCTCTAACAAGTTTCTCTGGTCAATTTTAAAATTTCCATTGTTCTGAGACCAGACACCCAAAATGTCTCCTAAATACTTATTAATATTAGTCCCTGAATGTTGTTCTTCTGATAATTAGTGTGCAGTGACAGGTGCCAGGAAGGTAAAGGCAACTGCTATTTAAATTTAAGGCGGCAGGCAACTCTAGGTTCAACTGTTGATAAGTAGCTCTGGTTGTATTCATAAGTGAGCATGGGAGTGATAATGGAATAGAGAGTACATGTATCAGTCCACAATTAGAGATCTTTGGGAACATTCCTGTCTGGGCATTCAGAATAGTAGATGTCCAAAAGTGTGTGTGTGTGTGTGTGTGTGTGTGTGTGTGTGTGTGAAAGAGAAAGAGAGAGAGAGAGAGAGAGAGAGAGAGAATGTGAATCATTTATAGCAGTACTACTATCTTGTGTTCAATGTTGGGACTATAGAAATAAATAAAACAAGACCTCCATTTTAAAGATGAAGAAACTGAGTCTTCATGATTATCCAATAGTAATATAATTATTCAGCATTGGAGTCAGAATTCAGACTCAGATTTAACTCCACTGTTGTCCTTTACCCAATACCTTGGTGATTCTTATCAGTTGTTTTCAGTGGTCTGCAACATATTAAAAAGAAAAGCCTCTGTGACAAACAAGTAGAATGAAGACTAAAATAACACTGGATGCTTGATTTGAGGTCATAAATATTTGTTTAAACTCCTCATTAGCTCTTGTTGAGAAGGTCTTCATGTTGAGCTGGCTGATAGCTAGACTGCTGGGATACCATTGGGTAATAGGATAAGCTGCCAGGCTGACTTTTAGCTGTCCCTCAGAATGCCATCTCTCACGGACTTAAATCCTGGATCCTCTCTGCTAGAAGAGTATATCCGTGGTGCTTTATATTCTATTACCCCATAATATACAATGCGTTTTATTTATGTTAGTCATCTTTTATACAGAACTGTCACCAAATACGTCACTGCTGATTACAGTGTGTATGGGCAAGCTACACTGGTGAATTATGCCCCTCACCATAGATCATGCCAGTAGTACCTGGCTGGGAAGAGAGGAGGATAAATCCAAAACAATGATAGATGTACTTCAAGAGGTTCAGAGATGCCTGGGTGTGGAGAGAAGCCTACGGTTAAAAATGCCTCGAAGTACCCTCTTTTATCTTGTAACCTCTTAGCTCTGGATTTGTCTCCATAGTACATGCTCTGCCCATGTGTAGTGAACACTTGCGGTTCCTCACTGCCCACCTGGTCATAATCCCAGAAGTGCCTCTCATCTTTCAACAGCTACTGTGACCACCACCACTTTCTCCTTTAACTTTAGTGGGATTTGGAGAATTTGTCCCCCCACCTCTTAATATTTTTTGGAAGTCATGAAATGTTCCTTCTAAATGCTATATAGAGGCCTTCCTACCAACATATTTGAAGGGGGTTCTACATTAATCAACAGCTAAGCATATATAATAAAAGTATATGTAAATATTGTCTGTGCTAACATGTTTGAAGAGACCTTGACTTTTCTTCATGTTTAGTCATTCTCCATTTATTTATGCTGTAATAAATCATATGAAGGATTGTGCTGAGGATATGCGATGCTAAGACATAGTCCCAACCCTCAAGGAGTCTGAAGTCCAGTGAGAGAATGCAAGCCATGAGCAAAAATTAGAGTATGGTAAAGTGATAGAATAAGGGTAGACCCAGGGTCATCAAGATCACCTGAGGTACATCCAAGTCAGCCTGAGAAGGCTGGAAGGTCCTCGAAGGACTGACACAGGGATTGGTCAGGGGAAAGTGGTGTCAGTGGTGGAGGAGGGAGGAGTCGCCATGTTGTGCAAAGAGCAGAGTATGATTGGAAGACTCTAGGCACTGATGATGGTTGTTGGGGTTGGTAAGGAAGGGGAGGTGACAACAGGGAGGAAATCTCAGGCCAGGTCAAAAAGGGCCTTCTAGAACATAGCAAGCAGTTTGACCAGAATCCTCAGAGTAATGGGGGACTGTTACAGGGATTTTACAGAAAAGAGCAGCAGGAGGAGCTTCTGTTTTAAAATGATCTCTCTTGCTTCTTTGCACAGAGTTAAGGTGAGGTTGGACCTTTTGCAGTGATGTCATAAGAGTAACTTCAATTGTGACAGTGATGATGGGAAAAGGGATGAGTGATAATTCAGGGTGATATTCTGAAAAAAGACAAGACATTGTATCTAGGTAGGAAAGGCTACATGGTATCAGGTTGGAGCAGTGGGGAAGAGAGAAGTTTGGTTTACCAGCAGGTGGAAGGGAGGGAAAGAAACAGATGTGTGTGTGTGGGGGGGAGGTGACATCATTTGAAGTTGTGGTACTCATGGGATGGTTGGGATGTGTTGTCCCTCAGGACCCTGGTTACATGGTTGCAGAGCTCAAGAGCTCAGGACAAAGGCCATTTCCCTAATCACAAGGTTATGGAAGGGTGGAGGCCAGTGCGTGGACTCCCACAGGGAGAATGAGGAGCCAAGAGGCAACTGATGTTTGAACTCAGAAAACTTGCTTGGTGCATAATCAACAGGTGAACAACAGATGACAGAAGGCAAACTGAGGCAAGGGCAGGGTTTCTGGGTTCACATTTTCACTAGAGTCCAAATACCATTTCCAACAACAATTAAAAAAATCAAAAAAGGAAATCATGCACCATCCCGCCACCTTGTTTCTGCATTCCTTTTTAGATCCTGTTCAGATATATTTACAGTTTCCACACACTTTTTCTTTTTAAGTTTTGCATTTTAATTTCATTTTAAGATGTCATCCTGCAAAACAGATTTTCTAAGCCACAGTTTCCACACACGTTTAATCAGTGTGGATTTAGTGCTGCATTCTAGCCCTTTCCATTAATAGATTAGCAACATTTCTCGTTGTTTCTTCGGTCTTCTGCTGATGAAGGATGGCTTTGAAGCCTCACAGCACTTTTAGGAGAGTGAGCAGTACTTTACTTGAGGGGGGAAAAAAAGAGACAGAATTGGAGGATTTAGCAACAAAGATTTTCATTCATAAAGTGAAAGAGTAACACGATGATGGCACAGCATGACTGATGTACAGAGGAGACTTAAGTTTAGAATTTCATGTTGCTTTTGCAATTCAGAACCTCCCACCACACTGTGTAATGGAACATCATGTGCTCTCACATCCGTTACATGAGCAGTGCTCTAATGAGGGCTAAACTGTGGCCCTTGCTGCAGACTTGTGACACGGGGAAGATCATCCTCTTGAAAGGAACCTAAGTGTTTTCTCGTGCTTCCCTACACAGCTTCCAAAGTGCAGAGAAATGGAAAACCAAAAAAAAAAAAAAAAAAAAAAAAAAAAAAAGAACAAAGTACTGAGAAATGGGAGCCAAGGGGAGCTACAAAATACCAGTTCTGTTCCCGCTGAGAGCAAGGTCTGACTCAGCGCTTTTATTTTTAATTGAAATTCAGTTAGCCAACCTATAGTACATCATTAGTTTCAGATGTAGTTTTTTTTCTTTTTCTTTTTTTTTATAGATTTTATTTATTTATGAGAGAGAGAGAGAGAGAGAGAGCAGAGCAGGAGGGAAGGGCAGAGAGAGAAGCAGGCTCTCTGCTGAGCAAGAGGTCCTAGTTAGGGCTCTCTCCCGGGACTCTGAGATCATGTCCTCAGCCAAAGGCAAATCCTTAACCTCCTGAGCCACCCAGGCGCCCCCAGATAGAGTTTTCAGAACTTCATCAGTTGCATATAACACCCAGTGCTCATCCCATGACGTACCCTCCTTAAAGCCCTCCTAAAAGCCCATCACCCAGTTACCCTGTCCCCCCACAACTCTTTAAAGAAGCACAGAGTTTAAGTGCACTGGTCCTTATGTCAGAAAGTCTGTGTCTGGGTTCAAATCTTGGCTCTACCACTCATAAGCTGTACGGTCTTTATGGCTGTGAGTACAACTGAAATATAAATGATGTGTCATACTTCGATATTAGTTACTGTTTTCTTATTATTATAATTATCTAATACATAAGTTATAGATATAAAATCCTTTAGTATTTTTCCATATTGTGGTTGGAATAGTATCTGTGCTGAGGAGCCTCTCATGGTCTTATACTGCTTGATTTGTAAAGGACTCATTTCTAAAAGTACATGAGCCTATTCATATCCTTTAAGCCCCATGGTTCATTTTATCTTGTTTCTGTTTTGTTTTGTTTTGTTTTGTTTCACCTCAAAACACCTGATCTTCAGCTACTTTCTCAAAAAAGATCCAAGTCTGGCTATTTTCCCTTAGATGGATCTTTTTTTTTCTTCATGAGAGAACTTAGAGGCTGCCTGATGGAGATTTATGAATGTTTTTCTATCTTTGGGTATTTACAGGAGCCCTGAGATCATCTCTTTTTTTTTTTTTCTTTCTGTCCTTCTGATTGTTAGATCTATCAAATACCATTTTTACAAAAGCATTTTCTTTTTTTTAAATTTTTATTTATTTATGATAGTTACAGAGAGAGAGAGAGAGAGGTAGAGACACAGGCAGAGGGAGAAGCAGGCCCCATGCACCGGGAGCCCAACGTGGGATTCGATCCCAGGTCTCCAGGATCGCGCCCTGGGCCAAAGGCAGGTGCCAAACCACTGCGCCATCCAGGGATCCCCCAAAAGCATTTTCATAGTTGACCACAAAGTACTAATTTTATTGAGAGAGGGGAGATCCCTGAGGGGTTTGATACTCTTCAGTGGGGTCAAGGGTACACAAATAAATTCTCTAAGTAAGATACCCAGTCTATATCAAGGCAGTCCATGGTGTAACTAAAACTATTTATTTGTCTACATCAGATCATTGCATTTGTATTCCAAGTTTTAAACCCAAAGCAAACTGTATCTGTATGGAAAATGCATGAATTCCATGGTGAATCTTTTATCTGCTCAGTAAACCATCCAATGTTCTAATCCCTAGCTCTTAAAAAGAAAAAAGTTCACACTCTTTTACTACGAATGCTATAGAAAAGCATATGTAGTTTAAGTCCAATTTTTCTTTGCTTAGAAACCCCACGTTCCTTGATTGAGATTTTTTTTTTAAGACCCTCATTTACTTATTTGACTTCTCCCTCCACCGAAATGATCAGATCATGACCAGGTTAAGACTTATAGAAACCATGTTGAGCCGTAGAAGGAATGCCCACCTCTTTATCCCCTACCTAAAGGTACTCAAAATATAAGCAATATCAAACTACAAAGTGATATAAGAAATCAACGACATTCTGATTTTTTTCACCAAAGAGTACATCGTTTTTTGTTTTGTTTTGTTTTGTTTTTCGCTTTTGGAAACATCAAATAACAGCTTCTTTCAAAAAAAAAAAATGTATTAGTGTTCCTGCTTTGCTGCTGCCCAAGCACATTTCTTAGCCTCTCTTTGGGTAATCTGACACTGGGTCAGATCCACTAAGCTATTTGGGAATCTAGCTCCAAAGCCAGAAGATGTTGGTAAGCGAAAAATAACTCAGTATGTCATTCTGTTTTATAAAACTAACTTTCTCCGAGGTCATTGGCAAATAACACATGCCTTTCAAGCTAAAAATTGTGTCTTTAAATGTTGGAGAATGACAAAGAATATGTTTTGGCAGTTTAAAAAATTATGTTGGAGAAAGAAAGCTTAAATACTTCAGTGTTCCTGTCTTCGTGTGACAAATACTGTTCTTCTCACATTGTGTTCCAGCTCTTGGATAAAGGTGGAACTGTATAAAGATGAAGTTTTTGAGTGCTGTGGAGTTGAAGAATCTTCTGGAACTAGTTATGTGCAGCTTCTGCCCAAGCTACTGGGTTCCCCTGGGATATTAGGGTAGAAAGAGCCAGTACATGAAAAGGTCAGAATTCTTGGGGAAGCTCAACATCATAGGCCTGCCATTTTAGAACTGGAAATTACCTTAGCAATCATCCAGGGCAGATTTTGTTAACTGGCTATGCATGGGCTGCTGCTATGCTTTGTTTGGCTCTTTGTCTGCTGGTCTGAACAGCATTATTAGAATTTGAGTGCATTTAGATGGGACCATCTTTCTCCAATTTACTCTAGATCCTGCTGTTCCATATCGCTTAAACCTCCCCGGCACCTGCCTGCCTCCAAAGACACTTGATCTAATGGAATGCCACCATTGTAGAACCACCATTGGTTTATGCTGATACCATCTCCCTTTCATAAAGGACAGTCTTAGAGGCTGAGAGAGGTCGTGTTCACCTAAACTCAGGTAGAGCCAAGACCAGAACTCAGGCCCCTTGATGACTAGGGCAGTGTCATTTTCATCACACAATTTGGTGAATGAAACTTAAATTTACCTCATAAACTATATCTTTCCAAAAAAGAAAACATACAGCTTCAAAAATAAATACTTTAAGTAAATTTACCACCTGCATGTCTAATGATACCTCAGGAAGAAAAAAACCCCCACAATATAGTAAATAAACTCAACAGGGCTGCCCCACATTATTTTCTCAAAATATTTCTAGGTAGAGGTCTATTAATTATTTTTCTAGCAGTACATAAGGAAGCTTTTAAATACAGTATATGAGCATCAATGAATAAAGACATGTTTTTTTCCTATGGCAGGAATATTTTAGATGCATACTTGAACATAGTTATCAGCATCTACCAGTTACAAAATTTTGACAAATTCTGACTTTAGATGTATATTTCACACACCATTAGAATACATTAGAATATATTATAAATTCCCTTAGGGCAGGGCTCTTCTTCCTTGTTCTACATATTTTACTTATTAGATAACTGTATGCACATGCTATGGCAAAGATAATAAGGCATTAAATTAGAAATGTGCCTAATTTAAATTTTCCAATTGAATTTTTTCATACTGCTATAAGCATATGTGTATTTATGTTAAAGACCTATTGAGCATCTTTATTTGATGAGTAAAATTAATATAAAGATATTATTTTCTTCTCTTATTTACCTGGACTTTAAAACATGCCATTTATGGAAATACGGTGTTCGGTTTATCTCACAAATACATCTTTAGAATTATTTGTAGCAAAGTGGGATGATAAATCAAAGCTGATGTTACATATTATCCAGTGCCTGGCATAGCATAGGCATATCTGGTGAATGAATGAAGGAATGGATGAATAAATGAAAAGATGAATGGATGAATGAATGGATAAATGGGTGGATGAATGGGTCTTGGCAGCAAGGCCTTGGCAACAGATCTGTTATCAGCTTTTTATGAAAGGGCAGGAATTGTTCAATGGTTATGTACAGAATAGCATTCCAAAATAAAACAAGTGTTTGTTGTTCAAATTGTGGTTTTTAGAAATGAAATGAGATAATTCATGTAAAGTATTGCCCAGTTAATGCTTAACATTTTACCTATTATTATTTATTGTAATGATTATTATTTGCTCCTTTTTCCTGTTTTTTTTTTAATTTTAAGTGTCTGAGAAATATGTATATGCAGGAATGTGTTCAATGCAAGAAAACATGAATCTTGTGCTGTGTTTTGAGAAGATTATGTGGAAAGCAAAAAAACAATAGCTGACCTGTTTCTAATGCTAAAGGACCTTGGCACATGCTGGAAACATGTACTGGTGAAAAGATGAAAACACTGATAGAGTAAAATATGCACAAATGCTAATCAGGGCAGAAGAATCCAGGATAACGGAACTTTCAGGTTGCTCTCTTACATGCTCAGGTCTCCTATGTGGATAATAAAAATTAAACCCATCTAGACTCAACTGTGTTCATGAGCCAGTTCTGCGTTCTCCTTTTTCTGATCACATTTCTTCAAAGTGACTTGCACTTGTGGCCTCTGGCTACCAGTCTACCGAAAGACTCACTAGTGTTTCCTGTGGCCACATTGGGTGACCTTGTGTTACTCATTTGTTCTTCCTTATCCAGTTATGGCCATTCCACCTGTACATGCCCAGTCTCATCTTATCTCTCATTCTCTCAATGTCTACAGTAATTTAGATCACTTTCTTGCCTGGCTTCCCTTTGCTTTGTTTGCCCTACCCCAAGGTACTTCTGAGTTTTCTTTGGGTGGTAGCTCTCTTTTTTTCTATTTCCTAAGAGTGGGTTCATCTCTAGTTTATATTCTTCTCTATTATTTCTCTGTTCTCTGTCTCAATGATACCTACTCACCATCTCTATGCAGGAGAAATTCAAAATCATAATTTCCAACCCATTTCATATCTTCACTCAGTTGCCATATTTTTAAATGTTTATCAGAAACTTGAATCCAGATGTCTCTTCCGTATTTCAAATTAAACGTATCCAAGTCTGTTCCTCCATTGCTAGTCACTGAAGTTCCCTACAATTTATCCTTGGCCTTACTTCCTGATTTTGTCATTTCTTTCCATCTCCACTGCTAGTCTACATACCTACATAGGAATATAATTAGCATGAATACTTGCTATACTCCAATAGCCTCATTACTGATTTGTTGACTAACATTTAAATACTCTAGGCCGACTTTCATATGGCTTTTCACGTATGCCCGAGATCATTCTCCCCTATCCCATAATAGCTTCGGTAGGTCCCCTAGTCCAACAATGATGCCCATAATTTTTAGTCTGAATGTTGAGACTTTTGATGGCCATAAATGATCTTTCCACTGCTTTCTCATAGTATTTTCCTGCACGCACAACATGCTGAAGCTACCTTGGCCTAATCACTCTTTCCCTCTTACCCATGGTGACTTATGCCATTCAATCTACCTGAAATGTCTTGTCAAAATCCATTATTCAAGGACCATTTTATAGGATACCCTTGGGAAACAGTCCCTGATCACTCCTGCTTGGAAGTGGTCTTTCCTCTGAAATGGAACTGTTCATTCTGATTTGGGGATACTAATCAAACACTGTCTGCCCTACTGGTTTTATCACTTTCTTCAGTTCCCCTATTGAACTCTAAGCTCTCTGAGATCAGGAGCCAATGTTTTAATCATTTCCTTAGTCTCTGTT
Organism: Canis aureus; assembly: GCF_053574225.1. Classification (NCBI taxonomy): domain Eukaryota; kingdom Metazoa; phylum Chordata; class Mammalia; order Carnivora; family Canidae; genus Canis; species Canis aureus. Next base: position 11,890,228 of record NC_135648.1, read on the forward strand.
TCCCAAAGCATCTACTTCATGCTGCTCATGTCAGTGGCATATATTGGGCAATTGTTGGAGTTTTCATGATAAAAATGTGGCTTAAAATAAGGTGGTTCTATTTTGTTCTTTTTTAAAATAGGCTTCCTGCCCAACATGGGGCTGAAACTCACAACCCCAAGATCAAGAGTCACATGCTCCACTTACTGAGCCTAGCCAGGTGCCCCTAGGTGGTTCTATGTTGATGCTAGATTTTGAGGCTTAAAATACAGTAGTTGCAATGTAGGCTCTACACAAGACATGGGGAGCTTTAAAACCTGGCTTCTGTGCTTTCTACAGTGTGATCCTAGACAAGACAGTAGCTTTACCAAGACTGAGCTTCTCTGCATGTCAAAGTTATTTGCATAATACTTACCTCACAGGATAATTAATAGCAGTCAATAAATAAAACTAGTTCCTCCATTCTCAAAACAAAAGTCTTTGAAGAAGGATAGTATTAGGATATTACACAATATTATCGGGAGGTTGTAGTGTTTACTTGAAGTCATTTAAAACCTACCCTTCGTCAATGATGTATTGGTATTTTATAGCCTGTACTAGGGCAGCATAGTTCAAGGATAGAGCTTGGACTTCTGAGCAAGGCAGACTTGAATTTGAGGTAGTTTCTGTAATTATTAGCTGTGTGGCCTTCTTCTGATCTTAGCATCTGAGTTTCTGAGCTTTGATTTTGTCAATTGGAGAGGGGGCTTATAATATCTTTCAACCAGGATTTTTTGTGAGTGGTAGAGACATGGTGAGCACATCATGAGCCACCTTCAATAATAAAGCGTGACAGCAATTTGGGTAAGTGCAAAGGCTTTGTTGATTTTTACTTTGACTTTTAAGATTTTATTGTAGCCCATAATCTCAAGTATAGCTTTTTAATGGTTGACAGTCCTCTCATGGAAATGTTTTGTGAACAACCTCAACTGGCATTTTAAACAGTTATTTTTTTTTTAATAGACCACATCTTTCCTACCAATCTTGTCCCAGGATCAAAATGCATCCTTAATTTTTGAAGGCCAGAATAAATATAAACTATCATTATGAGAAAATACATCTGAAGAAGAAAAACCCACAAAAGACTCTCATGTGCATTTAGACAATCACACAACCATGGGCATGTGACGGCTTTCTAGTTACTCAGCTATCTGCTTTGTGTTGTATACGTTATGTATCTACTTAAGTAAACTGTACCAGCAGCAATCAAAGGCTTAATGATTGCTTATATTTTTCCACCATGAGATATATTGAAAATTACAGACACCATGGAGCTATAGCTGACAAAAACCCAGTATCTTGTTATTCAAATAGCTTTAAACTCATTGTTACTATAACCCATGATAAACATTGCAGGTGATTAGATTATGATTAACCTATCTGGCTGGCATTTTAGGCATTAGACTAAAAAATTTTCCCCTTCTTTCCTTATGCCCTTATTTTTCAGAAATAATCTCTTTGAAATTTTGGCCAGTACCCACTGCTTTGTGTGTTTTTTCTTTTCTTTTTTTAGAAGCCAATGTGACTTTAAAAATATAAGGAACAGGGAAAGAAAGGAAAACCGTGTTAAATCAGATGGTTTGCTGAGTCAGCATGACTAGAGGACTCAAACAACAGTTTGAGTCAGGTTCACTACTTCGTATGACCTTGGGCAAGTGTCTTTCCTTTTGCTATGTCTTCATTGTCTGTTAGAACAAGGAGTTGGGTTATATGATCTGAAGGTCTTTTTCTCATCCTTAAAATCAGTGATTATAAATGATTTGAGCTTCATCAAGTTTTATTTGTCAGGGAAGAGAAATTGATTTAGATCACAAAAGAGATTATGTGATGACCACAATCAAATATATAGCATCTGCACTAACTGAATAATGGCAAGAGAATGCTGGATCTACAGCCAGAAGCATTTGGTCTGAATCAGGTCAGACCCAAGAGAACAGAGTTGTTGAGATCAGGGTGGATAAAGTAGGGACTTCCAAGAAGACTCTGACCTCTCTTTATGTGTAAATTCTGACAATAGAACAGTGTCTGTGGCGTAAGCTCTCATATAAATTATGAAAGTCTTCTTGATGTCTAACCAAGTACTCCTGGCCATCCCATCAGATATCACACTGCTTTTCCTACTAAGTCAGGTAAAGATTTTCAAAGTGACCAGATGTTTTAGCACCGAAACCCATGGAATGTGCTCCTGTCCCAAAGCAGGTCATATGGTGTTGGGAAAGTCCCAGTACATGAAATAACAGGGTTCTAATTTCTTTTTTCAGCCTGAGTTATCCTCACACTTGAACCAGGGTTGGAAGAATGCAAGGGAAGGACAGAAGGAGCGGGAGCGTCAGTAAGAATCTAGTCATTAAGAAGGAGAAGTTGGGGTAGTTGCTTGTCGCATTGTCCTCTGCCCTCCTTCTGTGTTGCTCCCTCCTAACATATGTCTTCTCCGGACAGTTGTACCTCCCAAGTGCCCTGAACAGGAACACCTGTCAACTCCAACATTCAGTGGGAGAAGTTGCATCTGCATCCTTGTGGTGGGCTGAGAATTGACGGAGCAAAAGAGAGACAGGTAGAGAGAGAGACACACATTATACTAACAGAATAATGAGGATCAGGGTCTTTTGTCACCGTTTTACATGCCAGTGCTCCTCTGTGAGGACGAGTATGCTGAATGAAGAGAACAAAACCCGACAGGTTCGCTTTACAAGATTTGTTACGAAGATTGCTTTGCTTTACTATTACATTCTATTTTTACCTCCACTGCCTTGAGATATTTTGAGTTTGTGTTTCTCTTGCTACTGATATAAAAAGTTATATCAGTAGCAAGAAATGAAAGGTGAAAAAGAAGCAGGGATCTGTAATACTCCATTTGTGAGTAACAATAAAGCTATCTTCCACCTCAGCATGTTGAGTTCAGCTAAAGCCCAGGGATTAGCTCAGTGTCCAGGTTGTAGGAACAGCATGTTGAAAAGCTTTGTGAGGCAGCAGAGCTCCCCACTACCAGCATGAAAAAAAAAAAAAAACAAAAAAAACAGTTCCACCTAACGTATGATGTTCAAGGCTTTCTCTTCTCCTTCCTCGTCCCTTGGTGTCTGGCCACAGCACCCTCTTCATGTTTTTCTCACATGCCGGGCCTGTTTACCCTTGTTCTTCCCTCAGCATGTAAACCATTTCCCCCTCAGAGAGCACCCCCCGAGATAGCGGAGCAGGAGGGCTGTTGTCAACATGGTCTCCATTAAACTGGGCTTTCTGTTAACTAGCTCTATAACCTTGGCAGGAAAGCTAACCTTTTTGTGACTTAGATTCCTCATCCAAGATGGGAAGATTGTCTTAAGGACCAGAATGAGGATAAAACAGCTTAATACATGTAAAATCTTTAGAACAGTAATGCAAAGTCAAAACTCAATAACTAGAGCTACTATTATCATTAGGTTTGGGGTTAACATTCTAGTTCTTCTCAACCTGAAGAATTGTTTCATGTGTGGAGTCTTCTTCTCTTTGCCACCAGCCCTCTGCTTCTTTTCCATGCCAGTTCTCTTACACCTGACTTTCCAGGTCCATCTCCAACCTTCCCAGTGGCTTCTATTCCAGCACGTGACCTCTGCAAACCACACCAATGAGACCCCTGGATTCTCTGGCTTCCAGTTGGTTTCAGCTAATGCAGAGGCTCAGTAGGTGATTGGAGAGAGGAAAAGTGAGAACAGAGTATTTATTCTCCAGATGACCACCCCTCTAGGCTTGTTCTGGCTGTATTCCTCAAAAAGAGGTCACTGCTTCTCTAAAGAAGAGCTCTTCCATATGAATCTCGTGCTTCCAGGTTCTGCATGGGTCCTCTGGGCCTTGAGGTGGTAACAGTTTGGGCATTACCTTTTGTGGTTCCTCTTTGTACTATAACTAGTCCCTCACAATTAGTCCCTCTACAAGTCAAGTCCTCCAGAGTCAGCCCAGGTGAAGTGTGCCATCTGTTTCCTTTGGGTCTCTTACTGATCTGTTTTCTCTTTCTTTCTGGTCAAGAGTCTCAAACCTGAGTGAACATATGAATCAGTGAGTTTGTTGAACATGCAAATTTGCAGGTTCTTGAATCCAAACCCTGGAGACCCTGCTCCATAGATCTGCCTCAGGACCCAGAAATTTACATGATTAACAGGAGCCTCAAGGGAGGGGAGGGATTCTGAGAGCTATAGAAGTACCATGGCTGGTAAGACATTGCTTTTAACAGTCCTAGCATTTATTTTAATATGTTCTGAATTTTATTAAATTTTTTTTACAGATTTGTTTTCTTTGCAAGACTATACTACAGGAAATACCTACCATGTGTTTTTACTTTTATTATAGTTAATAATCACTCACCTATGTTAGACATTATTATTTACATTTTATAAATGGCAAAACCAAAGACACCTTGAATAGTATACTCAGAACTGGTACTCATGTGAGGTCAGTCCACCTCTATATCTCTTGGGATCCAGAACCTTTGTTCTTCTCAACATGTGCTACTATGCACACATGACGAAAACCTTAACAACTTAATGTTGGAACAAATTTAGGTGCAATCACAAATCAAAAAAATAGAATCATCCTAACAATAGATGGTGAACAATCTGAGGATTGATGGAGGAGGTAGGTGGGGGGCTGCTAGATGGATTATTGCCATTAGGGAGGGCACTTGTGATGAACACTGACTTCTACTCCAAAAACTAATAATAATAATAACAACAACAACAACAATTAGAATTGAGCATAGTGGCCTCAGAATCCCACGGGAAGGAGTAATTGATATTAACTAGTTGAAAATGCTAGGTGTACATTAATTTTGTTACCCGTTTTTTCTTTGATGATTTATTTTCAGGTTCCTCTTTTATTTATTTATTTATTTATTTATTTATTTATTTATTTATTTATTTATGAGAGAGACGAGAGAGAGAGAGAGTGCAGGCAAGTGGTCGGAGGGACAGGAGAGAGAGGGAGAGAGAATCCTCAAGCAGATAGATTCCCTGCTGAGTCTGGACTGGATCCAGGGCTTGATCTCATGACCCTGAAATCATGACCTGAGCCAAACCAAGAGTTGCATGCTTAACTGACTGAGCCACCGGCACTCCTTCAGGTTCCTCTCTCATTCCTTGCCCTCACTCTTCCTTTCTCCTCCTTATACTCTACTTTCCTGGTCATCAACAATGTGAACTAAAATGTGATTGGTAAAAAGAATGTATCCAAAATTAGCATAATCATTGCAATTGAGAGAGCAACGGATTTTTTTTTTTTTCAAATAATAAAGATTCTGGGTTTTTCTTAGTGATTTATTGAAAATTGTAGTATTTCCCAGAGGTTTCATGACCAATAAAGAACATGTTATGGCCTGAAAATATTCACACTCTAGCAAATTTTTTATGAAGTTATCATATGAAAGTATATTCGATACATTTAGGAAGGAAACCAAAATGAAGACGTGAGGAAAATGAACTCAACTGATTTTGTCACTTCAATGCCATGTCCCAGTATAAATGGTCCCCAATATAACCGTCCCCTCCTTATTGCCTCGGCTACCCCATTTTTAATTGCTTTCTTTAGGCAATGAATGATGAGAACAGACCAGAAAAAAATTTCTGTAAGAGTTAGTGCTCTTAGGTACTGTAGCTTGTGAGTTTAATCCAAAAATGATTTATTAAATGCCTACTGCATATGGTTTCCAAAAATTTACTATCTTGGAAATTTCACTCAAATGCTAAAACACGGATCTGTTCGTGTAAGGTAATTCTATACTACATATTGTCACTGAGTGTCTACCTTTGGGAAAGTATCTTGAGCTAAAGAATTATGTCAAGTTCATAGCACTAAGAATTGTTCCCTGGCCTGATTAGTTTCTATAGCACATTAGTTCTTACTAGCTCATGGCCTTGGGCGATTACAGAGCTCTCTACGCTTCCTTTTCCTTTTCTGTAAGAAAGAGAAAAGCATAACATCCATCCTAGAATGTTATTTATAAGAAATAAGAAAACACTAGGTCTAAAGCACTTGACAGAGTGCTGGTATTATTATTGTTATTGTTCACAGCCACTTCTAAGTGTCATTATCACAGTCCTTGAGAGTCAGACCCACCGGTTTACCCTCAGGCTATCAACCACGAAACTGAATCCCCCAAAGACTAAGCATTGCATTCAAGAGCTGGACAGCTCCAAGTTGTAACCTCAAGGCAGGTTCCAGTGTGCATGCCAGTTCAAAGGAAGAAAGGATTTGTAAGTGAGCTCAATGCTTTCTTCATTTACTTAACTAATGTGATGGTATTATAAATTGAGGTCCCCGTGCACAAAGCAAGGGCTTGTCAAGAACTGAAAATACAGGTAAAAATTGTGCTTCTTTTCAAAGTATTTTCTTGTTACTATTATTGTTGTTTTTAAGTGTTTTGTTTGTTTTTAGCTAGAAGGCACTGGCAGGGAGAATCCGAGTCAGACCCTTTGGTTATTTGTGGCTTTTGCCTTGAAGATTTGCTGGGATAGATATTTGCAGTGAACATGAGATCATGGGTCATTTATTCACTCAACAAACATTTACTTTAAGTCAAGAACTAAGACTGTAAGATTTTGATTTTTTTCTTAGTTGCCATTAATGAAGTTTGCCACTTTAAAATCTTGTTTGATTCTGAAGACCAGTGTACTCTTTGAATTAATTGCGTAAATTAATCATTTCACTCAGAGCGGATACTGAAAGATCTAGACTTTGCAAAAGGGAAATGCCAGGTATTGATAGAAAACAGTGCATACAGTGGTGGGACTCACTTTTCAGATCTTTTTTTTTTTTTTTTTTTTCCTCTCCTGGACCTGAAAATCTCTTCCCAGGAGGAGGTTGGGTGGCCTTTGAAAAGGGACCCTGGGTTGGAACTGCATGTGCCCTGTGAACAAAGGAGACTGAACAACTGAGCCCTTTCATTTTTTTTTTTTTTTTAACTGAGCCCTTTCAAAGGAAAATCCACATACCTTTATTGTCTTGGCCTAGTCCTCAATTCCTCTGCTCATACATTCTTAGAATTATAATGTTTTAATAAGTTTGACCACCTCATAAAGCTTACCAGTGAGCCTGTCCTATCAGCTGAGGCTCAGTGACGACTTAAGTTAAATTGACACATCTTGATATAGTATCAATACCTTGATCACATTTGCAAAACAGGAAAAATGTACACATCCTGATCTCTCTATCCCTCTTGAGGTCTACCCTTACCCCTCTCTGGGAAATTTTCAACTCCATCCAGAATGTTCTTTCTTTATTCTTAATTCCAATTTTAAAACAACAAAATCCCAGGTCCTGGTTCTCAGTTAACTGTCATTCTTGAGGTGATATCTGCCTGATGGAACATATGTCCATCTGTATATATCTGTTACTTCCATTTTAAAAGGATTGGAGATGTTTTTGACTGTTAAGAGAATAAAATAAGACAGACACCTTTCCTTGCATCCATCCATTCATGCATCCATCCATCCATCCATCCATCCAGGCAGTATTTATTGAGCACCACCTCTGTACTGGGCATCGTCCCTCAAGTTGTGGAGGCAACATTGAACAAGATAGGCCAGTCCGAGTCTCTCCCCGTGTCTTCCATCTGGGGCCGGGGTGCAGGTAATTTGTACTGGCTGTGAATGTGATGGATTGTGAAAACTCTGTAGTGCATGTAGACATATCCCTGAAGAAGGGACACCCGATCTAAGTTCTGAAAGTTGAGCAGGAATTAGCTCCAGTGAGGAGAGGGATGACAAAGTAACTAGATGGGGGAACATTAAGTATAAATGCTTGGAGGCAAAAGTGTTTGTTCCTTCAGAGGAGCTAAACGTAATTCCAAAAGGCCAGAGAAGAGGGATGTGAATGAGTATGACCTTCAGATTCTCTTTAACAGAATTATTAGAACAGGAGAAAATTGTTATATTAGTATATTAGGTGTATTAGGAAATGAACATTCTATAGGTATACCTGGTACCTAGCCTTGTGTTTGTAACACCAAAAGTACTGAATAAATATTACAGATATTTTCTGACTGATTGGCTGAATGATTATTCAATACCCTGGGATGAGCTGAATACTTTGATTTCTGCCTTTGGGTATTTTTTTTCATTTTCTTATGGGACTGGCAAAAATTTAAAACCAACAAAATGGGTTTTAAAATCAAACAAGAATTCAGAAGAAGAACAGGCAGGGTTTCAAGGCCCAATGAGTGGAATGGATGGCTAAGTGGTGTGTGGAGGCGATACTGAGAGGGGTGGGGACTGAGAGGGGAGGTACACAGAGAGCTGTAACTGGTACTTGAAAGTTTCCACATATGGAGACTAAGTCGTCCTGGCCAGAGCCCCTCTGTTAAGCTATGCTGAGGAAATTGGGGAGTTATTTGTTGTAACTCTGAAACGACCTTCACCATCTGGAGCTGAAGCAACAGGCAGCCTTCTGTTCCTGGGACCTCTAGCCTAGAATCGTGGTTAATATTTCCCTCTAAAAATCTGAGGTGCATTATCTGGCAGAGGTACACAAATCTGTAAATAAGGACCCTCCCAGGTATTCCAGAAAATATGACCATTATAGACATGAGTTTTCATACTGATGTGATGACCAGTCTAATAGGGCCTTATGGCTAGGGACATATGCTTAAAAGCCAGTTAAACCTTACTTGATTATTTATTTATTAAATATTTTATTTATTTATGAGAGAGAGAGAGAGAGCAGAGGGAGAGCAGAGGGAGGAGCAAAGGGAGCTGGACAAGCAGACTCCACGCTGAGCTCGATCCCAGGACCAGCCGAAACCAAGAGTCAGGCACTTAACCAGCTGCGCCACCCGGGTGCCCCTAGACCTTATTTTAAATGATGTATCTGCCTGGTACCAGCAGTCTGACCTTTGGCAGATTTCTTCAACTCTGGGAGACTCAGTTACTTTATCTGAAAATGGGGATAATGATACTTTCTTAAGGGTTATTGACTCAGACAATGAAAAAAAAAATAACATCCAGTGACTCTTAGGACCACCTGTGACAAAATATGAACTAAATAATATTATTATTTAAGATAATAAAAATAATAATTCCAATAAGCCTAATGTCTGCAGAGCCCAGACCCTTCCAGGAGCATATAACCCTTCGAAATCTTTGACTTTCCCAGGACCCATCATTCCCTGGGCTGTAAATGTGTTTTTGTTCTCAGCTTAACCTTTATCAGGATTCCCAAACTCACTGATTAGGCTGGCTCTTTAGGCGCCAACCTGAGAAAGAATTTGACTTTGTCGGGATTGGGAAAATATTTGTAAAATAGTACAGTCAATAAATAAATATACTGTAGACTTTGCGTTGTTTTTTTTTTTTTAATTACCCAGGGGGGTAAAAAAAAAAAAATTCTGGACGTACAATGTTAACTGGGTTTGGTTTCTTATTTGGACAAAGAAATCCCTGCACTGAGCAGAGAGATAAGCGCCTTGACTTGCAATAGATTAAGAGACCTGCGTTGGTGAGAACAAACCCCGTCTGAGGCGCTCCCCGAGTGCCACCACATTTAGATTTAAGATTAACTGCAGCCGAATGGTGGAACGGCTGTTTGTTTTATGAAACAATCGCTAATGACATTAAACAGACGGAGCCCCTTCCAACATGATTGTTCATTTGCGATAAACTGAGAGAAGCCCACAAGAGATTGAAAAAGAAAACTCATAAGTGCTTCATTTTGAGGCTCTTACGATATTCTATGGGAGCTGACAATTAATGGCACAGAATGGGAATCTAATTCAGAGCACATTCGGATGGAGGGAGGGGGTAGTCAGCAAAGAACCAATGTGACTTTGCTGCCTTTTGTATTTGTATTAAGGAATTGAGTAATCATAATTTTATGACAACTTTTCCAAGGAGGATTTTTCCCCCTTCCTTCCTTCTCTCCCTTTCCCTCCCTCCCTCCCTCCCTTCCTTCCTTCCTTCCTTCCTTCCTTCCTTCCTTCCTTCCTTCCTTCCTTTCCTCCCTCCTTCCATTCCCTCCTTCCCTCCCTCCCTCCCTTCCTGCCCTCCCTCCCTCCCTCCCTTCCCTCCCTCCCTCTCTCCTTCCTTCCTTCCTTCCTTCCTTCCTTCCTTCCTTCCTTCCTTCCTTCCTTCTTTCCTTTCCTTTCCTTTCCTTTCCTTTCCTTTCCTTTCCTTTCCTTTCCTTTCCTTTCCTTTCCTTTCCTTCCTTTCCTTTCCTTTCCTTTCCTTTCTTTCCTCCCTCCCTCCCTCCCTCCCTTTCTCCTTTCCTTTCTTCTTTCCTTCCTTCCTTCCTTCCTTCCTTCCTTCCTTCCTTCCTTCCTTCCCTCCCTCCCTCCCTCCCTCCCTCCCTCCCTTCCTTTCTCCTTTCCTTTCTTCTTTTCTTCCTTCTTTCCTTCCCTCCCTCCCTCTCTTCCCTCCCTTTTTTCCTTCCTTCCTTCCTTCCTTCCTTCCTTCCTTCCTTCCTTCCTTCCCTCCCTCCCTCCCTCCCTCCCTCCCCTTCCTTCCTTCCTTCCTTCCTTCCTTCCTTCCTTCCTTCCGTTCCTTTGCTCATTCCTCCTACCTCTACAGCTCCTGGCAGCTTAGAGCTGGCACTAAGCATTAGCTGTATTAAAAAGAGTGGAATCTATTAGTTCAATTAGACATTAGACATTTACTTTTCGGTGTATTGTGAAGCCTGATTTGATTTAGGTCCAGCCATTTACAATTAAGGGAGCAGAACTGTGTACAGAACTGTGTACAGTTAGCTGCAGCTCTGAAGTCTTAATTGCAAATTCAGATAAGGATTAGACAGGACTGTATCTCTCTAGACCTAAGGTATTTGCTCATACCTGCGACAGGAAGGTTGTTAGATTCTGTACTTACTAATTCAGGCTTCCGCCTTCGGATTTTTATTGAACTTTCTGTATTTGGGATGAAAACAACACAATTTGCAGCAGCATTAAGGGAATGGATGTGGAGAACATCTCAAACAAGCCTCACTTGCGTTTTCATCATTTTGGTCCAGCTCAAAATTGAAATAGTGTTTATTTAAAAAAAAAATTGTCAAAGACCATGTTGCAGCATTAAGCTTTTGTTTTATACACAGAGAAATATATTAATGAAAAGTGTTTTAAGTGCTTATTATAGAGATGGTTTGTTTTGAAACATAGGCTTTTTCCCAGCAGTTTTACACTTCATTGTGTCCCATGAAAGACATTCTAAGTAGAGGTTGTCAGTCCCCCATCAGAAGTAGAGTACTGCTGGGGAATGGAGCCATTTAGGATGTCAGTCAAGCAGGACTAATCTAGGGTAGATATCTTATAAATAACCAGTAACGAAAAAACAAATCATTCCTCTCCCCACCAGAGCAGAGAGAATTACTGCTTCGAAGAAGGAAATCTTTATAATAAAGATTTACAGTTTGAATTAGCGAATTGTTTGGAGCAAAGCATTGCACCAAGTTGCAATGACAACCTTCAGATGGGAGTTCAGGAAGCGGTGATGGTGCCTCCAGGAGTGGGGAGAGGGCTCTGGGATACCTACAACTTTCCCTTTGCTCTTGGGGAGGAGGGGTAGGTACCCCAGAAACCTCCCCGTTACCCAGATACCAGTTCATGAAAATGTTTTTCAATAAGTGCTTAATACACTCTTCCTCTTGCACCGGCAGATACTTTCAGAATGAATGATGGCGACCACAGTTTTGTTCTGTTTTGTTTTGTTTTTGTATAGAAAATTGCTATATGCATTTAAGGTGATGATAGAATATAATGGGGATTCTTTTTCTCATTTATGTTATTTCAGTTGGCATTATTTCCCTCTTTAATTATCTGAAATAAATACTGGCTGTTTTAGATATTTACAGGTCTTTTTGCTTTGAAAAAGTCCCTTCTCTTGCCTTGTCCTCTCTTAAAGCACCTAAAAGGACCTATCATTCAGTTCCCAGGGTGGGGGAAGGCTTTATCAGGACCCATTCTGAGAGCTGTATCTGTCAGAGAGGAGGAACCTGATTTTCCTGATTCTGATAAGTATAAATTCCTCTTGTTGAAGCTGCAGTTGTGTCCAAGTTGTGGCAGTGTGCACAGAAATGACCAGGAAGGCTTTGCTGGTTCAAATAATCGCCGATCACTCCCTTTCTTCATCCAGGACCAATAAAAGGCCCGTTCCCCAGGCTCTTTGAACCTATCTACTGTAGTGCACCATTCTGATTTCCTAATATAGAGGGAAAAAAAGGAGGAAGCTCTTTTTATATATCACATTTTTTTAGTAGTTTGATTTTGATGGGGTTTGTGGGGGAGAATGGATTTTATTGCATGCCACAGCTTTCCATTTTATTGCATCTATTCCCACCCAAGCCTCTAAGTTAGAGCAGATGCTATCTACATTTTTCAGGTGAGAAAATTAAAGTACACAGGCTTCCTTGAGATCTGGCAGCAAGAAGCTAGATTTATCTGGATACATCAGAGTTGGGAATGCACCTTATCCAAACCGCTTCAGGTTTCTGGGGCAAGTTTGTCTCCTTAGATCCCCTATAACCTGCAGCGGACCAAGGTCAGACAGCATCTGTGGATTGCGGCTCACAGGGGCCCATCATCCAGGGGGGAAGTGCTCCTTGTTTAACCAGAATCCTTGAAGTTGGCAGATGCAAATAGCTGCTGGTGTATAAGGAGTCGAAAGGCTTCTTAACATTATATGTCACAAAGTAAATCCTTAGCATAAAATTACATACTGCTTCTCGATGTCTCAGGCCATTGATCATTTACACTAAAGAGAGAATATTCAGTTTCATAAACATGTCATGAGTGTGTGCTGTGATAGGGCCACCTGAGAATCCACTGCACTGGGAGACTGGGTCAGGAGGGAATGGACCGCACCAGTTGAGTTCAAGGTCATTCTGCCCTCATATGTGAAGACCATGGGATTTAAATACATGTAGCCACGAATAACAATGAACTTCACTTCCCCCAACAACAGGATAATGTACTGTCCTATATAATAAATATGTGCAAAATCAAGAATTCACGATAACAAATTCTATGTAAAAGATGAATGATGCAGTTAACTTGATAATTTGTTCAGCTATTTACTTAACCAAATGCTCCCTTTTCATGACATAATATGCAGTAGTGGAGTTGTGGGAACCCTGAGATCCAGGTTTCTCGTCTACATGGAACAAAGACACACCATAACTTGAGATTCCCAAGCTGGTTTCTGCTTTGAAGACAAGTCATTGTCTTTTGTTACCACTCTGAAATTTAATACAAAAGCATAATTTCAGAAGTTATAAAACATCAACAATTTAGCGATTTATTGCTTTCGGAAAAGCTGAGTCAAATGTTATGAAGAATATCGTATCTGGTTCAAAAATACAGTAGAAGAGTTGAAAAGATATGAATTGCTTTGGAACCCCTGAAATATCCTTTGTGTAGCCCCCTTCTCTTTATTGCTTTTTTGTAAATGTGTGCATGGAAAACCTGAGATATATAAACAAACAAAAAAAAGACATACTAACCTTTTTCCCCATTCTGTCATCATCTGCCTCTTTTAAGGAGGCCGTGTTACATGTTAGCAAATTTGATGTCCCTGTCATCTTCTTGAAATATCCATTGAATGAATGGATGGATGCCTTCCCATCTGTGTCGTCAGTTCTCAATTATCCATTATAATGGAGTTGAAATAGGAAAGGAGCGTTTGAGAGTGAAATCCACAAATCATTGAGAAAGTTCCTGTGAGCCACTACTTTGAAAGCTTCCCACCAAATCTTTTACCCAACTTGATGAAAATGTGGCAAAAATGGCTCCGTGTGCGTTCTTTCCCATTTTCTGGCTCTGCTGACTTAGATGCTAAGGAATAAGATTCTAAGTTAGGGGTTGAAACAAATATCCAAATAGACCCCAAATGCTGAGTGACTACCTCTGAATAAGCACAGCCATAGGTTAGGCCTAATTCATTGTTCCTATCTAGAGTTAGGAAGAACATTTTTTTTAACAGTTATTGGTGAACTAAGAAGGAGAAAAGATGCCCCAAAAGGATATTAAATGGAGAAAGTCGACTGTCTCTTTTGTAAAAGGATAGAGACGGGAAAACACAATTTAAATGTTTTAGGGAGTACTTTCAGATACCAGACTTTGGAGTAAAAGTGTGAGATATTTCTGTCCTTTTGAAAAAGCAAATCCTGAGGTAGGATTGCCCTGTGGATGTGTGTGTGTGTGTGTGTGTGTGTGCACGCTCTGGAGAAAAGACAGGATTCCCTAAGGCCTGGACCCCTTGGAGAAATGAATAGGCTGCGTCAAGGTCATATACATTCTTGGTCTTGTGTTTCAGAATATTTCGAAGGAAGGAAATTTTTTCCCCTTTCTTTTAAAATGTCTAGCTGATTTCCATTAAGTTACTTTTAAAAGCTCTTATGATTTGGGAAGAAAAAGGTGGCTGTAAAATCAGCATGGTTTCGGACTCAAGCCCTGTGAGCAAGAATGGTAGGATAACCAAATGCCATGCAGAGCTGATGACACCAGCAGAGCTGCGACTGAGCAGCACACACCCAGAAAACCCAGCTTTATGTGGCATGCAGGGTCATGGGACTGGTTGTTTTCCAGTTCTGAAGAAAATATAGACAATGCATGCATACCTAGTTTTCTTTCTTACAACCGCCTGTGATATTTGAAACCAGGGTTTCTTATACATGAAGATGAGGTCACAAAACATATTTAAAATCCCCAAATGGGCTTTGTTTTTCATTTAGGAAATTATGTATGCCTTAAGTTTTTGGTGTTTTCTTTTTCTTTTTTGAGAGAGAGAGAGAAAGCGCAAGTGCAGGAGTTGGGGGAGGAGAGAGAGAGAGAAAGAGAGAGAGAGAGAGAGAAAGAATCTTAAGCAGGCTTCATGCCCAGTGCCAGCCCAACATCAGGCTTGATCTCACAACCCTGGGATCATGACCTAAGCCGGAATCAAGTCAGATGCTTAACCAGCTGAGCCACCCAGGGCCCCCATATGCTTTATGTTTATTTAGACTGTACCTATGGACTTTCTTAAAGGACTACAATGCATGAATGTGAGAATATGTACACTTTACCATATTTGCATGCCTATTACAAAATACACAGAAAGCCCAATGGACCCCTGAGAATTTTTTCTTTTTCCTCTGATATTTTTTTTAATGGAACCTAGACTTCAAGATAAAAGGAGACCCATAAGCAGAAGTAGTACTAGTTTATTGAACTCCTTTACTGATTTTTTTCACTTTTTTTTTTTTTGAAAGAGGATGGTGGTAGTAGTTAATATGGACTTTAAAAATATTCTTTGATGGTTTTCTTTTGCCATGTCTCATAAATACCAACCTTCTTTGATCTTGAGAAGAGTCTGATATCACAGGCTAAGCAAAAGTCTCTGAGTATTAATTGAAAGCATCCAATTGAATGGGCATATCTTTGCAAAGAAATAAGTGTATCTATAAGCACTAGTGTGCAGTTTTATTTATTTTTATTTTTTATTTTTTTAATTTAAAGATTTTATTTTATTTATTCATGAGAGACACAGAGCGAGAGAGAGAGAGAGGCAGAGACATAGGCAGAGGGAGAAGCAGGCTCCATGCTGGGAGCCCCATGTGGGACTCGATCTCTGGTGACCAGGATCAGGCCCTGGGCTGCAGGCGGCGCTAAACCGCTGTGCCACGAGGGCTGCCCTAGTGTGCAGTTTTAAACTCTTAATACAAGAAACATGTTTGTTTATGCACAAGAACTTCTAATAATACCGTGGGGTGTGTGCGTGTGCATGTGCGTGTGTGTGTGTGAGTGATCCTTTGCCTTTGGTTCTCAGTTGCCCATGCCAAATGGCAATGCCTGTAGGTTATGAAGACAAGCAATGTCAACTGTAGTATTTCCACTAATAAAAGTGAGACATCCTCTTGGTAAAAATTTACCTCTAATGTTTTTCTTTTATTTTCAATCTTTAGATAAAAATGCAATTGAGAAGACTGCACAGGATTCTCAATGGAGCAGTTTTTTTCTTTCTAAGCACCCTAACAGTGGTGCCCAGGTGCCTCAGTTGGTTAAGCTCAGGTCATGATCTCAGGGTCCTGAGATAGAGGTTCCCCATCCTTGGGCTCCATACTCAGTGTGGAATCTCCCTGGATTCATTATTTTCCTCTTCCTCTCCCTCACCATCTGCCCCCCGCCATCCTCCACGCTCAAGTGCATGGAGCTCCCCCGCCCTGAATAAATAATAAATAAATAAATAAATAAATAAATAAATAAATAAATAATCTGGAAGCAGCACTGTAACAATTTTACTGTTTAGTTCTCCCCCAAATCCAGGGAAGTAGTCACTGTTAAAAACTCATTTTATAGAGCAAGAAACTGAAGCACAGCAGCACTGAATAACTTGCCGAAGGCCAGACAGCTTAGAAGAGGCATAAATGGACCCAGACATGGGTTCCAGAATTCATGCTCTCGGACACTATGCTGTACTGCTTCTAAAATACTACAATATAGGAAAGATCTGTAAAGGCAGAAATGTGAAAGGCTGAAGTAATTAGTACTTCTCATCATACTGAATCCATGCTGGGCTAACCTGTTCTCTGGTTTGGCTAGTTTTAGTATTATTGGTCAGCCCCGTTCTCTCTGAGGAGAGGAGGACCTCTGGCAGTGTATTCAGCACTGCTTGCCAGGGGTAAAGAGAGGTGTGTTTCTCCTGTTTGCTTCAGGAAAGACACATACATAAAAGTAAAGAATTAGTTCCTGTCTGGCGTTTTATCAACTTCACTAAAAACTTTTATTTTTTTTTTTTTCTCTAGAGGCAGCTAGGATGGATTGTTGCAAAGTGCCTACCTGTTCGATAAGAAACCTATTCTCTCCTGTCACAGGCACCTGTAACTTCCATTGATAGAACTTTTCAGAAAATGGAAATGAAGTGTGTGTGAAATTGCTTATACAGAGAGAAAGCAGGAAAAAAAAAAAAAAAAGAGAACTGTTTGCTCTCTTGCTGTTGAAACAAAGAGCAACTCCTGCTTTCTTTCTTTCTTTTTTTTTTTTTTGCTTGATGTTTTAAAAGCTACCTGTGAATGAAACACCTCTTATTTCTCAGTTTCCCCATCTGTTAAGTGGGAACAGTCACCTTTCCAAGTGCCTGGTTATTCCAGGGTTAAAAGGCCAAGTGAGTTTGGACTGAAAATATGTCTCTTTTCTTTTGCTGTGGCTGAGGGCTCCTTGAAGTAACCAAGCCACAGAGCAAAGATGATGGCCTTTATCATGTAGAGAGTGGATGACCAGATGGCAGAGCCAATTCTACATAATGACTCTCACTCTGGTGGTTTGTAATTTATGAAGTAGCCTTCTAATCAAAGGCGCCGTTGGCTGCTGGAGAGCCCTGCCACAGCATGGAAACAGTTCCTTCCAAAAAGAAAAAAAAAAAAAAAAAGAGCATCAACCTAATATTCTTCTACCTAATAATGATACACAGTCTAAAGCACAAGATGATCAGAGACAATTCTTATTTTTATTTCATAATCCTTGAGGAAAGAATATAGGGATAGGTTAGTCAGGGAGATTTTCCCTTAACTTTCTAAAGGATGAGACATCAACCATTTTAGCTGCACTTGTAGGTTGTGTCTTCAGAGCCCACTTGTGTCTCCCAGGCACTGATGCCCAGGCATTGGGGAGGGGGCGGTGAGTGGGGGAGGATGGAGGGTGGATGAAAGGAACAGGACAGAAACATCGAAGGGGGTTTGCACAGCTGGGCTGAGGCAAAAAAAAACCCCACCAAATGTCAGTAGCTGCCTTTGCCCTATAAATCACAGACATCAAAAAGACATCGGAGGAATTTCTCAAATCTCCATAGCCAAAACTTAAAAAAAAAAACCCTCAGACACACAATGAATATGGTGATAATTCTGCAACCCCTCCTCATAGTCTCTAGGACCTGGCCCCTTCGTCTCTTGTACTGGAGCTATGATTCCTATCCTTCACGATCCTAGTTCTTTTTATAATATGACAAAGGCCTTGCGGATCTAGCTATAGCTGAAGTCATAGTTTCCAAAGAACTTTGCTTGATTTAGAGGCGTACACTGCCCCATTTTCTCTTGAGCGTGTAAGGAGACTAAGAATAACCCATCCTCTACTTGGTGTTGGGTACATTTTCAATCTGGCATGCCAAAATTCCCAACTCCGGGGTGAGAAATAAATCTGTTTCTTTGAATAGCAATGAGAATGATGGGTAAGCATGTTACAGGGGTGGGTGATGAGGGCGGGTAGTGGTGCCAAATGGAATTTTATGTTCTTGGGAACCATTCAGTGCAAAATGATAGTCTTACCTGATCAGGCCATGTCAGCCTTTATGGTGAGAAAATGGTTAAACATAGAGCACTCTCTTAAGGTATTTAAGGTATATGAATGCTTGTCTTCTTTACTGAAAGCACATCGGGGAAATGGATGATGCCTCTCATTTGCTTCAATTGAAACAGTTTAAATTGTTATGGCTTTGAGTCTTTAAAAAAAAAAAAAAAAGGATAAATAGCTTCTCCAGCAAAGAATTATATCTCCAGCATGTTCTTCCGCAGGTGGTGGCCGGCGGGCACCTATCAACTTGTCAACTTCTAACGTTTGGTAGCCACTACCTCACTGGACAGGAGGCTGCTGGAACATATAGTAAAGGGTCATAGCCTATGGAGCTTTCATTCTTTTAAGCCAAGATGCTAGCGGTAGCATAATCTCTGAATGAATTGCATTTAAATGGGGTTAGGAAGAAGAGCAATAAGGTAAGAAGAAATGCTTTGAGAACAGCTATTCATAATCAGAAAAGCCAAGAGATATTAAAAAAAGATCACAGGCTATTACCGAATAACAGCTTTTTAAAGCAGTGCTTTGAAAACTAGAAGTAGAATATAGACTAATAGAGAAAGAATAAAAGCAGGTTTCTTAGGAGAGAGAGAGAGAATGTCTACAGCAAATGGAACGTGGAAGGCGAGCCACAAGTAGAGGAGCTATTTTGCTCTCTTCGGAGGCACTGTGCCTGCCAGATTAGAGGCATCACTGCCCTCTGTTGTTCGCAAGAGAACTGCAGAAGAGCCTGAACAGGCCAGGCATTTTTGCCTCGTAAACAGGCCTCTCTCCCAACTGTAATTGAGGGTGATCAGTAGGGAAAGGAAGGAGAGAACAAGGAAGGGAGGAAGGGAGGGAGGAACTGATTGATTTGCGGTCACCTCTGCATCATTGGAGCACTGTTGTCCAAAGGTTGAAAACATGAAATGGTACTGAACAGGTTTTTCTCTGGCCTAGCTCTTTGAGTTTATTCACACAGAAAAGAGCCTGCGATTTAACTTCAGTAACGATGAGGATGAGGTTAATGATCTTCCTTTTTTTTGTTCTGGGCGAACCTCTCTTTGGAAACCCACTGATCCTGTGTCCCCCTCGGCTCCGTGGATGTTCCTCAGAGATGCTTCTGATGCGTTGTCAACGCGGAGAATGCAGTGGAAAGGGCGGTGGAAACTTTTCTTCCACTAACGTAACATTGAAACTGAACGTTGCTCAGCTATGGGTTTTGCTAAATTAAAGATCACTGCAAGAATGACAACTTCATTCAAGCAGATCATCTGGAATTACATTAACCAGCTGCCTGTTAAACAGCTGAGGACCATGGAGACCATTCTGATCTCCACAGCCTGGGGATGGAGCAGGGCGCTCCCTGCACCGAGTTATGAAGAACACATTGTGCTCCCTTAGAGCCCCCGCACCGGTTACTCCCCAGCCTGCTTGTTGCCAAACACTGGGCTTTCTAATCACTTTGTATTCAGTCAGAGATCCAGGAAGTCCAAATCCAGCCAGACAAATGCAGAACAGCTTAGCAGAAGCAGCTTTAACAGGTGCCATCGGTGAGGTCTTAGGGAACCTGAGAGACACGACAAACAATGGGCAGTGCTGGTCAGCAGCATCTGTTTGCCCGGGTGCGCAGGATGGCACCAGTCATTGAACAGCAGTTTACTGTTCAAAGGCCCGTTAATTGATCCTTAAGTGATGGCATAACAGTGCAAAAAAAAAATATATATATATATTTAGACACCTTAGCTGGGCAGGTCCCCTGCAAACAGACTGCTGTTGGATATCTCTTCTCTGCTCCCCCTCCTCCCTAGAGTACCAGAAACAGAATGCAGGGGAATCAAGAGCATGTACTGTTCAGAATTAAAAGGGATGGATGAAAGATTTGATTTAAGCAGGTGCCTTCCTGGTTGGAAAATAATCAGCTGATGAATGCCGCCACATAAGCACATGCATAGTTGGAAGGGTCACTGTCCTTGTCTGCAAGGATAGCCACACTCCAGCGGACCACACCCGGAATGCCACATCTCATGATTATTTCTAGTTTGTGAAGTCCACTTTGTTCAGGGGTAGATTTGCTCTCCGTGCCACGCTCGGGATCGCCCGACTCAAAAACAACACTTGATCAAAGTGAGTTTGAAAAAGTTGGCTGACCCTACGATATCCTTCCAGATCCTACCGCTTTATAAACACAAGGATGAGTTATATTCCCCATAAGGAATTAGGAAATTGGGAATTGACAAAAAAGTTCATGAACTTACATGTGTGCTCTGAGCCAGCACCAGAGAAAAACTTAGAGGATCCTGTGTGTTTAGATAGGGCAAATTGCAGAAGAAATTTGAAAAATCTGCATTTATGGTGGGAAAACAGCCTATATAAATAGTTCTATTAATATTCAGGCTCTTGGTTTGGTACTGATAGTAAAAGAAGAGAGAGAGAGAGGCAAGGCTGTATTTTAAGTTCTTTGAAATTACAGGGGCAGTGTTTGCTTCTGCAGTTAGGAAAGCATTTGACTATTTTGTATGTTTTCCTTATTCTTCTAATTCGGGCTAAAAAATGAGGTCGCAGCCAAATTAGAGTAGTTCAGCATTCTGGTATCACAAAATGTCCATTTCTTTCCTGTCTGGGTAACGTGGATTTAAAAAGGTGATACTTGTAACTGTTCTGAGCAGGCCTTGATCAAGGGGGCGCATTTGTAGGTGAAGTGAGAGTCTGTTCTTGATGATAAATTCCAGCTTTACCCTCTGCTTCAAAAAGCCTTTTCTTTTCTAAACTGTATTTGAAAATCAATAATTATACCCCAATGTAGTCTTACTGGAACACTCACATTTAAGTTTTTTTGTTTTAAGAAGGACTCTATTTCAGTAGTATTTATGTATTAGCACAAAGTGCACGTTACCAACATCGTAGATTTAATCTTTATAAAATCTCCTTTCCGGTTCACTTGGAGGAAACTGAAGCCCAATGTGGTTGATGGAATAAGCAACATTCTATACAAAATAAGGGTGAAAATTGATGGGATACCACTCATTAATCGTGTTTTTTTTTTCTGGGTTTTTTGTTTGTTTGCCTCCTGAACCCTGGGTATTCCTTGAGTCATACCAAATACCATTTTCATACATTAGTAATGTTTTAGTGTTTGAATAGACTCTTTGTATAAATTGGTTCATGTCTCTCACTGTAAAAATCAGTCAATTGAGCCTTAAAGAGGTTGAATGATTGGTCCAAAGTGACACCAGTTATTCATAGTAGAACCAGGACTGGAGAGAAACCACTCATAGATATTTCGGTATTAAGTGTTTGACAAAATCGTGATAGCTAGTTTAGAAGGAAATGCAGTCCTTGCGCGCCTATACGTCCAGTTCTTCTGCATTCCTGTATCAGGGATATCTGGAGAAATCAGACAGAAACTCTGCTGGTGGGGGTGGGGTGGGGGGAGGGGCAGAGATTCAGTCCTTTCATTACAGGGTGTCGTGATGCTATAAAGGAGCAGTGCAGAGGAACACAGCTGTGCAAGTGATCTCGTGAGGACCCAGCATGGGGACAAAGGTATGCTAACACTGCCATTATTTGATCTGTGGCATTGCCACAGAATGGGCTGGGGGGATGAAGAGGGTGCTAGAGCAGAAAGAGGAAGTGTAGTAGAATTGGGGCCATGACTTTGGAGTTTGTCTCTGCCACTTAGGAGTTGATATGTTCCAAGGCAGTTTAAATAACCTCTCAGGATGCCTGTTTCAGAATCCGTGGGACTGGAAAACTAATACTATTTATTTCACAAATAGGTAAAGGGGCTAAAGGAGATTATGCATGTACGAGGATTTTGGAAGCTTTAAAGCGATGTGTTTGTGCTAGAAATGAACAAAATAAAACAAGTAGGCCTATTAAACGTATCAATCCCATTAAGCCCGTTTCATGGGTTCTTAGATGGGGTTTCTTTTGCTGAGTCTTACTGATAATTAACTGATAGTAACCCAAGGCCTTTTGAATATGTTGAAGAAAAATATTTTAGGTGAAATTAAGCTCTTTTAGTGGAAATCAGAATTTTATGCAAATAAGGATGATACAGAGCAAAGCAGAATGGTGTATGTGTGGGGTCAGGGGGCATATGTGTATACACGTGCACACACGCGGTGCATTTATTTGATAAGTTGGCGGTTTTTGGCATCGAGAACTGATTCTTGTTTACTTAGCGGGTGACAACTCTCTGAGATCTCCAAGTCAGGGGTGAAGACC
Organism: Canis aureus; assembly: GCF_053574225.1. Taxonomy (NCBI): domain Eukaryota; kingdom Metazoa; phylum Chordata; class Mammalia; order Carnivora; family Canidae; genus Canis; species Canis aureus. The sequence continues at coordinate 11,912,717 of NC_135648.1, forward strand.
CGGTGTGTGTTTTAGTCTTTCTTCAGAAGTTCACCGCAGACCCGTCTATTTATACAAGGCCAATTGTCAGCTACAGAGCATAAATAAATGATATAATCATCCAAGTGATTTCTTTAAAAATTAATAAAATCTGTCTGCATTTTCCAATTTGATCCAATTCTCGTTCTGTTATCATACAAGAAAAAAAAAAAAAACGCTCTGAAAATGAAGACCGTCAAGCAAAGAATTCTTTTAAAAGTTGGCCTTGACGCGTCTTCAGTTTGCAGTTCTGTGGATACCAAAGTGGGATGTAGAACACTGTACACATGAAATTAATATTTTGCCCATGAGATGATTTGACCGTTAAGTTTATCAATGCTTTAATGGTTTGGTCTTCTTTTTTTCTTTTCATCAGCCTCCCTCCCTGGGGCCTACCTTACATTCTTCCCATCCATGCAAAGCACGTGTCGTGGCAAAAGAGCACAGCCTCTAATAACAGAGGGTCCTAGGGTCACATCCTCATTCTGTCACTTAGTGTCTGGGTCTTCTTGGATAAGTTAATGTCTGAGTTTCATTTCCTTCTTTTCATTTCTTCATAAAATGGAATCACGATAGTATCTATTTATATATATTATTAACATTAAATAGTTACACAATAAAAGAAAGCTGTTGTTATTTTGATCTCATTGAATTTTTGTGAGGTGAAACAAAAGCAAAGCGGACAGGATGGTGCTTGAGATGTAGGAGGTGCTCAACAAATGTTTTTCTTTGACAAAAACTCCACTTTAAAACTTATTGAACCCTCTATGAAACAATAATACCACTTTACATTTATATAGTTCTTTACAATTAACAGGATGAGTTCTGTACACAGAGAGTTTCCCTAAAACGAAGACTGAAATAGAAATATAAATCACTCTAATACAATTAAAAACTAATAGCCACACTATTGAGTCTGTCTTTCAAAGATGAGGAAGCTAAGGGAGAGGTTAAGTAACTCTGCCAAGGACAAACTCCTAGTGAGGGGCAACTGACCTGGAAACTAATGCAACCTCCCAGCCAGTAGCCCAAGCAGCCTCCATGCTATATGTGGGAGCATAGAGAGCATGGCAAAGGGAAACACCACAGCCTTTTACCGCAAAGAAGGTAAAGACTCCTTCGCCTAGCATAGTGACTGGAACAGAGTGGGTACTGGGTCAATATTTATTAAATGAATGAAAGAAGGAAAAGCAAAATTCAAAAGCAGATGAGAAAAGTCAGGGAGTGGTATCTTTCATAGACATACCTCTCCATGACATCTGGTTATAAAAAGGAAAATTAAGGTCCTGTGCTGAGTCCTCGGATGGTCCAGCCAGCAATTTCTGGAGGAACTCTAGACTCTCTTTTTGACCCTAGCAAAGTAGGCTGCAAGCTTTGATAAATAGAGCAGAAACAGAGATATTTGCTAATACGGAACCAAACTTAAAACCTGCTCAGGGAACTACAGAAAAATACACTTGCCTGATCTCACCTGGAGAGTGAAACAAATGGGTACTAGAGAAAATCTAGTCAAATGACATCATGAAGGCTGATGTAGCTCCGGTGGCAGTAGGCCAGCAATATTGCTAGAAGAACAGATGGAAGATGGGACACATTTGTAGCCAAAAAGAGACTACTCATAGGTAACACAGCATGCATTGCCAGGAATAAAGATGGTGAGACGCGGAAATAACCTCTATAAGTCCTATGTTGTGTGCATTTCTTAAACTTACTTTTTAATGGTTGCGTGTGTTTTGAAAGTCTTTGACTAGGATCTGTGGATTCCTAGGAGTGTTGAACCTTTGCTTTCAGAAGCATGTTCAGAGGGGTGTGTATGTGTCTGTGTGTGCGTATACAAGCATGCCGGGCTAGCCCCAGATGAGGTAAAAGATTTGATTAAAACATCAAATGAGTTACTCTGTGAATATTGTACGGTTGGTGTTTACTTTCTAAGGAAAGGAGGTAGGCTTACGTTTCTCTTGTGTGTAAATATTTTGTTTAGCACCTAGTACAGTGCTAACAACAATGTGATAAATGCTTGCCAAGTATGGTATAAATAAATAAATTGATCTGATGCCTTGAAGTTTGGTATTCCTTATTTTATTGCCATTTGTTTAGACACAAAGTAAAAGAGACTCTAGGAGACAATGCATTTCTTACTCCCTCCTGGTTCCTTGTCCTCAGAGATTGATCTCTTTAGCTTTGTTCTCTTGAAGCACTTAACCCTTTCAGACCTTCCTATCAGCACCTTAGGTGAAGAGAGGGACGCAGAATAAAGGAACAGAACCACGCTCCCTGTGGCACCGCGTTCAGAGCAATTGCCAGGAAAAGCAAGGTCTGGTACCTAGCAGCTGGAAAGAGAATGGTTAAGAGCACTGGTCAAGTGTCCCATGAGTGGGATTAGACCTCAGGTTCCTAATCGGGTAAAACTGGAATATTATTAAGATTTATTGTAAGGTTCAGGTGGGCTGAAGTCTGGGATATGCTGAGCATAGCCCTAGCATACAATAAACTTGTGATGCTTAGCAACATTGACCATGATCCCGATGCCCAGGAGGATGATGATGATGGTGACGATGATGTTGAGGAGTGATGATGTTGGCAATTGGGAGAGCATTTTGTGGCTGACACCCTGCTAGGCAAATTCTTAAAAGGAGCCATGCCAAGATCTGGTTCTAGTCTATGTTTCTGGATCTAAGGCTTCCTTCAAATATCCTCTTTGTTTCTGGAAAATGTAAGCTAACTCTCTAAATTACCCCGAAGATCAATAACTTTGTATTTTTAATATGAGGGATTTACTAAATTTTATGCCATAGCCAGAGAAGCAGTTTTATGACTGGGCTGTTTTTTTTTCCAGGGTTCTCTCCGTGATTCTTTCTAAGACTCTCTTTGAGGATGGTGTATTATTTTTGCCACCTTGGCACACGTTCCTACCGCTCATAACAAATGACTAGATTGTGCCTGTGTTACCACTTTTGTTCTGGGCTCAACGACTTTTCTCATGCTTAGCAAATTTGGCAAAGAGATGAACTTTCACTGTACGCTACTGGGGCAAAGTCATGTCTTTGGTTTGAAAGCACACCTTTTACACAAAGCCCTGCAGTACAGCTAGCAGCGTCGATGCATGTGTTTCTAATGGCTTTTCCCATGAGGCTGTGACTTTGACCAGAGGAGGAAATCGTGCCATGACACAGGTAGACTGGAGGACACATACCTTGTGGGGGTTAGGAATTCAGTCCTTAACACCTGAAGGAAAGTGGAGAGACACTACACTTCTCATTTCGGGCTACATTTTGTATTTATCAGGAGAGGTTGAACCCTTCGTTGTTTTGAGGTAAAATCTCCCGAAACTCTAAGTTTAAGGTTTTTTGGTTGTCTGGGAGAGTCCAACACCAGAGGGCGATGTGAACACAACATTTTAACTAGTTTTTAAATGCAGTTTATTTTCAGCGTGTAAACAAAATAAGCATATTTTGTGTTCCTAACTGTTAACTTGTCTTTGTAAGCTTTTTATCTAATAACTGAACTTTTATTCACTCCCCTCATTTTTGCATTTTGCAGAGAACTGAAAGGTTAAGAAACCAGCCATTCATTTAACTGGTATTTATTGAGTACCTACTATATGCAAGATAACATATTAAAGGCTCAGAGAGAGTTAGCGCAGGAATGAATAAAGGCTCATTAAATACATATTTATTGGCCATCTGGCAAATACAAGGCCCTCTGACAGGGACTATTAAAATGAATCTTGGGCAGCCCGGGTGGCTCAGCAGTTTAGCGCCGCCTTCAGCCCAGGGCATGATCCTGGAGACCCGGGATCGAGTCCCACGTCGGGCTCCCTGCATGGAGCCTGCTTCTCCCTCTGCCTGTGTCTCTGTGTGTGTGTCTCTCTCTCTGTGTCTCTCATGAATAAATAAATAAAATCTTAAAAAAATAAAATAAAATGAATCAGGCAGCTCCTGTCCTCAAGGAACTTACAGTCCTTTGAAGATGTGTGATTCTATGCTTCTCTTCTGTCATTAAAGACTGTTTTACCTCTCCTGAATCCTTCCTACCCCAACCTTCTTTCAAGGCTTAGCTCAGAAAACCTGTCTCCTTCCTCCTGTCTTCCAGGTAGAGTTGGCTCCGTCCTTTCTAAGGCTCTAACCTGCACTGTAAAGACCTATGGCATCTCTGAAGAGCATTACATGGGTGTGGGGGACTAGCTGGAGTAAAAATCCTGGAAGTAGGGGTGCTTTCGATATGTTCACATTAAGTGGAGGTTGGTATACCTAGGATTTTTAAAGCAGACTTATGAGAAATATGCCAGGAAAGAGGATTATGTCAGATTGCGAACAGACTTGATTTTCAGGTTACAAGAATCGTGATTTTGTTCGTCGCAATGGAAAAACATGGGACAGAGTGCTTGAGAACAGCGTAGGAGTTGAATGAGAAAGAAGCAAAAAAAAAAAAATGGATTGGTTTAATCTCTTTAGGAGATTCAGGCACTTGGAATTTAGCTTTGAGAACATAGAGATGATTTCATGATAAAACCAGTAGCTCTTAGGAACTTACATATTTATCCTCATCACTTATATGCAAAAGTGTGGTATTTTTGATGACTAAAGAGTTGTAAAACCTACTCTTTTTCAAAACAGTGATAATTCAAAGCTCAATAGGCGTGTACCCTGCTATACTTGCATTCATTCATTCGTTCATTCATTCATTCATTTAGCAAACAGTTATTGGACGTCTCTCAGTCTGGCCCTGAGCTGTGTTCCAAGCATTCACAGATGAGTAAGACAGAGTTCCTGCCTTCAGGGAGCTTACAGTTCAGTGGGAAAAATAAAATCAGGTACAAACAGAAATGAGAATACAAAGGGTTGGGACCATAAGCTGTGCCTCCATGGAGAAGATCTTTCTGAGTTTCTGGGTGAAGCAGAGACAGGTGGGTGTGTGCAGGCATGTTGGGACAGGGTTATGGGAATCCACGTATGTAGTGACACAGGATTGTGAACAGGCATCAAGAAGTAGTTATAAACTACACTGACCCCAGAGAGCTTTTGGTTCTCTAGGATCAGCTCTCTCTTTACACAAGGTTCTGTTTTTCTATCCAGTGCGATTTTATCACGTTGGACAGTCTTCCCATATTGGGGGCAGGATAGCGAAAGAAGGGAAAAGACAACAGGGTAGGGGCTGTGATGAGTCAGTGCCAGTTACAGTGAAGAGTCAGTTTCTTATATGATTAAAAAATTCTTTTCAACTGAAAATTAACACTTTAAAATCTGTCCAATGGAAAGTTGGTTCAGAAGGTGGAAAAATTAAGGAATGTCAATAGAGATAAAATCTCATGTTGATCAATGTGACATGGTTAAATGCAAAGCCGTTCCAATAAATGTCAAGTTTAATACAGAACACCTTCGCCTGCAAATAATCTCTTGGGGTGAGGAAGATAGTTACAAATAAACATTTGAACCCTTTAAGTTCTTGGTAATTTTTTTAGTTAACTCTGTTGGTTTTATTGAAAGGTGAGTGGAAAGCAGTATTTTTGCACTAGTGTCTGAGACAGGGTTACCATGTCCTCCGTCTTCTTTTTTATGATGTTAAGTACATTCCTTTGCAGGCCTTAGAAAGCTCTCTAAACCCAAAATTGAACAAAAAAGGCCTCCCCTCGTGCTTTTTTTTGTCAGGCTGATGAAGCTGTATAGAAATGTAAATGTCATATAAGGAACGGTATGTGGGAAGCTAGGGTTGCTCTCTTCTCTTAACCCTCTCTCCCTTGTAAGAAAATTCTCCGATTTTGCTGTGCGTGTCCCTCTCTTGTGTAAGGGCATTTAATTAGCTACAAGTTACAACAAAGACTTTTGAAAGGAAAATATATCTGTGGTGCAGATGCTTTTATTTTCATTCGGCAAACAGCTACATTTTAACTCCCTTATCAAGAGCTGCATGAACTGCCCAGGCTAAATTGGGAACATCTCCACACTGTTTGACAAATAGATTTTTTGTAAACTGATTTAGCCTTTTCATTGTTTGCATTTCATTATATAGCAGACTTCATGTCACAAAATCGGTATTCATTCAAAATAGAGAATTTAGAGATAGGACTGTAGCCTGATAAAAAAATATTGCACAGGTCAGGCCTATTAAGCATAAAATAATAGCAAGTCAGTGATCAAGGGGTTGTTCTTCAGCAGGGAAGAGGCTAACATTCCCGAGGTCAGGAGTCAGACTCAGGGCTTTAAGATGTGGCTGTGGCCACATTTACAAGACAATCTGCAGGGAAAATAGTGAAGAATGAAGGCGTCTGTCTGGATGGACTATAGAAAAGAGACAGGTTTGCCATTTGCATTAAACCTCATTCTCTGGAGGGGCCAGAGGTAGGAATTTTAGGTTTAGCTGTGTCTTGGTCTGTTCTTGCTTAGGAGTTTGGGTTTCCATGGATATAGAAGAGCTATATTAGGGTAATTGACTTTGAAAAGAGGTTGAACACAGAGATTGTTTTTTCATTTTTCTTCCAAATCCATTAGTTTGGACCAGTGGGTCTCAAACTTGAGCATGCATTAAAATCACCTGGAAGATTTGATAAAACACAGATTGCTGGGCCCCACCCTCAGGGTTTCTGCAGGTGGGGCCTGAGAATTTACATGAACAGTTTCCAGGTAATTCTGATGCTTCACTTTGAGAACCAGAGCTATAGACTCTAGGTGTCAGCCCTTAGAGAATCAGACATTAGCATTTCAAAGCACCTACCGGTAAATCCACTGGGTAAGGGTCCTTGGCAGCTCTGTCACTTAACCTCAAGTAGCAAGTCCGGAAGATCATGGAAGACAGTTTATGTATAAGAATATTCTTTGCTAAGTGTTATTAAAAAAATAAAGCTATAATTGCATGACATCTTATTCTTGCCTCTTTAGGAATTCCTTTCTATTTCCCACAGCCAGGCCTTTTTAGTTCAGTTTAATGAGTCTTTGGAGATCACCTTTTGTGCACTTGTCCTAAGAGCTGGGATTATTTATAAAGATGAACAGGATGCAGTTTTATTCTCAAGAAGCTTAGAGTCCTGGGAGAATCAGACAACTAGCAGGAAAACGTCAATAGCATTTGGTTAGTGGAGATGATAGACGATGCTGGGGTCTCTGTCCTACAAGAAGCCTCCCTGACCCCCCAGGGTGAACCAAGTATTAAGGATAAGTAGGATTTTGCTAAGCAGAAGGAACAGGGAAAAGCAGAGAAAAGTGAAATGCAGGAGCGAGTGTTCAGGAATCTGCCAGGAGTTTGACAGTTCTAGAATTTTTTACTTATAAGTGAGCTGATTTTCTCTTAGATCCCACATCTGGTATATCCATTTAGCACTCCCCCCCCCCCCAAAAAAAACACACTCTCAATTCCATTTATTATTATCTGTTAGAAACATAATCCACATTCATTGTAAAACCTTTCAAACAATGCATAAGAATACAGGGAACAAAATGCAAAGCAACTAAATTTTATTGTTTGTGATACCATATTAATATTCTGTTTAACCATTTCACATCTGTTCTTATTCTGAAGCACCAGCGTTAGAATTCACCCCTTTAAATTATACTCAACATCTCAATGCTAAACATTATATGGGTCACTTTATTCTCTTAGATGCTTGAAAGTCATGCACTTAATTTTAGTTACATTTCATAAACCGATGGATCCATGAAAATCTGGCTCCTCAGCGTGACATCACACGAAAGCTGAGGCCCAGAATGCTTTTCAGGTTGACTTAAGTCCTTTGAGAGAATGCTCAACTTCTTTTTTTTTTTTTTTCTCTCCTTCTCAACATGGGCTACAGTTTGGAATCACTAGTGGACCTCTTCCCCAAAACACTACTGTGTGGATGCCACCCTCAGAGATTCTGAGTCCTTTGGGTGAGACCAGGGCTACTATAGTTTTAAAAAGTCTCCTGTGATTCCAGTGTGGAGCCAGATGATCTCATTCTGTGATGACTGTTGGGCTTTAGGACATTAGCATGGCCTGAGCACCAAAAAATTGATGCCTCATCAGCAGGACCTGTGAGGGTCTAGAAGTCACTTGCATTTAGTGACTGGACTTGCAACATGGGCCACTGACATTTCTGCAGGGTAGAAATGGTTTTTATTTTTTATATTTTATTTTTTTAGAAATGGTTTTTAAAGACTAGATGTAAGAACAACATTTCATTATATTTGCATAAATCACAGTGAGCTGAGATTTACATGATCTCATTTGTTTTTATAAGTACCTGATGAAGTAAGTAGGACAGGTATTTTTTTTCTCCTCTTTTCGCTCTTGTTGATTGTTCTTTCTTTTTTTAACTTTAATTCCAGTATGGTTAACATACAGTGTTATATTAGTTTGATTGCTGTTCTGAACAGATGGTAGCGTCAAGACAAAACACTTCAGGTACTTGCCCAAGATCACTAAACCAACAAGCCGAAAAGCCAGGATTGAAACTAGGCCATCCAATATCCACGTTCACCCTGTTATTTATACGTCCTTTATATGGTTCAATAATGGTAACATAATGATGCCGGAACCTGTGCTCAGCAATTTGCCAGTGGTTCTCAAGTCTCAACTTTGGCAGCACATTGAATTCACCCGGAGAGATTTAAAAACTCCTGATGCTGGAGATTATAAATTAATTGGCTTGAGGTGCAGCCTGGGGATCATGCTTTTTCAAAGGTTGAAACCACTGCTATATAGACCATTTCATTTAATCCTCTTAACAACGTGTGGTTAGAATCATCACCGTGTTAAAGAAGAAGAAGTCAGCCCACCAGTCCGCTACTGGGCTAAAGCACGGTAGAAGCCAGACTCAAAACAAGGAGGGAGCCGGGGTCTGCAGGTATTTCAGTCACCAGTCACCATATCTGTCCCTGAGGATTTTCAGGTTTTTCCTTCAGATCTTGAATCAGGAAGAGCTGAGTGAAACAAGTGAGCATACATGAAGGAAGAAAACCAAACCAAACACGGAATTTGGAGTTTTCCACATGTTCAAGAACCACATTGCTGGCTTTGAATTAGCCATAGTAGTCAGAGGCAGTTTCTTTCTCTCTTTCTTTTGGATTTTGTTGTTGTATGATTTGATTCATAAGACTCAGTGCATTGACACAGAAAGTTTAAAAAACCTGGTTGGCCGTAAGTGAATAACAAAGTGAACTCTGAGCTATTTGTTATAATAGAAGCTCCATGTGTTCCTGTTGTTGCTGATGCTGAAGACTTTTAGGGCAAAAACATAGTGATCCCTTAGCCCAGTGGTTCTCATGCTTTGGCAAGTATCAGAACCTCTTCCAGGAGTTATTAAAACAGATTCCTGGCTCTTTTCTCCAACCTCCAGCCTGTGGGGTCTGAGAATTGGCATGGCTAACCAGCTTCCAGTTGATGCACATTCTGCTCAACTGAGACCCACACTTCTACTACTGCACTAGTCCAATCCCATTCTTCATTGAAGTCCCATGAGATGAAATGCTATGGCCAAGGTTACAGATGACCAAGAAGAATCATTGTTTCTTAAGCGTTCTTTCTACCACATCTCACTCCTCTGGGCAAGACTTGGGAACTTCAGAGATTTTTTTTTTTTTTTTTACACTCTTATCCTGTAAGGCAGCTGGATATTAATTTGAGGCGCTAAATATTTGTGTGGAAAATATGTTTGTTCAAACCCCTCACCGCACTGTTTACTCTTTAAAAGCATCAGATTTGGATGATTGGTACTTGTCTAGAATGCACTACCCATTAATATGCTAGAAACTGTCACTTGGAAATCTTCCTTCTTACTCTCTTTCTCAAGAAGAGATGAGTATAGTGACCTAGAAAATCAAACTCTTAAGTAAATCATTCAGTTACCTGAGGCCAAGCAAAGCCAAATAGGATGCAGATTTATTTAGGAATGTGATTTTTTATATGATTCAAAACTAGGAGATCATTGTTTTAGAGGTTCTCTTTTATGGCAAATGTGGGGACAGGGCAGGCTTTTGCCATCGCTGTGCAACCCCTTTTAAAGAATAAAACAAATCCTGGGGCGCCTGGGTGCCTCAGTTGGTTAAGCGTCGCACTATTGATTTCAGTGCAGGTCCTGACCTAGGAGCCTGAGATTGAGCCTGGCGGCGGGCTCCATGCTCGGTGAGGAGTCTACTTGACACTCTTTTTCCCTCTCTCTCTGCTCCTCCCCCGCTCACACATTCTCTCAAATAAATAAATAAATAAAATCTTAAAAAAAAAAAAAGAGTAAGACAAATACTGAGACCCACAGTCAACATTTTCTCCTTATCTACAGAGCAGGGATGGGAGGGGAATTAAAAAAAAAAAATAACAGCAGTTCTCTTAAGTCTAAATACAGTTTCATTTAGTGAGTAGTTAATTCTGAAAGAGAAAAGATATTAGATCCATTAAAATACTGACAGGATTTCCTCAGAGAAACAGAAATGCAATCACACACACACACACACACACACACACACACACAAACAAATCAAGCAGCACGAATGTGATGATTTTGGCCAAAATCATGAATTTCTTAGCAAATGTTGAATCGAAAATGTCCAGATTACGGTGCTGGGTACTGCACAGATGATTCAAAGCCATCAAGAGGTTTACTAGATGCAGAACACAGAGAGAGAGTCCAACCCAACCTACCTCGATACAGACCAGTTAGAGGATGTCAATAGTGCAAAGTATTGTGGGACACAGAGGAGAGCCCTACTGATTCAGCCTGGGGGGGACCCCTGGAAAGAGGAGACGTGTCAGCTGGCCTCCAAGGATTGGGAGGGTGTTCTGTGTCCTCTGTAAATTGTGTTGCTCAGCATTTTAGCTAAGTGGCAGCCAGAATCACACAGAAAGGAACACTTTCTTTGCAACACCACATGGTTTACTTATAAATGCACAACTTTCTCAAGGGGTAAGCGCACGTGAATTAAGTCTGGTAGAAATAAACAAAATGTTTACATTTACATACTGTCCATCTCAAAGTATTGATTGGGATTGAATAATTGAATAGGACTAACTGCTCAATCGATAGAAATGAGGCCTATGGTGGAGCCAAACTGGGAGGCTCTGACCACAGAAAGAGCCCATTAAAGCTGCTACTGTCTCATTTAATCATCTTTGCTAAGAGAGAAACCAAAATTGGTTTCTTCCTTGCTTCCTTCAAGATCCTCCTAGCCATAATCTAGCCAGGACCAAGGCACCTGACGGTAAGCAGTGCAAGCCCCTCTACAGACCTCTGGAAAGATCGGAGAGAGGCTACAGAATAACCCTGGAGAGACACTGATGTTTATAAAACCTTTACGTTATATGAGTCGATTATAGTTCTTTTATGTTAATGATGAAATCATGGAAAATATCCAGGCAAATAATGTTGATTTTAAATTTTAATTTAATTTTAAAAAATGCCGTTGCTTCTGTTTTGCTCCTCTTCAGGTATCTTTGTTCCTTGGCTTAAATACTCTAGAATTAGACTATAGTTACATTGCTCGGAAACATGGGGGAAGAGAAAATAATGAATGGAGAGCTATACCAAAACTTCCTGTGCAATCAGACAGGAGTTCTGGAGAAAAGGAGATTGAGACCTCAGGTTGCCTTTTAGTGTTTTAGATTCTCACTACGAAGGTGTATGTTTATCCCAGGAAATGGACACAAGGCCTGGTATGGATCGGGCATCCGAAAAGCGTGTTTCTTTTGTAAGAAAGGAAGGGGTAAGGTGTACAACTGGTGGGATGCAGCTTTATTTCACTTTCCTGAAATGAAACTAGTTTGGGGAGGAAAATGTGTACTGGTGAGGACTTTTTTTTGTACTCCTGTGTGCCTTTTTAAGAGGATGTCACAAGATTTGTGGGAAACTGCTAAAGATTAGGTGTGCAAGAGACAAGTGGAATTTTAAAAAACAAGAAATTCAGGTCCTGACTTTGCAACCTAACAACTGAATGTGTTTAGGCAAACAAATAGACTCTTGGGCCTCAGTTTTGTCACCAAAACAATGGGGATACTAATAATATAGTTTCTAACTGCCCCACACGTTTGTTGTGAGGAGCAAAAGATACACATGTAAAACTGTATTGTTAATGTCAAATTATAGCAAAAAAGCCCCTGGATAGTCTAGTTATTAATTATAATTTAAAAATTTTCTACACAGCTAGACTTCTCTACCTGGTTATATTTTAAAAATACAAAGTTTGAAACATCTTCTTCCTTTGCTCAATTTTACTTCTTTGTTTAGTTCAATTTATCCAAGGGTGAATTAATCTGTTTCTTTCCTCACTGATGAGAATCGTCTTTGATTTATTTAATGTTCTAATTCAAGTGATAACTATAAAAGAAAAAAATGGGGTCTTTAATTATGTTATTTGCTTTTCTGTAACACAAAGTTTGATTGGATAAAGCTCCCGACACAAATAGCTGTGAGCTTAGTGACAAACCACAGGTGAGATAAGACCCCAGGCTTTCAGAGTGAGTATTGTCCTCATGTCCCCTCCCCCATCACCTTCACTGTTATATATATATTTTTCCATTCTTGTTATTTTAATCTACCAGGAAAACAGGGAAGGAATTCTTTGTCTCACTCTCTTTTGCGTCCAAAGTCTGGTTTTCGAAAAATGTTTTTGTTTCTCCCTGATGTGATCTGTACTCATCAGAGTCTTGATCTTGGAATGAAACCACCAAACAGAATATGCAGGACTTGGTGGAAGAATTATAGGCAGTAAAGAGAGGAAGAGCGTAGCCTAAAGGCAAGACCTTTGTCTTTTTCTGCTGATTAATTAATTCCCTTCTTCCTCTCCCAGAAGAAGAGAAAGCCACCTCCTTTCTGAAAGTGTTCAGTATTCAGTGCTGTTCCAATGTAATGCCATGCAGAGATGGAGCTCTGTGACCATTCTTCATGGGAGCCTTGTCAACATTTAACCAAGGAAACCTGGAATCCTTAATACAGAAATTCTATGTTGCATACAAGAGCCACTTTTGAACGATTTTATATATAAAAAAGTATTTGTTTCCAGGACATATGTGGGATATGGTGATTTTTTAAAGTGTTGCTGTCAGCTTAAATGAGAAAATGTTTTCTTGTCACCCTGGTGAGGGTCATAGATTTAGGTACTCATGTGGCAGCATTGTCTTAATAATAAATATTGCTTTTCATTGTCTCATTCTTCGTCAATGTGACTATTTGGAAAACAGAAACATGGAGGAGAAAGAGAGTGATCTCTCAGAAGAGTGGTGTAGGGAAGGTTAGAGGACTTTAGGACGGTGCACTGTGTCCTCTTATTGTTTTTCTTCTTCTCTTTTGTCTTTTTCTACCAGCTCGTTCCTCTCCACTGACTTATTTCTTTTTTAATATCATCTTATCTTTTAAAATGTCCTATAGTGGGGATGCCCGGGTGGCTCAGCGGTTGAGCCTGTGCCTTGGGCTCAGGCCGTGATCCCGGGGTCCTGGGATCTAGTCCCACATCAGGCTCCTGCAGGGAGCCTGCTTCTCCCTCTGCCTGTGTCTCTGCCTCTCTCTCTGTGTCTCTCATGAATAAATAAATAAATTTTAAAAAGAAATGTCCTATAGTGCTCTAATAATGTAACCCAATTACATTCTTTAAATTCTGCAGCAAGACACCGAGTACCAACTCCCAGTACTAACTTCCTTCACTCATTCGAGACACCTTCGTTGTGTTTCTGTGACGTTGACGGGACTAGTGACTCAGTTTCCTTGCTGGTGCCAGGGATATCCTCTGAGCTGGTGCAGCTTCACAGATTACAGTGAGGGAGTGGTGGAGGTGGGGAAAGGAGTGGCCACTTAGTAAAACCTGGATTCCCTAAAAGAAATGATAGTCAGAATGTGTTTAGGGAAGGACAAGGAATGAATTCCCTGGGGAAAAGAGAGAGAGAGAGAGAGAGAGAGAGAGAGAGAGAGAGAGTTAGTTTCTCCCTACCAGTTCATCCCTGCTTTTTTTTTTTTTTTTTTTTAATCTGTGACTCTTTTTTTTCTTTCTTTTTAAAAAAAAATCTTTTTAAGCTTTTGGAGAAAGCAAAGGACTATTTGGTACACACTTGGGCATTTATCTCTCGGGATCTGATGTGCCTTGGCTCTTACTTGGGACCTTTGTCCTGGGAGGCCTCCTATCTCGGCTGGAGTTCAGTGCCCTGGTGTATCATCAACAACTGTGAGATTAGCATTAGTAGCTTGTTACTAAGTAGGCACTGGAAAGAGGAGACATGTCCTCTTTTCTAATGTGAGCTTTTCTATACCTGGGTGTGAGACTTGGGTTAAGATTCTTAACCACTCTGAGCCTTATTTTCCTCCCCTAAGGTAACCAAGTCGGACTCATAATCCCTGTGGTCTTTCCCTGTCTTGCCCAGACTTTGTGTTCTGCTTAGATTAGTGGCCATTCAGTGTAACAAGAGCAAAGCCTTGTGAAGAAATTGAGTTCTTGGGATATCTGATCAAAGGAGCTCCTGGGTGAATGAGCTTGTGCTCGGGATAGTAATAAAATCAACAGCATTATTGACCAAACTGCTAGGGTAGAGGATTGTGGAAGAATGTCTTAAAGGAAGAGAAAAGGAGTAGGAGCAATTTCTCTCTCCCCTTCTTTCGGGGAAACAATGTACAATTGACTGCTCTGGAGAGTCAGCAGAGTCATTGAACATTCCCAAATCTGTCTTCCTCACCCTCATGCCCAAAACACAATGGTTAGCTTTAAGGGGGACATCTTCCTTGGTCCCCTCTCATTATACGGAGTCCATATATGTGTGTCAGAATTCTAGCAAGCAAAAAAAAAAAAAAAAAAAAAAAAAAAAGAATTCTAGCAAGCAGTTCATATCCTCTTGGGGCAAACATCACTGCTCTTCTCACTGGGGGAACACGTGCACCTCGTTTCCTTTTCTGTGTTATGCACCTTGGACTCCTACTCAAAGATGAAGGCTGGAAGGGCTGATCATGCCATTTCTTTAGGTCTCTTCTTTTATCTAGTAAGATTTAAAGATAGTCATGGCTAATATTTATGGGAGGCTGACTATGTGTACGATGACAGTCAGATTTATTACCCAAACTGAGGCACTTTTGCGAGCCTCAGCAGGGAGTACTGTGGGTTAGGAGGCTAGCACAGCTGGCACGAGTCAGATTGCCTTGGCCCACCCGGTCATGCGGGGTCCCCCCACAACCAGGACCCAGACACGGCTGCTAAATTACTTTAAACTCACTTAATCCCCGTAACAGTTTTACAAGATTGTTCTTACTGTTATTCCCATTTAATTGCAAAGGCAACTGAGAGTTAGATCCCTGTTGTGACCCTAGGCCAAAGCCTCATCCCTCATAATTGGAATGCGAGCCCCAGGCCTGACTCCAGAGCCTGCCGTGAGGCCTTCCAGTCCCCCGACTTCTGCAGGGTGGGACAGACGCACACCCCTAATTAATTCGCCTTGCTGGGGGGAAGCAGATTTTTATCAGATGCTTTCATTTATAAAAAAGGAACCTTAGGAGAGCGTGTCAGCCAGTTCTAGCATCCAAAAAAAAAAAAAAAAAAAAGTGATATCCTCTAAGCCTTGTTTATATGGACACCAGATGCTATATAGCTCATTTTCCTTTTCTTTCTTTCTTTTTTTTTTTTTTTTTTAGTGGTCCTTTGAAAATTTGGGCAAAAGGGTTAAGGAAACAATAGGAAAAGAGAACTTTCAAATAGTGTTGAATAGTCCAATAAGTCAGGAAAAAATACTTTGTGGGTTTTTTTTTTTTTATGTTTCATGGCCATATGCATTTTTAACTTTGAATATATGTTGAATGGAGTGGGTAAGATGGATAACTTGATCATTTTACTCGTATCAAAGCTCAGATTGCTTATTCTAAAATCTGCCATATTTGTCCCCCTCTCCCGCCCTCTCTGCCTCCACTTCTCCCCCCCCACCCCTTCCCCTCAGAGTTAAGCTACCTTTTATTTTGGACAACACTATCACACACATGATTGAGTCAACAATTTATGGCTTTTAAAAATAGGGATTTTGTCCTCTCTTAGGTTTATTGTTTATCATAATCATCTTTCAAGTGAAAAGGCTAATTTACTCTTTCTATAGGAATATTTTAAGCTTGATTATCATAATATTACAGCCGCCTGAAAAGGTCTAAAACGGGACATTGACCTTGAATGTTTTCTGCATCTAGCTCATGGTGCTTAACATTCAGGAAAGAATATAACTGCAACTCATTTATTAATGTATAATCTCAAAATGTTAACTATTGCTCTGTAAATACATGCCATGCAGATTGTAGAAAGCTCATAGGATCCTATGAAATACATCTGGTATTTTATTACCAGGGTTCGTATATTGGAAATACAGCATAACTAGAGTCACTTTTCCCATCGGAGCTGCTGTAGTTTATAATTTAATGTTTCCTGATATTTCACCATGTGTATTATTAGCTTGACGAAATGAAAGTTGAAATAATGCTGAATTAATGAAACGGAAACCGAATTGCGCCTATTAGTTTCTCTGTGTTCCTTTGATTCCCTCCCCCCTCCACTTTCACAAACACTGGGAAAGGAGTTTGGTGTCTTAGAGAGGTGAGCTAATTGCTCCCCAGAGAACAGGCTTTTTACATGGACTTGGTAATTTGGGAATGGGATGGATTTATAGGACAAGAGGTTTGTCAAAAGGAAAGGTTTTTATTAGTGCTTCTGTGGAAGTGATCACTTTCAGTCGAAATGATTGCTTCTTGCCAATCGAGACAATAATTTAAATATCAAAGCCTGTGCCCTAGAAATGAAAGGCAACTGAGGTGTGATGAATTGATGGAGGTTTGGTGGTGATATAAAGTAGTCATACTGACTCCGCAAGGCGTCTTCATGTTCCCAGCGGGAAAGGTGTATCCTTAAGCAGGTTTATAGCATAAAAGAAATCCCCATGCACAGATGAGGGAAAGAGGGATAGGTAAATGAGGTGACCTGCTCAAGGCCACCCAAGTCACAAGAGGATGCAAAAGAAGGGATCCTGATGTCTGAGCCTCCTGCTTGCCCATCAGGATTCTTTTTCCCAGGGATGTTCTTTTGTGGGTTTTCTTTTAAAGACAGTAGTTTGTAATCATCTTGGCTGGCTTTTGGCAGTATGGTACATTATACTGTACACAATCTATCAAAGACAGGATGGAAGATAGTTCAAAGAGTTAAACAGCTTCTTTAAGGTTTTATGGTCTTGAGGAAAGATCCACAAAGGTAGATTATAAGGCGATTTGAAATTCTAAATTTGTCAGGCCTTGTTTAGTTTTAAATATTTAACAAATGACAGATGTGCGATATAAAATAAAAATTTGCTTCAAAAATGGTGTGACAGCTAGAAACGTTTTAAGACTGACTAGTCCTGCTCATTTTCACAAGAGGAAGCTGGGAACTAAAAGTAGCTATTAATATGCAGTAATGGCAAGATGAAACGTTTCTCATCATCTTCTAGCAAGAAGAATTCATTGTGAGAATGTTTTAGGAGAGGATTCTGACTAAAATACAGTAAAATTTCTGGTGTAGAAAACAGGAAGCTACGTTTTGTTTGCATTTGAGTTTTGCTTGTTGCCATTCTCTTCTTTCAAATGGAAATGAAGTATATTTTCTGCTGGTGTCTGTGCGTGAGCTGGGGCCTGCGGATGAAGTTGTTTGGGTATTTGTGACTGCATTGTTTAAGGAAAAAGAGATTGAAACTATGCATGGACCCAGGGCCTGGTGGATATTAACTAATTGATGAATATTCCCTATGAAATAGTCCTAAGAGGTTCTTTTATTTAGTTCCATTTGTCCTGCTTTGGATGGACTCCTTGTGGTAAGATTTTGAAGTGTATTGACTGATTAGCAATATGTGTTTATTCTAGGCTGTTGATCTGTTTGTTAGCTTCATTTCCCTCCCCATATCCTTTGTTTACGCTGTATTCTAAAAGGTTTATGCTCAGTATTGCTCATGATGTGTGTATCTCCTGTGATGATCCACTATTTCCTCCTTCAAGGTGAGAAAAGTGTGGCTAGGGAAGATTCTGGAGATGACTAAGCTGCGTGTTTATAAAATATTCTGGAAGCTGTCTCGCAAGTTTAGGGCAGTAGCTATTATTTTAAATTTTAAATTGGTTAAACTGGATTTAAGACGGTAGGTGTAATCTTAGGTCCTTACTTATAAAGGTGACACTCTGATCCCAAAGGGAAGGTTACAGATCAGTGGATGTGTATATGCTGGTATACTTCTGGTCATTCAGAAAGCAGCTAGCTCAGTGGACACTGTACCTTGCATTGATGAAATACGGTTAGTGAAAGGTCAGCGGGGACTATACGCTGTATGTTTGTACATGTGTCTCTGTGAGCACAGAAGAGATTTCCACACGGATGAGTCTAAATATTTTTAAAATATATATCAGTTAAAAGCCAGTGGTTCATAATGGGGCAAATAAGTACCCAAAAGGAAATAAGAAAATTCTGGGAAGTAAAAGATGACTCCTATGAAATGTGGTGACTTAAGGTCCATCAGTAAATAATCGACTACAAACCTTGTCTTTAAAAAAACCATTTCAAAGGAGTAATAAACAGGTTCTATCACAGCATGATAATGCAAAGAAACTGAATACAGTGCAGGATCCTGCACAGGTGCAAAATCTGAATGTTAGTGCTTTAAGATGGGTTGAGTACATTAAATCTTTTTTTTTTTTTTAAAAAAAAGGTCTCTAGAAAAAATAAAAAGGAAACTCTTTTATTCGTGTATTGTTTAAAAATGTACACAACTGGGTCTATTAAGTACCCTGAGATTTTTAGTTTGTTCAGTAATGAAGATAGTAATCTTGGAACCAAAGATGTTTTTCTTTCTTTCTAATACAGTATTAGCCTCCATATTTCATTTATTGTATTTTGGAAAAATGATGTTTCTATTTCAAATGCCTTTTTATTTATTTTTTTAATTATAAAATGATTACATGTCTCATTTTAGATTGAATAGACAAATCTTTTTTTTTTTTTTTTTTTTTTTTCCCGGGTGTCTGCAGAATGCTTGGATTTTCTTCTACATCTCAAAGCTCTTTTAATTCACTGCTCACAACCAAATTTACATCTTAATTGCAGAGTTCACATTTAACAATATAGACAGCATAATGCTACTGGTAATTAAGCTTTTACTACCTGCTTTTATACAGTATTCTCAGGCACAGTTTTTGCTATGTGAGTTCTCATCTAAAAACTTGTATGAATTTAGACCACAAATAAGAAGAATCAGGCCCATATCTGAGATATGGCCAAATACATGGCAGGGAAATTGCTTTCTTCGGTGGGGGGACCAAATCATGTTTGTCATTTTTACATTCTGAATTTTAATATGGCTGTGCTATTTTAGTGTTTTTTTTGTGTTTTTTTTTTTTAAAGACCTAGAAAATTTGAAAGGGTTGAGAGAGAGTTGAGTTCTGATTTAGTGACTTCAACACACACTGAATATCCAAACTAATTTATTTTGATCTCAAAGATTATACTATTTATATCATGGAACACTTAAGATGCAAAAGGTTGGTGGTAGCAGTAGAGCTGAATTATATCAAAATTGTGGGTCTTCCAGTCTCCATAAGGTAGCAGTTTGCCATAAATAGCTGGCATCTATTCCAATACATTTGCTAGTATAAAATAGCCTGTAGTTTAAAGTAGGACCTAAGAAAACTCTTTGTTAAATGAAAACTAAAACCACATTCTATATTATTGAAGGAAAAATACTCTTCTCTTATATACCCCCTTAAAAAAGAAAAAAAAAAAAAAACACTTTTGATTGAGAATTCTTAGTTTCCTAAATCATTATCTGTTTGAAACTAGTCCTTATAACGGCCAGACTGTGTGATGATTCACAAAATGTTTCTGATTTTATTTTTGAAGCCCTTGGCGTATGTTATGTATAGAAACAAATAATGTACACTGCATTTCATTTGGGAACTGATGTTTTGGGTGAAATCATAGGTATTTGTATATGCCCCCCAGTTTGGAAGCTTGCACTGAAATAAATATATGATTAAGAATACTTTTAGTGCACTGTGTAGTAAAGCTCTCCATACCAAAAAAAAAAAAAAAAAAAAAATTGCAGTCTTTATTTTGTCAAAATGCACTGGGAGGGATTTAACGTGCTCTTTCCCCTGCCGCCCTCAGACCCCTGCCCCTGTCCCCGGAGAAGCCGGTCTGTCCTGCAGTTTTGCGTTTGCTTTGAAAAGCCACGCACTGTACATCTATACGTAGGGAGACAGCAGGTAAAGAAATGTTTACGCATATGATTTACATAGGCATCCTCGCAGACGGCACCGATGCACTGTCTCCTCTTCCGTACTTGTGCAAGACTGCATTCCACCTCACAGGCGACGATCCCAGGGGTCCCCATGCCCCAACAGTTTGGAAGACAGTCTTTGATTTTTCAAACGCCCCCCACTACGTACGTGTCAGGACAGCCAGCAAAGACGCGATTACGAAGAAATGGGAAAAGTACAGCACTAAAGCAGCAGCAGGAGCAGGAGCAGCAGCAGCAGCAGCAGCAGCAGCAGCAGCAGGAGCAGGAGCAGCAGCAGCAGCAGCAGCAGCAGCCCCCGGGGTGGGGGGTGCATGGGGAAGGGGCGGTGCATGAGGGTGGGGGGAGGCGAAGGGGGCAAGGGAAGGGGGTTGAAAACACAGACACACGGCAGGACAAACTTAATTCTCTACCTTCCGCGGAATCCTTTCCCAAATTAACCGACAGTGTGCGTGAGCTCTTCTTTGCGAGGCAACACAGGTTCTTAGGTTAGAGACCGACGGGGGAGCCCTCCAGTGCTTAGAGAGTTAAGTTAGTTAGGTTTCTTTGGTGGCTTCCCAGAAAGAAAAAAAAAAAGAAAAGAAAAAAAAAAGGGGGGGGGTGGACGGACAGACCGACGGAGAGCATCCGCGGAGGGAGCATCTGCGGCGGGGCGCGGGGGGCGCGGGGGGCGCGGGGGGCGCGGGGGGCGCGGGGGTCCCGGGCCGCGCAGCCCTGCCCTGCCCTGCCCTGCCCTGCCCTGCCCTGCCCTGCCGCCCGCCTACCTGCCGGGCTCCGCTCGCCGGTGCAGCCTCCCGTCGCCTCCCTCCTGATTGGGCCGCGGCCCCCCAATCGGCTGCGCGGCTGGGCCGGGGGGACTGCATATGTAAAGCCCTACTTCATATTAATAAGCTCCAATCGGGGCTTTAAGTCCTTGATTAGGAGCGTGTGAGAGCTTTGGTCCCAACTGGCTGTGCCCATAGGCTTGTCACTAGGAGAACATTTGTGTTAATTGCAACTGTGCTCTGTCAAGGAAACTTTGATTTATAGCTGGGGTGCACAAATAATGGTTGCCGGCCGCACATGGATTCGGTAGAACTTTGCCTTCCTGAGTCTTTTTCCCTGCACTACGAGGAAGAGTAGGTACCTTTTTCTTTCCTTTTTTTTTTTTTTCCAACTCGTCGTGGGGGTGCGTGGAGGGGGGTGCAGGGGGGTGCAGGGGGGCGGGGGGCCGGACGGTGCCTCTGCACACTGATTCAGGTAATGCCCTGGGTACTTTGTGTGCACGAGTGCTTGTTTGTGTCTGTCTTGTGCCTTTTGTGTTGAGGGCGATCTCCTAATTCAGTAAGTCGAGAATTGTTCTCTGACTACAATGTTACCTTTGAGGCAAAGCTCAGTGACTGTCAGTAAAACAGCTGTGTGACAGTCACTTCTTATTCAGGTGCTAAGAATAGGCACTTGGCACAAATGCTTAGTGAACTGTTAAAATGCATCTTTTACCAGGACCCATTTTCCCAAGGAAAGATGTTTTAAAATACAATATTCAAAATGATTTATACTATTGAGTGCCTCTTATGTATTTGCAGTTTGACAGATATTTTCAGCTCCCTGTCATTTCTTACCGCGCAGAGTTAGAGGCAAAATTGCACATTTACTAATTCTCCTTCAGAGAACAATTTAAAAACTAGCCCTGTGCAATTCAGGGCTAGAATAATGTTATTTGCATGGTTAGCGTTAAGTCAGCACTTAACTGACAAATCAGTCCATTAAGTAACATGAGATTTTCACACATTATAAATATTTAAGGGGAGGAAAAAAAAAAAAAAACTAAAGAAGAAACAGTAGTGACTTTTAAAATTTCCCCTTGAACAGACGATGTGGAGATTGCAGATTTGTGTCATGTATCATGTCCAGAAGATACAGAAAAGTACTTTTGTTCTGACATGCAGTTTAATTCGTATTTATGAATATCTTTATGCCCATGAATATATATTTGTGTGTGTGTGTGTGTATATATATATATAAATATATATATATATATTTGGAACACTAAATCTGGGGGAGAAGTGGATGGGGGTAGGACAAGTAAATCAGGCATTCTTGTGTAAATGAGCAGGTCGTAAACTTAATTTCAACCCACTGTTAAGATAAAATATTAGTATATCACGGGAGCTGTCACTGGATTATCTTTATGTTGAGTCAGTTATATTGCTTTGCTTTCACATTACAGTAATACCAACTGTTATAATTCTGAAAAGAATGCTCTTGGCAAACAGCTCTCTATGGATTGTGAAGAAAATACAAAACTCTCGAAGATGAGGTAGTGCATTATAGGTAGATGTCCACTAGCTGTCCTTAGTGACTGCATATTGCATTGCTTTGTAATTAAGTAAGAGATGAAAAGTGACTTGCAGTCTCAGTGGCTGCTCGTGTGTGAATCTGAGTGTCTCTGTGTAGATATGTGTGTGCACGCTCGCACGTGCACATGCAGACACACTCACACTCACACACACACACACACACACTCACACACACACTCGCACAAGGATTATTCTCCAAGAGATGGACGTAGGAGGAACTGAAAGACTGGAAGGTTGTGCCTGCATCAGTTTGAGACGCTCAAAGCAAGAAACAACCTTGAATTGTGTGAAAGTAAAAATGAAAAATAAACAAAGGTAGGACTGCCCACTCCAGTGTAGTCTGAAGGTGAGTGCACCTGGGGCTGTAGAATTGGAGAGGCTACATGTCTGCCTGTTGGGGGAGAAGGCGTTATCCAAGCTCACCCAGATTCTGAACTTTTCTCCCGTAGATAAATAAACAAAACAAACTTTAAAAATCCCCTGGAGGCTTCGTTCTAAAGTAGTTTTCTTGAATTTAACTTCTTATAGCTAATTTGAATAATTAGTTTAGATAAGCCTCTTAAAGCAGATGCATTTAAATGAAATCAGGGCACATGTCCTTTTGGCTTTGGCGCAAGATTCAAACTAGCTTTCTTTTTGGCTCAATTAAAAGTCATCTTTAAAAAAAAATACAGATTTATTGTCTGGATGCAGTTCTGATGGTTACGTGGTT
The DNA here is from genome assembly GCF_053574225.1 of Canis aureus. Classification (NCBI taxonomy): domain Eukaryota; kingdom Metazoa; phylum Chordata; class Mammalia; order Carnivora; family Canidae; genus Canis; species Canis aureus. Next base: position 11,935,997 of record NC_135648.1, read on the forward strand.
CACTGGACAGACAGAAAGATCTAATGCTAAGCAACGCATCTGCCTCTCTGTCTCAATTAATAAACCACAGAATTTATACATGCTATTAATATTCATAGTAATTGTACTGGGTTAAACCCTATCACGTGTGTGTATACATAGAAATGAAACCAGAGTTATGCAGTTTCAGAGGAAAATATTAGGCAATTCCTGTTTTGGAGGCTGTTAAAAAGATTCCTACGATTTATTGACCACCATTAGGGGAGCCTAAAATGTTAACCTATAACTATGTGTTCTTTTATTTTAGGAAATGTGCCAGCACATTAAAGAACATAATACTTGAAAGCTTGTTTCACATTTAATGGCAGTAATAACTGATAGCATAAATAGATGAAAATAATATATCTGCTCATTTTGACATATGTGTCCGTCTAATCATTCTAAATGAGTGTGCTCATCACATGAATCCCTTTCAACCTCTGATTAAAATGTAACATTGACTACAGGATTATAGAGCGGACTTAATTTTACTGACTGTTTTAACAGTTGTCACAGCTGTTGGAAGAAGGAAAGGCAATTGAAACACTCCAAAACAGGCAAGGCGAGGAGGGAACAGTTCAGTAAATTCAGCCTTATGATTGAAATCTAAGCAGTGCAAATGAAACAGATTTGTGTTTTAAAATTCCTGTTGGGAGCTATGCAAGTTTTATTTCGAATGGTCCACTCTTTCTGTTGTCAGGGTTTTTTTGATATTTCCAGCCCCCACCCCCATCCCCGGCCTCATCTCTTCTTATTATAAGCTAATGTAAATTGAAACACTACTATCCCAAAGTAATACTATCCTGTCAAAATATAAGGGGATAAAAATAGGCAGGAAGGAAAAATGTATACAGTAACGACAACAACAACAACAACAACAACAACAACAACAACAACAACAAAAAGCCTAAACCCAAGCTCCAAGCGGATACAATTTTTTAGAGAAAGATGGGAGCTCGCCTGAGTCACTTTAGATGTGATATTATTTGAAAACTATCAACAGACACTTTAAGTTGATTTTTCTAAGAAAGAACACTTAAACTCCAGACTTGGAGCTCATACTACTTCTCCTCCTGTTTCTTCTCTGTAAATCTGTTGAAAACACCTGCAGCCTTAAAGGTGGGTGGTGTAGGTGGGGTTTTCAGATGATTTCTTTGTAAATTGCTGGAAGTGACAACTAGCTGCACTTAGGGGTGAGTGTTCTTGAGCTGTTGAGTCTTGTAACCTTGCCCATCACAGCACTAAAGCGAACAGATTAATTCTATTTTTTCTGAAAATTTAATAACCACTGCACATATCCCCAACTATAGATAGTCCAAACAGCCAGACAGTCTGTATTATGTAACATGTGATTTTTTTTCTCCTTGGAGTAAGCAAAAATAAGTGTTCCTGAGTTAATGGAATAAATGTAGAATGGGAGTGGTAAGTGATGGGCACCCCATGTTTCACCAGCCCTTTGTGTCAGTGTATTTATGTATTACCTTATGTACATTTGGTGGTTAAGTTTAGAAATCCTCCTTTTCCAGAAAGGGCTGGGAAACAGCTTTCCCTTTCTTGGGCAGAGGCAAGGGTGATGGTGTTGGCTGGTTCTTTTAGTGATGGTTTCTCATCTTAATGTGTTTATGGCACTGCTGCTTTATTTACTGAGCCTTGTGTGTGTTGCAGCGGTAATTAACCCATGTTATTAGCAAAGCCCTTGTGGATATCCATTAATTCTCTTGCATGGATGATCATTTTTCCAGTGTTTTCCCCCCAATAAGGTATCATTGTTCTTTTTTTTTTTTTTAAATTCTGAATTGACGGCCTTTGATATATTTCTTTGATTTAATCTGACCTGTAATACATATTGACCATCTTATAAAAAAAAAAAGGATATTGTAATTCAGCTTTTAAAAATGCTAATAGCAGCTGGAGAAAAGATTTTTCCCCCCTTTGGTTTTCTTTTCAAAGTGAAAAAGAAAAGAAATTAAGGTTTAAAAAGGAAATAATATAGGAAATCAGGTTTAACTCCAGGTTTTCCAGGTCTTAGAATTTACGATAATTTGGGTCTTTGAGGTCTTTTAATCAGATTTTTACTTAGTTAATAACACTTTAGGCATTTTTATAAAATATTGAGCCAGCAGAAAAATACTTGTGCTTCCTGTGCTGAGAAAAGATAAGGACCATCTCATTAGCCGGGCCATACTTTTGCAATTAATTTTAGATACATGGTGCTATTCATCAAAGAGGGCAGGTAACTTCTCTATGAGTCTATTTAACAATACTTTCACAATACCTTACTCCTGCAAGAACTACAGACAAAGAAGAGACCTTTCTTTTTGGAAGGTAGGCATCATGCCCAGTCGCAAGTCCGTATCACTTGTGAAAAATTCCTCAACATTTGTTTTAGCCTAGTGACTCAAAGAAGATCTTTCTTTGTTTTACTTTTAAAGTGCTGCGCAGCACTGAAGGTTGTGCTTATATGATTTCATAAAACAAATTAAAATCTGTGCTTACGGTTGATACTTGGTCAGACAAGTGGCCATTAATAGCAATGATTTCTGTGCAACCAATTAATATGAAATAAACTTTTTAGAGCCACCTATTAAGCATTTAGAAAGAGGAGAAGAGCATCTGAGGTATTTCAGGGGAACTTTAAAATCATCGTAGTCGATAAACCTTGCTTGGAATCTTGCTTCATAGCGAATTCATGGAAGAGAGAAACAATACAACGTTGATCTGTTATAAGTGCATATGAGCTCCGGCCCCAGCCAGCTCTCTGGAGAAAATCTTTGATTACACTGGCCCAGTGTGTTCAGTTTTTTATCTCTTTTACATCCACTGGCCTTGTATTAAATTGTCATTGTCCTAAAGCACATGAGATAGAAATGAATTGCAGTTCTCTACATTCTCTGACAGTGAAATATTTAGGTTCTCTTTCTCCAATCATACTTATGTGTATATTTGATAGTGCAGGGATGACACCAGGCATCTCTGCCGCCTGTCATTCTTCTTCCTGCATTTCGGATGTTTTGCCATTGATTATTTTCACTGCCATGTGTATATGGATGTACGTGGTCTGTGCCATTATAAATACACATATGGTACTTTAAAATCCAGAGCAGCCGAGAGAATATACACATTCGTGTGGGTTTGCGTGGATAGTGTGCATGTGAAATATGTACCTATATGGGAAGAGGTGTCTGTGTAGAATGTTATAGGTATGATGCTCAGAGTCTTCATTACATTTATATAACAAAGTGAATCTCAAGTATTTTTCTAATCCACAGTTGCCAGTTAAATTTGCCAGGCATGATTTTAACCTGGAATTAGTGTTGCGGGTATTTGCCAGGTCTGATTTTAAACTAAATTGGTTTAACTATATAGAAAGACAGGTAACAGGTAACCTAATAAGTGAACTTGCTTCTGATTTTATGAATTTTTAACTGTTATCGTTCCTAAATTCAAAAGCTAGTAATCATAAATAATTTGTAAAATAGGAAATAAACTACTTATATTAAATGCATAATTTAATGGTTTGGGCCCATGTCCAAGAAATAGTTTTGAATCAGCTCTTGGCTACATTCTTTTTTTTTTTTTTAATACGAGGGTCTGACAAATATATCTAAGTGTAAACATGATAGCTCTCAAATAAATGCAAAATAGGAATTTTATTTATCTGCGTTACATAAATACGTCATTTCCTCTTTTTTTTTTTTTTTGCTGAAAGCAAATGTAGAAAACTAATAAGTGTTCTGTTTCTCTAAAGTACATCACAGATTTCAGAATTTTTGAATTTTACTCTAAGAGGTAAGTTTAGAGATCTGTGATTTTGCTTAGTAAATCTGAATGAGAGTTGAGAGAGAACACTGATCTAATAACTGCTCTTCTGTTGTAAATCTTGCTCCTACTTATATTCTTGCTTGAAATCCTAGATTCATTTCTTATCTTTACTTGTATGAATAGCACTTTAACAAATTTAAGGTTTTTCTCTCTCTCTCTCTTTTTTTTTAAATCCTGCTGTTTCTTTTTGCCAGTCCATCAGATCAAAGTTAGCTCCTTTATTATCTGAGGGTGATAAGTGACAGCCTTTGCCTTTTGAAGGATTTACCTGGCATCTTATTCTTGTTTCAAGTTCATTCTCGACTTCTACTTTCTAAGATCTAGGAAACCTCAGCTACTAAAAATAATTTCCATTCAGAGTTTTAGCAAACACAACTCTCCTCTCTACTTTTTCTTTAACAGAAATGCCAGGTGTTTCTTTTTCTCTGATTTGAACAGTATTTCCCAGTATTTTCCAAATGTATTTTCTAATCAATTATACAAAACCATCAAAATGAGAGAATTTAGATTTTGTAGTGTGTGTGTGTGTGTGTGTGTGCGCGCGCACATGTGTGCACCTGCAGGCATACAGTCCCCTTTTTAATTAAAAAAAAATTAAAAAATGTTTGGAGGAAACTTGCTTTTTATGTTTTGTTTCTTCAGATGTCATGCCATCTTAATTTATGGCAATGAATGTATATTTGGAAGATAACTCACTAAGGCAAAGCATTAAAAGAAAAGGCACAGTTTTAAATAAATTGACTTCTCACTGGTCAATTAAAGTCCACTTCAATATACTGGCATAGATCTATCTGTGCATTTGAATATAGATATGCAACATTCAGCACTGGCCGTTAGAAATGCAATGTATGGCTGTGGTTTTGGCACTTAAAATCTCTTTAATACTTAAAGTGTTAAACTCATGGAGAGCCTACCTAGGATTAGATTATGTTGTAACAACAACAACAAAAAGAACTTAAATTTATATTTTAATTATAAAGGGCAGTCTTTGTCATACACATTCTTCTATGCATTCTTATACTGCTTTGAGTGACACAAAATTGCATATATACTTTTCATCATTTTGATTGGAAGTACACATTATGTGTAATATGCTTTGGCAGCACTTACCTAGCCAAAGAAAACAAATTAATACCAGGCATACTGAAGGCTGTCAGGCATATCACAGATGTGTCAATTTAACTTTGCTTCATCATACACCTTCTCCGCAAACAATTGGTTAAGATGGTACTAAATAAAAGGGAAGCTACCGATAAATTCTCATGTTATATCAGAGATTGATGGCTAGTGGAAGTGTAATGAAAACCAGCTTGCTTGCTTGCTTCTCTTAAAACTCTGTGGGAATACAGACAGCAGAGATAATAATGAGTTTTGTTAAAAAAAAAAAAAGTGGAGTATAACTTCAACTTATTCAAATCTTTCTACTCTTTTGAAAATAACAGAGGGATTTATTGTTTTACAAGTCTCTAATGTGGTGAACCTCAGTTGCTCCTAAGTGTGAAGTAAATAGAGGCTTTAAGAAGTGGAGAAGCTGAAGGAGCATGGGCAATCCATCTTTAACAAGGGACATCTCTTTTTGTTGTACTTTGCATACATTTTCTGAGGAAAAAAAAATCTCGTGCTTTCTTTTTGTATGGTTTATTCAAAATGCAAAAAAAAGAAAAAGAAATTTGAAAGAGAACTTAATGCACAGAAAATAGGCAGAAGCATATTACTTGTTTTCTCCTCCATGATCAGAATGGTTCCCTTGTATATGAAAATTTCTTTTTCATCGATTCTAGGAAGATTTTACTTATTTATACTGGCTTTTGAGAAATTAAACAGAAGGGACATTAAATATATGTATTTGCTTTTTATACTCACAATGTGAATTAAAATGTTTTAAAAGGTCTTCTTCTTTTCATGGCAGTTATGATACTTACATTTTGTATTTATAAGAATTTATTTTACTTTGAAAAGAGTGTCTAAAATTATGTCCAGATTTAGCAAAAATAGCGAGTAATATGAAAAATTATGGACACCAAGGTACTCATTTAGAGAAAAAAATTCTAATGTAAGGTTGCTTAATCAATTGCCCTTTGCCCTCCATAATTCCAAATTATCATAGAACTTTAACTTCTCCAGAAATGTAAGCTGACCATGTTAAATTACGTTCATTTTTCCATAAATGAAAGAATACCCTGACAATGCTTTCTTCATTGTCTCTATTAAAACAGATCAGATATTTTGAGGAGGAATATTATGTCTGTAATCAACTGTTCATGATCAAAGAAAGGGAAAGGTACATGTAGTTGAGAATCGTGTCTTTTTCCTATGAGAAAGTGACTGTATACAGTTGGTGCTGGGTCCAGGAAATGACAGAAGCATCCCTTTATCCATAGACTTAAATGAGACCTGCCTCATCAGTCATGGGATCATAGTGTCACAGATGGAAAAGCAACCATCAGCTGAATTGTACTGAACTACACACTTGGCTAATTCATCTTATTGCTCTACACATCTAAGGAAAGGCTCATTCTATTCTTGGAGTCTAGACAGAATCAGGAGTTGGGCTCAGGTGGGAGCATGTGGCCGCCTTTTTCTGTTCTCTCTTAGCCATTCAGCAAAGGGAGATGAGGAACAAATGGACAATTTATGCACAGAAGCCCAAGCAGAGATTCTTTCCCAGGGTCAGAAATTTATTATTCAGTTGTTCAAGTACATTTTTAGATTTCTCTTATGTTCTATAAATGTCATTGTTGTCTTTCATGCTCCAAAGACCTACCCATAAATGATTAGGTATGTCTCTCAATTTGTATGAACCATGAACCGGTATAAGCCTTTTTTAACAGATAGAAATGGAGAGCAGATCACCTACTTATGTGAGCCTGGATGAGGATTCTTTCCTCATACCTTTATATGGAACTGTTCAGTTGGTTAAGTCTGAAGAATGAGAAAAATACCAAGAGGTTAAACACTCAAATTGTATTTTTTTTATTTTTTTTTATTTCCTTATAGTGAACAAAACTTTAATGTCTAGAGCATTTATGAGGGTTTTAATGATTGGAAAATCTGTCCTGAGAATGTGGTCACCATATGTGACAGCCTTGCTTTCTATCTTGTCTTCAGTTTATGGGGTAAGTTCGGTGATATTGTCTATTGTCTTACTTTGCATACGTTATAGCACCTCTCTGCCTCCACTTTGAGATAATCTGAAATGTGGGGGAAATGCCTGCTTAGCTCTAAAACACTTCCCTCAACCCTCCCCAAGTGCAGCAATATTTTCTTTTAAAATTTCCGTTTCTATTCATTTGTTTTGCTAAAGGATCCTTTACTTTGATAAAAGGTAAGTACATGATATTCATCCGTATTTGCATACACAGTGTATTTTAACCCCCCCTCTCGAATTCCAAAGACATTGCCTTCAACTTTTCATAAGTTGTTTTCCTTTTGTTTCTGTTTGTTGTACATTCTAGTTGAGTGCTTTTATGGTGTTTTCTTGATTGTTGTCAGTTTGGGGTACCCACTGCTGACATTTTTGTCAAGTTAATGTCCCAGCACAAAAATCCATGGCAAACTGGAATCTGGCTACAGGGGCGTGGAAGATACAACTTGTGTGTGATTGTGTGTAAATACAGTTAGTTAGTTGGGGGTTTATCAGATAGCTTGGCAGAAAGAGAGAGGAGCAGTACAAACTGTTTTCAGTAACTGTGCTGTTCATACACCTGATAAGATTGAGAGAGCTTTTCGAAATGCTGATAGGCTTTGAATAAGAAAAGAATAATCACTCTGCTACTGGCACCAGCTTATCGGGACCAAGTAAAATGCCAACACTTTTACATTAGCAAAAGTAAATGTTTTAGACACTCTGTGCCTTTTTTTTTCATTCAAGTTAAATAGTAGGGGTGCTCTTGAGTGCGCTATAATGAATAGAAGGATTTATTACCTTGACTAAATTACAGGTGAATATGTTGATAAAGGAACCTTCAGCATCAGCAGCAGCTTCTTTGATAAGCAGGTGCATCTATGCTGTACATTCTCTGGAGAAATTAAGTATGCCTTTTTCCACTCCAATTCTATTAAACATCATTTCTGATGTTAGAAGATGCAGTTATGTCCTGTGTCAATCGAGTCCCCTTGTTTTCCAGCAGATGGGTGACAGGCATTTGAAACTTAGCTTATCAGACTTGTAAAATGCTGGTGTGCTGCTGTTAAATAAGTTAGGGCATGCGTATGTTTGTGTCACTCGTGCTGAACCAGCAAAGTCCTATATAAGAAAGAGATCTGGTTTTTTCTCAGGAGTGGAATGACATTAATTATAAATTTCGAATACTTTAATGAGAAGATAAACGTATTTTGCCCAAGCCACCGCCCATTGTAAAGCACCTCCCCTTAAAAAGAGAGAGGGAGATTGGTTTTGCTCTTAATCTAAACCATTAACTTTCCCAGCTCAACCATCTTCTCTTCTTTGTAATTTGACGCCTACAAATAATTTGGTGTATTCAGATTTGATAAATGATCGTGCAAGAGCAGATTGATTGATTTTGGATTACTATTGATTACTCTCAATGAGATCACTGTGACACACTCGAATCAATAGTATTCGATTAAGCAAGGCACCACCGTTCTATACATTCAGCAGCAGTGGGGAATCCAGGAACAGAAGGTTCACAAGCTGATAAATTGACAAAGCGTTCAGCTTTAAATAGCCCTTTGTTCAGCACTAGTTCCTTAAAATATATTTCATTGGAAAGTTCGTTTTTGCAACTCTGGGCCTTTCCGTGGAAGAAAGGTCATCAGTTTAAGGTTTATTAAATTTTAACTAAAAACAACTGGGCTCCATGTAGGTGTAAAATAATTTAAGTACTTACTGCAGGCAACCTTCATGCTTTTGAGCTGTTGCTCAAAGGTTTCATTCTTTTATGAAGATGTCAATTGTAAACATAAAAATGCATCACTGGAAATGTAATGGCTTAAGATTCAAACCGAAATAAAAATTCCTGCCTGAGGAAAGCACTATAATCAAAATAAGGTGGCCTTAACTTTCCTCAGAAGTGGGCATGCTTAGGAGCAGCGCTGCGAGGCAGCGGCAGGTAGAGGCCCTTGATCAAGCACACAGCTGCTGCTGCTTGTCCTTAGCTCAGTTATTCATCACGTCGCCAATACGACATGCAAAACACCGAATATCATTTGATCTGAAAGCTGCTACCACTGCTGAGGCACTGCAATCTTTCTGTCCCGAGCAAACTTACAAAGTGGCCGGGGGATAAAGGACTCCTCCGTGGTTCAGGGCCTTTGGTGAAGGACCAAGGATGAGATTTTCCATCACGTTCCATCGTGGTGCCGTCTTGGCACTCGGAATGAGGCATTTGCTCTTAGGTTATATGGGATTGCCTCTCAAAAAGTGAGCCTTCCAGGGAACACTCTGCTGGAAATGTCAACCGTCTCATGTGCAAAACTTGATTTCCAGTGAAATTTTGGCTACGAAGGCCTGAGGACCCCAAATCAGCAGCAGGTTCAAGTTTGAAATAGATTTTGATAAATTGTCCCATTTTGATAGTAATGAAACAAGACGAAACAAAACTAGAGGTGGCAATCTGAGGGCAAATCAAGAGGAAAGCCAAGTTTGAAATCATGAAATTCCCTGACAACACGTCAGCCTTTCTTGTGTGTGAAAGTGAGGTAATAGGGTTCTAATGATATTTTCAGGAAACCCCATGCAATTGCCATTTCTGTAGGTCAAGAAATGGTCATATATCAGCATTTTCATGTGCTCCAACATAATAATTGAGTTTATTCCTGTACTGTTCATATCATGTAAGCAGATCGAGAGCGACAACTGTTGTTTATTAATTTTTTAAAAATTTTGTTTTATGGTGGGCGGGGCCAGGTTATGGGAGACACATGAATTTTGTCTACAGTCATGGCACGTATATCATAGTATTGTTTTTAACAATGACTTTTTTTTTTCTTTAACACTTGGTAGAGTTCCCAAGTATCTAGTATTATACATGCTGCAGAAGTACGTATGCATTTATCTGGCTTGTCACCTGTTGTGGCTAAGCTGCTTCTGAGAATCCAGGTGAATGTTCCCTCTGCTGGGGAAGCGTGTGGCACAAACCAGGTAGTGGACTCAAGTGCTGACCCTCCAAAAAAGGAGCACACCGCTAAGGGTAGAGAGGAAACAAATTGGGAAATTGGGGAATAGGTGCCGACACCTCAAACACTGCATCCTTGCTTTCGTTCATTAGCAGAACCTTAATATGCTAGTTAGCACTTTGTGTCCTTCCCCCCGGAGAAGTATTAAAACTGTGCCCCATTAAATCTGTGCACTGGGGTGGGTTAGGCAGACGCAGGACACCTTGACTTGGCCCCTGAGCCCATGATGCTTTATTGGCTGTTGCAGGTAGAAAAGGTGCTTCGGGAGATGTAATAAAGTGATGCCAGAGTTCCCATTCGCATCTCCCCCCCCCCCCCAGAGTTGCCAGAGTTCTCTCCCCCACCCCTCCCCGGTTGTGCAGCTCCTACTGGGGCTGGGCTGTACTTCCCACCTCTGGGCAGAGGCTGGCTCCCAGGGAGAAAGGAAGTGGGCCCGGTCTCCAGGTACAAGGAGGGGGCCTCCAGTGCCTCGGCTGGAAATGTCAGGACAAAGTGCATCCTGACTTGGGGTCCTGTAGGGACGGGGTAAGGTTTTCCTCACTCTGGGTAAGCGTCCAGCTTGTCTCAGAGCGAAGGAGGGTGGGCATCGTTTACTGGAACTTGATTGAGCCAATGCCTCCAACTGGTCCCACCGTCAGTCTCAGAGTTTTTCCTCAGTAGTGCGTTTTCCCCCCTGTCTGTGGCACGGAATTTGATTTATCGCTGGTACTAAGATCAAAAAAAGAAGTCATTCCTTTTGATGTTTGCTATTAGGCACACGCAGTGCAGGGCGGGGGGCTGGGGGGGAGCCATCTGAGCAGCCAAGTCACTGTCCTGGTCACACGGTGGGCACCGATAGCAGAACATATTATTTTGTATCTGTTCATTTTGGATGTAGAATTCTGTGTATAGAGAGGTCATCCATAGGGTATTTTGAATTAATATTTAGGTTTGTTTCAGGTACAGATTCTTTTGGTAAGGACACAAAGAGTGGCTGGCACATGCACCTGATTACCTGATTAGGACACTTTTTTTTTTTTTTTAACTGTCTGGGCATTAATTTTACCAAAAGACCTACAAAGCTGAGCAATATAAACAAGCCAATGGGGTTCAGTCCTTTCTTTCAAAAAAGAGCCATTGGTTGCATGCATTGTTGGCTGGTGGACTTGGGACACCAGAGCCGTATTTGCAAACGAGGGGAAAGGTTTGCTGGGGTCTGCTGGTCCTGTATCCCGGGCCCTGGTCAGGCTTTGTTCGCAGCTCTGTACAGTAGCTTTTGTGCAGCTTCTCTGTGAGTGGGATTTCTCTGAGCAGCGTGAGCCCCAGCCCATCAGCAGGCTGCTAGTCAGCAGCAGGTGTGAACAACATAAAACAGGATTAACACTGAACCAAAGTGTGTACTAAAAACAGAACCCCTGCCTTGCTTTTAAAAGGACGGGCAGGACTGGAAGATAGAAGCCACTGTGGTCCCTGCACCCCGTGTTTACTAAACAGTGTTCAATGAACTATGCAAATGGCTCTGTTCAGGTGCCGAGAAGGCCTGCAAGGGATCATGTAGTCCTTCTCTCGCTCGCTCTTTTAAACTGTAAACTCAAAACTTAGGCAGAAAATTCTTCTCAGACTTTAGAGAGGAACACAAAACAGAACAAATGTGATCTGGATAAATCTTGAACTAGGATTACAGTGAATGTCGCAAAGGTACTGTCCTTCCTTACCAATTCAAGTCGATGGTCATTCAGTGTCTGTATTTCCGACCTCTAAAGGATATTTATTAGCAGTTGGTTGATTTTTGTGTGTGTTTAATTACGTGACTTCATTTATATTTTTCACCTAGGTAGGCAAATCCACAAAGAGGCAAAATAGGTAATTTCATTAAAGATTGTACCCCTCTCCCCAAATTCTTTTTTTTTTTTTTTCAATCAGTGATACCTACATATGAAGAAGAAAGCCAGCCGGCACACGCACAAAGATCATAGTTAATTTAAGAAGACTGCATGTGCTTAACAGATTGGGCATTGCCTCAAATTTATGGCCTTTGAGTCACTTTATCAATATTTCATTTAGGAAAGAGAAAAAATGGCACTTAAATATATAGTTCTCTTTTTAAGTTATGCTAATTATAGCATATAGTACAGATTTGGATAAATTAAAAAATTTTTAAATTTGGATATCTGTGTTTTATTAGGTTTAGACTAACTTGTGGAGTTTTAGGAGTTGGTCATTTCCAGGAGGGGGTCTGAAATAGGGAAATAGTTCAACCAATTAGAGAACTTGTGTTTTTATATGTGTATATATATATATATATATATATACATATAAAAAACACACAAACACAAACACACATACACACATACAGACACATGCCTTAACTATTTCAGCACATGTAAAACAAATGTAGGGATTATTTGTGGGTATATGAAATGTCATTACTCTGATTTCTGTCTGACACTGCAAAAATATGTGCAGCTCTAGATATTTATATAAGATGGATCTGTTTGAGAATATTATCTATACTAAAGAATAATTTTAAATCTTAAAAATCACAATACCAATTATCATTCCCTTCTAGTAAGACCTGGTAACATATATTACCTTTATTATCTTTTATATCCAGGCCTTAAGTTGAAATTACCTATTCGTTCCTTCACTCTTTGCTTATGCTTACTATTTTTTTTTTAATTTTTAAAATAACAGGCTTTTTAAGCTGAGACTTTGCTACTTTTTATTTTAGAAGGGGTATTGTCTGCCAGTTTAATTGTGGCAGTCTTAAAAACACATTGAATACACTGAGAACATCCAAGTCATTGTGAAATATATAAATTCTAAAATTACATTTTAATTCCACAGTTACTATCTTTAAATGTTAATTTATAAGCATTTGCCTTATGATGTGTTTCTTTCTAAGAAATGTCCATCCCCTTCTGTTTAGTATTATTAAATACCCTCTGTGGTGTACCTTAATTAGGTTGTGGGCAAATAGTTTAATGATAGTTAATGAAATCAAGTTTAAAAGATATTAGTTTAGCATTGATTTTAGAGGTGTATTTTTTTTTTTATAACCAACTCTCTGGTGTCAAATTGATTGCTTATAGTAACTTTTCATGTTGCATTGAAAAAATTACATGCATTGTTTTGCAATTTTTTAAATCATTAGAGTAATCAAGTTAGTGCATTAAACTACATTTTCTTGATTATTCTTTCAAAAATATTTGTGTACATGCACTGTCCTAGACACTAATATCCTGAAATAAATGATAAAAATTATAAAATGATCTTGGGTACATAAAACCACTTAAAAATGTGGCTTTTTATATCTATGGCTCCAGTTTGAACTTGGTTGGGTCAGTCTTCAGAAAATGATTTCAGGAATTTAGGTAGCAGGAGTTTTAAAACTCAGGCACACTGAGGCTTCCATCCTGATTTTCTGGTTTTGGCTTTTTAGGGCTGAGAGAAAGTTAGCACCATGAACACGATTAGGGATTGTACATTCAGATCCTGAATATTTCAAGAGTGTGTGATCACAGGTCCTAGAGCTCCGATCTGGTCTGGCCTGTGTTCCCTCAGCTCAAAAAGCCATTTTGACACTGCTTCCTTGTGAAGCCTTTGATGATTTGATCACCACGGTTGCCTTTACATCTTAAAATGCTCTAAATTACTTGTTTATGGTTTGTTTTTCAGACTGGAAATGAAAGGGGAATAAATGCTTTAAAAGATCACGTTAAAAAACATTCAATAGATGGTAGGGAAAGCAAGGGCGATTCCTTTGAACTCTGGAAGGTTTGTGTGGTTTGACTTTGAGGGAAAGGTTCGACTTGGTAAACTCATCCTAATCAAAGTAAATGACAACTGAAAGGTGGTTTTTCTAAGAAAACCTTACCCTTAATCTTGAAATAATTTCACAGCTACTGTCTCCAGAATTCCTGCAAAATTGCCCCCATAGAGTTCCCAGGAGCCTGGGATTTTAGTTTGCCTGTCTCTTTGCAGCATCTTTTCAGTGGATGCATTTTTATTAAAGTGTTCTACTTATTTATTTTTTTGAAGATGCAGATTGGTTTGCTTCAGGTCATTAAAATTATTGTCTTTCACGTTTTCAGGTGTTTATAATTAGATGATTAGTCAAGTTAGGTAATAAGATTTATATTGGCATCAGTTAAGTTTATAGAAGGATTAAAATCATGGTATCATGGTACCATTGCCAATCAGAATATGCCAGAAATATCTCCGGAGAATTTTTGTCAAGTGTTTATGCTCAATTAAAATTTATACTACATGTTACCGAGTGACTGTCTCATGATAGCTTGGCATCATGATGCTGCAAGCTTCCAATTGCAAGTGATAGGCAATGCAATTTGTGTGTGTGTGTGTGTGTGTGTGTGTGTGTGTTCCAGTGCTATAGAATTGCAAACTTTGGAGGGAAAATGCCACACTTTGGGAAATGACAGCAGAAATATAAGACAAAGAGTTGTCCCAGTTTGGGTATAGCTAATATTTTCTATAATGCCAAAAAGCTATAAAAATGTAGTTTTTATCTCCTACACTCGATATATGCAAAGGGCAGCTTACCTTTATGTAAGACACTGCAGACGCGAGCTGAGTCATCAACTCACCTATGTTTTCGCTTCATTTGTGGTTTTTGCAAAATATTTGTGAAAATATTATCCCCCCACCCCCCCCAGTCTTCTTGACTTTTCCAGTGTTGCTCCCTCTAGTCCTCCTTTCTTCATTTTTTTATTAAGCTGAGACGTAAATTTTTGCAATGGATGTATCCTCCTTCATGCATGGTGCCAAAAAAGCATTGCGGAACCTTCACCAAAGTCTTAAAAAAACAAACAAACAAACAAACAACCCACTAACAAAGCAACAGCATAAAACATCGGGGGTTGCCGAGGGGTGGGGGGTGGGGAGGAAGAGGGCAGCTGGTAATTTATGATTCCTCTAGTATCGCATGTAAAGGATTTGCCAGCGCCCCACTTCCACCCCACCCCCAAACTACACACCGCTCAGTGTTAGGATGATGATAATGTACCTGGAAGGAAAACGCAGTCCATGCCGAAGCAAGCAGCATCAGACAGGGCGCCTTGCCATCTGCCCCACCTGCTGCTTTTCTGAGTCCATCTGGTGACTGCAATAGCTCATTGTAGGCCTCTTCTGAGAAACATTCGGGCTGAAAAGCAGGCAGTGTGAATTATTTAGGTAGCTAGTATAAATAAATAGAGGGAAAGGCGAAGGGTAACAGGGGAAGGGTCTGAAAGCACCTCGTGCTCCCTTAGCCCTGGGTGCTTTGGAATGCTCGAATGCACGAAAGCATTTGATTTGCATATAGATTTAGATGTATAGATCATTGTGCAGATTACAAACCAATGAGTTTTATCTAGATTTAGATAGCGCTCAGCCTGCTTTGCACTTAAAATATGGCCAGCTTCAGGTAGGGAACCTTTGGGGACGTTCAGCATAAGTGAAACGGATGATATGTAATATTTTTAGGCTTTGATTTAGTAGAAATAAAACAACTGTGTGCCCTTTCTGAAGCAGATGATTTTGTGTGTGTTGTGGGGGCGGGGGGTGGGGGGCAACACATTGGACTTTTTAGTGAATTCTGATTTGTATATATTGTGTCCTCTTTCTTTTTTTCTATTAGAAAGAAAAAATGAGAATAAATTTCTGTGTCAATTTTTACTTTTATCTGTGGCCACCAGTCAAAAATATTTTAGCTATTAAGTGCAAAACACTCTTACCGAATTCAGCATGCAGGTGAATATATACTCAATCTAAAATGAAAGACTTCAGTCTTAGAAATCTGTGTGTGACTTTGTATTTTGGTGTCTGCATAAACCGCATGGATAGGAATTGCCTGCTTAATGCAAAATGAACTATCCTTAAATTGTAAACTGGAGTCGGATAAGTCATTTACATGGACATTATTGAAATAAGGAAAGTTTATCATACATATGTAACAAGATGGGTTTCTAAGGCTATACTTGTCACTGAAGTTGAGGAAGAGCTAGTTTATATAAAAATATCCTAAAAAAAATTCTGAATTGTAGGGCTGCCTGGTTGGCTCAGTCGGTAGAGCATGCTACTCTTGGTCTCAGGGTGGTGAGTTCGAGTCCCAAATTGGGCATAGACATTACTTAAAAAAAAGAGTACACTTATTGTCATGAGCACTGAACAATGTATGGAATTGTTGAATCACTGTATTGTACACCTGAAAGTAATATAACACTGTATGTTAATTATACTGGAATTAAAAATTTAAAAATATATCCTATATTGTAAATGAAGGTTTAGAACTATGAATGAAACTGGTAGTCTCCAGACTTGAAACAAGACTGTTCCCGTTTTCTTTCCTGAGACTCATTGAGAGGATAATATAAATTTAGAGTGGGAATGGAGGCTTCATTTAAATTAATTTATGATGCTTTATCCACTTTCCTCATTTTTTATTTTATAGATTAATACAGATGTATGGATAAGGTTACGTGGTATATATAGCCTGTTAAATTTTTAACTGCAAGCCTAAAAGGAGGCTTGATAGAGCACGAAAAAGAGAACGCTGTTGTGAATATTTCCACTGGTTCTATATGTACAGAAAGCAGTGTGACGTCTTGTGCTCTAGAATAGACTGGAGTCTGGAGGGTTGGTTCACTCGATCCCACTTGACTCAATTCAGTTGCAAAGTAAAGTTAATGGATATGCTTTTTTGAGCAAGTAAAGCTCTAGCCGTCACTTAAATAAGCAACATCTATCTGGAGCAAAATATGCATGAAAATGAATCATACTGCTAATTCAAAATAGAACCAGTAACCCATTTCATATTTGTTCAAATAAAGTACTTTTTATTCAAGGAAATTTATTTATAACCAATCTCTTTCCAAAAAGTATTTGAGATGACTCCTTTTTATCTGCATTTGAAACCATTTTCTGGTGCCAAATAAAATGAGGCGTTTGTCTTAAGCCAAATAGCTGTGTAAAATTTAAGGGCATTAAATAAAATTCGGGACCTGTAGACAACAGCTAGTTCATCTCCTCACAGGCTCTTTCCACCTTTGGCCTGACGTTTCTTCCTTTGATCCCCTAGCTCTCTCCCTCCTCCCCTGAATCACATGACCTCCCATCTCTGGCTTTGGAAACATGCCATGATAAAAATATTCCCCCCCAAAGCATCTATTTTTCCACCATTAGTAATAAGGACCTTTACTTATTCTTCTTAAATTACCTTTTCCTGAAAAACAATCTATTCCTCCTAGAGTCACTTAGATACTGTTTGCTGCTCATCGAATGCTTGCTCTTGCCAGGCAGAGGACAAAGTTGGCAGAGACATGAATTAATTAGAAGTAACATGTATGTATTAGTGGTAGCGGTTAACTACAAGAATGGGAATTGACTCAGGGTTTAATTGATAACTTCAGGGAACACTTAACAGATATTTTGAGTTTCCATAAATGTATGAAGTAATGAAATATTTTAGAAAAAAATTAAATATATCTGTATAAGAACACAAACTTTTGGGGTATCTGTGTGGCTCAGTTGGTTAAGTGTCTGACCCTTGATTTCAGCTCAGGTTATGATCTCACGGTCCAGAGATCAAGCCCTGCATCAGGCTCCGCACTCAATGCAGAATCGTGTTTGTCCCTCTCCATCCCCTGACTTACACTCTCTCTCTCTCAAATAAATAAATGAAATCTTAAATGAGACCCACAAACTTTTTACATATTGACCTTCATTGCTTAGTCACTATGACTTGTAGTGCTCGTTTTTAAAATTTTGTTTTCATTTAACACTTGCAGTCAAGAGTCCTCCTGAGCATTGTTTTATTTATTTATTTATTTATTTATTTATTTATTTATTTATTTATTTATTTATTGTATTCTGACATCAGGGTGCTAGAAAGTCTTTCTGGTCTAATCTGGACAGGGCTAGCTTTAGATTATCTTTGAATAATTCACAGGCATATAACTTTGTCAGATCTGATCTTGTGTTAGCTCTGCTGGAATATGTAAAAACTGACTTTACCCTATGATTATGATAAAAAGTATATTCCTCACGAAAAGAGGAGTTTAGACTATGCTTATTTGCATAAATTGCAGCAGAAACTTAGTACACGAAAATGTATTGACACATTGTACTTGCTGTAAACATCCCTTTTTAGCATTTTACAGATTTCTTCTTTCATCCTCTCTCATAAGACCGGAAGATCCATAATATGGATGTTAATTTTACTTTTATTCGATTGGTAGTTTCATTGAAGACGTTACTTAAAGATCTGAATATCAACTTTTAGAGAAAGCTTTGTGCCCAAATATTTGCAAGGCATTTTAAGAGAGAAATTTCATAAGCTGTCAAGGAAATACCCGGAAGGAAATTAATTAGTGTAACTACTTGCATTTTAAGAGTGTTGACTTTATAATTATGTAGTCAGTTGGTAAGCCTAATGATTTCATTAGAACCAAAAAATAAATAAAATAAATGTTAATAAAAGCCTTTATGTAACATATTATATATTTCAAAAGTAAATCTTTTCGTGGTTCTTCTTGAAATTTGCCATTGACAGTTTAGTCAAATCGGCTGTATTGATGGAAGGCTAGCTGCTTTAAATACTGCACTCTAATAACAGTTATGGTGTTATTAATTATAGGAGATAAGTAGCAAATAGTAGCATCCATGTTGCTCCATAATAGCCTCCCATAAAGAACTTCATTACCCCATTCATGGGGAAGAAGAGGGATAGTAATAATAAATCATGGGTATTTTTATGAACTTATAAGTGGGGAGGTAAGGAGACTATTTGGGGTTCCCCCAGCAAGGCTAGTAAGAGAACGGTGTTTACTTAAGCACTGAAGACGGGCAGCATGGCCTGGTCATCTTTTGTTTTGGGGGGCCACAACTGGCCCAGGCGTGATGCCAGATTTCTTTATTTTCTTAAAATATGTAGATTAGAACTAGATTGTATTTGATGGGACAGAACTCATGGGAAGAGAGGAGACAAATCTGCTGGTGAGTGCAAACAGAAGGAGCAGCATCTGTGCACACATAGGGTGAAGCAGGCAGGAGAAATCTGGGGGCCTTTCTGCTCCTATTTCCTGTCAAAATCTGGCAGACGGTCCTACTGTTAATCTCAGGGTCATAGTTTGAGGGTCATACTGGGTACAAGTGTTAAAAATAATGCACTTTATTTTGAGATGGAAGATGCCATGATACAAACTATGGGTTTGAAAGCTGGAGAAATTTATGCTGTTACTTAAAATACGTTAAGTTTAACGACCTAATAAAATAGCATGCGGAAAAATGCTTGGTGAGAGTGGGCACTCAATAAATATTTCATGCCCCTCCTACTTTGCTCTTAATAATGGGGTTGTTAGTAGCACTAGAAGGAAAGTACAAAACTGAGATTTCACTTCTCAAAGCCAAATTAGCTTCTTACCTCAACCGACAAATTCTGAAGTTGAAATGAGTCATAATAAGGATTAGTCAGGGAAGCTTGAATTGAACCTATTTCTCGTGCATGTGTGACTCCTTATCAGTCTCCTACTACTTATAATTGCTGGATTCACTTTCTGAAATTAGCAAAGGGGAAAGCAAAGCAAAGACAGAAACCTAGCCACTTGCAATTTTCTTCCCTGCCTAGAATGTTAGGGTAAGAATAGGACTATAAAAATATAAATACTTAATTATTATTATTAGGGGAATGTAGAAATAAAACTATGAAGGGGAGAGTGTAGATTCTAGCAGACTAGAAAAGGTTCTCTTGTTTTTAGTTTCACCCTCCCTTTTTTTTTCTTTTCAGCCTCTCCTATCCTTAAAAAGCATAAGCATACTTCTCTTTTATACTAATCCAGTAAACACTGCAATCTGGCTTCTGAAGCTAGAAGTCCCTAGAAGTCTTGTTACCAGTAGTATGAGTGCCCAGCTCATATTTTTAAGACTGTGAGTGAATGAATGTGTGTGTGTGTGTGTGTGTGTGTGTGAGAGAGAGAGAGAGAGAGAGAGAGAGATAGAAGGGGAGAGAGAGAGAGAGAGAGAGAGAGACCTCAATCTATTTCAGGTGAATTTCCTGAAGGAAGGGTTAAATCAACTGGTTGAGCTGATTTTACTCTCTAGTGGTGATATTTTATTTATATGATAAAATGCTTGGAAAGTGATTAATTTGTCAGGGGAACATCTTGTTACTGTAAATTTGCTGAATATGTAATAAAATTGCCATAACATAGATAGGAAAATGAAGATTTAAAAAAAACTGAAATAGCCAAAGGGTCTTCTGTATTTCCCTCAGTTTATTTTTACTCAGATTTCTCTCTTTAAAAACAACAGCCTCGAAAGAGCCCCGGCTTGCAGTTGAGGGAGGCGTTGGAGCTGGTGAGGCAGGAAAGAGGGGGAATATAATGGAAGAAGCGGAGATGGGTGGTGGATGTTGGTGCCTCGTTCTCTCTCCCCGGACCAAAGATGACTGATACATCCATTAAATTTCAGCCCAGGCTGATTGACTGAGTGGATTTATATAAATTAAAAAATACAGGTCATATACCTTTTCTGATAGACTGTAAATGAGAAATAGGAATTCCTTTAAACCTCAAAGGAGGAAATCCATAGGCAAGGCTTTCTAGTCAATAAAGCACTACAGCATCAACTCTTCTTGCTGTGTTTGTACAATAAGTTTTAGTTAATAGACAAATATTATACCAGCCTTTGCCCGACTCTTTCTAGCAAGAGGTAATTTGTAAATGAACTCACCCAGTGTTGAAGATTTTCCAGCTTTTGTTGCAATTTGAACTTGTGCTTTCCAGACATGAAGGAGGCAGAAATCATCCCTTGCTCCATTTTTTTTTTTTTTTAGTGTAACAAGTGAAAATGGTATTAGTTAGGGAACAATGACTTTTATTCACACTCATTCTCTCAGCTCCATGTCCATTTGTCCATTGGAATGAGCCACTTATCATGCTTCCAGGTTTTTCCTCTTTCAACATCAAGAGTTATGAAAGTAAAATTCCATTTTTTCCTGGCCCTCCATGACAGGCAGACTGAAGATTGTGGTCATTTGGATTAAAAACATATCCATCACCACCAGCCGGCAGGTTATTATGATGTCTCCTTTGAATATATGAATTTCATACACTGCATGTTAGAAGTCTAAGAATGCCAACTTTTTAGATAAATAATTATCCCATTGGTGATGTACAGCATACTGTTGCCATATTTTCTCACTTTTACAGCATTCTTGCCCTTATCACCCATAACATAAATCTTTTGCTTTCATATTTAATAAAACTACGAGGGTAACAACCCCTTGTACTCTGTATAGTCAACCAATCACACACCATCATTTGACTATCATTATTTGTTTTCTCGCGACAGATATTTTAGTAGATGGTCTAGTTTAGGCTTGACAGCATATTTGATACAGCAATGCAGGTAAATAAGCGGATGACCTTATTTATGTGCCGGCTATGACCTCAGCATGCAGCCCTCAGCTTCGGGAGGTTCCGTGGATAGAAAGATGGATGAATGAATAAAGTTCCCAGCATCGGTCAGCATTATTATCTGAGCCTGCTCATCTGTCAGCTGAGTTTTGGAGAGTGGGAAGAAATATGTCCATGTGGGGGAAGGCCAGGACAGGAGTGACCATTTCTCAAGAGATTCTCATATTGTCGAAGCCTCTGGTTCCTGACTCCCAGCATCTTTGGCTCCTGGGGCATGGGAGGGGGGGGCATCCCTCCATCTCTCACCTGCAGTTTCTCAAGTGCCCAAAGCAGACTCCTTACTCCGCCTCCCAGTCCTTTCTCTGATCTGTCCCCTGCTCAGGTTTATTTCTCACTGTGGACCTGTGAGTCCTTGACCTCTGTCAAGTTCAGGTCTACACACTGACCATCACTTCCTGTGAGTTCTGTGGTTTCCTAGTAAACAAACAGGCTCAGATGGCAGTCTGGGGCTTGCCTGGGGACATTAATGCTTGAAATCTTACGTATCCAACTGGTTAGCCACCATGTAACATTGGTCAAGTGTTTCATGCGATAGGCTGCACTAATTTGTCCCTTTTTCTATTCTCCCTCAATACTCCCTCCTGGACTTTGGATAAGAACAAGAAGTATTCCTTTCCTGCCCTGTCTGTTTGCCTTCTGGAAAATGGACAGGTTGACTGTCATAGGAGTCAAGGGGGTCAAGCGGAGGAGGCAAGGACTGAGGTCTCAGTGGGACCCAGCAGGTGCAGAGGCTGAGAACCATTGTAACTAACACCAGGCCTTGGAGGAACTCCAGTTTTCCATGCTGCTTGCATGAGGACTCTGCTTCTAGTCAGTGGCGTCACCCTCACAGCCCCCACCCCACCACCAGGTAGTAATAGGTTTATCCACACTGTCTTGTTTTCTTCTCCTTGAGGTTAGTGCCTGAGATGGTTGAATGTAGTTAAGCAATTTCGGAAGTTATCTCCAGCTACATTTCTCCCCCAGATCTGAATTCTGAATTGAATTCATTGTTATCCACATGGACTCGGATATGGACTCTGATGGAGGGCTCTAACCTCATCAGTTTCTTGCGTAACTTCCACAAAACTATAATTCTTAGCTTGGAAATTTTGACCTTCTCTGAAACTCAAAACATTTTCTTCTGGGAAAAGGTCCCATTATCCTTCACAGCCAACACCATTTCTTGCACATAGTAGACACTCACTAAAGATGTGGGAACTGATTCAAGCTCTGCCGAAAACCTTTTAACCTCAGCTACTAAGAAGTTAAGGAAATCGTGTGGTGTGATCTTGTGGAGCTAATGTTGGTGAAAAATCAGTAAGAGTCAGAATGCGTTATCACAGTGTTGAACAAACGTAAATCACAGTGAATCTCAAAGCTGACTGATTTTTTGTGAGAACCCCAGATAAGTATGGATTTATATTTCAAGGCTAGGTGCACGTTTACTTTCAGATTTAATTATTCCAAAGATCAAAAAATGGTATTTGTCGTGCGAATGTATAGTAGCAGTGTAGATTTAGGTAATGCTTTAAGAGTTTTTCTGAGATTTTTATATCTGTTTTCCCTTTTCAGTGTCAACATTCCTGTGCAGTAGATAGTATAGGCATTAATTAGTACCCCCATCTTAATTAAGAGATAACTGAGGCATAGTGAGCTAATTAATATATGCTAATTTTACATATTGATACAGTTAATTAATTACAACAACTGATTGGTCAGGAAGTTCTACCTAATATCTAGCCTTGGTTTTCCAAGCTGTGAAATAAGACAGCTGGAAGGCTGTAATCCTATTCTGTAGCAATTAAATAATAATCATGTTAGCCTTTTCTGTTCTCTGATGTAAATAATATAATATTTTCTAAGTTGGTCAGTTATTTTGACTGTTTTTTTTATTATTTTGACTGTTTAACACTCTTTATTCTTGGTCATTTAAGAACTAAGTTACTTTGCTTGTTTCATTTTGGTCACATTTTTGTTATCATGGCTTCAAATAGTCATCACAGATAGATCATAACACTTATTTGAGTCTACAGTTTAACAAAATTAAAACATTGAAAAATAAAATCTCAAGATTAAAGTATTGGTAATTATAGATATGACTACAATTGACATATTTAGGTGGCTGTTAAAAAGTATGGTTAGGAAATCTTTGTGGTGCACCATTTTGTAATTCAGAGTACAGAGATTTTTTTTATTTTTTATTTTTTTTTAAGATTTTATTTATTTATTCATGAAAGTCACTGAAAGAGAGAGGCAGAGACACAGGGCAAGGGAGAAGCATGCAGGGAGCCCGATGCGGGACTCGATCCCAGGACCCCGGGGTCACGACCTGAGCCAAAGGCAGACGCTCAGCCACTGAGTCCCCCAGGTGTCCCCCAGAGTAGAGAGTTTAGATATAAAAATTCAAGTTCTGGCTCTTAGTTGAACTTGACATGAATGAATACATGTCCTACTTCCTCATCTGTAAAGTAGAGAGAAAATTTGTCCACA
Source organism: Canis aureus (assembly GCF_053574225.1). Classification (NCBI taxonomy): domain Eukaryota; kingdom Metazoa; phylum Chordata; class Mammalia; order Carnivora; family Canidae; genus Canis; species Canis aureus. The sequence goes on from NC_135648.1 coordinate 11,959,900, forward strand.
AGACTGTCTTGAGAACCAGTGTGTGACTAACTTTTTTCCCCACCATTAAAGAGAAAATGAAAAAGAAATGTTTCCATATACGTTCTTGGGGCATGTGAAATCACGTCAGTATTTCTTAGCATTATCTTGAGAATTCACTACACTCTCTGAGAAGGAGCAGAATAGAGAACCATCTATACCATCATCTTTATGACCTTGACTAACTGTAATCTAGAGTCAGAGTTCTGTTATTTAAAGCAATGTCATAAACACATATGAACCAGACATAGAGACCCATGTGATCAGGCTTTTGATAACATTAATAAAAGAATAATTATGCCTTCAATTGACATAGTACTTTGTGGTTTATTTCCTTATGCATTTAACAAAAATCTAACAAATTTATTTTGTGAATTTATTAAGTAGCTAATATGAATTCATCCTAATACAAAGTGTTGAAGATACAAAGTCATATAAATAGGTGCTATAGTCTATGTCTCCAAGGAAAATGTTAATTAAAAATAAATGATTTTGAGGGCTGTCCGGGTGGCTGAGCTGGTTAAGTGTCTTACTCTTGATCTCAGCTCAGGTCTTGATATCAAGGTTGTTGAGTTCAAGCCTCACACTGGGCTTCACACTGGGTGTTGAGCCTACCCAACGAAATTTTTTTTTTAAATATTTTATTTATTTATTCATGATATTCACACAGAGAGAGACAGAGAGGCAGAGACACAGGCAGAGGGAGAAGCAGGCTCCATGCACCGGGAGCCCGACGTGGGATTTCATCCCGGGTCTCCAGGATCGCACCCGGGCCAAAGGCAGGCGCCAAATCGCTGCGCCACCCAGGGATCCCCCCAACGAAATTTATTATTAGTATGATTATGTTTAAAAATTATCTTCATGTGAAAGAGAGAAAGATTGAGAGCATGAGCAGAGGGACAGAGGGGAGAGGGAGAAGCAGACTTAATGCTGAGCAGGGAGCCCAATGTGGGGCTTGATCCCAGGACCCTGGGATCATGACCTGAGCTGAAGGTGAGGGCCTAACTGACTGAGCCACCCAGGTGCCACCCCCCAAAAAATTATTTTGAGATTATTGTAGACACATGCAGTGGAATGAAGTCTCCACATCCTTTAACTGAATGCCTTTACTGGTGTTACCTTGCAAAATTATAGTGCAGAATCACAACCGGGAGATTGATATTGATACAGTCCATGCACCTTATTCAGATTTTAGCAGTTTCATAAGCATTCGTGTGTCTGTGTTTAATTCTACATGATTTTATTGTGTATGTAGATTCCTGTGACCACCACCACAGTCAGGATAAAGAACTGTTTTGTCCCATGGTGTTAATGTGTTCTTATATTATACTTTATAAAAAAATTCTAGTTTGTCAAAGGAATTTTAGCTTGATTGATACTTATATATTATTTATGGATCACTAGGGGTGCAAAAACCCCTTTTGATGATGCTTATAATATTTATCTCCTTTTTTTTCATTCTCTGCCACCATCTTCATTCAGGTTTTCCTCATCATTTATCTGGATGGATATCATAGCTTCCTAATCAGGCTTTACATACTGTGAGTTCAGAGATCTGATGTGTTTTATCAGGTTACATGCCTAAATTGTAACAGGGATGAATGAATACATGGGCCGTGCTGCAACCAAATTGTGTTTAATAAAAACACAAATTGTCTCTTTTCTCTTTACACATTTTTTTAAACGATTTATTTATTTATTTGTGGAAGAGAGGGATAGGCTGAAGGAGAGGGAGAGAGACAATCTCAAGCAGACTCTGTGCTGAGTGTGGAGCCCGACTCGGGGCTCCATCTCATGACCCTGAGATCATGAGTTGACCAAAACCAAGAGTCGGATGCTTACCTGACTGTGCCACCCATGCACCCCTCTCCTTAGAATTCTTAAGCAGCATCTACAAATGATATCTGGTCTGTGTAGTGTAGTATTTTGAGCCTTCCACAGTCTGGCCCCAACTTGCTTTCTGAATCCATAGCTGATTCCAGATCCCCTATGGTATTCTTCACAACCACTACCTCCTTCATTCTCTGAGCTTACCCTGTGCTCTCCAGTTCTGGGTTATCCTTCTTCATCCTAGAATGCTCTTTCTTTTTCCTTACTGATATCCTTGTAAATTCAATGCTGCCTTTACACATAATTTTTGTTTGATTCCCCCCACACTCACTGTGAGATACACTTGGCATTAACTGATTCAGCAACTGAGGTTTGTAGATAACATGTCAGAGCCAACGTGACAGTACTGGTGAGCTCAAAGCCAGGTCTTCTAGTTAAGAATCTTATAGTTATTTACTACCCTGCGCTGCAGGGATTTTTTTGTTTGTTTGTTTGTTTTGTTTGTTGTGTTTTAAATCAAATCTCTTGGCAGATTTACTATGACCTAAGGAGATATAAAATAGCATTTCTATGCTTTATCTCGCAGATTCTAGAGGTGATACGAATAGCACTTTAATTTAGGAAATGTGTGCTCCAAAATTCAAAGCCCACCACTTTTAGTGTGTATGTGAATTCATGACTGATTCATTCATTCAACAACCAAGGCACAGAATGAAATTTTAGAGAGAGAGAACAATTAATGCACGGTCCCCTACAAGCAGAGGGGCAGAAATAAAGAAGATATCGTTGACCTTTGAACAACACAGGAGTTGGGGACACCAACCTCCCAGGCAGTTTAAAATCTGCATATAACTTTTGACTCCCCCAGAACTTAACTGCTAATAGCCTACTGTTGACTGGAAGCCTTACTGGTAATGTAGACAGTCGGTTAACACATATTTTGTATGTTGTATGCATTATGTACTGTATTCTTACAATAAGGTAAGCTAGTGAAAAGAAAATGTTAAGCAAATCAGAAGCTAGAATACATTTACAGTACCATACTGTACAAAAATCTGCATATAAGTGGACCTGCGCCATTCAAACCCATGTTGTTCAAGGATCAGCAGGACATTAAAAACAATGTGCAAAGTGCAATTGCAGAAATAGGGTCTTTATATTCTGGGAACATCAGGGGGAGAAAGTGTCAGGAAAGACTTGGCGGAGACTTCTTTTTAAAGAATTTTATTTATTTATCCATGAGAGACACACAGAGAGAGAAAGAGGCACAGACACAGGCAGAGGGAGAAGCAGGCTCCATGCAGGGAGCCCAACGTGGGACTTGATCCCAAGATCCCAGGATCACATCCTGGGCTGAAGGCAGATGCTCAACTGCTGAGCCACTCAGGCGTCTCACTTGGTGGAGACTTAATAACTCAATTAAGTTTTTATTGAGTGGGTGCTAGCCAGCTGATGGGACAAAGGAGCCAGGGGAAGGCATTCCAGAAAGAAGGGAAGGCTATTGATGTGGGGAATTACATATTGTTAAGCACAGCATGTGTAGGGGGTACAAGGTGGGCAGAGGTGAGATTGGGGGCTGAAGAAGCAGGCTGGGCAGGGAAGGAGAGATCTGGACTCCTTGGCCAAGGGGCTTGGTTGTCAACCTGTAGAGTGTGTGGGCCCATTGGAAGGAATAGATCGTAAGCTTGTCCAGATTTGTCTTCAGGAATATACACAAACTTATTGTTCTACAGAATCCTCCTTTTGGGAAAATATGTATTAGCTGAATAATCATGTTGTTTCTCCTCACTGGTACTAAATGCTGTAACCTGTGTGCGTGAAAGTTAAAAAGGGAAGAAATGTGCCTTGTGTTTTATTTCCTTCTCTGTAAACAAAGTCATCCAGATAATCTTACTTGGGAAGCATCTGCTAAATTGGTGATGAAATAATTTTTTAATTTGTTGAAGTTAGAGGAGGTGGGTGGGGGGATGGGGTGACTGGGTGATGGGCATTGAGTGGGGCATTTGACGGGATGAGCACTGGATGTTATACTATATGTTGGCAAATTGAATTTAAATTTTTTTCTTTTTTTTTTTAAGATTTTATTTATTTATTCATAGAGACATAGAGAGAGAGGCAGAGAGAGAAGCAGGCCCCACACAGGGAACCCGATGTGGGACTCAATCCTGGGTCTCCAGGACCACACCCCAGGCTGCAGGCGGCGCTAAACCGCTGTGCCACCAGGGCTGCCCTGAATTTAAATTTTTAAAAATGTAATAAAAATAAAATAAAATCCAAAAAAAAAAATAATTTGTTGAAGTTACAAGTTTTCTCTCCTGGCAGCTTCTTAGAAATTTTACATTCCTCTTGAAATGCATAATTTCACCTACTCAGGTTTTATTTTTATTTATCTATTTTTTATCTTAAAGATTTTATTTATTCATGAAAGACAGAGAGAGAGGCAGAGACATAGGCAGAGGGAGAAGCAGGCTAAAGGAGCCCGATGTGGGACTTGATCCCAGGACCCCGGGATCATGATCTGAACCAAAGGCAGACGCCCAACCGATGGGCACCCAGGCGCTCTTAATCCAACTTTTTAAGATAAAACTTAAATACCACAAAACAGGTATTTTCCACACATGCTTAGATGAAGTTTGACAGGTGTGGTTCATCTAACACAACCACTGGTTTCCTTATGCCCCCCTCTAGGCATTCCCTACCCTTTGCTCAGACAATCCCTAGTGGTTTCCATCCCTCAAGATTAGTTCTTCTTGTCCCAGAACTTCACATGAGCCGGTGCTGAGAGGACGTACTCCTTTGCATCTACCTTGGTTTTGCTCATCAGGAGGTCTTTGGTATTTAGCCATGTTGCATTTCTCACAGTTCATTTCTCTTTTATTGTTGACTAGGATTTGGTTGCTTCTATGTATTACAATTTGCTTATCTATTCATCAATGACAGACATTTGATTTGTTTTCGGCTTAGGGCCGGAATGAATGAAGCTGTGATTACACATTCGTGTACAGTTCTTTATGTGGACGTGTTTTCATTCTTAGTAAAATATCTACGAGTGAATTGCTCCTATATGCCAAGTGTCTGTTTAACTATATAGGAAACTTTCAGACTTTTTCCCAAAAAAGCCTGCACCATTTTATGTCCTACCAGCAGTGTATGAGTTCCAATTGGCCCTTGTCCTACCAAGTACTTGGTGTATTGCCTAGGAATTTTAGCCATTCTTATGAGTGAGAAGAAAATAGAAATTTCTCTTAATTTGCCCTGTAATAGAAACCCTAAAAGTACACAGTACAGAGTGCTATAAGAAACTTAAGGATATTACCATAGTCCTTAATGAATGTTGAGACTTAACAGTGTTGTCTTGTGTTTTATCACCTTTATAATCTTTAATCACTTACATTTATGGCACCCATTGATGTTTGTATAGGTGACGTGTATTTTTATGTTCATGTGTATATAAGCATATTTATTCTAGTCTCAAGGTTTTTCATTTATTACAGTTGATTTTTTATAATCTCCCAACTTGCTTAAAAATCAGGCTTTTCTTGTAGCTCACAATTGAAAATATCTGTATACCTAGTTAATGAGAAGATTCCATCAGTACAATGAAAGATTCTTTCCTGACAGTATATATGTTTAAATGACAGACTTAGGATTCTTTTTTTTTAATTGGGTATTAAGATAGTGCCAGTTTAGTGGTGGACTTTACGTAGTAAAGCGTTCTCCACAAAAAAATGTATCTAGGGACACCTGGGTGGCTCAGTGGTTGAGCATCTACCTTCATCTCTGGGCGTGATCCCAGGGTCCTAGGATCGAGTCCCACATCGGGCTCCCAGCCTGGTTCTCCCTCTCCCTACGTCTCTGCCTCTCTGTGTGTCTCTCATGAATAAATAAATAAAACCTTTAAGAAATATATTTCTATGGGTGATCATCATGGCTACCATGAAAATAACTATTTTCATCTCAGCCTCTCCAATTATTTAATGAAACTGAGGGATTGGTATCATGGAACCCACATAGTATTTCAAACTACTGGCAGCAGAACAAAAGGATAATTCTTCTAATGCTCATAGAAGAATCAGGTAGTGAGCCAGTTGATTAAACGTGTAATCAAACCTTCTTACCCCCGTATTCAAACAATATCTTTTCTCATTTTGTAATGTTTGCCTGTGGATCTTTATGTACTATTGCCTTTAGAGATAACAAATTTTCACAGACTTAGAAAGCAATAAAATACATTTAACACTAAATCTTTACTGAGCATAGTTTAATCTTTCTCTGATGCAGAAAGCACTTTATAATTTTATAGCTCCACAACCTCATTATTGTGAATGCCAGTTATTATATTGGCTGAGAGTGGAAATGATGGTGAATCAAAAGTATACGCTAATAGAATCTTAGATCGAGGGAGGTGAATGCGTGTTTACCGATACACATCTCTTTATTTTAAATTATATATGATTTTTTTCCATTTCCATTTCTCTGAGGTGTTTCCTCTATCCTGCTTTACTCATTCTGAATATATATACATCACTCTCTCGAGTTTCCTTAACAAAAATACAATTTCAGGCTTTCTCTATGTGAAAACCATGACAAAGTGATTTTATAGCCAGTTCTGAAAGTGACTAAACTTGACAACAATTGTGTTTTATGACAACCTCTGCTTTCATGTCCCTGGCCTACTTTTATATCAGCATTTTTTTTTATCCCAAATATGAACAATTTCGTATCTCTGCATTGGCTGAGAACAAATCCCTTTACCAGGAATACATTTTAATGGAGAAGAGCATGCTTCACTTAAGTCACCAGAGCCTTAACACCTTAACTCTATAATATTCAATTTCTCACTCACCAAGAACCAAAGCCTTTTTTTTTTTTTTTTTTTTTTTTGTGGTTTGTGTTCATAGGGGTTGGGGAAGAATTAGTATTATGGAACTAAACCAGATTAAGGGGGAATGTGAATTAGATTTGGTAACAGATGGTGCCGTGGAAATTAAAGGTTCTTTGCGAATGGAAGCGACAGCAGCTTGCCTATGTTCTCTCTGTCCCGTTCATGCACTTGATAGACGGGTATAAATCACAACAATCCTGTCTTGACAGCCAATTTCGAGAATTTGATCTGGTTAAAGACATGGCTTTCCTGCTTCACTCACCGAAACCTGCTTCTATTTTATTTTTACACAGCACCTTGTCATATTTAGAAAAGCAGATTCACCTGCCTCCCCTTAATGAAAATTTTCTTAATTACAGTTTTAGCTCTTTAGTGTTAATTACTTTTCCATTCAGCCTGAATTTTCGTAATATCTCTGAGGGATTTTTCTTCTTCTTCTTTTTTTTTTTTTCCTACCCTTTTGCTCGTTGCAAATGCTTTTGTTGTTTCTAAAGATGCTTTTCATTGTCAGAAGTTGTCAGGGGCACGATTTGAGAATCGTAATTACCCAAATCATTATTTTTAAGGGGAGAGGCTTTCATGCTCTGTAGTAAAGTTAGCAAATCAGAAAAATTATGAAAAGTGTGAGAAGCAGTCACCAAAAATAACAATTATTTCAATAAAACTGCATGAGAAGGTGAGTGACAACACTTTTTTGTGGCTCTTGTTAATAAGGGTTGTAGAAATATCTGCTCTGTTGACTGAAATAAACCCCACCAAGAAAAAAGATGTGACCACAGTGGGGCAGAGCCAGGGTTGTGTCTGTGTTGACCTTGTAAGGAGCTAGGAAATCAGAATTAAAATGCAGACTCTCAATGAGAGACCAGAAATATTGTACAAATTGCACCGACCCTATATGTCCCAAGTCCTCAAGTCTGGCCAGCCCAGGAGACAAGTGCTCAGGTCTCTCTTTTACAAATCCACGTGGCATTTGGGCTGACCACCTATCAAGGAAAAAGGAAATAGGGGAGAGGGGAGAAAAAAATCACTCCAGAAATGAAGAGAAGATTCTTTGAGCGAGGAACTAACAATTGGTAGAAATGAAGCTTCCTACTGGCAGTCAAATCAAATGTAGTAACAACTCCGCGGCGCCCTGCTGCTTGCTGACAGCGTGGTGTCACACACGGGGACAAACATTCACTTAAACACTGATTGCAGGGAATTGCCCCTTTACGCCAACGCCTCCCACCAAAAATGTCATGAGCGAAAAGAGAACCATTTCTAGGAAAAAACCAAGAGTCCTGCTCCCCAGCTCCCCCAAAATCATCACTGCTCTATTTGTCCTTTTGTAGCCCACTGGGAGTGATTCCTCAGTTGAATGCTATTGCTGCAGTTTCACTGTTAGGGAGCAAGTTGTTTGTGCAATTATTCCTCCTCCCACAGTGCACACGCGCACGCACACGCACGGCCTTGGGCCTCAGTGGTATCTGAGAGCAGCAGCAGCCAAAGACATGCAAGCATAGGGAGTGTGCCTTGGTGCACCAGCTCTTCCCCTCAGGTCTAATCATGGTTACAGACCAGGTTTTGATCTCAGTAAAATAGAATTAAAAAAAAAAAATAGTGGAAGTTCCTTCAGAAAGCATGGAGACCAGTCCTGTCATTTAGCAAGTGAAGACCCTGAGGGTCAGAGTGGTACAGTGACTTGTCTCGGGTCACACAGGGCCACATCCAGAGCTGGAACCCACTCTCCTTCCTCATCAAGTGCCATAAGAAGCAGGATTTCCTGAGAAAGGGCAAAGAAGACAAGCAAGCTGTGGGATCTCTGGTGTAGTATTTTTTTTGTTTGTTTTTGATTAGTTTTTTAGAGTTGCAAAGAAGATTTAGGGAGGTTTCTCTGCATGTTTGTTTTTGGACCTTTGAATAACAAACGACAAGTAAGTCCTTCCTATCTGAACTCCATGCTCGTCCATGACTTCCGTTGCCTCACTGGATGCAAGTTCATCTCACTGCTGAATAATCCTTTTTAGCAAGACCCACTCTGCCGCAGAACAAAACCTAAGTCATGCCTGTGGCTTGAATTAAGTATATTTGTGTCTCTGTGTTACTTTCCCTTACCTGCAAATGGTCATCCATGTGTTTCAACCTCACCTTCTCTTCAAGCAGCTAACTCATTGAAGTGTTTAAAAAAGGAGGGCAGAGGAAGATTTAGGATTAATACTTAGTGATTTCCCCTCCTCCCAGCCTCCCCCACTCTCCTACTTCTGCCGAACAACACCTGATACCAACCGAATATAATCGTAACCTGTGCTGTCATAGTTCACCCAAGACCAGGCGCTTTGGCAGCCAGATGTTAACCACTGCAGACTAAGCTGTTAAAAGTATAAATATAGTTTGGCCACTTGTCCAGGAGGGGATGGTGTGGTTTATTATCTCTGGTTGTACTATGAACCCCTGTCTGGTGTAGAGGTGTCCATGGGTGCACACCCTTTATTTCAACAGCGACTCCTTCTTGGTATTTAAATTTTCTCACTACTGCAGTTCACCCAGGTTCAGGTGTGTTTTTGAGTTCTGCTCCAAGTGAACTGGCCTATCTCCATGGAGGCGGTGGGTTTATTGGTCATCGTAATTGCCTTTGCAAAAACATTTTCTTAATAAGCAAAGGGTGACATCAATACCATGATCTCAATATTTTTGCATCAGCTCCTGGTAGAATTGCTCTTTCCTGTTTCAGAGTGACAAGGAGAACAGGAAAGGGAAATTCAGTCAGGCTGAGCTTGCATTGACCTGGATTTGATTTGTGAACTCCATCACTGGAGTGTGTGTGTGTGAAGCATCTATATTCGATTGTAATTTGTAAACATCAGTGCGTAGACTTTCTATGAGTTGAATGTTTATTTCTCCTCTCGTGCGATGCCGCGAGATCTTCATTTACTGTCAGTCCTCTCGTGTTGTGTCTGCTTTTTCTCTTCACTGTGCTCCTTGACTGCTTGAAAGCTGAATTGTCTGAACACAAGCAAACTTTATTGATCCATATTTCTGTTTGAAAGACCAGAGATTTGTAGAAGTAGTAGACTATTTCTTTTCTCTGGAAAGCTTACTCCGGAGGAGGTCTGCTCTGAGCATAGTAAATCTCTAAGATGGAATAAATGTTACATTCAGCATATATTGTAAGCTTCATTTTGATGATTCATCTTATATCGCTTTTTACCCCATACTGACCTTCCTTTCTAGCGGTGGTCCCCCACCTCCTGCCCAGAGCTGTTCCACTCTGCCCTGAAAAGAGTGACCTGGTCACCACATGGGCAGTTGCTACCCAAGTGGGTTGACAGTAGGGGACACTCTTCTAGAGTCCTCTGGTCCTCAGGGCTCTGGGTCCCAGGAGTGTAACTTGTGCAAGGTATGAAATATTCTCAGGGGTCAGAGTTGGGCTTGTTCGCACTTTTGTCACGCTTATTGTGCATTTGGGTTTCTGACTAGACGTTCCTTGAGGTTCTCTTTTAACGTCCATGGGTGTGGAGTTGGGTACTTGTGAGGATATAGTTAATTAAGCTGCATTAGGGCAAATATACACACTTGTTAAAACACTTAATTTGCCTCAATAATATTGATTACACGGCAGAAGTTTGTTTAAACTAAATGGTATTTTCCCCCTACTGTTACACTTCTTGAAATGCAATCTGTATAATAGCTAATAGCTATCATCAGTTAAATATCATGTTAGTTATAAAGTAATGTCATAAGAATTGATTTGGACTTGGCAGTGGAGGAGAGTGCTCCCTTCAAAGCCGATGTAGATGATTAGCCGGAGTTTTAAGCAGAATCATGGTTCATATAAACTGTGTATATTTTATAGACTTAGAGCCACTCTATATTACATGAGTGCCCATTATATTAAAGAAAAGCTCAGACGGTTAATTATGCAAAACATCATGTATGCAATTACCCAGCATTATTATGCATTTAACAGTTTTATTGATTTGCCAGTAGCTCACTTACTGTATTCAGAGCTATAAACAAGGGATGTTCACCCTTAGATTGAAATAGGTCCAAGAAAACAAGCTAAGGATAAATTACACTACTAAGCGCCTCTGCATCAGATCGAATCCTTAAATACAGAAACTGTCAACAATCATAATGTGCAACACATTGTGATATCACAGGACCATTTCTTTTCCCATTAATAAAGTTTATCAACCAGGAAGCACCAGAAATCACCTGGCAATACAAATTGAAGCTACTGCAATTTCCTACATCTAAAATAGTCTGGATAACTTAACAAGGTGATCAGCAGTGGGGTGGGTCTCCAGCTTGCCTGGCACAGTGAAATGGGATGCTGGTGTTTTTGTAGGTATTTTCTAACACACATGCTTACAACACCCCCCATCTTGTTAGGCTGCACACTCTTTTTTTTTTTTTTTAAGATTTTATTTATTTATTCATGAGACACACACACACACACAGAGAGAGAGAGAGAAGCAGAAACATAGGCAGAGGGAGAAGCAGGCTCCATGCAGGGAGCCCGACGTGGGACTCGATCCCGGGTCTCCCAGATCATACCCTGGACTGAAGGCGGCTCCAAACTGCTGAGCCACCCGGGCTGCCCTGGGCTGCACATTCTTATTAGTGTATTTCTCTAGCTGGCTTTCTGGGCCTTCACTGCTGAAAACGGATATTCTCCATTTCCCTTCCTTTGTTTTAGGTGTGACAAGGGTGCAGGTATGAGGTTCTAGAGTCTGTCACAGTGGATAGCCAGCCATTCCTGCTTTACCTGGGACCGAGGGGTTTCCAGGACATGGGATTTCAGTACTTAAACCAGGGTGGTCAGCCCAGTGTGATGTCAGATCAAAATTGAGAAAGAGAGGGTCATTGAACTCCAGAACCCTAAAAGCAGGTGGGATTTCAGTGAGGTCCTTTGAGATCTTGGCTTTGTCTTTAGCTCTGCAGTTTATGTTCAGGAAGTACTTGCTTTTCAATGTGTGTCCAGAAATGAGGTAAAGGTCTCTTGCTTAAAAAAAAAAACAAAACAACAACAAGAACAAAAAACGGGTTTCTTGCTTCTTGCCCTAAACTTCCTTTTTTAGGTATAGCACACTGCCCTTTACAGAATTAGGGGAGCTTTCAGCTTTCGGTGAAGGCCCTGATGATGTTTTAGGGAGCTAGCTTCCTGTCCCCACGGCCGCCGAGCCTCATCTCTTGTCCGCAACCCAAGCACCAGCTTTGCAGGAAGCTGTTTGCTTCCTGTGTTCTTGACGGAGTAAGTTCTTGCAGACCGAATGCACGAGTTATTTGGTCGAAGAATCAAGGGGCAGCATTGCTAAATGATTGTGATCCTGTTCTGCAGAAGTCCGTTTCGTTAGATGGGCCTCAAGGTTTATGAGAGCAGGCCTAAAATTACACAGAAGTGTGTGTGCCTGTGTGTGCACGTGTATTTTAATCTTTCTGAGCACTGTGGGTCAGGATTTACAATTCTTCCTTTACAATTAATGATCTCTTTTGGTTAGGTTAACCAGGGAGACCTTAAGATATTTCTTATTAAAAGAAAAAATCCTTTCTTTTCCTTCCCCAACTAAGCCAGTGTACCTTAATGCAATGATGATATGTTAGATCCAGTAGTTGTCAAAGCATCGTATTACTGTGATGCCATAATGACACCCTGTCTCTGTAAAGTAGTCATGTTTTCTCAAATCACACGTTGCACCGTTGATTTCTGACATGACACTTCATTCTGGTTGCTTTCCCTTTTCTTCAGCATCACCATTCTCTGACAATAGCAGCTGGTGCCCATTTTGTTTCTAAGTGATTCACATTTTGCCACTTTACGAGAGTGCAATTAGTTGAAGCAGGGGGGAAAAAAGCTCATTGTGAAGTAGCGTGCTTGAAGTTGTAACTCAGGCTGCAAAGGGAGCTGCTGGGGTCATTGGCTCTGAAGCCTGGGACTCAGGGAGCTTGGCGTAAGTCTTGGAAGTTTCCTTCTGAGTGCTTGAAAACGAAACAAAGAAAACTGTAGGCTCATATTTTTGTACTATCTTAAATTTTTTTTTAAATTTAAATAAATAAATATTTAATCTGGTGATTTCCGAAGTTAGAAAACTGACCAGTCCTCATAGATTCATTCCTATTTTGAATAGATAGTGTTTAGGTGACCGGATCTGAAAACCTTTTCTCAACCCTGAAATTCTAGGATTCAGTAAAAAAGTTAAGGACTATCTGTCTTATTTCTGTCTCATATTTGTAAACTCACAGGTTTGCTGACATCAGTGTGCTCACTTGAAGTTTTTGGAATTTCTCATGAAGATGGGTACTTTTTGGGGCCCTTAAGGATGACAAGGGAGAAAATAAAATCGTGACGTTTTTAGTTGGCATTTAGTTAGCTTGTTAAGGTGCCTGTCCTTGGTATGGGTATAATAAAAGTTTCAAAAAATCTGGTCTTAGTATGACAATCAGGAAATCCAAAGAAGACCTGTGCATAATATGTTCCTTATGAGAATTTCACGCATCATTTTTTTTAAGTCAGAAAATCAAGTAGCAAATAATTTTGAGTTCGTATAAAATTTAAAGGATGAAATACAGCTGCTGAAGAGCTTATCCATTGATGAAAATCGTATAATATATATGACTATGGAGCATTGCTGTTATGCCGGCATTTAACAAAAGTATTGGCTGAGCTGCTATGAAATGCAGACCACCTTGGTCATCCATCTACACACACGCGTGGAAATTCTAACTCAGGGCAATTCATTCAAGGTCGCACATTTACCTGTATCTAGGTAGAATCACTGAAAACAATTAAGCTTGTTAATTTTAATATAAATTGAATATTAACTTACAGATTATCTTCTTGTGTCCCCCTACAGCAACCACTTTAATGGATTCTTATTCTTTCTCTCTATATATACGTGCATGCATCTAACACAGTTAATTAACTTTCAAAAATTACATTTTGCAATAGTCCAGCAACTAAGAAGTTGCATTTGCCTGATCGTTTAATATCTAACACCAAAGGTAAATTTTCCCCTTGCTGACTCTTGGGCAAGGCTAGGAAGCATGATCATCAGAACTACTGAGACTGTATCTCAAACCATGTTAAAAATGCCTCTTTATAGAAGACCGGCATCACCCTGGCTCAGGAAGGCTGTAAAATCCCTCAAATTTAGTTTCTTAGAAACAAACTGTGAGTTTTGACATGGCTATTTCTCCTTCCAGTTTATTTTCAGGGTGTTCGCTCAGAAGTTTCTTGGAAAGTCTCTTGTTTTGTTCCCTTGTGCTTCTCGTCATGTCTCTTAAAATGATAAAATAAAAGCAACTGTACTGAGGCCTTAAAATAAATATTTCCCACATTTTTCTACGCATGTTATTTCTATTCATAATTCTTAACTAAATTTAGATTTTTATTAATCTAATGTGACCTAAAATTTCTGCATTAACAGCACAATGTGGAATTGGGCTTATTCTCTTTGGCTACAGATAAAGCCATCATGTTGAAAATGGCTCTTTCTGACAAAAAGGTGTTCTTTTGAAATAAAGTCTTATTCACTACATTCCTCTTAGAGTTAATGTGAATTTTAGTGCCTCTAATTTTAGATTGAAGTGAAGTCTAGAATAAAACCCACCAGCTGACAATTGAATTTATAGATAGTTGTGAATATTTCAGGCTTGAATAATAGAGCTGTAGAATTTCAGAGACAGAGAGGAAGAGAATTAAGACCCGCTGTAGTTTTAGGGTATAATGTAATGGTGTCTAGGAAGTGTTCGGTGTAATGAGCTAAGTAGTAATTAGGAGACAACTGTGTTCTTTCAGAGATTCTGTTTAGGTGTCACTCCCAGCACTGGAGAGGGTGAGTCAGCTGAGGCCAACCTGCGGCCGGTGAGGTGGCCACTGCGGCCCCTCTCTCCATGCTGAGGGGAGCTGCGCATGTAGCCTGTTGATGGTGCTATTTCTACCCCTGCTTGCTTGGCTTTAAAAAAAAAAATCAGTGAGTACCCTTAAAAACTCTCTGTTGGCTTCAAGATATTATTTCTGCATTGGAGTTCGGCATCAGACGTGAGTTCAAATCCTGACGTCCCTACTTCCTAACTCTGTGACTATCAGGACACCCTGTGTTGTCTGAGGCTCTGTTTCCTGAAGAGGAATACCCCCCTTGCAAGGTTGTCTGGAGGCTTCTATGAGGTGATATTAGAGTAGGGCACTCAGGTTGGCCCCTACCATAATGCCATTGATAAATGGCAACGCTGACTGTTATTATTTGCACTGAGCAAAAGGTATTAATTAAGGCAGCAGCTCATTGTCCAAAAACAGACACATAGACCCTACAGCCCAAATCCAGTTTGCTCAGGTTCATTTGCAGCTACAGCGTCCAGACCTTGTGCAGGAGGCGATACTGCCGCCGTCCAGAGACTTCCCTGACTTCCTGGCTTCCGTGCAGATTATTGCAAAGTTAGGGACTGAGATTTTGGAGGGGACAGCTGGCTGGAGACTCCCTGTTTTCGCAGGGACTCCAACAACAGGCGTTTGACACATAAACATTTGGTGACTTAGCCAATAGCTGTTCCATGCACGGGAAAGCAATTTCTGGCCTGGTTTCTTACTCAAGAGTTGGGCCTACTTGAGAGGTCCATGAGGACAAGCCTGAGGGAAAGAAAATTGGGATGCAGTCGACCACAGATGATCCAAGAAGAGAGAGAGAGAGAGGAGAGGACAGGACAGGACAGGACGTGGTATATTTTGTGATCAAGCCACCCTCTTCTAGAAAAAGGAAAAAGAAAATTAAGAAATAGTGCCTTGAAGGCAGATGGTGAAAGAGTTAATTGTCATCGCTGTGAGAAATTCAGTGCCAGGGAGAGGAAAGGGGAGCAACCATGTTTTAGTACCCTAATAACTTCTAACTCTAGTCCAAGATCATAATGTATGTGCGAGCAGTCCAGTAATTATAAGGTAATAAGTGAAGTGGTGGGGTAAGTGCTCTAAATTAAAAGGAATTCGCAGGGCTGCTGTAAGTCAGTGCCGACCCGCTTTCTTTCAAACGTTGACTTGAGGAAAAAGTGCTTAGCCCAGAGAGCAAGCAGGGAGACAGGGAGAGCGATCTATTAATTACAGCGCTCATTAACAGTGACGGGCACAAGGCAGCAGATGCAGAAGGGAGAGGACACCGTAGTTCAGGCTGGCGACGGGGATAATTTTTTTCTTTCGCTAGCTCTTGAGGAAAGGACAACACAAGCGGGTGGGCGAAAGCGAGAAGGTATTTTTGTGGATTGCTTCTTCCTGTTTGCTTGCCTCCCATCCTGATACCATTTTACTTTAGAAAGCAGAACAAAAAAAAAAAAAAAAAAAGAAAGAAAAAAAAGAAAAAAAAAGAAAAGAAAAAAGAAAGCAGAACGTAATGCCCAGGGTGCGGCCTACTTGTTAAGAGGTGAAGTTTTGCTCTTCCTGCTTTGCTTTCGAGGTGCCTTGCTTGGAACAGTTAAGCGAACATTCCCTCTTGGAGGTTTTTCTGTTTTTCTTCATTTTAAAGAAGATGGGACAGCGAGGGAAGGGGTTCCCGGAGGAGAACATGAAATTTGGGCAGTGATAAAATATTAGATTTGTAGCAGGGGAGCTCATTGTATCGCTTTGGTTATACTGTGACTACTCCCCCAAATTCCAGGGAATGACCATTACCCTGTGAGATTCCTATAAATCACCTTTCCACTGGGAAGCAATTAGCTAAGTCTCCTTCTCAACTGTCACCTCTTCTTTCTCTAGCAGGCTCTCAGAATGTTCTTAGAGACTTGGCTAAAAGGGGTTTTGCACTATGGCTAATCGGAAAGAAAATAGGACCAATTATATCTTTTCATCTAATCACCTTTTCAGAAATTTAATCACTTACGGTTCCAACAAAGAAAGAGGGACAGTATGTTTCTTCTAGATAACATAGCTTGTCAGATTAGATGCCTCATCATATTTCCTTTTAGGAGGTGTGATGTTCAAAGACGAAAGGGAGGGGGAGAGGGATCACCACAAACCTCATTTTTCATGAGAAAATGATACATACCTAGTTTACTGAATATAACACAAAGCATCAGATTTATGGACTCACAGGTAGAGGAAGGCTCCCATGGCTTTTCTTGATTCATCTCTTAAACAATGGCAAATCACACATGCAAGCACACGCACATATGTATTAATCAGTGTTGGTGATGGTTTCACTAAGTTTTGTGGGCTCTAGGATATCGTCCTTACACGTGGGGTGGAATTTTATACTTGAGGTCTTTCTCTATCCCTAAACAGCTATGAAATAGAGCAATTTAAATAAAGAAGCAAAGTGATTGAGGATATATTCCCTATGTGTCTTAGATCAATAAAAGACAGTTATGGCATCGTGTTGATAAACAGTAATTACAGAGCTGAGGAATCCTCGGTTTGGTCTCGAAAATAAAAGTTTGGATTCTGCTGACAGTAAAATGACTGCGGCCTGGGAACACGGAAGGGAAAAGTAGAGGGAGGATAAATCCAATTTTGGAAATGATACACGGTCTTTTAAATCACTCCTCTTCCATGGGTAAATTTAGAATCTAGAGTGTTGATTTAGATATTGACAGTGGTTCTCCAGGAGAAAGGTAAAATAAAAGGAATTGGACCCGTTAGAGGTTTTGTTTATGGCCTGTCTGGGCCCCCTGATGTAACCCTGTCATGCCCTTATGCTGATTACCTTCTTGTAGAACAAGAGATATCGACTAGAGAATGAATGATGTGTAATCCCAGCTCTTAGGCAGTGCTCTCAAAGAGCAATGTCTTTAACACATGAATTCTTTTTTTTTTCCTCCTTTCATCCTTCCCTATGACTTTCTCTATTTTTTTTTTCACTTTCTCCTTTTCTCTACCTCTTTTGGTCTCTGTGTTTGACACTCTCTCCCTTTTTCTCTCTCTCCGTTTGTATCTCCCTACATCTCAGGCTTCTCTGCAGAATGTCAAACAAAGATCGACACATTGATTCCAGCTGTTCGTCCTTCATCAAGACGGAACCCTCCAGCCCGGCCTCCCTGACGGACAGCGTCAACCACCACAGCCCAGGTGGCTCTTCAGACGCCAGCGGGAGCTACAGTTCAACCATGAATGGCCATCAGAACGGACTTGACTCGCCACCTCTCTACCCTTCTGCTCCTATCCTAGGAGGTAGTGGGCCTGTCAGGAAACTGTATGATGACTGCTCCAGCACCATTGTTGAAGATCCCCAGACCAAGTGTGAATACATGCTCAACTCGATGCCCAAGAGACTGTGTTTAGTGTGTGGTGACATCGCTTCTGGGTACCATTATGGGGTAGCATCATGTGAAGCCTGCAAGGCATTCTTCAAGAGGACGATTCAAGGTTAGTGTTGCACCTGAGGGTACCCTACCCTCTTCCAACCTCATGTGCTGGTTGGCTGGTTGGGTGGTTTTTCTTAATTCTTATCCTTGTTAATCAAGTTGTGCAGTCTTCACTCTGTCTTGAGTACAAAATAGAAATAGATTCCAATAGCTTGCGGAGGTTTTATAGAATAAACTCCCCCAGGTATGCCCCCTATCAATTCTGCTTTCACCATTAAGCTCTAATGAGGGAATGATACTGAGCTTTGGGGAAAAAAACAAAACAAAAAAACAAAACAAAACAAAACGCACTGCTATTATCAGAGCAATGTGAGTCTGTATAGCAACTAAGCAAATACACACTGGATCAGTAGTCTTTTTTTGCTCTTTGGTTCTTCTTGCAGATGATGGAAATAATAAATACTTTAGAGAAGTGGTTTTGAAACTTGGGCGGGCATCAAAATCACCTTGCAATCTGGTTAAAATGCAGATCACCAGGCCCTACCCCCAGAGATTCTGACTCTATACATCTGGTATAAAAGCCCAAGAATTTATAGTTCTAACAAATTCCCAGCTGATGCTGATGCTGCTGGTCCAGGAACCATGTTTTAAGAACCACTACTCTAAACAAATATAACTATCTACTACTTTCCTACTTTCCCTATGGTTGGATATACTTTCCTCACCTTTTTAATGAATTTGTAAAAAAAAAAAAAAAAAAACAACAAAAAAACTTCCAAATTAATCCTAATTATAAAATGTATCTGCAACATATATGAGATATACTCACACCTTTATGGATAACAATATAAATGTAGAAAAATAGGGCTGAAATTTGTATCTGCTCCTTTAAGCTAGTAACTCACAAATACAGAGCTCCGCTCATGTTAAAAGCTGTAGATCTATATTCTTACAGGAAATTATAATTTTCACTTTTTAAGTGGGATGCACTTTTGAAGAAATTAGGGGAAGGAAAGAATAATTGTTTGTTGAGGATCCTCTGCTCCCCAGGGATTCTGTTCTTAGTGGTTTAGAAAATGTTTTCTTCTTAATAAGAACTTTTGGATACATGTGCGTTTTCCCACATATCAGTGATTCTCATCCTTTCCAGCTCACTGGAATCACCAGGAGACTGAAAAAATATTGATGCCAGGGCTCATACCACTAAATTCTGAATGAATTGGCTTTAGGTGTGGACAGGGCGAGGTGGGGATTTTTGAAAGCTTCCTACTTAATGCTCAGGTAAAGCCAAGGTTAAAAATCACCACCCACTACTGTGCTGGGTTCTATGAGTGAAGTGTTTCTCAAAGTATGGCCAGTGAACCTACGGTATCAGTATCACCTGGGAATTTATTAAAAATGCAAATCCCCAGGCTTCATCCCAGATTACCTCAGTTGGTGTCTCTGGGGGTGAGCTCAGCTCAGCGCAGTTTTTCAAGACCTCTTAAGTCTTACGTAATAGATAATTCAGCCTAACTTTTTCATAGCCTTTCGGAGTTTTAGCTGAAGAACACAAGCCAAGTTATGGAGTTCATAAGAATTATGTAAATATTTTAATATTTTAATGTATAGTTTTTATGTATCTTCATATTTTGTGGCTCGTCACTGCCATATTTATTAGCATTTTCCGACACAAATCCTTCATCCGCTGGATCTTTCTTTTTTCTCACCTGTAAATTGAAGGCATTAATACCTACCTCATGGAACGTTTTAAGGATAAAATGAAAAGTGAAATTGTAGGTAGAGTAAAAATAGTGGTGGTCCATATGCAGAGCTTCCTTAGACTCTTGCGCATTTGAAAAATATCTTGAGCCTCCTTACTAGCATTGTAAAACTTGGAAATGAGAACACAATTCAAATCTTTGGGTTCTTACTAGCCATTGTCCAGAGGTATTAGAATACTTTTATTGCAGAGTATCTAAAATTCACACTGTTAGTAATTTGATTTTGTTTATTCAGTTTATGCAGCTCTGGAATTAACTACGCAAAGATAAGCAAATATTTTGGGATGAATTAACAAATGCTGTGTATGCTGATATAAGCATGAGATTCACACTAGGAAAACCTCTCCCCTTTACTCAACAAATATTTACTGTGAACCTACTGTGAGCCAGACATGAGTACGCTGTCTGGACAGTGTTAACATCTTTCTAACATTTTATTGAAGCTTTGTTCTCAAACATTTGTGCACTGAGGAGGATTCCTCTACCAGCCTCTCCTGTCTTGAGGGAATACCAAATTTTTAGGATGGGGGCAGTGGGTAGTGGTTAAACTTCTTGGTCCTTAGTATTTTCCAAAGATAGAACAACTGTGAAACAATTTCCTGATAGTTTTTTTTTAAATCATAGTGTTTAGATATTAATAGCTATGCAATAGTTATTTACTGAGCAATAACTGGAATAGAGCAATTGGAATTCTATGCCTGATTTTTCCTTAGGATGCTGAAATGCTACCAAAAGCTTAACAGAGCAAAGCACAGGGTGGTTCTTGGCATTGATGTATAGTGCTCAGTTTTACTCCATATTGGAGAGAGCAACTTTCAAGGGTTTTGAGCAGGAGACAGAGATGTCACTGTCCAGATTAGCACTCTGGACTTGCCCACCTGGCTGTGTTTGTAGCTGGCAGCTGGGCAGCACTCCGTAAGGCTACCCTGCTAGCTACATCAGCAGGCATCACACCGTGGTGCTCACTTAGCCCCAAAAAGGCAGTGAGGCAAATAAAGGGATTAAATTGTGAAAGTATAATGTAATAATTAGGGTGGTGATGTAAGGAAGACTGGAACCGCCCCTCCTTTCTGCGAAGTGTGATAGCGATTGAACTCCAAAGATAGGGAAAGTGGCCCTAATCTCTTGTACCATCACAGATTCTTACTCAGATGATGAAAGGACCTAGAATCTATTCTCATGCCTTGAGGCAGCAGACAGCCAAACTATCCTTGACAGATAGTGGCCTCTCCCTTCCCTCCCCGACAGCTCTTCAGGGAATAAGAGATGATGCAACTACCCTTAAGAGCAAGTCTTTCTACCCTTAGGATCAGGATAATGTCAGTGTGGCTCCTACCCCACCAGCACCTGCTGGTGCTCTTACTGGCTCCACTCAAGTGACGTGCGCACCCAAAGGCATATTCATGGGCAGTATTTCCTCTTTAGACTCTTTATTTCCTGTTGCAACAATTTATTGTTAAGATTGGTTATGCAGTATGTAATGAATATCAATTATAAAAGTTAGGCAAAGTGCCTCTTGAATTTAGAACCAAAAGAACATATATCTGGAGCACATCTTATGAAAAGTAACAGGGGCACCTGGCTCAGTGGCATAGTCGGTTGAACGTCTGATTCTTGGTTTCAGCTCAGGTCATGGTCTCAGGGTCATGAGATCAAGCCCCACATCGGGCCCCTCGCCCAGCAGGGAGTTTGCTTGAGATATTCTCTCTCTCTCTTTCTCTTTCTCTCAACCCCTCCCTCTCTCCCCACTCTCCTGCTGCCCCTCCCTGCCATGTGTGCTCTCTCCCTCTCTAAAAAAAATTTTAAAAAGTAATGAGAATTGTTCTTTTCAAAGATGAATGTGGTATTCTGATTGGGAAAAGCAGTTAATCATAAACTTCAGTGAAAACCAACCAGAAAGGCATATTTTATTGATTGACCGTTTCTAAGTTATCATTGAAAACTGTTGAATTAGGTCAGCACTTAGGGAAAAGTCACGGTGTTTTTTTGTTTTGTTTTCTGCTGACCAAAACAGTTTTTTTAGAAGACTTTGACAGTCCTATCATCTGACAGGCTTAAAATGGCACCAGTGACTTCACTGCCACCTTCTAGGTTTTATTACTCTGATTTCTAATTCCAGTGTTAGCCAATTCATAAATGAATGGGAAATTTTCTGTGTGTGGATCTTCTCTTTAAGAGTTTTCCCTGGATTCTAGTGAAGCAAGCAAGAGCAGGGAAATATCTTTATATGCCCCCCAAAATGTCATAGTCCATCATTTGACTTATAAAATACTAACTCTCCATTTCTCCTAAGAACATAGAAGATAAATATTTATATATATTTGTATGGCTGACATCACTATTTCAGCTGCTCATTTCTGTGCAAGTGATAAGGCATTTTGTTTTTCCCCACTTTTATGAAGAGGAAATTATATATTTAAAAAACAAGATTTGGGGGCAGCCGAGGTGGCCTTCAGCACCGCCTTCAGCCCAGGGCGTGATCCTGGAGACTCAGGATCCAGTCCCACATCAGGCTCCCTGTGTGGAGTCTGCTTCTCCCTCTGCCTGTCTCTACCTCTCTCTCTCTGTGTGTCTGTCATGAATAAATAAATAAAATCTTTAAAAATCAAACAGGATTTTTTTTTGAAGATAATCATTATAGCATAGGTTTTTGGGTTCATATAAAACAAGGCCTAAATCTCAGCCCCTTAAAGGTGAGAGACCGGGGATTCATGGGTGGCTCAGTGGTTTGGCGCCTGCCTTTGGCCCAGGGTGTGATCCCAGGGTCCTGGGATCGAGTCTCGCATCGGGCTCCCTGCGTGGAGCCTGCTTCTCTCTCTGCCTGTGTCTCTACCCACCCACCCCCTCTCTCTCTCTGGGTCTTTCATGAATAAATAAATAAAATCTTTAAAAAATTAAAAAAAAAATAAAGCTGAGAGACCTTGATATCACTGTGCCTGTTTCCCAGGTGGGAATGTCTGTCAGGGTACGTGGCCCATAGTAAGTGCTCAATAAATTACTAACTTTGATTGCTATTGGCAATATGACTGGGATACGCAAACACTGGATGGTTCAGCTATTCCAGCACAAAGGTATCCTTGATGCTAAACTAGGATGTGTAGCCTTCCTCAGATCACAGGTATCCACCTTATGCTGTGATAATTAACCCCCTCTCCTTGTAGCTATTCCTCACGAAGGTGCCCTTTTATACCAGGAGGCATTTAGGTGGACTGACTGGAAATTCGATTAGTTTTATGGTGATCAATTAACTTTTTTTTTTTTTTTTCCTGTGGTCATGGATAGGAAACTGGTTGCATCAGAGTAGGAGCCTGAATCCTGGAACTTGATGAAATATCAGATTCCCCATTAAGCTTTGACTGTGGGATTTGGGAATGAAGTAGCAGGACATCCTTGCAGCATGAGATGTGCAGTGACCATTATGAGGATTAAGTTCATTCTGGGCATTTGTGGGACCTGACACGGGTATAGTGGCCAGCCACGTAATGTATGTATAATTTTTAGAAGTTTATAAATCAAGAGAACAAACTGCTAAGGAACATACATTCTATTCTTTTACTGGACAGACCTTCATGATGGCCTGTGAGGCCAGCTTTGCATTTTGAGTTCTCAGACTTGTAGGAATTCTGTTAGCAAGAGGAGAAAGAAGGTCAGTCCTTAGCCTAAACCTTCCCCATTTCTCTCTTCCCCTCTACCTCTCATCACTTTCTCTCATAGTGTGGACACCCTGCTCCCATGGCTAAAACCCATGGACGCTTCCAAACAGCTACCCCTTGACCATGCATGGGCCTCATAAGGTGCATACAAGCAGTCCAGGGCACATTCTGGAGGATGGACCCAGGAGAGAGGCCCACACAGGCCTTAGCATGGGGCTTAGCCACAGAATTTGAGGGTCCCAGGAACTGGGAATCATGGAATTGCAAGGGAGTTGGTTCCAGTTGGTCTTGTCCCCTTAGCCTGTGGAAGGGGCCCTTGCACTGTAAATGCCTTCTGAAGCCCAGGGCCTTCGGGTGGGACTTTTTTTGTCCAAGTCTAAAGGTGACACTGATAAGAGCCTAAACATCTCCTGAAACATGGGGCATTAAGGATGAGGCATTTGCCTGCTAGGCATCGGCTAAGGCTGTGGGCATGGCCTGTGGATCTGATATGCTAACTGCTCTCCACACGGAACTGCTGACTTTCCTGAAACAGGTGGGCTAGTCCTAGAGGATTTTTCCTGGGCCTCATGTTTTCTTTGCCGTAAAGTGCTATTTTGGTCTTAGGATAGAATATTTACCACACTGGAGGAAAAAGAAACTTACAAATTGAGTGTCTGAACATCCTATGCACCTTACAAAAGAAAATCATAAAATATTATCTATATAACTTAAACAGTATTTGGAGAAAATAATTACCCCAGTTGACATGTGGCTGCTTTAAAACTCTGGTATGTCCTGAGATTGAAACTCAAAATACTATGGAAATGTTTAAATTGATTTGAAGAATCTCGGGGGTGATCAGTTTGGATGCAGGGTTAACTTAAATATTGATATTAATATTTACCAAAGAAATAGCGTGTACAGTTTATTTGCTTGAACTCAGAGCTTGCTCTGTTAAAGTTTCATTGGCTTTTCCACTTTTTATTGCATTTGATGGCAATTTTGTATGATTTTTAGAAATACATTAATGTTGCCAAACTCCCACTATTTTGTTAACTTCAGTGTTTATTTTAATAGTAAAATTTAGTATTACACACTCTTTTTGGTGGTAAAGAATATGTGTTATGTGAATGGATGTTTTAGAGAACTACATAGTTTACAGATTTATCTCTCTCTGTTTTGACTTAATGAACCCACTTCTTGGGATAAATAAGTAGTGGTTTCTTTTCCCTGATTTGTTCTGACTTTTAGGAATAGACCTAAATTGTCAGCACTTCGGAAGTTGTTTTAGAGCCAGACAGTAAATATCTTAGGATCGGGGGGGTCACTTCTGTGTTACATACTCTGCTTGTCTGTGTTTTATTTTTTAAAGCTGTTTAAGAATATAAAATCTCTGAGTTTGGGGCCTCACAGAAACATGCCTAGGGCCCGATTTGACTGCTGGGTAACTGCCAGACCAAAACACCCCAGTTCATCTTCCTGGTAGGCAACATTGACTACCAAGATTTTCATCCCAGAGGACTTCTTTAGGCAATTTTACATATATATCTTTTGTTTAACCTGGAAGCAAGTGCTTTATCGTGATGATCTCTTAAGTGCATCATCTCAGTTTTCAGAATGTTTTTACTTTTTCAGGGATCAGATATTTCTAGTCTCTTATTACTGTTCACCATGACATATTTGTATGTATTAGCTAGCTAATCAGAAAACAGAATCAATATAAATTAAAATAAAGTAGCCTTTAGAATGGCTGACAAAAAGTTGGGTCACGGGTTGTATAAAAATAAGGCTGATTATTTTCAGAGATTAAATTGGATGGTTGATCTTTGATCAAAGAAAAGAAAATAGAACATTTAACTAAAAAAAAAAAAAAAAAAAAAAGGACATTTAACTACCCTCACTATATTTTTGTCCTTCAGATATTAGGAACTTAAATTTGTGACACGGCAATCTCTGGTGTCATTTGCGTATTTTTTAAACGCTTCATTATGTTACAATATTTTGAAAGGTTCCATGCACAGCCCCTCATCCTGATGTGGGGCTCGATCTCACAACCCTGAGATCATGACCTGAGCCGAAATCAAGAGTCAGATGCTTAGTGGACTAAGCCACCCAGATGTCCCTATTTTTATTCATTTAAAAAGGACATGTGTAGTAATAGTATCACTAATTTTTAAAAGTACAATAGTTACAACTAATAGAAGGACCAACTTTTCAGTAATCTTTAAAACTTAGCTCTATCTTTGTACTTTCACTAGAGTTCTGATGTATCTGTAACATTAATATATTCTCCATTGATTCCACTCTGATATGACCTACATTATAGAATCAGAAAAAATAAGTATGTAATTCTGGACTATCTTTACATATGCATACATAAGAGGCTATGCTTTACTTTATTTATTTTTGTAAACTTCCTTCCTTGAATAAAACTCTCTGCACTGGGGATTTCTGGGGTGGCTCAGAGGTTTAGTGCCTGCCTTTGGCCCAGGGCATGATCCTGGAGTCCCGGGATCGAGTCCCACATGGGGCTCCCTGCATGGAGCCTGCGTCTCTCTCTCTCTCTCTCTTTCCTTTCTCTCTCTCTCATGAATGAATAAAATCTTAAAAAAAAAAACCAAAAACCTCTGCACTCAGAAAACACAATCAATTTCCCATGGTTCACCTGAGCTAGTATCCTCAGAAGTAGGGAAGGAAGGGATTGATTGTGGCATGAGGCCTGGTACTCTGGTTCCAGTGTGGCAACATCTCAAATGGTGACCCACCTGGGCCACCCAAACCTGTTCCTGATTCAGTCACTCTCATGGGAAGGAAGCATGTGCATTGCCATTTCTTCTAAGGATTTTGTTGGTGAGTAATTTTCTTTTCTTAGCCTGTCACAGCCTACCACTTGTCAAATCTTAAACGCCTCCCAGGGCTCCACACCAACCCTCCTCTTGGCAAGTAACGGTCGGTTGAGAAGGACTTTTTGTAGTTTACATGCTCAAGTCTGAGGGACTACCTAAGGATTGGTTCCAATTAATTCTTCAAAAATCCCATTTGCCTTCCTGTCTTTTAGCAAGGAAGCTTTTTACATTTGTGATGGACTTCTTAGGAAGTGGGATGTGGCTGATACTTGGTCTGCAGATCAGTGGACTTTCTTCTGAGCACCTGCCACCCTGGGTCACCCTAGTATTATCTGATGACTGTTTTGATGAAGGGCTGGAGGCTATTTTTTTGATTACTAGATAAACTGCCCAGCAAAGGTATCAGTTGCTTATTTTTCCATTCTGATAGCTTTCATTCTTTCATTCTTGTTCTTTTTGACCCATAATCAGGCCCTGACAAATAAGGCTGTTTTGTTCAGAGCAACAACTGATAAATTACCTTGTTAGAATAGCCCTAGTAGGGCAGCCCGGGTCGCTCAGCGGTTTAGCGCCACCTTCAGTCCAGGGCGTGATCCTGGAGACCCGGGATCGAGTCCCATGTCAGGCTCCCTGCATGGAGCCTGCTTCTCCCTCTGCCTGTGTCTCTGCCTTTCTCTCTCTCTCAGGTGTATTCTCATGAATAAATAAATAAAATCTTAAAAAAAAAGAGAATAGCCCTAGTAGCTATAATAGGAAGGATACTTTGTGCTTTATAGTTTTCAAGATGCATGTTTTCTTACATATGTTAAAGTAATGACATGATAAGACCCTTCTTCTAGGGTCTTATTCAAAGGCTCAAATTCAGAATTGGTTATGGCTAAATCCAAGTAGAGTAAATTACAACATTTACCCCAAAGGTAGGAAAGAAGACAAAAGAAAAAAAAATGAGTGATGAGATTTCTGTTGTCCCAGGTTCCTTTTAAAATTATTTTATTTATTTATTTATTTATTTATTTATTTATTTATTTATTTATTTTTATTATTATTATTATTTTTTTAAGTAGGCTCCATGTCAGGTGTGGAGCCCAATGTGGGGCTTGAACTTATGACTCTGAGATCAAGACTTGATCTGAGATCAAGTCGGATGCTTAACTAAGCCATCCAGGTGCCCCTTTCAGGTTGCTACTCATGTGAATGTGGGTCACTTTGGTAATCAGTTGTAGGAGTACATGTCTCAACATGATTTAATGGGCCTCCCAGGAAAGGAAACATCAGTACCTTGTTAAAATTCAAGTTTTGGAGGCTGTGAAGCAGGTTGTGAGGAATGGCAGGGTGGGGCTTCATGGATGGGTCAGACTTTTTTTCTTTACTGTTAAAGGGCAGTGGTTTGTTTTTCTGATATATTACTTGATAAACTTAGATAATATCTTAGATGTGGTAAAGTGCACAGACTGCATTAATTCCCTTTCTTTTGAAGTTGTTGATAATGAGATGCAACAATGTGAAGGCCTAGTCATTGCAACTCACTTAGACAACTTTTAAAAGTTTCACGTAAAAGCAAAGTTAGGTAAGAGATGCTGGCAAAGTATTGTAATTGACACTTAAAGTAAATACATGTTTACATTGTTAAGAAATGATGGGGATCCCTGGGTGGCGCAGCGGTTTAGCGCCTGCCTTTGGCCCAGGGCGTGATCCTGGAGACCCGGGATCGAATCCCACATCGGGCTCCCGGTGCATGGAGCCTGCTTCTCCCTCTGCCTGTGTCTCTGTCTCTCTCTCTCTGTGACTATCATAAATAAATAAAAATTAAAAAAAAAAAAAAGAAATGATGTTTAAACATTTATTTCTTCATATTTATTTTATTTTTATGGTGGTCAAAATCACATGACAAAATACACATAACAAAAAATGCATATGACAAAAACATAGAACATAAAAATTTCTATCTTTACTATTTTTAAGTGTACAGTGTATTGGTGTTAATCATATGTAAGTAATTGCGCAAAAGATCTTTAAAACTTTTTTTATCTTGCAAAACTGAAATTCTCTATATCAATTAACTCCCCATTTCCCTCTCCCTCAGCCTCTGGGTACCACTTTTTTACTTCCGGTGAGTTTGGCTGCTTTTACTTGCCATATTGGAATCATGTAGTATTTGTCTTTTTGTGATTGGCTAATTGCAGTTAGCACAATGTCCTCAGGTTATCCGTGTTGTAATATATGATGGGATTTCCTTCTGTTGTAAAGCTGAATAATATCCCATTGTATGTCTGTACCACACTTGCTTTATCCATTCCTTGATCCAAAGACAGTAGGTTGTTTCTGCCTCTTGGCTCTTGTGAACCATGCTGTGGGGAACAAGGATGTAGAAATATCTCTTTGAGATCCTGTTGTTGATTTCTTGGATATTTACCCAGAAGTGAGATTGCTGGATCATATGGTAATTCTGCTGTTAATTTTTTGAGGAATCTTCCTCTTGACTGGCGTTCCACAGTGGCTGCATCATTTTCCTTTCCCACTGACATTGCACAGTGGTTCTAATTTCTCTGTGTCCGTTTAGGCACTTGTTATTCCCCCCTCCCCCCCTTTTTTTTGATAGTGGCCATCCTCGTGAATATAAAGTGAATGTTTAAATATTTTGGGAGAGTTTCAGATAATCCCTGAATTTGAAATTCTTATCTTTTACCTCCTTAGGCTGTCCGTAAATAGTTACACACATAATAGACAGTGTAAATAGTTGTTTTCAGTGTCCTGAGTTGCATACAATGCCTTTACCAATAATAATAGGTGAAGAATTTTTGAGTTTATCATCATGATAATAATAATGACTATATCCGTTTTCACAGTGTGCCACACATTGTTCTAAGTGATTCGCATTGGTTGTCCTAATTAATTCTTCCATTATTCCAAGGAGGTAGATACTACTCTTAGAGTATTCTTATATTATCTTATTCATCTATGTGGAACTTGAGGTACTGCGAAGTAATGCCCCAAACACAATTGGGTCTCAGGTAGCCTGAATCCAGAGCCTGGGCTCTTTACCAGTTGTTACCTGACTTGCATATTTTTTAAGCGTTGAATAATTTTAGACTGAATTTTTCTTGAGAGATTTTTAGTCCATGGGCAAAATTTTCCATTAAGTTGATAAAATAAAATAAAAATGGGGAATTAGGAATATTCCCAAAGTTATGATTAGATAATATTAAAGGCTTTTTTTTTTTTTTTTTAAAGGAGTCAGTCAGAAGTAAGCCTTAAAAAGATCTATTTTTTTTTTTTTTTATAATTCATTTTCGGAACTTCCCTATATATGAAGTTTGAGAGTTCAGTTCTTCAGAGCCATCATATCAGTTTTCTAGCTTAGTTCCCTGGATTTTTATCTGCTGACACTCATTTCACTACTGGATTTTTCATTGTTAGTTTTAGATTGGCCCTAAATATGTACCTCCATACCCATCACTGATAACACTTCCCTGACTCTTTAATTCTTGATTTCAGAAGAAAAGAGGCTTATTTCTTCTCTTGTTTTGATGTGACAATGATTGTCTGCTTGTATAAACTTTGACTGCAACAGAGGGCAACTTTTTCTTTCTTATGATGATTACCAGTCAGAAGAAGGGGAGGGAAACATGATTATGTGAATGGATCTGTATTTTTAAAGAAAAAAAAATATATTCTTTGGGATTAAATCTTGTTTTATTTAGGTTTGAACAACCTTAAAGAGACAACTGTAAAAGTATACTTTTTAATAAAGGAGTAGCTGAGGGGCTCCTGGGTGGCTTAGTCAGTTGGTTAAGCATCTGACTCTCGATTTTGACTTAGGTCCTGGTCTCAGGATTGTGAGATGGAGCCTGGGTCAAATACCTGGCTGGGTGTAGGGCCTGCTTGGTATTCTTTTTCTCCCTCTGTCCCTCCTCCCTAAATAAATAAATAAATAAATAAATAAATAAATAAATAAATAAATAAAGCTGAGTAATAATACAAAAGAAAAGAAGAGGATTTAGTACATAGGAAATTTTGATTAATTTAGAATTTAGAGCTTGAAATCTGAATGTACCTTTAGAGTGAATCTGAAAGCAGAGCGAAGTTTACATTCTAATATCCATTTTTCAGTGGCAAGCTATTAACATAGTTTTCATTTGAAGAAGATCAGAGGCAAGTACGAGAATCTTCAAAGGAATGAATCTAGCCCGAGATTTTGTCCTTGATTGCACCTTTTTTTTTTTTTTTTTTCCCTTTTGCCTCCACAGCATCTTCGCTACTCCCAAGGTACCTCCTTGCTTCTGGAACGCCCTCACTGTCCCCCAGAGTCTTCCGATTATGTTTTATATGGAGAATGATTTCAAATTTTATAGATACTTAAAGCGAAAGCCCTCTAACCCCTTCTTCCATTTGTTCTTCTGGGATATTATCAACTTACTAAGATTTCCTTTGTAATATCTGCACCTAACTTGTAGGAAGTTACTTTACAGGGTTTTAAGTAAGAAAGGAAATAATGGGTTATAGGCTGTACAGTATTTTTTTTCTTTTTACCATTGCAGGCTTTTGTCCATATGTTTTAAACCAGAGATTAGTAAACCAAGGCCGGGGGCCAAAATCATTTTGCTAAAGAAAGTTTTATTGGGACATAACCACACCCATCCTTGTGTTATCGGTGGCTGCTTTCATGCTTCTCCCAGATTGCTGAAGAGTCACAGTAGACACTGAATGACCTTCGAAGCTGAAATATTTAACTCTCTGGGCCTTTAAGAAAAAAAAGCATGTTGGTCCTGCTTTTACATGAAGGAGTGAGAGCTTAAACAAGTGTGTCCCCTCCTCAAGGAGGCATCCCTGCCCTGCCGCCCTGGGACCATCAGCACACAGGAAGACCCCCCAGTCTCCCCTGTTAAGTTTTCCCATATGCTCTTCCTCAGCCTCCCTGAGGAAAAGCCAGGCACTCATCTGCAATCCCTATCCTAGCAGACAGTCAAGTGCACAGGTTTTATTTCAGAGAGGAAAATCTTTAGGCACAAACACTGCATGTTGGGAGCTTTCGTGGTTCTCACTTGGGCTCTCCTTGTTTTACTCTGTATCCAGTTAGCAGTCTGATCTGGGTTCCCTGACCCTTGGGGCAATTAGTGATTAAGGTCTTTTGAGTATTTGTTTGCTTCTGCTTCTTACCACATGGCTATGATTTGGAAACCAGGTCTATGCCTTTTGGCTTCCTTGCACCAGGCTGGAAGAGATTCATTGCCTCACATTTCCGTACTTCTGCACTGAGAACTAACTCCTGGCCACTTGTAGAGCCCCTTTAGCTCGTCTGCTTCCTGAATCCCTTCCCTGAGTGTAAATACAACGTTGTGATTATTGTTGAGAATCAATGCTCATTCCGTGTCAGACACTCTGCTGGGCACCTTGAATACATGACTTCGTTTGATTTTCAAAGTAGCGCCATAAAGGTATTCGTTGATATGACCCATTACCATTTCATTCCTGATGAAGGTAACTTCAAATAAATAAATTTATTTATTTTTAAAAGATTTTAGTTATTCATGAGAAACCCCCCCACACACAGAGGCAGAGATATAGGTAGAGGGAGAAGCAGGTATCCCTTTCGGGGAACCTGATGCAGGACTCAATTCCAGGAACCCGGACCCAAGCCAAAGGCAGACGCTCAACCACTGAGCCACCCAGGTGTCCTGGTAACTTCAAATTTAAAAGCTCTCCCTGACTCATACAAAAAAAAAAAATCTTAGAACCACCACTTGACTCCAGTTTGACTCCTATCTTACAATCATTGTTATACTGCCTCCTACAGGTTAAGTACAGAGCAGTTACTGTCATTGTGTCCAGCAGGATTTCCCCAAATCTGTATCAACTTTGGAGGATGCAGATAGATACCGTTGAATACATCAACTTGATCTTGAAAGAAGGAAGTCTCTAATACCAATATCTCAGTTCTCACAAAGTTCTTGGCACACTGATGACATTTGAGAACAGAAGCATTTAAGGATAAATTTAGGAAAAGATGTGCTTGCTTTTACTTGTTAGATGTACAAGGAAAACTTCAGGATTGGTATGAAGTCAGATTTCCTATTTTAAGAGTCAGTTGCTTTTGGGGTGCCTGGCTGGCTCAGTTGAAAGGTGACTCTTGATCTCGGGGTCATGAGTTTGAGCCCCACATTGGGTATAGAGGTTACTTAAAAAAATTAAAAATTTACAAATTTTAAAAAGTCAGTTTCTTTGTCACATAGGATATAATCCTAATGCTTCTGTGCTTATCATATGGACTTCCATTGACATAATGCTCCTATACCTGTCATATGGACCATTTGATAACTGCCACTGCAAAAAGTACATTTCTATTCAAAAGTAATGGCTGCATTAGACTTTATTAGCATTTCTTTCCTTCGCTTAAAGTATTTGTTAACAAACTGTTTTTTTTTTTTTTTTGGTTTGTTTTTAAAAAAGAGATAAGCAAACCCCTCAAAGTTGTTTAAAATTGTAGGTAGAGAAAAGACATGTAAAAGTTGATGTTGAATACTGAGTGCAGTAAGTTTGGGGGCTATGGTTAGCTCAAATATAATGTCTTTCTTGTGGCAGTGGTCATCTTTGAGCTTTTTTATAAATACTTGTGTGACACCATCCCTACTCTGTCAGAGCTTAAAAACTGAGATGCAGTAGCTGTGCACATCACGTAGGGTCTGCAGAAGACCTGGTTGCCTTTTCCAAGAAGATGTCATCACATCAAAGCTAAAAAACATTGGATTTCTGGTTACCCCGGATGAGCGATATTTGTATTCTCCATCATCTTCATCAGTGACTGTACTTTTGTTATACGCGTATTCCCTTCTTACGTGCATTTCAGAACACATCCTCCTGAATATAGATTACTTTTTTTTCCTATCATGAACAATAGCATTATTTTGGGATCTTTAAAATGCATTGTTTACAACCTGACACCTGTTGCTCTGGTGACATGGTCTGTTTGGTTTCTGTGGAATTAAACCAGCCACAAACCATAGTGGTACAGAGACAAGTCGAGGGATTTCTTTTTGAGGTGTTGAGAGATTCCATTCCCCAAAAGCAACCCTATCCTGTCCCACAGCTGCCCTTGTACCATAAGTCTGACAACAGCAAAAGACAATGCCAAGATCCACCCTTATTTTACCACTCTAAGGCATCAAAATTTCCTTTCCAACCAGCAACAATAGCAACAACGACAGCTCCACAAAGCACACTGTCAGAAGATAGGAATTTCATTTTTTATTTCTGTTGCAAACAACAGTCAATTAATTACTTTTAAAAGATTGAAGTCCAGCAGCATTGCATCATAGTTAAGAGCACAGACTTTGGAACCCAGAGTGCCTGGGTTCACATTCTGATTCTTAGTCTTGGTGCCTTAATTGTCTCATCTGCCCAATGGGGTTCATATCTGTAAAACACATAAAATAGTGTAGGTATTGATATGCATATTTTAATGGGTACATTTAGGGAGGATTGGACTGGATGTCAGGATAGTTTTTTGTTGTTTGTGTTTTGTTTTGTTTTTTGTTTTTTTTTTTTTTTTGCAATTAACTATCCCATATCCTTGTAAGGAAGGTCCAGCGATCATAGGTTAATCAGTTAATCAGTACATATTACCTGCCTATGAACTCTATAAAACAAGGAGGCCAAACCAACTGGAATTTGGGTTTTCCTCAAATTGTAAAATCCTTTAAATTTGTGTTGCTAATACCCAATGATATAGTGTTGGAAGATTCCTATCAGTTTTAATCTGTCTCATTAACTATACTTAACTTTGTTTGATGAATAATTTGGGGCTGAATGTTAAAATGAGGGAACGAGGAACAGGATCACTAAAAATCAAGTCAACAGGTAATGAGTGGCTTCCTGGTCATTGGCTTGACACATTCTTTTGGACACAAGAGATTCCAAGGGGTGTAAGTCCCTGTCCTCAAGAATATACAGTTGGAAGAGGAGGTAGGTAATTCAGTAGACACAAATAATAAAGTATGTTGAGTTGTAAGAGAAGGACCCATGTGAAGACAAGTGTGAGATGAATTAGTTATACCCACAAGAACTCAGTCTTGTGGGCTCTGGGAAAGCTTCATTGAAGACACAATAAATGAAGCACGTGAAAAGGACCAGAAGGAAAGATAATGCTGCTTTCTAGGAATTTGGAGTAATTCAGGGTACATGTCAGACGAGGGGTTGGGCTGGGGCTAGGGATAGAAATTGACCTGAGACTGTGGGAAGGGATAAGGCTGAGGTGGGATTTTGAAGAGCTTTGTACATCCTTTACCCTCGATTATAATCAGATTACACCCAGTGATATGCAGTTTATGAGCTCCAGCATAGTGACAAGAAATGCTCACAAGATGTGGTTGATGTCTCGGAAATTCACTTCTTAGGCAATTTGGTGCTTTAAAAAAATGACTTGAGTTACTATCTTTCTCCCTCTCCTTCTAGTATCCGTAAAATATAGCCACGTACACTGGAGTTGTTAGCAAGACAAAATTTTCTTTCAGCTTCTCTGGGTGAATGGCTTATTCATTTTCAAACTCTTGCATAAATCTGAGGAAAGTTGTAATATTCTCAAACTCGAGATTTAGGTCTCAGAGTGAAAGTATTTAGTAATTGATGAAATCTTACAATGTCTCTCCCTTTTGTTCTTAGAAGGTTAAACAACATGATCTATGATTTTAATACCTATAGTTCATGTAATTCTTACAGTGTTAGAAAGTACACTTGATTGTTCCTTTTTATATCTTAGTAATCCGAGAGTAGTGAAGGTAAAGTAGTTCAAATTCACACGGCTAATGAACGGCACAGTTGTAATTTGGACCTTCATCTGCCGTTGCTCTTCTTCCTCTCCTCTCCTCCTCTGCCTTCACTCATTCATTTCCAGATGTCTTTTTTTTTTTTTAAGAGTTTTATTTATTTTGAGAGAGAGGGAGAGTACACAAGCAAGGGAGGAGCAGACTCCCTGCTGAGCAGGGAACCCAATGTGGGGCTCAATCTGTGGACTCCAGGATCATGACCTGAGCTGAAGACAGAAGCTCAACTGACTGAGCCACCCAGGTGTCCTCCAGATGTCTCTTAAACCTTATGCAAGATAGTAAATTAAGGATGGACATGCAGTAGGCATACAATAACTTGTTCCACCTTTTCTTTGAGATGAATATGTACAGTGCCTAGTGTCTAGTCAATAGTTGTGGAATGAAAGCAATAAAAGACTATCCATGTTTTTAGATTTGGGGAAAACTAAAGTAGGATATGTTTTGTTTAACCTTGAAAGAAATATCAAGACTAAACAGTCCCCCCTCAATTTTATACCACCATTTTCCTGCTAGTCTATTTCTATTTTTAATTTTAAGGTTTATTTTTAAAGGTGGAGAATGTGCATGGGAGTGGGAGAGGAGGAGAGAGAATCTTAAGCAGACTCCATGCTCAACGTGGAGCCTGATGCAGGACTCCATCTCATGACCCTGAGATCATGACCTGAGCTGAAATCAAGAGTCAGATGTTTAACTGACTAAGCCACCTATATCCCCTCCTGCTAACCTATTTTTAATTTAATTCAACGGGTCAGTATAATACTGTGGTTAGATATATCATACAGGGAGATGGTGGGTACCCACTATAGGCTCAGTGACCCACCTAATAGGGTTCACTGGAAGGTGAAATCAGAGTATGTGATCCTGGTCTCCATTTAGTAGACACTACTCAGAGTTTATGAGCCTTCCTGCTTATGGGCTGCTTTCTCATCTTTTGGTCCTTAGAGACAAGCCATCATCTGTTCTTATGTGGGAGCTAGGTCTGAGATTCAGGGTGAAAATGCAGCAGTCTGTGCCAATATATTATTATGGGTCTTACATACTATGTTTGTGATTATCAGAATTTAATCCTATAGAACCTAAAAGAACCAAATATCAAAAGGCTTTGTCTATACCCACTTATCTTCCACCTCATTTTTATAGAGGGTAGAGGGACAGCTAAAAGACAAAGAACATGAGACTTTGGCATAACCCAGTATATAAAATTGCTTTGCTAAGAGCTGGATGTGACTTGTAACTGGATATTCGTTTCCTCCTACCTCAGTATGCCATAGTCTCCATGTCACAGGTGACTTGCCATCCCTTTGGGAGTCTGACACTCCCATTCCTTATAATAGTTTTGGGCATCCTCTCTTAGAGCTTGAGGCAGATTCTCAAAATGTCATCAAAGTTCTGGAGATCTTTGTAATTTGAAGGTAAATTTGAGATTTAATAATGGACAAACACCACTTGGCATCATGTCTTGTGATAAAGAGTGCAGTCAGATATTTTGGGTGAATATGAATGAAATGTAATTTGACTGGCCCCCCCTCCCCAATCAGCTCATAAAGTGACTCTATGGCAATTCTAAAGGGAGCTCCAAAAAATGTTCAGAGCAATCCTTTGGGAATAGATGTAGTGTCCCTCGGTAACTTATTTTGAAGTTTAACTTGGGATTCTTTGAAAAAATTAAAGAAGTATATGCATTGATGGAACTTTGACTTTTTTTGCTATAGATATGTAATAAATTATTATTCTATATTATATAATCCCAGTGATAGAGACTTTCAATTTCACGTCTAATGGGAAAAAAAGGTAGTAAGGAAAAAAGAAGCATTAAAAACAAGAAAGAAAAGAAAAGGGAGAAAGGGAAATTGTATCACTGTGGAAAAACCTTTACTACTCAACAGTAGAGGGTTTTCTTTTTTTATATTTTTGATCATTTAAAACAAAAATACTACAGATTATTGGCTGCATGTTTTTAATGCTCTGTAATTGTGTACGGAGGCAAATCCCATTATTTTAAAATCACTTAATGTTGGAAAACAATTGGATAAACCCCACTTGGAATGCCCTGTGGGTCATCTCAAGCCATTTGGTTCTGTTAATAAAATTAAAACAATTGGGGGAAATATACAAATGCTTTCAAATTGGTTTTACAATTATGATGTCTGTGTGTATGAAAAGGGGGACAACTCTTAGGAAGTACATAAAGCCAAATGCATCATTACTGTGTATGAGTGATGTGAGCTGGGAGTAAGGATTTGACATATATTTTTATTTTGAGATGCCATGCTAATTTACATCATTCGGCCCTTTCACTGCCAAACTGTAAAAGTCCATTAAGTGACTGAAAGGAATATACAAATTATCCACTGGCACTCCAGGCTGGAGCTTTACATACACCCTGTTATTCTATCCGCCAGCTAGCTGCAAGATTCTATTAAGCGGTAAGTGAGAAAATTATATTGCCTACAAACTAATTGTACAAAAGACTCTGAAATAAGTAATCAGGGCCCAGGACTTTCTGAAAAGCTGCCAGGAGATATTATAAATTGCTCTATCATTCTTGTCAGCCTGGTTTAAAAACCCAGAGCTTCCATGTTGATTTGGTTCCCTCTGCAACAGAGCTCACTTCCTGAACTCTTGACAAAACTGGGCAAATTCCAGTCGTGTCCTCAGGAGCTGCCCAATTCAGTCCCTGGTGCCATCTCACAAATGTGTCTTGGGAAATAGCAAGCTATAATCCAAGGAAACTCTGTGTCTGAAATGAGAATCATAGCTTGTGAACAATAACTTCTGCATCCTCCTGATTGTCTGGTGTTCACATTTCAGGTGCCCACAGTTGCTATTGGAAATATTTTTGTCTAGTTTCCACTTTGCGTGAATCGAAGGAAAACAAGTACCCTGTAGAGATCATGTGGTCTACTGGGAGCAATGTCTTTGAGCCATTACCAAAATAGATGTAACATTATTACCCAGGTGCTTGGGGCAACACATTTTTAGGATAAAATGTGTTTTTGTTGTTGTTGTTGCATAGAAAAAGCACCAGGGAAGATATTTCAAGGGCAGAATTTGTGTAGACTCTAACATGGATCAAAGACTTTGTTGGGTGGGTGATCATAGCCAACAACAATGAACTAAGTAACTCAATGGGAGGGCTTTGAAAGTAGAGAGGTTTTCCTCCAGCAAATAAGTTCTTTAGAATAATGTTGATTTGTTTTTCAAGATATAAACCAGTGTTACTTAGTGAAATCAAGGTTATCACTCCTATATGTCAAGACTAATTTATTGAAATTTGGCTGAAGGATACCTGATTCATCGTAAACAATTTCTATACCCTTAAGCCGAAAATACATCATTTGTGAAAACATTCAGGGCTGCTGTATTTTCCATCCATTCACAGTGAAATTTTTACAAAAAAATGTTTCATCGCCTATAGCTTTAGAAAGATTCCTCTACCCCAATCTAGTTATTTATTCATTTTTCACAGCATAATTCAATCACTTGCTCCTAGATTGAGAATTCATTGACTTTCTTAGGCGCAACCTCTGCATTTGTGGGAACGCATGCTAGTACTGAATCCAGAACCACTGCCCCCCACACTAAATTGTATTGTTATTTGCTACGTGTTTTATCTCCTCTGTAAGACTGTGGACTTTTCAAGAGCAGGAACCACCTCTTTCTATCCCAACCCAGCACATGATCCAAAATTACAGGCTCATTGATCAGCACTGAGGATCCAGCAATGAATAAGACAGAGCTTCTCCCTCAAGAGCTCATTCTAAGGCACTATTAAAAATTTCTCTGCCTTCGTGTTTCCCTTTGTCATAGAAGAATTCTGGAATATAATGGTTAGAAAGGAAACTAGAGTACTTCTTTATATGTGATCTGAAGCTCTCATGTGGTAATTTTACAATTTTCCTTCTTTTTTTTTGAAGAAATTTAAAAATCCTATACAATCATTCTTAGATGAGTCATTCATAGATTTAGCTATTACCGTTGAACCACTCCTAAATATTTTCTCCAATGTGGCTCCAATTCTGAGAGCACTTACTTTGTAAGTAATCCTAAGTACTATGATGAGATAAAAATTAACCCCTTTAGTGCCATCTGTCTGTATTTGGATGTTTTATTTTCCTTTTATTCTTATCCTATTCATATCAAGATGCACTTTTATTTTCTTTAAAGTCTCTTATGTTGTTGTTGTTTTGTTTCTTTCTTTTCACACTTTGCTCCCTCGAAGGCTTTGGTGTCCGCCCCCCCCCCACCATGATCTCTTCCTGTTTGCCATGCATTTTCATTTTTGTCAAAGCTGCTTTTTAAGGTTTTGAAAAACTAGGTTTCCTAACACTGTGTGTGTGTGTGTGTGTGTGTGTGTGTGTGTGTGTGTGGAATAGTTTTCCTAATGTTCTTAATATTGCTTCCTGATGGACATCTAGCTCACTTGACCTTGTGGACATTACTGCATGATAGCACCATAATTGGTGTTCCTAAAAATGACCTTGTGATATCAAGAAAATATAAGTTTTCCTAAGCATACTATTTTACTTATTTACTACTTTTTGGAGGAAGATTTTTCTACTGTATAAGAAATGGTCCTTGCCTCCAGGATCTTACCATCTAATGGGTAATATGCATGCAAAAAAGGTGTGACAAAATATGGCATGTCTGTATGTGATGAGAGTACGTGAAAAGATATGAGAACCAAGAAGTCATTTTCTGCTATGATGGTCTGAGAGGTTTTCATGAAAGATTTGAAAGGAATTTGAGTTGAACAGTGAGCCTTGGAAGTAATTTTAAGAAGAGGGACAAAGTTAGATCATTCTCAGAGGGAAGTCTGAAGGACACAGCAAAAAATGAATAAATTGAATTGGCTGCATCAGAAAGTTCATATAAGGTAATGTTTGTAATATTGTTGGATAAGTAGATGGGAGTTATATTGGGTGGCGATTTTGTTTGCTAATCTAATATTTTGTATTTAATTCAAGAGACTATAGAAATGTAGTGATTTTTTTTTTTTTTAAATTAAGCTACTGACATAACCCGATGCAGCCCTAGGAAGAGGCATGCAGCATGGATTCCAGGGGGACAGAATGGAGGCACAATGCCCAGTTAGGCGATAACTGCCATAGTCCAGGTGTGAGCTCACACATGCCTGATTGAGGTTCCTGTCAGAAGTGTGTTCTCATGGAGGAGGAGGATAGAATTTTCTGAGGAAGAGAAACTAGTTTGAAATGAGAGTGATGTGTGTGTGTGTGTGTGTGTGTGTGTGTGTAGGTGGGAGAGAGATGGTGGGGAGAAGTTATCAGCATTGGGTTAAAATGCGGGTCAGGCTTTAATACTGGAAAGTAAGCAAAGTTAGGACTTTATACTGACTTTTTAGGCAAAAGGAGGCAAGAAATGCTGTTTGGAAACCATTTTTTCCCTAACTAGTTATTGTTCAGCTCTTTCTAAGAAAGCAAAGACCAAGTTTCTTTTTAAATAAGTATAGGAAGAGGTGGGTAGAGTGAAAGGATCTGGTAATAGAATACTAATTAACCCCTAGCAAATTACTAGTAATACTCCCTGGATGCAAAATACATTTTTCAGTGATGGTTTAAGAAACTCAGCAGTGAAAAATGGTTCATCTAAAGTTCAGACTCTAAATCCTTTTATTCTCAGCCATGACCCAGGCAGTCTGGTTCCTTTGACTTATCTGTAATTTTCTGGGTGTTAGTAATATATCTGAAGAAAGTGATGGTGTGTGCTTCTGTTGATGCAGTTAATATTACTCTTATTTAACCTCTTACTTTAAAAAGCAGTTGCTTCTATTATTATAAATGCCCTGAGTTAGAATGCTAATTGAGTCAAATAATTTTGATAGGCTTTTCTCAAATTATAATGCACAGTTTGTTTATATATATATACATATATATATATATATACACACACACACACTTTTTTTTTTTTTAGTCATGCATACTTAACCAATTTTCAGTAGTTATAAGTGGTTGGGTATTACTTCCTGTTGAATTAGCAGTTGCTGAGTAGTTGAGTCTTTGTACAATCCTGCAATCCACTAATGTGATATTTAATGAGGAGACATCAGTCTGGAGAAAGGTAGTCAATATAAATCAGTGTTTACAAAGTGTGATTAACTCTGAAATATTTCATCAATGCTGTGGTCCCAGGCAGACTCTATGCTAATTACTAGAATCTGCGCATGTTTCAGGGGACTTGGACGGACCCTGAGTATTGCAAACATGGAGCAGCAAAATTGCAATTATGCTCGGACCGTCTCTGATGACAATTTATGCATTTGGTGTGATGACCTCCCCCTTCCCAAGAGGGCAATAAACAGAATGCATTTTCATTAAGATACTAATGCACTTAATCACAAGGGGAAAGGGTTAGGAAGTAAGGAAAGACCTTCAAGCGCTATGTGACAGAGCTGATAGGGGAGAGAGGCTCTATTTTAAAGGCAGCTTCTTTACAAAGCTGTAGGCAGCCCCAGAGCACATCCTACACACTGTCATTGGCGTTAATTGAAAAAAAAAAAAAAGTTAAAGTTTGGATCTTCTTCTGGCTACATATTTATCAACTTCAAATGTGTAAGTACCACCATAAGTAATATCAACGGACATTAAAAATATAGTTTCATAACAGTTTATTTTTATTTATGACACTTCCATGGAGCTTGATTGTTTGGAATTCATTATGCAAATAAGGTAACAAACAAATAAGGTGATGATGGTCATCATCACCATCCTCCTCCTCCTCCTCCTCCTCCTCAATAAGTATTTACTCAGCAGAGATCTGTGTTGTAAATCCCGGGTAGGTGTTGCTACAAGAGCCATGTCATTTCAGTCCCTGCCCTCTAGGAGCTTACTGTAAGGCCCCGGATTAGCCTGCTGATCATTTTTCACGGTGGGGTTTATGCTGTTTAGTGTCAGAAAGACAATAAGCCCGATACATTGGAACATTAGTAACCAAAAGAAATCCAGGATTGATGATACAAGACTGTGGTTGTGATGTTCATGCTTTTATGGAAATAATTTGCTTTGAAATTTCTTTTAGATTCTAAAATTCTGGAAGATTGTTATTTTGCGTGGATAGACTAAGCGTAATGTTTTATTTTATTTTACTATTTTATAAAGATTTTATTTATTTATTCATGAGAAACACAGAGAGAGACACAGAGACATAGGCAGAGGGAGAAGCAGGCTTCATGCAGGGAGCACGATGTGGGACTCAGTCCTGGGACTCTGGGATCACACCCCGAGCCAAAGGCAGACACTCAACCGCTGAGCCACCCAGACGTCCCTAAGTGTAATGTTTTAGAGGCTAACTTTACACTTAATCTTAATCTTTTGAGATACTTTACCATGTATCTTCCAATTATTCAGTGCCTCTTTTTTTTTTTTTTTTTTTTTTTTTAAGAGAGAAAGAGAGAGAAAGGAGGGCAGGGGGTGAGGAAAGAGAGAATCTTAAGTGGTGGGCTCGATCTCAAGACTGTGAGGTCATGATTTGAACCAAAATCAAGAATCAAGAATTGGACACTTAACTGAGCCACCGAGGCGCCCCTATTCAGTGCATCTCCAGTGGTTGCCACAGAGCATCCAGCTTCATGACATTTATGACATCCTAATGAACCTCATGTGACTTTTTTTTTTTTTTTTGAGTGGGGAGGCAGGAATAACAGAGTGGGTATTGCCTCTGGGTTGCTCACATTTCCTGGGTTTTGAAAATCTAACTGCTTTTCTTCAAACTCTATGTTTTAGGTAATATAGAATATAGCTGCCCTGCCACGAATGAATGTGAAATCACAAAGCGCAGACGTAAATCCTGCCAGGCTTGCCGCTTCATGAAGTGTTTAAAAGTGGGCATGCTGAAAGAAGGTAAGGCGTGTTTCTAGGGGCCCTGTGCTTTTGGTTAGGAGTGGAGGGAAGGGTGTGTACAGGGATTTACAGAAATGCTAAAGACACCAGGAGAAGAGGGGGTCGCTGTAAGCTCTCTGAATCCGATGGCAAAATACATCTTTACACCTGAGTTTTCTGATATGTCCTGGCTACCTGCTTGACATCAACAGGAAGGGACAAGGTAGGAATCATCCGATGTGCAGCTAAACCCCACCAGGTATGCTTGGTAGTTCTAGATTCCTTTCATCTGTACCAGTTGCAGAAGGCGAAGGACAAAGAATATACCAAGAGGCTAGTCCTTGTCTTTTGTGTTTCTTCTCACTTCTAAGTTTGCAGACAGATTTTCCC
This sequence comes from Canis aureus, assembly GCF_053574225.1. Classification (NCBI taxonomy): domain Eukaryota; kingdom Metazoa; phylum Chordata; class Mammalia; order Carnivora; family Canidae; genus Canis; species Canis aureus. The sequence continues at coordinate 12,003,183 of NC_135648.1, forward strand.
TTCCATCGTTACTGAGATATAATTGACAAATAAAAATTGTGTATGTTTAAGGTATGTGACTTGATGTTTTGATATTCATATGTGTTGTAAAATAATTGCCGCAGTCAAGCTAATTAACATCATTTCATATTGTCACCACTTTTTAAAAAAATTAATTTTAGGTTTAAAGCACTCTTTATTTTTTTTTCCAATCTTT